>NW_028230451.1:13134203-14334203 GCF_043228905.1 Azolla caroliniana
AGCCGAATTCGGCGACTTTGGATCCATGTCTCCCAAAGACTGACGGAGCCCGAAGCCGAACGATCCAAAGTCGCCGAATTCGGCATGACCTTAGAAGGACCGGCGGCCCGATGGCACGCAAAGCACTTACCGGGCAGCTTTGCCACATTCGATGCCTTGAAGGCCAAATTCCTCAGGCTTTTTCACAGACAAGTTGAGCAAAGGGAATTGGTCGGGCAGTTCTACACCACCCGGCAGGAAGAGAACGAGACTGTGCCACAATTCATCATTCGGTTTCAGACCCTGCACAGCCAACTGACGAGAGCACCACCCCAAGACGAAGCCAAAGCAGTCTTTTTGGCCGCGCTGAAAGAGCCACTTCGAACAATGTGCGGAGTCCTTAATTTCCGTACCAGCACAATGGACCAAGTTATTGATCGGGTCTTAGAAATGGACAAGACTAGCTCCTTCTTGTCGATGGGGATGTTACACCGGGCACTCCCGAAGGAGGAAGACCTGAGGTTCCGACAGGCCTTACAATGCACAACATGCCTAAATTCGGGGCACTCAACGGTAGACTGCACCCTGCAGACACAATGTATGATCTGCAACTCTCGAGCCCATACAACGGATCGATGCGAATATAACCTGTTAAATCGGCAGGCAGCACCGGTTCGACACATAGAACCGCGCAATCAGAACCCGGATGAGGATCGATTCCGGAGAGACGACCACTACCAACGCGAACGCGGTAACAGATACGCTAATAGAAGACGCGATAACTATGACCGAGAGGAGAAACACAGAGATAGCTACCCCCGGGACCGGTACGACCGAGACGAATCCCCGGAATACGAACGACGCAGAGAAGAGAGGCGACAAGGGAACCGAAATTTCCGACGGAATCAGAAGCGTGGATTTTTCCGAAGAGAGGAACGTCGGGAGGCAGCAAGGAATGACAACCCGGTATCGGTACCGGATAACCGAAAAACCGAAGACGACCGCCGAAGTATACCCACCCTCCAAACCGGGGACAAAGGAGAAACGAGCAACAGTCACAAGGTGTACTGTTATTACTGTCGTAAGGAAGGCCATTATAGTAACCAATGCCCAAGCAAAACCAATGACAAGCAGCCGGCAGTCAACATGGTTACAGCCAAAATAACAAAAGTATAGCAGGTGAAAACCCGGTCAAAGGGAAAGACCGCCGAAGAAAGCGTACAGCCAAGAGAAAACCCGACGTGGCAAGCGCTACAGGACTGTCAAATCGTGCTGCCGTTAGCACGGCTACTACAGTTGCTGCCACGGTTTACGGCAGACTTACAGGCATCCGTGAGCAAACCGAAGCCGACGCCAGCACCGGCATTCTTCTCCAACCCGGAGGAAGGACCAACGGTGGTCGATACAAGTAGCCCAGCGATCACGGCAATCGTGAAAGGAAAGGAAATTGCTGGAACGATTATTGACGGAGGCTCCGGGGTAAATGTTATCAGCCGACAGACATGCGATAACCTGGGCATCTGGGAATGGGAACCATGCCCCTTCTGGTTACGCATGGCGGATACCAGCTCAGTCCGACCGACCGGGCTTATCCGGGATTTGGAAGTAACGATCGGAGGCCACGTATTCCGGATATCGGTCGTGGTGCTGCAACTGAATGTACAAGGCGCGTACCCCCTACTGCTAGGACGACCATGGCTGCGAACGGCGCATATTAAGCAAAACTGGCAAAAGAACATGATCACATTCCGGCGAGGGAAAACAAAGGTACGAGTAACGACGCAACCATGGGTGATCACTAGTAAGGAAGCAACTCCATTGTATGCGGAAAGCATTAACATGTTGGAGGGATTACCAGACGAGGAAGTGGAGCGGTACCTCGAGGAACACCCACGAATCGTCCCACTATTTGAGGTGGATATCACGGCGGCAGTAGAACCGTACATCACAACGCCGGACGAACCGGACCAAGCGGCGATCCGGGAACTGCAACAAGCGCAGGAATCCCTAGAGAGGGAAATGACGATATCCCAGAGGGTAAAAGCATCCCAACTAGAGGAGGTGAACCCCGGCACAAGAGACAAACCCCGACCGGTAAATGTCGCAAAGGAATTGCCGAAGGAAGAAAAGAAGGCAATGGTAGCATTATTAACAGACTTCAAGGATGTGTTCGCGTGGTCGTACGAAGACATGCGAGGGCTGGACCCCCAGCTCTATCAGCACCAAATTCACCTAAGTACGGACGTGAAACCGATCGCTCAATGCAGGTACCGGATGAATCCGAATTATGCGGCGAAGGTGAAGGAGGAGATTGATAAGCTCCTCCGGGTCAGATTTATCCGACCGGTCAAGCAGGCAACCTGGCTGAGTCCGATAGTGGTGGTCCCGAAAAAGAACGGCAAAATACGGGTATGCGTGGACTACCGCAAACTAAATGCGGCAACAGTGACCGATGCGTTTCCACTACCATTTACGGACGGGGTGTTAGATGCGGTAGCCGGCCACGAAGTTTACAGCTTCCTGGATGGATTTAGCGGCTACAACCAAATACGAATGAACCCGGCCGACTAGGAGAAGACAGCATTCGTTACGGAATGGGGAGTGTTCGTCGCGGTCGTGATGATGTTCGGACTAAAGACGGCCCCAGCGACCTTTCAAAGGATAATAATGGAAATTTTCGGGGAATATATTCCCGGTTTTATGCAGGTCTTCCTTTACGATTTCGCGGTCTACAGCCGGCACGGAGAGCATCTCGATCACCTCCGGCTGTGCTTGGAGAAGTGCCGCGAGTATCGGTTGAGTCTGAACCCGGCCAAGTCCGTCTTTGGAGTGGCAAGCGGCAACTTACTAGGGCACGTGGTGAGTAAGGAAGGAATCGCGGTAGATCCGGATAAAGTAAAGGCGATTCTCGAGGCACCAGCACCAAATAACGCAAAGGCTTTAAGCCGGTTCCTGGGCCAAATAAGGTGGCATAGCCGGATGATACGGCACCTCGCAGACTTCGCTACACCTTTGCATATCGCCGTACACAGGCTCCCCTTCCTATGGGCGGAGACGGAGGAGAAAGCCTACCAAGCGTTGAAAGTTATGTTGTCGCAAGCTCCGGTGGTGCAACCGCCGGATTGGAGTAAAAGCTTTCACGTCTTCGTCGACGCGTCGGATGTAGCAATCGGCAGCATTCTGATGCAACTCACGGAGCAGAAATGGTACCGGCCGGTGTACTACGCAAGCCGGAAACTCTCAAAAGCCGAACGGAACTACTCTACGACGGAACGCGAGGCATTAGGAATGGTGTATAGTGTCACAAAGTACAGGCACTATCTGCTCGGAAGGAAGTTTTCCTTCCATGTCGACCATTCGGCACTACTCTACCTGGTCTCAAAGGCATCCTTGACGGGAAAAATTGCACAATGGACACTGCTTTTACAGGAATTTGAATTCGATATTTTCCACCGACCCGGGGCGTAGCATGCGGTAGCGGACTACCTAAGCACACTCGAATCCGGAGAAGCAGGGGACGGCGTCCAGGATGAGTTCCCCGACGCCGAGTTGTTCCGGATCATGACGGAACCGGCAACGGCTGCAACAGTAGCCGATGAAGACACGTGGCTAACTGAGATGCATTAGTTCCTGAGCACCGAAGTACCCCCGGAGAACATGGACCGCGATGAAAGGAAAAGGGTAGCAGTAAGAAGCAGACATTTCTGCTTGGTTGGAGACACTCTCTATCACAAGGGGGCAGATGGCATCTGGAGACGAGCAGTGCGGAGCGATGAGAAGGATCTAATCCTCAGGGAAGCCTATTGTGGAATTGCCGGCGGGCATTATGCTGGCGACACAACCGCTCGGAAAATATGGCAGAGCGGACTGTGGTGGCCCACCACCCTAAAAGATGCCGTGAAGTATAACAGAGAATGCGATTTGTGTCAACGACTGGGCCAACCCACGGAGCAGGCCCGGATGCCACACCACCCGGTCTTGCCATTTCAAAAGTGGGGTTTGGACTTTGTTGGTCCCTTCAAGCCACCGGCAATGCGAACCGGAAATCGGTATGTCATAGTGGCGACCGACTATTCCACCAAATGGGTAGAAGCGAACACCTTACGGGACAACACGACCGCGTCCACGGCAATGTTCCTGTACGAGTGCATATGGTGCCAGTATGGATGCCCGATCGAGCTTATAAGTGACCAAGGAGCATACTTTCTCGGGCAGGTAGTAGAAAGCCTGACATCATTTTACGCGGTGGTACATAAAAGGAGTACTCCCTACTACCCTCAAGCCAATGGACTAGCGGAATCGACGAACAAAACTCTGCAGAACGTCCTACGAAAAATCGTCAACGAGAACTGGACCGACTGGGATACGAAATTACAGAGCGCGCTATGGGCGTACCGAACAACGTACAAAACCAGCATCCGAACAACCCCATTCCGACTAGCATTCGGTTTAGAAGCGGTCATGCCAGTAGAGTTCCAGATCCCCAGCTTACGGATCCAGGTAAAGGAGCGCTTAAGTGAGAAGGAGTCCGAACAAATCCGGATGGTGACGTTGTTGGAATTAGAAGAAAACCGAATAGCCAGCTTACTACAACTCGAACTGGAGCAACGGAGGAGAAAAGCTTTCGTGGACCGACACCGGCTTGGCAACGAAAAGGAGTTCGAAGTCGGGACACCGGTGCTACTGTTCCAGACACAGATGGGGAACATGACGGGAAAGTTGCGGTTTCGGTGGACCGGACCGTTCTGGATCACCAAGGAGTACAATGGGTCGTATCAGCTCGGCACGTTGACTGGAGAAGTCATCGGTAAGTGGGCAAATGGGTTTCGGCTAAAGCCGTATAAGGGACATATGCCAGCCAACCCGTTCAAGCAAAACTCGGAAATCCGGCACGATGAGGAACCGACACCGATACTGACAAAGACTATCCCGGAAAACCGACAGAAGGATCTGGTATCAGCGCGAACCGACCCAAACAAATCGGGGGGGGCCAGAAAATGACGTGGTCCAAACAAACAGAAAAAAAAAAAAAGAAGAAGAAGAAGAAGAAAAAAAAATAAAAAAAATCATAGTAATGATGGGGAGATCACAAGAGGTGGGAGTGCCACCATGCAACGAAGAGGCGCCATGCAGTAAAGGAGGACGTGCGTGTATTTGCTATTTAAAGCATGGAACGTGGGCACCGACATACGAGGAATTATTCACACGCGGCAAGCAAGAAAGGACATACTAATTATGGCGGGAGATAGACATGCGCGGGAAACGAAAAAGGGTGGTTCGAGGCAAAAGCTACTATATAAGACACAGGCTTGCGAAGGACTTACTTTTTACGAATTTTCCTACACATAGGCGCAGAAGCACAGAAGAGCGATCCGACGCACAACGCACACACATCCTGATCCCGAACAACAGACAACAGAAGAAGAATTCGAACCAATGGCACTGTCGGAGGAGGCACGCCAATGGATGAGGGAGAACGGGTTAGAAGGATTGTTGCAGATCGCCGACGCTCCACCACACGCAGAACCAGAGCAGGCGGCAACATCGATTGATTTATCAGAAATCACAGAAGGAGCGGTGCAGGCGCTCACGGGGATAAAAGCAGGAGGACTTCAAACGATCGAAAACCCTTCAAGTGAAATCCTGTTCGTATATTTCGGTGAGTATTCCATCAGCAGCAAGGCGTACCGTACACAGGGCGGAGAGAACCTGCTGTTCGGAGAAGTGGCCCGCGCCATGATGGAATACGGATTCGTGAATTCTCGTCCCCCGGCCATACCCAGGTACCGGGCAGCGTTCTTAATTGCAACGTACGAAGGATTACAAGTGGACTGGCTCCATTTCATAACCGAAGGATTGAAGGAGGCCATCAAGAACCTTGTGGAAGGAAAAAAGCCATGGGCCGGGATAGCACAATGGCTAACGGTGTTAGTCCCACCGGTGCTCCCCATCAAACAAAAGAAAAGAGGTCGGCAGGAGACGACGCCGAAAAAGGTCACAAAGCGCCGACATATCCTGGAGAAACACACCCCCGGATGGACCCAGGAAGAAGCAGAACAGCGGGGGGAAGGACCATCCCGACAGCAATAGGAACCGGCAACAAAGGCAAAACCGGCAGTAAAAGGCAAAGGAAAATCGGCCGAGGAGGAACCGGTAGCACTCAAACCAATCAATATAACGCTGCGACGGCCGGAATCGGAACCAGAGGCCTTCATACAAAAGGTCTGTCTGGTAGCCGCACCGGAGGAGGAAGCTGAAACAGAAGACTCATCCGAACCACTGGTAAGACTCCTAGCAAGACAAGGTCGGGAGAGACAGGCGAGAGGACCGGCTCCACCAGTTGACAAAACTCAGCAGAGGGCGCAAGGACCACCTCCAGTAGCCGGGGTGGAAGCAGTACTGGAACCCGTACCGAGGGAAGCAGCACCGACACCGGTTTTGCCGGACTTGAGAGAACCGGTCATCCCAGAGAAGAGGAATGAACAAGCGCTGGAGCCAGAGAAAAGGCCGGAAAAACAGCCGGAGTTAAGGAGTAGAAGTGAGCAATGCTACCCCAACACAGGAAGCACAAAGCCACAATGGCTGAGATGGCTTTCAGCGCAGTTATCGGGAAGAAGAAACGTGTAGGCAACATCTGACGCATACAACAACCCAGGAGTTGGTCGCGCTCCGAACACAGATCCAGGAATTGCAAGGGGAGCTGTTGCAGGCAAGGGAAGGAATTCAACAAGCACAAGTTGTCACCGAGCCGGTCGGGACAACAAGGAAACAACCAGAACCGGAACCGGAACCGGTAGCCTTGCAAACCGGCCCTGAGACTGAAAAAATAATAGAAACCTTATGAGAGGAGTTAAAAGCTCAAGAGGCAATAAGGGAAAAAGAAAGGGAGCAGCGGAAAGCAGTGGAGGACGACAGACGGAAAATGGAAGAAGGCCTCCGGAAAGGCCGAGCCACTAATGACCGACTGCAAGTAGAAAAAGAGAAGCTACCAAAAGAGAAGGACCGACTACGGCGACAGGCCGAGCAGGAGATAGAACGACTGCAGGAAGAACTCCGACAACAGAAGGACCGGGATGACTGGTTAAGAGCTCAGGTAAGCCGACACCTGAAGCAGAAGACGGAGGACTTCGACCGACTCTACCGAGATCACAAGCAGGTCGAGTCGGATAACAAGAAACGGGCAACAGACTACGACCGGCAAATAGAGAAGCTGAAAGAACAGCTCAAAGAGACCCGATTAGACCTGGCTAAGACAATGGACGAGGTCAGTGCCAAAAGAAGCATTGTCGGCGGAAATAACCCAAGCGACGGAGAGAAGGAAGGAATTAGAGGCGCTAAGGCGGGAAAAGCTGGATCTGACCAAGATCAGGAATGAAGAAAAGGAAAGATCGACCTTCACGATCAACAAACTGCAAAGTACCTATGAAAAGCAGAAAGCGGATTATGAGGCCCAGGCTCAGATAATGGCCGACATTATAAAACGGGCAAGGAAGGAAAAGCAAGAAGCTTATGCGCATGCTAAGGCGGGGGTTGACCGGATCAAGCTCATCATGTCAGGTTGGAGTACCCGAGCTCAGACAAGCATCAACGAAAGTACGGAAAAGCTATGGAAGGAGTGGTCACAACAGGCAGCCGAGCTGCAGACACTCCGAGCTGATGCCGAGAATCGGAGGAAGACCGGTGACAAGTTCTACAAGATGGATGAAGACAGTATCGTCGCCATTCGGGAAGAATTGTCGGAGGATTTCTACGCTTTAGCGGAAGAACATCTCAAAGAAATCCGAGGGTTGGTAGAGAGGTTGGATGACGGGCAGCTCGCAACTCAGTTGGAGTTGGAGAAATACGAGCAGGACCGGTTACGACAGGAAGCCAAGGGAAGAACGACGCCAATCACTATAAGTGAGGGAGAGCGACCGGCTGAAGTTGAACCAACCGACACCGAACAACCCCGACAAGGAATACCCGAAGAAGAACTTCCGTTCGAAGAAAATCAAGAAGAGCAGGAGCAGACCGATGTCGGAGCAGAAGAAGAGCTGAGACCGGAAGACACCGGAGCAGAGGAAGAAGGCGCACCGAGCCGACCAGTCGAGATCGGAGAAAGAGACACTGGTAACAGACCAGAGCCTAGAACGGAGGGAGAACAGGAAGAACCCGGACGGAGCGGTGAGGTAGCACCGGCACCATAGGATCAAGCAGAGCCGGAGCAGCAAATTTTTACGGAACAGCCAACCCAACCGGAGGTCGGAGACCAGGCAGGCAAGGAACAGGAATTGGAGGAAGAAGCACCACTGGACACCTTCAAGCAGAGTGTGCTCGATATTTTGGAGGAAGAATGAGGCCGAGAGTGGATTCGAAGTGCAAGGCACTTTCCCACGGGCGTGCCATGTGTTGACCGGTCAGAAGAGCAAGGACAAGTGGGAAGGCGGAGTCGGATCGGATAATAGGAAGTAAATAATAGTATAATTATTATTCGGAGGGACGGATCCGGTACAGTTGTACCGATCCGGATCCGGACCGATTCAGATGCCGGTTGCCTAAGCGCACCGATTGTAACCTTGCCGGATGCCTATAAAAGGATCCGATGATTTGTAAAGGCTTTACGGAAGTAATACAAAAGTAATTATTGCGTGTTTATCTTTATCTTTGTATTGTTTTACCATCTGTGCTTAGGGTAATCATCTTACGCGTGTAACCTAGCATCCAATCCTTACCACCCCTTTGGAGAAGTGTCGGATAGACACCTGTGTTGAGGCTAGTCCGGCCAGGCAGACAACACCGTGATGACAAAAGGACCTAAGCGTTGATAGTCAAGCTTAGCACACGGTCGAGTAGTCTTGATGTGACGACGAAGCAACCATACACGGTCACCAACCTTAAACGGAGACTTAAGACATTGTTGATCGGCATTGGTCTTATGGTGTGCTTGCGCTTTCTGAAGATGTGATGATAACTCGAACTGGATTTATTGTAGTCGGTGGAGGTGATGCGCCGCACTAGGGTTTCATGACACCTCGGGAAGATCCAGTATACACCATCGAGGGTGGTTACCAGTGTAGGCAAAGAAAGGTGTAACTTTGGTAGAAGAGTGGACCGTGTTGTTGTATGCAAACTCCGCAAGATGTAAAATATTACTCCAATCATCTTGTTGATAACTAATGAAACATCGAAGATATTGCTCGAGCGTTTGATTTGTGCGCTCTGTTTGTCCGTCAGTTTGTGGATGATAAGCCGAAGAGAGTTTGCAAGAGATTTTGAGGCCTGCCCATAGGTGCTTCCAAACGTGTGAGATAAATTGAAAACCTCGATCGCTAATAATATCATTCAGGAAACCATGATGGCGAAACACTTCACGCATAATGAGATCTGCAGTTTCTTCCCTATTGATGGTCTTTTCACATGGTACAAAATGTGCCATCTTGGTGAACCGATTCACTACTGTTAAAATAGTATCAAAGCCTTTGGAAGATGGCATATCCGTAATGAAATCCATAGAAATAGACTGCCATGGCTTGTTGGGAGGGGGTAATGGTTGTAGTAAGCCATAAGGGTGATGCCAAGGTATTTTGGCGCGACAACAAGTGTCACAAGTGCGAACATAATCTTCGACAAATTTTTGCAAGTGACGCCACCAAAACGAACGTTTCACCAGCTCAATGGTCTTGGAAATACCAAAATGTCCAGCCATGGGGGCATCATGACAATGTTCCAACACTTGAAGTCGGGGTGATCTGTCGGGGACATAAAGGAGATTCTTGTAGAAGAGTAAGCCATCTTGCCACTTGAAGTCTTGATAATGTTCAGATGACCCTGGCAATGTGGAGCAAGATGGACGACTTGAACCACAGTGGGCTAAGACATCCTTAGCGAAATTATCTGAATGAAGTTGTTGCCAAATAGTGTCAAGAAGGGTAGAATCAAGTGGCGTGGCATAAATTGTTGTTACTTGTAGCTTTGATGGCCCGAGGAGAATTTGCTTTTGATTGTCAAAGGCCGGATCTCCATGTTGAAGTGCTGGATACGAACGTCGAGACAAAGCATCTGCTTTCCCTTGTTGTTTTCCGGGGTGAAAAAGGATCTTGAAATCGAAACGCGTTAGAAATTGGGCCCACCGAGCTTGGCGTTTATTTAATACTCGAGCTGTTTGAAAATATGTGAGATTTTAGTGATCACTATAAATGATAATCTAATGAGGTGATCCTTCTAGAAAATGACGCCATTGCTCGAATGAGTCGACCACAGCTAGTAACTCCTTATCATGCACCTCATAGTTTATCTCCGAAACATTAAATTTTCTCGAGTGAAACGCGATTGGATGTGTCTGTCCGTCCTCGCCTGGTTGCGATAGGATACTCCCCAATGCAAAGTTCGATGCATTTGCCTCAATAGTAAATGGCTTTTCAGGATGAATATGTGCTAGGATGGGTGCTGATGTGAATGCCTCTTTCAGTTGCGTAAAAGCCTTGTCCGCTTCAATACTCCAAAAAAATGCTTGATTTTTCTTGGTGAGTTTAGTAAGGGCCAAAAAAAAATATCCAAGAAATCCCGGAAGATGTCATTTGCCATATGTTGGAATACTGCAGGTGCATTTGTGAGCCCGAAAGGCATGACTATATACTCGAAATGACCATACCGAGTATGAAATGTTGTTTTCCACTCATCTCCCGGCCGAATTCGAACAAGATTATATGCACCCCTTAGATCAATTTTGGTACAATGCTTTGCCCCACCAATGCATTCTAAGAGATTGGAGATTAAAGGTAAAGCATACCTATTCCTTATGGTGACTTTATTTAAGCCTCGATAGTCCACGACCAAATGAAGGGAGCTGTCCTTTTACTTCACAAAAAAGATAGGAGCACCAGTTGGAGACTTTGAATGTCGAATAAACCCATGTGCAAGATTTTCCTCGATGTATTCTCGAAGAACCTCAAGCTCAGTGGGTGATAAATTGTAAATCGGATCCCACGGTGGCTCTTTTCCTGGTTGGAGATCAATAGGACAGTCGTACGACCGATGCTTTGGAAGAACACTAGCTTTGACTTTGTCGAAAACATCAGCATAGTCTTGATATTTTTTGGGAATTTGGATGTCTGAATTCCCTTGAGTGACACTAGAAGGTGTCACTGATACTGCAAATAAGAAAAGGTCCTCCTTGCCTCCCACTTGGCACAATTGTTGCAATATGATGGCTGAAATTTGATGAGAAGGATATGGCGCATCGATAGAACTATATACTTTAGGAGGATAATCCCGAGTTCGATCCTTGACAATGATATTTTCTGCTAAAGGGCACCTAATTTCTCACTTCCTCCAATCGATTCTAGGGTTATGTAGCTCGAACCATGGCAAACCGAGAACAATTAGATGCTCAGGACTACGGATTATGTTAAATGAAACTACACATCCTAAATCACCCAAGAGTATGTGTATTGGCTCAGACTCTTCATATATCTTCCCGGAAGCTATGGGGCATCCATCAATCACTACTACGGAAACTGGACAAGGAAGTGTATGCAAGGATATTTGGTGTTTTTGGGCAAAATCTCTATCCATGAAACAAGAATTGGCTCCAGTATCTAAGAGGGCTTGGACTTGAAGTTGACAACTGGGTGTCCTAACTTGTACTAGGGTTGAGAAGACTCTACAAACATGCTTGGAAGAAATGGAACCCACACTAGGTTGTACATATCTAGGGTTGTCCAACCAAACGGCTCCTATTTTGGCCAGACTTATTCGTTTGACTCCTCTTCTAATTTGCTTAGGACTTCAAATTTATTGGACAAGGGTGGATTATTCATAATATTAGATTCACTAACTCCTTCTAAAATGTTAGACTCATTTTTATTGTCATAGTGAATTTGATTTACCTGATGTCTCGGCCTACGGGAGCAATGAATGGCTATATGTCTTGGACCTCCGCAATATAAGCATAGATGGTTTGCTCGACGATGTTGCTTCTCTTCGTCTGACAACGGTCCTCGTCGTTGAGTCATATCAATCTCCATGGGTGCAGGACTATCCATTGGGACTGGACTACGTGTTTGCCTTGGAGTTGGAGCAGGGCTATACATTTGCCTTGGGGATGATTGCGCCGTTACTGATGCATAAGTTGGTGTGAATCTTGATCTTGTTATTTGTTGTTGTTGCTCACATCGACGCTCAAAAAGGCGATTATCACACCGTATTGCTCGACTAATAGCTTCTGTAAGTGACCTTGGATCCTCGGGGAAGGTAAGAAGTAAGTCTTTGACATCACTACGAAGGCCTCAACGGAATTGCTCCATTAGGGCTTGTTCATCCCAAGGAATATCGCTTGCGATGAGACGGAAATTGGCAGCATATGTCGAAGCTGGTTGATCACCTTGACAAAGTGTACGAATCTTGTTGATAACTGTTCTCGCCCCATCAGTATCTCCGAAACAAGCCTTAAATTTCTTGATAAATTCCTCGAAATTATTAAGTAGAGGAGAATTGGTCTCTAGCAATGGAGCAAACCACGACAATGTTATGCTAGTCAATAAGGTGCCCACTAGCCCGACTCGTGATGCATCTGTTGGATAACGCGCGGGATGCATTTGAATCACCAACCGTACTTGATTCAAGAAACCTCAGAAATGCACCCTCGACCCATCAAATTTAGTTGGGAGGCAAATTTTGGGCTCCTTGATAAGTCCCTGACCTTCAACCCTTTGTTGTTGTAACACTAATTGTTGCACTCGTCGCGTGAACTCCTCTTGTTGTTGTTGCTTCTCTATAGTAACCTTTTGTAGATCCCCAAGTAGACATTGATTCTCTACTTCAAGAGATGCAAACTTGGATTTAAGGTTCTCCATTTCTGCAACAAGGGTGAGATATTCTTCTGAGTTAATAGCAACCATGGTTTCAGGATGGTTACAAAGGAGGATAAGAGAGAGAGAGAGAGAGAGAGAGAATTCGAATCAAACTAAAAGATAAAAGATAGAGTGATGGTTTGCGTTTCCCGAATCTCGATGAAGCTTTGCGTTTCTATCCAGAGGGGTCGAGATGGGCTTACAGTTTGCCATCCCGAACTTGAAGAGCATATTCAACGCGTAATGATGCTGGCTGATCAATATGCCTTCGGGGGTACGGATCACTTCGATCCTGAGGAAGTAATGAAGGTCTCCGAGATCCTTGATTTCAAACGATGCCGCAAGCTGAGACTTCACGCGGTGGATTTCGTCCAGATCGGCACCAACGATGACTAAATCATCAACATATAATAGGAGACTAACCGGTCCGGGTTGACCTTGCCGAACAAATAGCGAAGAATATGATTTCGACGTTTTAAAGCCCATCTTGCGCAACTGTTATGTGATCTTCGCATTCCAGGCTCGCGGTGCTTGCTTAAGTCCGTACAATGACTTCTTCAGTTGGTAAACTACCGAGGTGTTTCATTTGGATAGAAATCCGGGGGGCTGTATCATGTACACCGGTTCCTCAAGATCACCTTGCAAGAACGCATTCTTTACATCCATTTGATGTAAGTGCCACCCCTTTGCCACAGCTATGGCTAGCAGAACACGGACAGTGGTCATCTTTGTGACAGGTGCAAAGGTCTCATCGTAATCGATGTCGTGTTGCTGCGCGTAGCCTTTCGCTACTAAGAGGGCCTTGTATCGATTGACGGAGCCGTCAGTATTGTATTTCATTTTATACACCCACCGACATCCGATCAGCTTCACACCCTTCGGTGCGTCAACCAAGTCCCATGTCTCGCTCTACGTTAAGGCGCGCATCTCTTCCTCCATCGCAGCACGCCAATTTGTGTGTCTCACCGCTTCTACATAGCTCTCCGGCTCACGCACTTCCGCCACTCGCGTCATATACGCATAATGGTGCGCCATGTATTCATTATACCTGTATCTCTTTACAGGGTTCTTTAGGCGGGTAGATCGACGTAATTCGTGATTACTCAATTTCGCGACCTTTTCGGCTACTGTCAACCTCTTGCGTGGAGGTTCCTTTCCAGTTTGACCATGGTCAGACTCGCTCCGATCTGACTCGGGACTACCGAAGTCATATTCTGGCATTTTGTTCTTGCCCTTCTTATTATGCGGGAACCATCTCCTCGGTTCTTTACGCGGGGACATCACGGCCAAGTCTCCACTACTCACCGTCTCATCATCTAGTTGGCCATCTCGGCCCAACTCATCATTAGGCCCACTCAGCCGAAATGAGATCGGACCCTCTCTCAGAGCTCGAACATCTTCATCATGCGAAGGCATTACAGTCTCGCTGATTTCTTCTTCAGAAATCGGAATGGAGTCATGAGGTTCCGGAGGAGAAGGCAGGTACCACTAAGCGGACTCGTCAAATACGACATCGCGGCTTACGCTTACTTCCTTTGTTTGGGGGTTATAGCACTTATACCCCTTTTGCTCGTCTGAATAGCTGACCAAGATACATTTTTCGGCCTTGGCATCTAGCTTCCTCCTCTTCTCCTTCGGCACGTGCACATATGTGATGCTGCCGAAAATCCTCAAGTGTGCCAAGTTCGGCTTCTTTCCGAAATACAGCTCATGTGGCAACACTCCTCCATTAGCAGAAGTCAGATTCTGCAGGTAGAAAACTGTCTTCATGGCTTCAACTGAATAGAATTTTGGCATATGATTCTCTTCAAGCATTGCCCTGGCCGCTTCTTCAATTGTCTGATTCTTCCGCTCAGCCGCGTCGTTCTGTTACGACGTTTATCTACATGAGAATTCGCGTCGAATTCGCTCCTTCTGTAGATAACATGTGACTTGGTCAGAGAAATACTCCTTCCCGCCATTGGACTGTAGGCATTTGATCTTACGCCCCGTTTCCCTTTCCACAAGGCTCTTCACCTTCAGGAAACATGCAAAGACTTCGCTCATCTTCTCAATCATGTATGCCCACGTGTGCCGAGTGAAGTCATCAATGAAGATTACAAAGTAACGACTTCCACCGAGACTCGCGTTCTGTGCCGGACCCCACACATCCGAATGGATCAAATCCAGCAGACTTCAACTACGATTGCGCTCATTGGGGAATGGAAGTCGATGTTGTTTTCCCATCTGACAAGCTTTGCAAACTTGGCCATTCTGGCCCCGAAACTTCGGCAAGTCGAAAACAATGTTCTTCGTCTGCATCTCACGAAGCCGTGGGAAATTTATGTGGCCGAACCGTTTGTGCCACAGGTTGATATCCGATTTGACCTTTTGTCCTTTCGCGTACAAAGCGGTTTCGGCTTGATTAGTGTCGAGGATAAACATCCTCCCTTCACGGCGCCCTTGCACGATCACTTTGCCTTCCTCTTCTATGAAGCAGCCGAGGTGCATGAATCGAACTTGCATACCTTTGTCAACGATCTAACCGACCGACACCAAGTTCTTCGTTATTGTCGGGACGTGCAACACATTCATAAACTTCCCTTTCTACCCGACGTGGCTGAGGGGAACTTCACCGACATGTTTGATGGTATGCGGGGTGTCATCTCCCATTTCAACAACCCCTCATGATTCCGGCTTCTCCAAGTACGAGAACCATTCCTCGTGACTCGTCATATGATTTGACACTCCGGAGTCGACATACCACACCTCGGGTGATTTCGAGGTGTTCATGGACATTGGGTTGGCCTTATGCTTCATTATGAAGGCAGGGCCCGCTCCATTTCCGGCTCGTTCTGAGCCTTCCGCGTAGTGTGACTTATGACGCATTCCTGTGCCTATTCCGCTCGATCCAGCTTTGTCTGAATCAACTTGTTTCTTCCAGGACTTGCTCTCCTTGTGGCCATTCTTGCCACAGTACCAGCATTCCGACACGGCCTTCTCTTGCCAACTTCCGGCGCCGCCATGACTCCCCCTGCTTCCGGGGTGTTTGGAATTTCTTCTGGCATTTCGATTATGCCGTCCATTCTTCTCTTTTCGGCCGCCTACATTGCACACCAGTCCACCTCGTTCACCACGACCAAGGGGCCTATCATCCTCCGTGTAGAGCATCTTGCCATCAACGTGTGCACTCATCGACGCACCCGCGTGGTTTTCTTCTACGAGCAACATCGAAAAACGAAGGTGTATTCTCCCTCATGCAGACCGCCATTCGAAAAGCGTTGAACTTAGACGCTAACCCGCCAAGACAAACCTGCGCCATCTCGTCCTCCTCAACGTTCACATTAACAGAGGTGAGTGAGTTGCAGATTTCTTTGATCTTGGTGGTGTAGTTAGCCACCGACATATCTCGTTATCATACATTGCTCAACTCTTGCCTTAGTTTAAGCTTTCTGGATGTAGTGCTTGCAGCAAAGACCTTTTTGAGATTCGCCCATACGTCCTTTGGCGTCTTACCATCCCGAATATAGCTCAATAGTTGGTCGCTCACACAAAATGCAAAGTAGTAGACAACTCTGCTTGCCACTTGTTCTCAAGCCGAAAAATTTATGTGTGTCGAGTCGGGTGCTACATCATTAGCTCCTTCGACATAACTCTAGTAGCCATGACCAAGTAGGTACTGGTGCATCTTGTACGACCAAGATGCGTAGTTGCTCCTGTCGAGCTTCTCAGTCGGTAGCGAGCTTCCCATACATGTGGGTCATAAAGTACCCATTAACTACTCTACCTAGTACTTTAGATATTTTACACATGTTTACATTTCTTGTACTCCGGTCCTTATGTTTTATGCCTATTTGCACACCCTCTTTCACACACATATCCACTCCTCTTTCTTCATATGACTAGGTTTCTTCACGACAACGTCGTATTCTACCACAAATATTGTATCTCTCGTCATAAGACAACCTTTGGTCGAGGTTATGTCATTAATTGTCCAAGATAAGGATGTCTTTACTTATTAGGCTGCTCTATGGTACCTGTTGAAGAAGTGTACCACATAGATGATTCAAACACATCAAACTATGTGACCGTACTATGGCACTACCAATTACATCACGTAAACCATCAAACAATGATTCACATGGCCTGACAATGTATAACAATTGGTTTTACCCTTCCTCGAGAATCGAAACTATCCCTCTATTAATGGTGTATCTTTGGAAAACTCTCTAACTCTCCATGTCCTTCACATTCTATGACAACTACGAAACCCCTACAACTAGTGTACACACATATATATTTGGTCTTTTATCTACTCCATCGTTATATGGAAATGTATATTTCTTAACATTTATTGATCAATTTACTCATTTCACAATGGTCACTTTTCTAAAACAAAATCTACTGATGAAGTCCTTGAAAAAATCAAAGCTATCAAAAATGTGTAACAAATCAACAAGATTTAACCTGTAACGCACTTTAATCAAATAAAGGTGGAAACTTCAAGTCCCAAAACTTCCAAACTTATTGCCAAAAGCATGGGATTCAATAACGGTTTACGATCCCTTATACACCTCAACACAATTCAAGCGTTGAATGGCAAAATCAGTTGTATATGGATGCAACTTGTTGCATGTGTGTCGTTGCAAACCTTCCCCGAACATATTAAGAAGAGGTTGTTTCAATTGTTTGTTATATATTCAATAGAACATATGCACTCGTACCCTTAAACACTCGATCAAAATTAGATTATCATGGGGTTTCGTACAATAATCATTGGGTATGGCAAACCTCATGACTATAAGGGTTATTGATTATATGACCCACAATCCAAAAGATTTATATTCAGTCGATGGGTGATATTTGATGAAGATAACCTAATATCTAATCCTTACCCACACCATGAACTTGAAAAGGTACAAGTCATAACCACCACATAATACTCATGTAACACCAAAATTGGGGCATGTTTAGTATGGTGGTTGTCTTGTAACTTTCCAAGTCCATGGTGTGGGTGAGGATGAGATATTAGGCTATCTTCATCAAGTATCACCCATTGATTGAACATAAATATTTTGTCTTTTGGGTCATACATTAAATAACCCTCATAGCCATTATGTTTGTTTTAACCAAAGAATAAAGTGTAAAACATGTGATTATCTAACTTTGATTGGGTATCTAAGGGTACGTGTGCATATGTTGGACATCCTAATATGTTCAGGGAAGGTTTGCAATAGCGAGCATACAACGAGTGGCAATACCGGTTTCGATGTTGAGCCCTTGAATTTGTTTAGAGGGTATAAGGGATTGTAAACTTTTCTTGAATCCCATATTTTTGGCAATAGGTTTAGAAGTTTTCGATCTTAAATTTTCCAACATTATCTTGTTGAAGTGCTTTAAGAGTTAAGTCTTGTTAACTTTTTACAAGATTATGATAGGCCTTGATCACTAGATTTTCTCCTACAAAAAGTGAACATTGTGAAATGAGTAACGTTATTGATAAATTTTAAGAAATATACATTTCTAGATAGCGTTGGAGTTGATAAGGGACCACATCTATCTACGTGTACTAGTTGGAGAGGTTTAGTAGTTGATGTAGTATGTGAAAGAAATAACGAGTTAGAGAGGTTACCAAGGATACACCCTTCGCAAAGGGATAGTTTCAATTTTTAAGGAAGGGTGAACTAACTATTTTACGTTGTCGGGCCATGTGAACCCTTGTTTGATGGTTTGCGTGATGTAGTCGGTAGTGCCATCATACGGTCATATAATTTGATGTGTCTGAATCATCTATAGGTGTGCATCGTCAATAGGCACCACAGAGCAACCTAATAGGTAAAGGCATCCTTTTCTTGGATAATTAACGACATAACCTCGATTAGAGGATGTCTTATGACGAATGATACAATATTTGTAATAGAATTCGAAGTATGTATTTTATCATTTATCAGTTATTGACAAATATCAAGTTTTTTGCTATGTTGGGTATATAATAAATTTCATTAACTTCTGTAAAGAATCTAGTGTGATTCTGTGCAACGGAAAAAGTATGTGTGTGTGAATGAGAGAGAGAGAGTGTGTGTGAGTGAAAGAACACAAGTATACAGAAAACTAGAAATTTGTATTAACAAGAATGAGCAACAACAGTTACAAAGAAGAGGAGAATGTGCTTATGTCGTCATGTTCTCTCTATACTTTCTTACTACAACTACCTCTTCAGAAAGATATGGAGACTTAATTGCCGACAAACTATGTTTCATAGGAGTTAAGTTCTATGACACATTAGTTATGATACAAAGTATTGGGTTTGGAGAAGTCATAGATGAACATGACATAGTATCAGCATCCACCGAAGGTTGCCATTTGGGTTGGTCCCCACACATCTGAATGTATCACATGCAAGAGTCCTTTGCTTACATTCCTCTCCTTCGGAAACGGTTTCCGATGTTGTTTGCCGAATTGGCAAGCTTCACATACTACAACAATTCCTTCTTGGTAAAATTTAGAATCCAATCACGACTCCTTTTGTCAGCATGCCTTTGAGCTTTTTGAGATTGATGTATCCAATCCTTTTATGCCATAGCTCTACGTCGGCTTTATGGCCCTTTACGAACATTATTGATTTCATCTCGTGAGAGTCGAGAATGAACATCCGACCTTGTCTTCATCCTCGAGCAATGACGTGAACGTCCTTCTTGATAAAGCAGTCTCCGTGGTTGAAGCGGACTTGCATACCTTGTTCTACAATTTAGCCGAATGAGATCAAGTTCTTCGTTATAGTTTGTAAATGCAAGGCATTCTGGATGTAGGTTTGGTTGCCCTCTTCGCCGAATGGTACACTACCATCATGCCGTATCGGATGTGACGTGACATGTGGCTCATGTATCAAGAATCCACATTGAAGTGGGAGAGTTGTCAAATGAAGTGAGGGCCATAAAGCCAATGAAGGAATCTTCATGTCATTATTTTGATCATAGCCATCATGTGATGCATTGTAAGAGTGGTCTTGTTTATATGCTCTTTCCCCTTTGTTATTAGAATTCCTATAACAATCTTTTGTTTCATGTCCATGCATTTGACTATTTTTGCAAAAGGATTTAAGGAACCTAGATTTGTTATGATCTCTTGAATAATTAAATTTAGAGGTCCTTGATTAAAATTTGGAGTAGATTGGTATGTTGATCTAGGTTTATTATAAGCTTTCTTATTGTATTTTGATTGCTTGATATAAAGTGTGGTGTGAGATCAAGAGGGTTGATTTATTGCCCTATGAAGTATGTTTTGTTGTGAGATTGATTCCTCTAATTTTGGTTGATGTGGATTTTGTGCTTATAAATGGTTGTCATGATGGTGTTAGGGCGGCTAACAAGAGGGAGGATTAAACGAAACTTGGCAAACTAAGTCTCGAAAGGATCATTAAATCAAGGGAAAGTCTCCAAATTTTGACAAACATGTCAACATCATCATTTTCACTCATGTTCATGTTTATTAAACTTTTTAAATTGGCATCTTGGGACGTAACATCGGTTCACACACTTTGCTTAAGTCAAGTGAGGGTTTAAATCACATCACTTGCGTGTTTGCATGTCAAGTGCATTTGTGGGGTCATCAATGTCGGGACACACGTCGGTTCGATCGACGATATGTAACAAATTATATTGTTCTAATATGATTTCCATGGTCATATGCCAACATTGAGTTTTTCAATGTGATAAGTGCAAGACAATACTTTCGGCGACATTTGCCGCCATATTCATTATCACTCCAATGTTTGACATGGTCAAATATTGTTGCTTTAATTAACACGTTCGGTTATTGACACCACGACAAGCTTCTTGGTGGGGTTGGGCTCCTTCACCGCTCTGCTCCCATGTAGAAGTATCCACTTGAGAGAGAGAGAGAGATAGATAGATTGTATTATCGTCTTCAGAGGTCAAATATGAACTATGAGAGAGAGAGAGAGAGAAAGAATTTTGTATTGAATCTTTTAATCTTTTCACTCTACAACCAACCTACGGGTTGTCAGAGATTGTGGTAGTTATAGGTGCACCCTATTAGTGGGGTGGACCTTTTCATATTAGGATTACCTCTTAGTTTTCTATTCCCTATTTTTCTACTTATTTACTTCAACTAATTAGTTTATTACAACACATTTGACATGATCAAATATTACCTTGTTCACCGCGCCAAAACTTCGGCGAAACCATCACTTCCAAGTCGGTTAGGAGAAGGTTCCATGCGAGCGAATCTTCGAGGAGGTTTCGTAGCTTCTAATCTAAGCCTTGTCTCCTGCATAGATAATAGTAAATACCCGCCTAACAATACGCCGATAAGTGTGACAATACCTGGTGCTGCTGGCACTCTCATTGAGATTGAATGTGGGTGTGAATGGAGATGGCATCTCCATGAATTTGAAGGATATGGAAAATTCCTCCTTTTGCTGAAGCCTTCACTATGCTGGTGGAATGAAATTCATGGCCCACCACAATCCAGGTTCCGTTAGTCACATACACCATAAAAATCTGCAGAAGAGGTGCAATCTGAATGGATTTCGAGAGCTTCGACGGAAGGGGCCGGAGAAACTCTCCCCAAACAGCACTTGTATTGAGATATCTGCAGATGTCATTGAGCATGAATGAAGGTGATCTCCAATATCACATTCCGGCCTGCGGAATGTGGCATATGGGATTGCCTTCTTCATCGTATCACATCCCAAATAGAGATTTTTTGTGGCATGCCTTCATCTACTACAACTCTGCAGAATGCATTGCAAAATTATTAAAAGCTGGAGGTTCATGGAACTTGCCCCTTTCTTGCTGTCTTTCCCAACCCTTTGGATGCCAGCAGAGAAAGGTAGTAAGATTGGGGGTACTGCCATCACTTCTTGTCACAGATTTCATCCGCTGATTTAACTAAGTATGTCCAGATGCTAGTAGATAGCATATATATAGAGTACCATGGCCCAAGTAAATGCTATTGGGGGAACCTGTATACTACCTCTCCCCTGTTATTCAAATCTTGTAGAAGTGATCATCCGTTGCTGCAGGATGGAAAATTCCTGTTAGAAAGGTACTGGCTGTGTATGCTCGATTTTTGGAATCATCTGAGAAAAGCCTGTGATTCTTGACTACATCAGAATCACAAGCTCTTCATGACTAGACCAGAATCACGAGCTCTCCTTGAGTAGACCAGAATCACAAGCTCTCCACGACCATGACCAAAACTTGTAATTAGCATCCATGGACTGCGTGGTAGTTTAGGGCTTTATGAAGATCAAAGAACGCCATGAATCTAATTTATACTGTACATACAACAACAATTGGAGGAGGAGCAGGACTTGGTCACATTCAAGTAGCTTAAATTAATGGGATAAAGAAATTGGTAAGCCAAGATCACAAAATCCAGCCACTTACAAGAACTTATTCAATTCTAACAAATTAGTAACTAACTATAGAAGGATTTCTCGTTTCGGAGAATTCAAATATAGCCTTAGGTGAATTCTAGGTCTATTAACTATAAATAGGGTTGTTTTGGCCGTCCTTTGTCCTCTTCTTCACAATGCTTCTACTAGTGTTCGTTGGGCCACTTTTTTTAGCGGCAACATCTTCTACATACATACATACATACATACATGTATATATATAGTCTTATAGATATTACTTATGTATAAATATTTGGAATTGCTTGGTGAGTCTATAATAATGCATGTAGAAGAAGCTTGGTAAATTGGTAATGAATATGACAAAAGATGATATAAGACATTGTCACTTGATATTGTGAAATGCTCTCAAGAATAGCCTCCCTTTCATTATGTCTCAAGTTACATTTTATAGACTCTCTCTTAGCGTGGAGGGTGTTCTCCCGCTCCAATTAGCTCTACTAATTATGGGGCTTGGTGGGGGCCTAGTTTGGGTGTGGTGCATGAGGCTTGGTAGGGGCCTAATTTGGGTGTGGTCTATGTGTGGTGCATGGGGCTTGGTAGGGGCCTAATCTAGGTGTGGTCCATGTGACCACCACAATTCCCCCTTGTAAAAAAAAAGTTACTGTGCAGTCGAAGCGCGACGAGGCGTGGACGACGGTTCCAGATGGGGGGATGACACGGGCGTGGGCGTAGGCATGAGTGTGGGCGGGGGCGGTGGTAGTTGATGGAAGGGCTTCATGCGAGACTGGTGAGCAAAGGTAGAGCGGTTGTTGGAGGCGCGGCGGAGCAGGTATGTAGTGTCGCGTATCTGCTTTTGAACTTCGAAGGGACCAATCCATCGGTGCATGAGCGATTCGCTGAGACCGCGACGACGGATGGGGAAGTAGACGAGGACTTTGTCACCGACGTGGTATTGATGGTCGACACGGCCTATATCGTGTTGTCGTTTTTGGCGTAGTTGTGCCTGGTGTAGGTTGCTCGTGATGGCTTTGCGGAGGAGGGGCTGGAGTTGTTGTAGGTGGGACCACCAAGACACTGCGTCAGCGTGGAGTCGTGTGGTTGGTTGCGGGACTGCCACTTCTGGGGGTAAGCGCGGGTCCCTTCCGTAAAGGGCCCGAAATGGGCTAATGCGGGTAGAGGCTTGCACAGTTGTGTTGTAGGCATGCGTAACGAAGGGCAAGATTCGGTCCCAGGTTGAGTGCAGGGGATCGATGTAGGCTGAGATTTGTTGTTTTAAGGTTCGATTGAGGCGCTCCGTCAACCCATTCGTTTGCGGATGGTAGGGTGACGTGAATAACTGTTGGATTCCTAGTTGTGTTGAAACGAGGCGTAGGAGCTCACCGTTGAACTGGGGTCCTCAATCGGACAAGATTTGGAGTGGGCAACCGTGGAGGAAGATGATTTTCTCCAATAGTTTGGAGGCGATGGTCATAGCCTTTGCATCTGGGATAGCGGCCGTCTCAGCCCAACGCGTCAAGTACTCGGTGATGACGAGGATGAATTTGTTCCCTCCTTGTGACTCGGGAAAGGGGCCCATAATGTCCCATCCGACGATTTCAAATGGAGCTTGAACTTGTATCAGATGTAAGAGGCCTTGAGCCACTTGAGGTGATTTGATGGCCTGACATAAGTTGCATGCTTTGATGTAGGAGGCGACCTTGTGGCGTAGCCCAGGCCAATAGAATTTGCGACGAATTTTGTCGAGCACCTTATGAAGACCCAAGTGGCCGGACAACGGGTGATCATGGAAGAAACGAAGGTAAGACTGGCATAGTTGCTCAGGCACGTAGACTCGGGGTTCTTTGCCTACTTGACAAAAAAGTAGGACATTATCCTGGATCATGAATTGCTTGGTGAGGGATGATGTTGGTTCAGCTTGTAGGCGGTGGCAGATATCTTGGATTTGTTTGTCATGTTGTTGCATGTTGGCCATTTGGGACGAGGATATGGGGAAATCGATTGTGTTGGAGGTGATCTGGTTCGCCTGAAAGGATATGCGGGATAATCCATCGGCGACGATGTTTTGTGGACCATGGCGATAGCGCAGAGTGAATGTGTAATCCTGTAGCGCCAAAACCCAACGAAGTAAGCGGCCGGGTGGATGAGCCTTCTTTATGAGAGAGAGCAATGGCTGATGGTCGGTTTCGACTGATGTATTTGATCCGTGAAGGTATGGGTGGAAACGATGGAATGCCCAGACGATGGCGAGGAACTCTTTTTCAGTTGTCGAGTAATTTTGTTCAGCTTTGGTAAGTGACCGACTGATGTAGGCAATCGGGCAGAGTTGGTCGTTGTCGTCGGATTGGAGCAGGACCGCACCAAGGCCGACATTGGAGGCATCTGTCTGCAGATGGAAAGGCTTCGTGAAATCAGGGTGGGCCAGGAGGTCAGAGGCTTGGAGTGTTCTCTTGAGCTGCAGGAAGCTGGATTCGCAGGCTTCGGTCCACAGGAAGGGTGCGTCTTTTTGTAGGAGCGCGCGTAGTGGGGCTGACAGGTCGGCTAGCCGTGGGATGAAACGAAGAGAGAACGTGAGGAGGCCGAGGAGGCGTTGAAGCTGCTTGACTGTGGTGGGGCGTGGGAATTTTTGGACTGCTTCTGTCTTTTGTGGGTCCATTTGTATTCCGTCGGAGGAGATGACGTACCCAAGGAAGCGGAGGCACGTACTACCCCATCGGCACTTCTTCCATTGCAGCTGCAATCGATAGCGTTGAACACAAGTTAGGACCTCCCGAAGGACTTGAAGGTGTTCTGCCCAAGTGCTTGTATGTACCAGAATATCATCTAGATAGACGATGACGACACGACGGGTGATGAGGTCATCGAAGATGGCATTGGCCATTCGCTGGAATGTGCTCCCCGCATCAGATAGGCCAAAGGGCATCCGTGTGAACTGAAAAATGCCTTTCCTAGTGCAGAATGCAGTTTTGTGGGCATCGTGAGGATTCATCGGGATCTGCCAATATCCCGAGGCTAGATCGAGGGAGGTGAAGTACTTTGATTTGCCAAGCTGGTCGAGGAGGTCATCGATACGAGGGAGAGGGTATCGGTCATGGGTGGTGACATGGTTCAGTTGTCGGAAGTCGACACAAAAGCGGTAAGAACCATCCCCTTTCTTTACCATGTGTGGCTCCGAGATCCACTCGCCCTTGGAAGGTGTGATAATCCCTTGTTGGAGCATAGTTTTGACGGTGTTGTCGATGCGCTCGTGGTCGAGAGGCGAGCGACGTCGGGGAGCTGCGTTGATGGGGCGGGCATTGCCTGTAGGAATCGTGTGGTGAATCGGAAAACGGACCGAGGGAGGTTTTACAGGTGGTGTAGACAACGAGGGAAAGGTGGCGAGGAGCCGTCTGATGTCGTTGATGCGCTCCGCCAGTGATATCAGGTACTGTGTGTTGCTGATGTGGGTGGTATCCCGCGGAGTAGTGAAGAGCGCGATCGGAATGTGATTCGGGAGGATGAGCTGTTGTGCGGAGAAATCGAGACAGGCTTGACTATGGAGGAACCAATCACATCCCAAGGTGATTGGGAACAACTGGCGCGGGAGGACGTAGAAACAATGGTGGATCTGGGCGGAACTAATGGTGAGCATGCACCTGACTTGCGTATGTGAGTGGTACACCCGTTGTTGGTCGCCGAAGAGGATTTTAATGGGCGGTGCGTGGCTCGTGGGAAGTTGTAATTGGGTGACTAAATCTGCGCTGATGGAAGAGATGTTGCTGCCGGAGTCGAGGAGAACTTCTTGGGTCGTGTGCTGGAGGCGGGCGATTGTGGTACAAACGGGCGAAGTTGATGAAGTGGAGGCGTGGACGTGCAGGGGCGGCTCGATCGTGGGAGAAACGGGAGAAGTTGAGGACGTGGAGACGTGGACGTGCGGGGGCGGCTCTCCCTGCGGCACCCCGCGCATTAGTTTTCCGGGAGCTCAGAGAGGGAGGCAGCGTCAGCTAATTGGACGTTCTGCTTCTGTTGGTGATTCTGCCACTTTCGGCAGTGACGCCGAATGTGGCCATAGTTGTTGCAGTAGAAACATTTGGGGCGTCCCTGGCTGTCTCGTTCGGGCAATGCACGCTTGGCACGTAATTGCGCGTTCTGGATGTCGATGTCCATGGGAGTGACGGCTGGTATAGTGTTTGTATGATCATGACTGAGATTACCTGGTGTGTGCATGTCGTGTGCGTCTACAGCTTCGATGCGTTGGGCAGTGAGGATGGCTTCGTGTAGTGTCGTCGGGCCTTGATCGCGTACACGGCGGCGGAGGTCATGTCGTATACGTGGCCAGAAAAAAAACAACTTCATGTCCTCCGACATGTTGGCGTCAGCCCGGCGTAGGATCTGCACAAAACGAACCGCGAACTGGGTGATGGGTTCGCGTGGTTGTTGGGTAATTGACTCAAGTTGTTGTAGGGCCGTATGGCGGGAGTCTTGATGAGCAAAATTCCGAATCATGGCTGCCCGTAACAGATCCCAGTCGTTGCGTGTCTCTTCGGGTTGTTGTACAAGCCATGTTGTCGCGATATTCTCGAGGAGTGTCTTCATCTCCATTGCCTTCCGAGGGTATGGCCACTGGTGGTAACTGGCCACCATTTCGAAATGATCCAGCCAAGAGAGGATGTCTTCCGATGGTAGGCCGGAGAACGGTTTTGGGCGAACTCGAGAGTCCGGGAGATTTTGTTGTGGCTCGGATCGTGCTGAAAGAAAGGACAACATGGCTTGGTTAGTATGGTTAACTTGTAAAATGATGTTGGACAGAGCTTGAACCAGTTGGTCGATTGGCGATGTGGGCTGGTGTCCTTGATTGTGTTGTAGGAATTCTGGATTCATCGAGTTTCCGTTGCCGTCGTTGTTGTCGTGTTGCATCGTGGCGGGCGTTGTTGGGGTCGTGAGTTGGGGTGGCTTGGCCCGTCTTCTCCACCAAGATGTGAAATGCTCAAGATGTGAAATGCTCTCAAGAATAGCCTCCCTTTCATTATGTCTCAAGTTACATTTTATAGACTCTCTCTTAGGGTGGAGGGTGTTCTCCCGCTCCAATTAGCTCTACTAATTATGGGGCTTGGTGGGGGCCTAGTTTGGGTGTGGTGCATGGGGCTTGGTAGGGGCCTAATTTGGGTGTGGTCTATGTGTGGTGCATGGGGCTTGGTAGGGGCCTAATCTAGGTGTGGTCCATGTGACCACCACAATATGAACTAGTACAAATATGGCTGTTTATTCATGAAAATGACCCAAGTGTTTTAAATCTAGAGGAGATGATTAAGGGCACACATATGGGAAAAAAAGTTTAACTCGTGATGACTTGAATAAAAGCTCATAGAGAAAATAAGTGCTAAATTTTGCCTCAAGATGTTTAGGGTTTTGAAATAGTTAATGAGGAGAACAAAGATTGTGGTGAAGTCTTGATCCTAAAGTCTCAAAATAGTGAAACCCCAAATATATCTATTTCAATGATTAAGTAATCAAGGAAACGATCAAGGGTAATATTCATGTGTTGATGATAGGAGAAGCAAATTAAAAGGTTGTGTAGAAAATTTGTGAAACAAGATGACCAAGATAAATTGCATTTTCTTTTGGATATATGGTTTGAGTTTGCGATAATATTTTTAAACCTCAACTCAATTCTGCTATTTGAGGGTACATAAATTTGTTGAACTTGATTTTAATAAATGATGAATTTTGTTTCAACATCTTATACTACAAGTGTGATTGACAATGATAGTGTTATACATCAAAGCAAATCTATGAAATTGGGTGATTTTATTTGTGTCGTCGTTGTGATGTAGGGTGCACATAGGATGAAATAAGTTAAACTACAAACATCAAAAGGATGAATGTCAAAGCTAAGGTGTGGTATGAAGAACAAGTAACGTGTTGCATTAAAAAACAATAAAAAATTCTTACTCAATTGGTAAGAGCTAGTAACATGAGTAAGAGGGGGAAAATAGAGCACGTAATTGGGATGAAAGCCTCTTTCATCCTATAAAAGGGTGAAGAGAGCTCATTATTAGGGAGAAGAGAGAGAGAGAGCGAAGCAGAAATTTTGCCGAAATGAGAAATGAAGAAGCTAGGGTAGCAAATCAAGAGGGCGTGTAAGACTAGCATTAACAAGAGGCAACGTGGTTTTCGATCACTAGAACATTGCACCAAAACTCGCTCGAAGACTCATGAACAAATCTTCTCCGATTTTTCTTTTCTTCGTGATCTTCTTCTTCTTCACAACATACTTGCTATCTTAGGGTTTTATTTACATCATCTTCATGAAATTTAGGCTCTTAGTTTATGTTTCATTTTTGAAAAATTACCATCGTTGTAATTGTTTACCCCAAAAACTTGTAATCCTTGTATTATAAAGGGAGTTTCCTTCTTAATCTACCAATTTTGGAGTTAATATTGTAAAATCCATTCGTACTCTCATGGTATTTAGGCTAATTATATGTTACAATCTTAATCTCGCACATAATTCATTGTTCGGCTCGTTGATACCTTCAACTCTAACGAGCCTTCAACTCTGAAGAGCGGTCAACTTTGAGGAGCCTTGTGACACGGCCACACCAACCGCTAACTCGGACGAAGCACGGATGACTGGTGTTGAATCCCTTGAAAGGGACCAAGGAGGTTACACGTATTTATACTCTGAGTCGAAGTACATGCATTAGAATATTCGTGAGAATATTCTAGAACCTTCTAGTTCTAGAACTTTCTAAAAACTCCTAGAACTTGAAATAGATAATCTACTAATAATATACTAAGATATATATAACATGATCATATATTTGGACGTGTTGGTTAGAACACAACACTTGACTATATACAAAGAGGTCAAGAGTTCAAATCTTGTCATCATGTTTGTGACATTATCCTCCCCTTTACGGCCGCCTTTTCGAAAGTGTAGTGTAGGGGTGAGGAGACTGGAACACCAACGTGACTGCCGCCTTTTCGAAAGTGTGGTGTAGGGGTGAGGAGACTGGAACACCAACGTGAGCGTGAGCGACTATGTGCGGTCCTCACCGGACAAAGGAACACCAAAATGAGTGTGAGTGACCATGTGTGGTCCTCATCGGAGACTGGAACGCCAACGTGAGTGAGCGACCATGTGTGGCCCACACCGGAGACACAAACACCAACATGAGTGAGAGACCATGTGCAGTCCTCACCAGGAATTGGAACACCAACGGATGTGAGTGAGGGGTGAGGAGACTGGAACACCAACGTGACTACCGCCTTTTCGAAAGTGTGGTGTAGGGGTGAGGAGACTGGAACACCAACGTGAGCGTGAGCGACTATGTGCGGTCCTCACCGGACAAAGGAACACCAAAATGAGTGTGAGTGACCATGTGTGGTCCTCATCGGAGACTGGAACGCCAACGTGAGTGAGCGACCATGTGTGGCCCACACCGGAGACACAAACACCAACATGAGTGAGAGACCATGTGCAGTCCTCACCAGGAATTGGAACACCAACGGATGTGAGTGAGGGGTGAGGAGACTGGAACACCAACGTGACTACCGCCTTTTCGAAAGTGTGGTGTAGGGGTGAGGAGACTGGAACACCAACGTGAGCGTGAGCGACTATGTGCGGTCCTCACCGAAGAAAGGAACACCAAAATGAGTGTGAGTGACCATGTGTGGTCCTCATTGGAGACTGGAACGCCAACGTGAGTGAGCGACCATGTGCGGCCCACACCGGAGACATGAACACCAACATGAGTGAGCGACCATGTGCAGTCCTCACGAGGAACTGGAACACCAACGGATGTGAGTGACCATGTGCGGCCCTCACCAGAGACACGAACACCAATGGGCGTCAGCGACCATGTGTGGTCCTCACTAGAGACACGAACACCAACGGGCGTGAGCGACCATGTACGGTCCTCACCGAAGACACAAACACCAACGGACGTGAGCAACCATGTGTGGTCCTCACCAGGAACTGGAACACCAACGGATGTGAGCAACCATGTGCGGTCCTCACCGGCAACTGGAAACCAGCAGGTGTGAGAGGCCATGTACAATCCTCACCGAAGACGTGAACACCAATGGGTGTGAGCGACCATGTGCGGTCTTCACCGGAGATAGGAACACCAACGGGCGTGAGCGACCCTGTGCGGTCCTCACCAGGAATTGGAACACCAACGGGCATAAGCGACCTTGTGCGGTCCTCACCAGGAACGGGAAAACTTGATGTCGATGAAGGCCAGGCAAAGTAGTGTTGATGATGACACCAAGAGGTGTTGAAGACAATGATTTTGAGGAAGTGTCTCTAGAAGCAATGACTGTGACTATGGCAATGATGGAAACAGAGAAATAGATGAAGAGGATAAGAAACACAAAGATCAAGATGTTGAGGATAAAAAGAACACAAAGACAAAGATATGGAGGATGATAGAATACACAATGACAAGGACGAAGATGATAAGAAACACATAGATAGAGATGAAAATGGCAGGAAACACAGGGAGAAGGATGACAACGACAATAAACGCAGAGATAGGGACGTGGAAGACGATAAGAAGCGCAAAGATAGGGATGATGATGATAAGAAACTAAACGATAGAGACAACGATGAGAATAAACTAGGAGATAGAGATGACGAGGAAGATAGGAAACAAAGGGATGCTGATGACGGTAACTATGGAAGCAATAACGATGACAATGGTAACTCTAGAAGCAAGGGAGATGACGAAGATGGGTGATGCTTCTAGTTGGAAGGGATTCAAATTGTCACGAACACACAAATTGCTAATTGGATGAAGCACGGATGACAACGCTATGAGTAGCAATGGGCCCGGTTTCGGCTCAAACCGAAACAAACCAAAAAACCGTGACTTAACAGTTTATAGGTTCAAAGATAAATAAACGATTTGGTTTAGTTTCAAATGTTACTAATCGGTTTCAATTTGGTGCGGTTCGGTTTTGAATTTATCGGTTTATCGGCTTATCGGTTTCTATTTATGTGGTTCGGTTTAAAGGTTTAAAGGTTTAGAGGTTTAGAGGTTAAAAAATACTCAAAAATATTCTCTATAGGCTCTAACTTTCAACTTTTAATTTTAAACTCTTGTTTTAACTTATTAAATATTATATGTATTATATGTAGAGTCTCCTTTTCATTTATGATGATCAAATTTATGATTAGTATGATGACCAAATTTATGATAAGTATGATGACAAATTTTATGATGAGTATCATGATTTTCTCACACAAATTTATAATAAGTATGATGATTAATATCAATAAAAAATGGTTTGGTTTGGTTTGGTTTTGATTTATGATGAACCGGTTTGGTTTGGTTTGGTTTTAAATTTTTCGTAAACGGTTTGGTTTCTCCTATTCTTTAAACGGGTTGGTTTAACGGTTTGGTTTAAATGGCTTCATAAATTTTAAAATAGTTTGGTTCGGTTTTTATTATTAATAAATGGTTTGGTTTGGTTTCAAGGCCAAGAAATCGAACCGGGCCCATTGCTAGCTACGAGGAACTTAAAGAAGCTAGGAATGACATTAGAGAATGAAGACAAAGATGAAGAACGAGACAAGATGGAATTGAACAAGAATACTAGATTGATGTGTCAATGTCTGGTGTTGAATCCCTTGAAAGGAACCAAGGAGGTTACAAGTATTTATACTGTGAGTTAAAGCACATACATTAGAATATTCGAGAGAATATTTTAGAACCCTCTAGAACCTTCTAGTTCTAGAACTTTCTAAAAACTCCTAGAACTTGAAATAGATAATCTACTAATAATATACTAAGATATATATAACATGACCATATATTTGGATGTGTTGGTTAGAACACAACACTTGACTATGTACAAAAGGTTAAGAGTTCAAATCTTGTCATCATGTTTGTGACACCTTGGACACGAAAGACTCTTTGACTCTAACCTACGTTTGACTTTGTCTTACCTTCGACTCAGGGATACATTTTACTCTAACTTATATTCCACTCTAGGTTACATTCGACTTTGCCCTACCGTCGACTCCATTGTGGAGCCTTTGAATTTGAGGAACTTTCAACTCTGTGTCGTCCGTGACGGGAGGAGGAAAGGCATCCGTGATCATGGCCGCGTCGAGTTTACGATAGTCCACGCACACTCGGATTTGCCCATTTTTTTTCGGCACGACGATAATCGGGCTTAACCAAGTTGCCCTTTTTACTAGCCAAATGAACCCTACGTGGAGGAGTTTGTCGATTTTCTCTTTTACCTTTGTTGCGTAATTTGAGTTCATCCAGTTGCGACGTTGTTGTACCAGTCGTGCATCATGTTGGAGGTGAATCTGGTGTGGATAATATAGGGGGGTCTAACCCCTTCATGTCACTGTATGGCCAGGTGAAGACATCTTGATACTCGATCAACAACCTGATCAAAGTGGATCGTTCGTCAGAATCCAAGGCCTTCGCGATTTTCAGTGTCTAGGGCTTGGTAGAAGAACCGAGATTAATTTCCTCTTGTGTTGAGGCTTTTACGCGCTAAGAGAGTGCTAATTCGCGTTTGAGTGCATCGTGGGCATGCCGTAACTCCTCGATCGATTGTGGGTTAGGGTCGTGTGGAACAATGTGGTCTATCGTCGCGATGTCAATTAGATATGACTCTATGGCTGTGAGAACATCGTTTTCGAATAGGGGGACGATCGTGGGATGCTCGTCCAGAAAGGATTCCATCTCTTCGTTCTCTAGACCGTTGAGCATATGCACGCCTTTAGCATACAACGGGCTGTTGTCGGGAGGCGTCATGATGAGTTCCTCCATGACGACCTGAACTTTGGTTTTCCATGGGGAAATGATATCATGTTGCGCTGCCAGTGTTGCTTGATATTAGATGTTCATAGCCATGGACGTCCGAGTAACAACGGGTAAGCGCCAGGAGCGTCGAGTCGTAAGATTAATGCGGACACTATGAAGATGTGCCCATCGAGGATTAAATCGAGATTTCGGATTAACACTATTAGTCGAACCGATTGTGTATCCGCCATATGAAGCCAAAACAGGCATGGCTCCCATTGCGTGATGCCCAGGTCATGGCATGTTGCCTCACTGATAACATTCACTCCTAATCCGCTATCGATAATGCACCCATGGACTTCGCGGCCTCTAATGATAAGTTTGACCACCGGGTTCGAAGAATCTATTAGTGGTGCTCCGGGTTCTGGCACCGTGACGTGTAGGGGCAGGGTAGTTGGTTCATGGCCGGTGGTGAGAGATTGGACCGTGTCCTTGAAGCGCGGGAGCAACTATAGCCGTTTATGCAGGGGCATGGAAATTTGGTAGCTGGTGAGGGCTTGTCAAACTGGGTCGTTTTTGGGTGGTTCGGTAGGTGAAGAGCGATGTGATGGAGGAAAAACGATTTCTTCCATTTCAGTGTGCATTCAGTCGGTGTTGGCGCGGTTGGCCATTTCGATCCATTTCTTAGCGGATTGTCGAACCTCATCCTAAATCTCCTATTGCGATTGTTGGGTCTTACTTCGGGTAGTGACCTGTTGGACATCGATCATAATCATGTTTATGCCGGTGCTTTACCTCAATTGTTAGTTGGACATTGAGTGGCATAATGATCTAGTTGATTACAGTTGAAGCATGTTACTGTTGCTGAGTTGTTGGGCTCTCCTTGCTCGAATTGAGGTTGTGCTCTATGTCATGGTTGATCTTCTCGAGCCGGCGGGGAATAGGACTGCAAAGGGTTTTCACGAGACTCGGATTGGGGAGGCCGCCGATTATCGGTGCGCGGAGGGTCTCGGCGACGGTTGTCGAAGGGTCCTCGATTATTCCCCGAAGATCGGAAGCCACGATTATGATGTGGGGGTTGTCAATCATGTCGTGGATACTGTGGTTTGTAATAGTCTTCTCGATCATAATCATCCCGGTAATAGTGATCCTCCGGATAATAGTGATCGTCACGATGATAGTGTGGTAGATTATGATAGTACGGTGGCTCCGGCCGGTAGTGGTGATCCCGATGATAGCGATCCGGTTCAGGTGGTAGCCATCGTTGTGGTGAAGCTGATCCTTCTCCCAGGGTTGTTTAGTGTCTCTATTCTGTCGTGGTGGTCACTCATCCTGTTGTGAACGATCGGGGCATGGCTCGATTTGAGTTAGTACGGTTGAGCATGTGGTACTCACATTGGTAAACCGTATGTACTCTACAATGGCAGATGGAAGAGTGTGGCCGTAGAGGGCAATCGATAGCCAAGTTACCAGACTTGGCACAAGTCGTGCATTGCAGTGCTTGCCGAAACTGGGTTTCCTCGGTTGTTGGCAAGACAGTTTGGAGCATGCCCATGGAGAAAGAATTGTTATGAGGAGCCCTATCTAAAGCGAGACCACGAGCAACCACTTGCTTGATAGTTTGTTGTGAAAAATCTGTGAGAGCCAATGTCGTGTGCAACGGGTCCTGGAGTTCGACAATGAACGTATCTTTTAGATGATTTTCTGACACGTCCTATGTGAGTTCCCGGTAAAGGTCTTGAAATCGGAGGGTGAACTGAGAAACCATTTCATTAGGCTCCTGGGCAATGGCATAGAACTGGTGGAACAGTTCACGCTTAGGGACCTCCTAGTGGAATAACTCCATAAAACGGGTACAGACATCTTGGAATGTGATGAACTCCCCAGGATCATGGCGAGAATACCACCGTGCAGCCAGGCAGTCTAGAGAAAGGATGAATTCCGTGATTTTGGAGGCATCGACCTCCACAAGGGTGAGGTGCTGCGTAGAATGGTTGGCTTGCCACGTGGAGAGAAAGGAGTGGATGTGGGATTCCGCATCGGGACCGTCCGTGTAACGGGTAGAGGGGTACAACATTGTGTCGAAATCTGGATCTTTCGGTAGAGCCGGGAAGGGGTTGAACTCGGATTGTTGAGTGACTTCTGGGATACTCGGTGGAGTGGCAAGATCGAAGCCATTTGGTTGTGTTTCATCGATGATTGGTGATGAGTGCAATTCCGAGGGTTCTGGTGATGCGTGTTGTGTGAGCACGGAATCAGCAGTATCCTCGATTGGCTCGGCATGACGGGATGGGAGCCGAGAGCGGGTAGGACGGTTGAGCGTCGTAATGGTAGCTGGGAGTATCCACCGATGTTGTTCGTTGTGGTGCACAACGTGAACCGGGCGTGCCAAATTGTGTTGTCTCCTTCTCGGAAGCAACACCTTTGATTACCCCTATGGTAATCAGATCAGGGGATTGTGGTACGTGGTGGAGGTCTGGGTGAGAGAGGGATTGCTCGGCAATCTAATTCATACAGTGAGACAGTCAACGTACGTTAGCCGTAAAACAAGATCTTAATTCGAGATGGTATAGTTCAGAAATGATCTCAAGACATAGAACAGATTGGACCTAAAACTAGATATATATTATGTAATCTGGAACAGTAATACACGGCGCACAACCGGAGTTACAAACAGAAAGCTCAATTAGATATCCTATGTGTCTTAGTACTGTATTCCTATTCTAAATAGTTAGCTTCTCTTCCCTCTTTTGTCCTCCTCCTCTGTTTCGTTTTTGCTTCACATTTTATAGTTTTCTTTCCCGCTTAGTGTGCTTCAGTCTTTACTCGTTTCTGGCCCACCTTTCACGTCTGCATTTTCTTCGCCACCTTCCTTGTTATGGTTGTCTTTACCTACTTCACCTACATCCATATTCAATTCATACCCAAATTACCAATCTGTCCCACAGACAACATGGAAACCCAAACTGGTAAAAACCATGGGAGCCCACAGACTCCGAACCAAATCACTATATTGAGAGGAATACAATAAGAACCTTCAAGGCACCGACCTTGAGTTCTTCTTCATCTAAACAAATGGTTTTAGAATTACAACTCTCTCACACACTCTCACTCCCACTCTCTAGTTACAGAGGCAACAATCCACAGTAATTGTACAACCACAAGCAACAAGAATAATAATCCCATAATGATTGCCCTAGTTGTATTTATACTAATACAACATTCAGGGCTATTTATAAATATAACCCACAGGGCACATTAACTCCATTTATAGATATAGCCCTGAGTCGGCTTCAACAAATTCAGCTATTAGACGAATCGATTCGGATTCGATTTTCGGTCACAACCGAATTGAACAATTGGTTTGATTTTTCGGCCTCCATCGAGTTGTTCTCAACCGATTCAGTTCTCCCTTTTCTTCGACTTGTGCTCGTCTTCACATCTAGAGGGACCTGTTACCTAACATGTAGAAAAATCTATCTATGGCTGATTATACTGCCCAAATCAAGGAGATATGTGACTCCCTCACCTCCGTCAACGTACCATCAAGGAGGATGAAATGGTTCAGGTTTGCATCAAGGAGGATGAAATGGTTCGGGTTGGCATCTAAGTTTGGAGCATTCTGAATAGCAGTCTACACCAAGGAGAATACATCGTCTCTCTTCGAACTGTAGTGGATGCTACTCATTGAAGAAAACCACACGGGTGCATTGACGAGTGCGCATGTCGACAACGCCGATACCCTGCAAGGAAAGGCTATGACAGATTGTTGGTGTTGTGGCCGAAAGGGCCAGAGAGAGAGAGAGAGAGAGAGAGAGTACTCGAAAAAGCGGGACAATTTAGAAAAGAATGGAACGAGTCGGGGTGATGCAGATAGGTGTCACAGATCACACTTCGTTGAAGGCTTAGGGCTAGTCGGAACATGCCCAACTCTTGTAATGAAGCATAAAGCCAATCAAATGGGAATCCGCACCTCTAAGCCAGATCAAGTGTGGTATGTGGATTCCGGAGCTTCCAACCACATGAAGAACCATGCAGAATGGTTCTCCTTTCTTGAGAAGCTAGAACAGCTAGGAGTTGTCAAAACCAACGACAATACCATGCATCCCATCAAGCACATGAGCGATGTACCACTCAGACATGTTAGGTAGAAAGGACTGATGCAGAATGTGTTGCATGTCCTAACGATTGCGAAGAACTTAGTTTTTGTTGGACAAATCATTGACCAGGGAATGCATGTACAGTTTAATCACCATGGTTGCGTCATTGAGGATGAAGGCCGACAAATCACATGTGGGCGTTATTACCCGTATGAGTTGTATGGGGAGGGTGAAAAACTATAGTTGTGGTATTGTGTATGTGTCATGGTTGTAACATACGTAGCATACCGTATGCGTACAATACGTATGCTACATATTTTATAAGTATTCTAAAAAAAATTATAAGTTCTTAGAATACATATTTTAAAGGTAAAATACTTTGAATACGTTAAATATGTTAAATTCGTTGAATACGTTGAATACAAAGATACTTGAAATTTGAGTATTGTAGAGTAAATACCAATTATCTTTATTGTCCATGGATACCACATGGTTATCTATGTTTCAATACATGTGATATACATATTTTAAAAATTAAAATGAAACTGGAGAACGTAATTAAAGTTTCAAATTCGAATCAAAGCACATAACATTTCAACCCTCAAATTGTGGAAAATGAATAAAGTGATCAAAACACTATTAGAATTTACTAATTTAGAACTTAGACTTTCTTCATACTCATAGTTATTGGTTCTTAAATTCAAATAAATATGTAAAAATCAATAATAAATTTTCTCCATGCAATTTACGATTATATTTATTCTTCTACATAATCATTCGAAGATTCAGTTGTTGTATCATCATAGTTTTCCACATAATCACTATCAGAAGATGAATCAATTGTGGTATTGTCAATGTCTTCATCCTTTTGATCTCCGTCGTCATTACCATATTCAGCATTGCAAGGAATAGGTTTAGCTTATCGAGTAAGTACCCTTCTTGTACTTGCAACTCTCACACAAGCATGAGTACGAACATGACCTCCTCTAATAGTGCTAGAACTTGAACCTACCAATCCTTCATCCACTATCATAGTGGCAAACTTAGATCTACTCCGAATAACCTGACCAATATGCATAGCCTTTGCTTCCTTAAAATATGTTTGTGCGACTTGAGTATCAATATTGGTTATTGATGGAGGCATTTCAGGAGTCTTGTCAATGTCTATCTCATCTAGATTCACCTAAATCAAGTAATATTTTGGTATCATAATCATGATTCATAATTTTTAAACCACAACCAATTAACAAGGCTCATTAATTAACCTATAAATGACTTGTCTAGACTCTAAACATCAAATGTCAAAGATGAATAAGAAAGATGTTGACTTGCATCGGAAGACCAGCATGAGTTTGAAAACTCTGAACAAGCCTTAAGTTTTACCTAACATATACCGATTGCTCCACTTGTTTCACCTTCAAACGATTCCTCCTTTTTGTATGTGCCAATCCATGTGCATTCCAATTTCTTTCAACAGCTCCAAAAGAGCAATCCTATGACACAAAGTATTCAGTAACGAACATATGTCATTGTAGACAATTAATAACATTGAAACAATAATAAAAAATGAACTATAATACCTAAGACAAAACTCTACAAGCTAATGATTGTAGTAAGGCCACATTGTCCCCATATCTTTCCCACCATGAGACAGGTTTACATTTTGCAATGTGTGATTTTGATAGTTCATTGCTAAATCGGCCCACGCCATTTCTATACATGTCAAATTGATCTTGTAAGATTTCTCATTCATCTATAGAATATACCTTTCGAATATAGCCAAGCCATCCATCTGTCATCTCTGCATTCATAACTATTGGTTGATCTTTGGGCTTCCATAAAGGATGCAAAATATGGGCAACAATATGAATTGGCTTTTTCAACCAAGACCAATGACAATCAAAGCATTCCAAAACCTCTTTATATTTGCATTAACATTTGAATTTGAATCAAAACTGTAAATCATTTACTGAAATATGCATAACATAGATGATAGCAATGATTCAAAGAAATGAAAAAGATACAATGTTGAATGAATAAAAATTGTACATACTACATACTACATACAAATAATAATATTAGAATAAAAACAAATTACTTGTCCTTGTTTGATGTGTCTTCTCTCGCTCCTCGTTGCAATGTGTCTCTAGCTCTCCTCATGAACTCATAAAGTAAGCCCATCGTAGATCCTTCTTGATCAGTTAGTTGCAAAACAAAAAACTGTGGATGCATAATAGAAATTACAATCATAATTGAAGTCAAAGTAGAGCTATCTTGCACAATGGACTTCACCTTGACAACATTTGGCCTTTCGGAGTCACTCCAATCCTTCCAATAGTTACTAACCACAGTTTCTACAAGGGTTCTCCAAACTCTTGCAAGCCTCTCAAGGATAATAAGAATGTAGCCAAATCGAGTGGGACTTGGCCTAAGAAGCACAAGAGACTGTAAAGAATAGTGTGGCTTGTAGACAAACCGGCTTAGTTGAATTACAACAATAAAATAGAGAATGAAGGTTTAATGGAAGCTTAAGAAAGGAGAATACACAGGAGAGACAGAGAGAGCAGAAAGCATAAACTCAATTCAAAATAATAACACTCTGTACATACAATGTGCGCAGTGAGCACTTTTATACAAGTCCATGAAAGGACTGACAGAAGTAATGACAGGTACTTCAATGCTCATACGAGCGACTAACACTGACTCCCAAAAATATGCCTACATGCTAGGCTAGCTTTGTAAGCCTCTAACGGCCCACCAGTTCCAATACGATCCGGCTCTCCGATCCGGATCCTGGTTCCGGACACCAATCCGGTTCTCTGTTCCAGATACCGATCCTGATCCGGTTGACCTTGTCCACTCAAAACTCCCCCTCAAGCTCAACTTGAGGTCGGATTGCACTATCTGTGTTTGCGGTAGCCGGCCTTCTCCTCCAGCTCCACCTGGCGACTTCTCGCCTTGCTTGCGCTCCTAGACCCATCCAGTTCCTCTTTCCACGACCCGTCCGGTCCTGTGCACCTCGACCTTCTCGGTCGTCTTGTCTACTCATAAGGCCCTTCTCAACTCCTTCGCTATTGTGACTTCGGCACGTCTCGACCCATCAGTTCCTCCGTGTCGGTGTCAACTTCCACTGCCTCCACGTCTATTTGGCCTTCTATTGATGCGGCTCCTCCAAATCAAACTCCTTTTTAGAATTGGTTGCCTCCGATTCATTCCAACTCTTGTTCGAATTGGCTCTCTCCAATTCATCTTCATCCTCTAGACCCTTCACGACATCGGCCCATATCTGTGTTTCGGTCTTTCCGTCTTTGCCTCCCCCTTTTTGGTTTGCTTGGGCTTGGGCTCTCCGTTCTAGTGGCTCCCCATGCGTTCGGTCTCGGCTTCTTCAGTCGTGTCATGTTGTCCGACTTCTTGAGTCAGGCCAAAGTCGAAATTGGTTTCCAACTCGGTTGTTCGTTCATCTTCCCCATTCCTCCTTTCATTCCTCCCCCTCAAGTTCGGCATATCGAGGTACTAGACACCTAGTGCACTAGAAAATTGCCGCAACTTGTCCAAGCCAAGGGTTTTGCTGAAGATATCGGCCAACTACTGATTTGTCGAAACATGTAGTAGTTCCACTTCACCTGAGAGAACGCACTCTCAGACAAAATGATAGTGTACCTCGATGTGCTTAGTCCGAGCGGGAAAGACGTGATTCTTTGCCAACTGGATGTTGTTGAGGTTGTCGCAATAGATCGTTGTCGGATCAAACACCTGCACTCGCAGATCCTTCAGAAGCCTCTTGAGCCATATGGCTTCCCACATTGTGACAACCACTCCTCGGTACTCGGCCTCCGTTGTCTTAGTGTAAATCGCACACTATGAGAAAACTGCATTTTTGGTCCCTCCGGATGGGACATGGAGACCCGGCAAGAACCGGATGAAGAGTACCCGGTGAGAACCGAATGAAGAAGGCCGGTAAGAGTCGGTGAGAAACGAACGAAGAGGACCCGATAAGAACCGGATAAAGAGATGAAGAGACATATTTGCAAATAGGAGAGAATATCAAAAATATTGTTATTTTATGCATAGGGCAAAATTCGAACCTTGTACCTCCATGTACATAATGTGAAGCTTTACCATTACACTAACATATCATTAGCGTTACAAAAGTAGACGTCCCACATAGAAATGTAAGTGCACACTAGGATAAACTTTAGTTAGAAGAAAACGCGTGATAAAAGAAAAAGCTACACATGCACATCTAGCGTGCATGAACACTATAGTCGATAAAAACGCATCAAGTTAGAAAAAGCATATTAGATAAAGCATGAAGTTGATAATTACAGAAAAAACATGGAGTGCTAAGATTCTCTCATCACTATATAAGGATGGGGAGCACAATGTAATAGGGGGTGTGAAAAATTTGGAAATTGGATATATTTCTAAAAAACACCAATTAATAAATTATACTCGTGGGATTCACGAGATTTCTATATCCTTCTCTTTTTATCTAAATTCATATTATTATCTTAATATTGATTAATCTAATACAATACACTCGTGGGATTCACGAGGTTTCTATATCTCTTTCCTACAACCTATCTATATTCTAATTAGTCTCAAATTCTTCCTCCTCCTAGTCCAAAACCTCAACGGTTCCCACCCGACTCACGCAACGATCCAGCGCCGAAAGGCACGACATCGTGCTCGAGAGTGCTACTATCGGTTGCTTTTTACTGCTCCAGGCGACCGCGCGCTTCCAAGTGAAAACACATATTCAGATGTAGACATGCGGTCGCTGGCATTTTCAGCCCAATCGGCATCCGTGTATCTGACAAGTTGTCCGGCTACACTAGTCTGATACAACAACCCCTTGTCCTTAGTGCCGTTGATGTACCTCAATATTCGGTGCACGCACTAAAGGTCCTCCACGGTTGGATGCACCATAAATTGATTGATGAAACAGAACGGATAATTGAGGTCCGGTCTGTTGAGAAGAAAGCTCAACAAAGGTATTTGATGCTTATTGAGAAATAAGCTAGAGTAGTTATTAGCTAATTAGTTACTAGTGGACATAATGGTGAAACATCTATTTAGCTACTGACAACTATTTAGCTACTGACAGCTAATTAGTTGCTTATGTAAGTGACTTATAACTTAGGTAAAAAGTATGTAGTAGAGTAGTGATTGTGTAGAGAGAAGTAAGAACAGAAAACAGAAAACTAACGAGAGCGAGTTTAGCTTTGCGTGTAATGAAATAGAAGAAGCTTTTTGGTTTCCTACATAGAGGTAAGTCTCCTTCCCCTTCCTTTCTATGTTGAGCATTAAACGATCCAGCACATCACGATCTGTTGTGCATACAGAAGAGCCGTAGTGCCTTCGTAACATGGTATCAGAGTAGAATTGCTCGTAAAGAGGAATAGTACAAATCTGAGAAGTTTGTGTCTGGTTGTTGACCTGAATCAGAAAGTTGTCTGTGAAGTTAACCGTAACAAAAGCCCTAATTTGAAAGAGAGAATGGTTGCTGAGAATGGAAGCCAAATAGTCACAAAAAAGCTGGATAAAAACAATTTCCCACCGTGGAAATTCAAAATGACAAATTTCCTGATGGGAAAAGGATACTGGGATTACATTGTGTTGACAGGAACTAAACGCTCGTTATGCGCAACGCTCAGCCACAACTGAGCTTAGAATCATACACAGAAAACGAGAAAGGTGAAGACACAACACAAAGGAGAAAAAAGTACACAGGATGTTTACGTGGAAAACCCAAACTAAGGGAAAAACCACGGCAACCCACAGGCTGCAAACTATCACTATGTTAGAATGTACAACAGTGAGTTCGCGGAGGCAACGACCTCGTGCTCACGATCTTCGCCACAGGCGGCGGTTACAATAGAGGCAACGACCTCTTCCTCTCTCTCTCACTCTCTGTACACTGTTACACACACTCTCTTCTTACACCAACAAGAAAATGACAACAACTACTAAAAGTTTTCCCTAAGTCATATTTATACTAATATGACTTTTCGGCTATTTACAAATATAGCCATGATGGACTCTCAGAAACACATTTACGAATATGTCTCTTCATCTGGTGAGCACTTCTCACCGGGTCTGCACCATCCGGCTCTCCGTAGCCGGGTACTCCTCATCTGGTTCTCACCGGGTCTACACCATCCGGCTCTCCGTAGTTGGGTACTCCTCATCCGGTTCTCACCGGGTCTGTACCATCCGGCTCTCCGTAGCCGGGTACTCCTCATCCGGTTCTCACCGGGTCTGTACCATCCGGCTCTCCGTAGCCCGGTACTCGTCATCCGGTTTCGGCCTTGGCCTATCGGCCTCGGCCGAGTTTGTTCATCGGCACTGTTCTTCTCCCTTCCCATCCGGAGGGACCTGTCTCCCAACACATTGAAGGAGACCTAGATGAGGCTCTAGAGATCCCTGAGGAAAATGCAACTATTGCACAAATTAAAGCATTTAAGAAATGAATCAAGGGGCAAGGAAAGTAATGCATTGGCTATCACTTAGCATCTCAGATTCGATGCTTGGACACATACAAGATGTTATGGTTCCAAAAGAATCTTGGGACAGTTTAGTAAAACTGTTTGCAGTGAACACAAATGCTAGAAAGCTTCAATTGAAGACTGAGCTAAATACCTTGGAAAAGGTAAGATGTTAGTGAATGACTATGCTCTAAAAATAAAGGGCATATGTGAATCATTTGCTTCTATTAATGTGAAGGTAGAAGATGATGATAAGGTGGAAATATGCTTAAGAGGCTTAGGACCTCAATATAAAAGCCTCAAAACATCTATTCTCACAAGGGATAGCATCCCAAGTTTTCCAGATCAGGTTTCAATGCTTGTAGTGGAAGAAAGAAATCAGATGGATGATGTAAACAAAGGAAACTTTGAGAGTGAGGGGCAAGCCCTCTACAATAGTGCTGGAAGAGGCCATGGAAGAGGCCATGGAAGAATTGGTGCTAGAACCAACAACAATTATCAAGGAAGAGGACAGCAGGTTGTAAGTGGAAGAAACAACATCAAAGGTAGGGGGAGCAATCGAGGTAGAGGTAAGCAAACTTATTTGAATAATGATGGTTGTTGGTATTGTGGAAAACCAGGCCGTACACAAGCTAAATGCTATAAAAAGCAAAATGATGAGAAAAGAGGGAAGTGACAGCAAAATAATTATGCCTCAACTAGTGAGGACTGTGATAAAGATGGTGCATTTGTGGTGCAACATGAAACAACAACAATGGATGAATGTTCACAGAGATGCAATGAAGAGTGTATGTGGTATGTAGATTTTGGGGCATCTAATCATATGATAGGACATGCAAACTGGTTTGAAAGTCTAAGAGAACCAGATATTCCTGGTTATGTACAGACAAGTGATTGTCATGAAGACATACATTTTGGCCTTACAAGGATTCGAGCCCAAAACGTCTTGGTCTATATGTTAGACCTTCAACCATTATAATAACATATATGATGTATAGTTATAATAAATGTATTATTAGTTATTACAAGATATTTAGAGTATTCTAGAACATTCTAGAATATTCCAGAACATTCTATAGTATTCTAAAACATTCTAGGATATTCCATGATTATATTAAATATCATAAATATCTAAAATATTCTAGAACATTCTAGAATACTCCATAAGGACCTATAAATAGGTGTCTATTCATTCATCACAACTCATTCGGTTCAAACTGTCGAGACTTGAGAATAGGAGAGAGAAAGATAAGATGACAATAGAAGGTATAGAGAGAGAGAGAGAGAGAGAGAGAGAACATTAGAAATGGAAAGAGAGTTTATATTATAAGAGAGCAAGGATTACAAAGAGTAGGCTAAGGGCCTACAAACTGTGTCTATTCATTCATCACAACTCATTCTATTCAACACCAGTTTGTAGCCCCTTAGCCTACTCTTTGTAATCCTTGCTCTCTTATAATATAAACTCTCTTTCAATTTCTAGTGTTCTCTCTCTCTCTCTCTCTCTCTCTCTCTCTCTCTCTCTCTCTCTCTCTCTCTATACCTTCTATTGTCATCTTATCTTTCTCTCTCCTATTCTCAAGTCTCGACAGTGATAATACTACTCACCAAATAGAGCATGTTGGAGATATCCCATTCTGGGAAGAAAAAGGAAAAACAAAATATACATTGAATGTTATCCATGTGCCAAACCTTACAAAAAAACTGATTTCTGTTGGACAGATAGTGGAGCAAGGAATGCAAGTTAAGTTTAAGAAAAGTGGATGCTTTATAGAGAAACAGGGCAAGCTTATTGCGAAAGGAAAACAACAAGGAAGGATGTTTGTGTTAGATGTGGATATGCCTAAAAAGATTACAGCCATGTTTGTAGAAGGAATGAGTGTAATCTCAAATGTGGAAATGTGGCATAAAAGAATCGGTCACATAAGTATGCAAACCTTCAAAAATATGTTGAGGAAAAATGTTGTGGTTGGACTACCTAAGTTGAAAGATTGTGAGATGAGCAAAATATGTGAAGAATGCCAATATGGAAAGCAAAACAGGTTACCTTTCCCTCATGAAAGACATGTAAGCAAAATTTTGTTGGATTTGGTACATACAGATGTATGGGGACCAACAAAAAATGCATCAATTAGTGGATGTAAGTTTTATGTAACATTTATTGATGATTGCTTAAGGAAAACATGGGTTTACTTCATGAAAGAAAAAAGTGAAGTATTTGATTGTTTTTGTAAGTTTAAATGCATGGTAGAAAAGCAGGCTGGAACTAGAATAAAATGTTTAAGATCTTACGAAGGAGGACATTACTTCTCAAATGAATTTTCTGATTTTCTATGCAATCAAGGAATAAGAAGACAGTTCACATGTAGATATACTCCACAACAAAATGGAGTTGCTGAGAGACAAAACAGAACTTTGGTGACCATAGCAAGGGCTTTAATGACAAAAAAAAGAAGCCATTGTATTACTGGGCAAAAGCTGTAAACACAGCAAATTATATTCTAAATAGATGTATAACATTTGGAGTGCATGAAGTAACTCCTGAAGAATGTTTCTATGGCGGGAAGCCTAGTTTAAAACACTTAAAAGTGTTTGGATGCCTTGCTTATGTTCATGTACCTACTGAAGTGAGAAGTAAGCTTGATCCACAAGCTGAAAAATGTATTTTTGTTGGATATTCAAAGGAGCAAAAAGGGTATAGATGTTATAACCCTTTGACAAAAAAGATTGTAGTAAGTCAGGATGTAATATTTGATGAGTTGGGCAGTTGGTACAGCCCAAAATAAAATGTAGAAACTTATGAAGACAATGAAAATGAAGACAGGGATAAATCTGAAAATGTAAGAGATACCCACAAAGATGGAAAACAATGTTGGACATCAAAGTTCAACATCAATAGAATGTATAGGACCATCAAAAAACTCTAGTAGTAAATTTGATTCAAATGCATGGAGTGGAAAACATGCAAGACATAAAAAATATGATGATAAAAAGGGAAAACAGAAAATGCCAGAATATGAAATGCTTGATGATGGGTCTAGAAACATGGAAGATGTAGATTCAGATACATCATTGAATAATGATCTTGGTATAGGAGCCTTGAAAATCCCTAGTATGGAAAAGGCAATGAAAGATGCAAATCATAAACTGAGAAGATCAGATAGAGAGAAAAAAACAGTTAAAAGATTTGGTTATGATACATACATGGCTATGCATTATGCATATATGTCTAAAGTGGTACAAATCCCTGATCCAAATAATTTTGATGAAGCAAAATCTGATAAGAAATGGGTGAATGCAATGCAAGAAGAAATAGATGAATTGGTTGAAAACAGAACATGGGATTTGGTAAAGTTACCGAAAGGAAAAAATGTTGTAGGTTGCAAATGGGTCTACAAGACAACATAAAGCAAGACTTGTGGCAAAGGGATATACCCAAATGCATGGAATTGATTATGATGAAACATTTGCACCGGTTGCAAAGATGGCAACATTGAGAACACTACTTGTTGTGAGTGCAGCCAAAAGATGGGTTCTACACCATATGGATGTAGAAAATACTTTTTTACATGGTAACTTGGAAGAGGAAGTATACATGTGTCAACCACCAGGTTTTGAAGATAAGAGGCATCCAGAATATGTATGCAGACTGAAAAAGGCTCTCTATGGATTGAAACAAGCACCAAGGGCATGGCATAAAGAACTTTCAGAATCTCTGAAAAATTTTGCTTTCAAAATGTCAAAGGTTGATCCATCATTGTATGTAAAAAGGATAAATGATTGCATTGTTGTTATTTTGATTTATGTTGATGATTTAATCATTGGAGGTGATTCCATGGATGAAATTAGCAAGCTGAAAAAAAATCTTGAAATGCAATTTCGTATGAAGGATTTGGGAGAGCTGAGATACTTACTTGGCATTGAGATGATCAAATTTGAAAGTGGTATATATATGTTGCAAAAATAGTATGCAACAACTATGTGGAAGAAGTATGGTATGCTTGGATGCAAACCTATTGGTGTACCACTAGATAAGAACTGCAAATTGAGGGCTGATTTGGGAGCCAAAATAGAATATGTAAACATGCATAGGTCTATGGTGGGCAGCCTCATATATTTGACTATAACTAGGCCTGATTTGAGTTATGTAGTTCGATTAGTCAGCCAGTTTATGCAACAACCAACAAAGTCACACTTGGACTGCATTAGAAGAATCTTGAGGTATGTAAAAGCTACTTAGAACTACGGACTGTTTTACAGGACTGGTCTGGACATAAAGTTGGAAGGATATACAAATGTTGATTGGGCTAGAAGCCAAACTGACAGAAGATCCACAAGTGGATATATGTTTACATTGGGAAGTGCAGCTATTTCATGGAGTAGCAAGAAACAAGCTATAATTGTTGCATTATCAAATACTGAAGCTGAATATAGAGGAGCTGCAATAGCTACCTATGAAGAGGTATGGATCAAAAGACTGCTTGCTAATTTGGGAGAATATATAGATGGTGTTGTCACAATTTGGTGTGACAATATGAGTAGCATTCAACTCGCAAAAAACCCAGTGTTCCATGCAAGAACAAAGCACATTGAAGTGCATTATCACTTTGTTAGAGAAAAAGTGATTGATGGAGAAGTGGATCTACTGTATGTAAGTACAAATCAGCAAGTGGTTGATATTCTTACAAAAGGATTGAGCATGGAAAGCATGGTACCTGAAAAGCATGAAGAAAAGAAGATTGAACATAATCCCAAGAAAGGATAAGTTGAGCTTGAGGCGGAGTGTTGAGAAGCAAGCTCAACAAAGGTATGTGATGCTTATTGAGAAATAAGCTATAGTAGCTATTAGCTAATTAGCTACTAGTGGACATAAAGGTGAAACAATTATTTAGCTATGCACAGTTATTTAGCTACTGACAACTAGTTAGTTGCTTATGTAAGTGTCTTATAACTTAGGTAAAAAGTATGTAGTAGAGTAGTGAGTGTGTAGAGAGAAGTAAGAACAGAAAACAGAAAACTAACGAGAGCGAGTTGAGCTCTGCGTGTAATGAAATAGACGAGGCTTTTTGGTTTGCTACATAGAGGTAAGTCTCCTTCTCCTTCCTTTCTGTCATGAGCAATAAACAATCCAACGCATCACGATCCATTGTGCACACAGAAGAGCTATAGCGCCTTCGTAACATGGTCGGGTGATGGTCAGATATATAAGGCTTTCGACGATCTGTCAAAACCTTTTCGGGTTGCATGCCATTCTGGAGTCGGGGCGGATCTTCACATTCTGGTCCAGAGCAGTCAAGATGGATTTGCATTCCGTCATACAGAATTTGATAAGCATACTCAACACGTTCTCGTGAAGATTTTCGGTAATGGTGTGAAAATCACATAAAACGTACAAAATCGAGTATAAATCACATAAAACAATAATAGTGAAGTATCTAAGTACAAAATGATGGAGGTCTTCAAGAGCTTTCAAATGCACTTTGTTACACGATAAACAGACAACTAGATGTCACGATATAAGGGTATAAAGTTTGTGAAAGGAAAAGAGAAAATTGTGAGATATCCCACATAGGCACGACAAATACGACTCTCATCATATATAAGGTACAACAAAAGCTATTATCTTTGTGTCTATGTGTTCAACATAGAGAGTTCAAGGTAACTTGAACTAAGAGTGCAGGTGGCCTAGCCACTCATAAAGGTTTTGGCCAACCAAAACGGAACTGGACGGTAACCGGCGATCGATAATCCGGCGGTATCGGCATCCGACGGAGCCGGCGAGGCGGCGGCGAAGCTAGTGATCAGGCATCTGACGGGTGGCGAGACGATGGCGAAGTCGGTGACCTAGCGGAATCGGCATCTCACGGAGCCGGCGAGGCGGCGGTATCGACATCCGGCGAACCAGCATCATCCGGCAACCGATGGTAACCGGCGACAACCGGCATCCGGCAAACCGGCGACCAAATTAATAAATATATATATATATATATCACATATATATACACAATGAGGGCAAGTGAGGATTCGAACCTTGCACCTCCTAGTTAAGAGTCAATAGGCTTACCACTAAGCCATGACATTTAGTTAAATTTATATTTCTATCATTATACTTTTACATGGAAATTCTCATACATGAGAGCTAAAGTGAGTGACATGGTTATCATGCACCACATGTAATACATGAGCGCCAAATGGCACACATGCATTTTATGCATGTCTTGTACCCTCACATGCATCATATGCATGAGAGCGTCTATAAAAGAAGGGATGAAAAAGAAGAAGGGTTATGCTATTTTTGGTTATGAAATTAAGAAGAGAATTCGTTATCGAATTGATCGTGTAACTTGTTTCTTAAAATCTAAAATCAAGAGTTCAATCTTAATCTTTCTCAATCTAAGTCAAGCGTTTAATCTTAATCTCTTTCTCTCTCTCAATCTATCCTAAATACTTTCTCGCTAAGCTTGGTGCGAACTTCGATCCTTCCGGTCCAGAACCCCGGCCGTTCCGCCTCACGATCCGCGCCTAGTGACGGATCTTCACGACAACGTGGTGGCGTTAACTGATTAGTATACCTTCCGGAGCACGGATCACTTCGATCCCGAGGAAGTAATGAAGGTCTCCTAGATCCTTCATGTCAAACGATACCGCAAGTTGGGATTTGACACAGTCGATTTCATCTAGGTCAGTGACAACGATGACTAAATCATAACATAAAGTAAAATACTAACCGGCACGTGCCAACCTTGCCAGGTGAAGAGAGAAGAGTCTAATTTCAACGGAGCAAACCCCATCAGACGTAGTCTCTATGTGATCTTCACGTTCCAAGAGCGTGGGGCTTGCTTAAGTCCGTAGAGGGACTTCTTCAATCGGCACACAAGCGATGTGTTCACTCCAGACTGAAATCCGGGGGACTGAACCATAAACACCTAATCCTCAAGATCACCTTGCAGGAATGCATTTTTCACATCCATCTCATGTAGATGTCACAACCCCTTCGCCGTTGCCACCGCAAGCAAGACACGAACGGTCGTCATCTTTGCGACCGCGCGAATGTCTCATCGTAGCTGATGTCGTGTTGTTGCGTGTAGCCCTTTGCCACCAACCGGGCCTTGTACCTATTGACGGAGCCGTCGGTGTTGTATTTAACCTTGTATACCCATCGACAATTGATCGACTTCACTCCTTTCTTTACATCCACTAAATCCCACGCCTCATTTTCCGCGAGTGCGTGCATCTCTTCCTCCATGGCCTTCTGCCTGTTCGGATCCTTAGCCGCTTCTACGTAGCTCTCCGTCTCACGCACGGTTGCAAAGGTTCTCAACCCTCCACTCGAGCCGGACTTCCCAATCTGGGAACAAGCGGCATGCAGAGTTATGTACTACTTTGCATCCAGTGTCGGCGATCAGCTACTAAGCGATATCCGGGACGCCAAGACGCCAAAGGAATCTTGGGGAATCCTGTCATTACTCGGTCCATATTTTCCTTTTGTCTGTTCTTTACTGGGTGTTAGGGTTTGTCTTCAGAAATCGCTCATCGGCTGCAAAGGTTCTCAACCCTTGCGCTCTGATGCCATGTAAAGAATAGCGAACCGGCTTATCCGTATTACAACAATAAAATAGAGATTGAAGGTTTAATGGAAGCTTAGGAACGAAGAATACACAGGAGAGATAAAGAGAGCAGCCATCATAAACTCAATTCAAAATAATACCACTCTGTACATACAATGTGCTCAGTGAGCACTTTTATCCAAGTCCATGAAAGGACTAACAAAAGTACTAACAGATACTTCAATGCTCATATGAGCAACTGACACTGACTCCCAAAAATATGAATACGTGCTAGGCTAGATTCATAGGCCTCTAAAGGCCTACCGGTTCCAATCGGATCTGGCTCCTGGTTCCAGATACCATCCGGACACTGATCCAGTTCTCTGTTCCAAATACCGATCCGGCTCTAGCTTATTCAGCCAATCCGGATCCAGTTGACCTTGTCCGTTCAACAGAGACGAATAGTTGCTGAAAAGTTTTTGTGCATTCATTTTCTTAGTGAATAGTTTAACCACACAATTTGCTCTCTTGTGCACTCGACGAACCCAAGACCACTTCCCAATATCCTCTAGCAATAAATCTAGACAATGTAATGCACAAGGATTCCATACAACGCTTGGAAATTCAGTCTCTAAAATGTGACCCATGCTAACACAATTAGATGCATTGTCAATGACAATTTGCACCACATTTTCTGCTTTTACTTCCTTTATTGCAATTGATAGCATTTCCACCATCCATGGACCATCAACCCTTGTAGAAACACCACTACAATCAATAGTTTTAAGGCACATAGTTCCATAACAACATGAGACCAAAATATTCACAAGTGCTCTCTTGCTAGTGTCAATCCATCCATCAGAAAGTATTGTAACTCCATATTTTGGCCAAAGGACTTTCACATTTTCCACTTTGTGTTCCACATGTTGTTACAGGAATGACCATATAATATTCCGTGGTGAGAATTTACCGTAGCGTTCTATACACGTGGATAAGTGTGAGGGTTAAACGAGAGTGTAAAGAAGGGGAGGATTACTTTTAATCCTCGCGATTGAAACAACCCATTAGGCCAAGTGTGAACTTGCTTGGGGGCCTTGGGTCTCGCTATAAATATGAGGCCTAGCTACCCTCATGTCATCATCTCTTGACTACGTTGAGACTCTGTTACGTGGTTGGTCAACTCTTGTAGCGAGCGCGCCAGCACCAGGCATGACTCGACACCACGACGGTGGTATGGGACACCGATCGAGGATCGATTCCGTCTCGATCCCTTCACTCGAGGGTGGTCGGGTGGATCAACACCCTCCCCTTCTTTCTCTCTGTCCTTTCTTATTTCATATATATTATATCCTTATCATATGCTTACATTAGAACATCACTCTAACACATGCAGATGCTCTTTCTTTAAATATTTAACTCTTAAATCCTTCTAGGTAATGTTAGGAATATGGTCCCTCCGGATGGGGTAGGATGAGCCGGATCGAACAAGCCGAAGCAAGGAGCTGGATCGGATGGACCATGAAGGATATCCGGAAGACGGACCGGATGGACCCGGAAGGGGTCCGGCCGGATCCAATGTGAACCATGAGAAGGGACATATTGGTAAATATGTTCCTATGTGTCATTGAGGACATATTTGTAATGGGTTGTGTCAATCCCGAGGATTAAAAGTAATCCTCCCCTTCTTTACACTCTCATTTAACCCTCACACTTATCCATGTGTATAGAATACTACGATAAATTCTCACCACGGGATATTATATGGTCATGCCCGTAACATACTCCCCCTCTTTAAAACATTGCACTCTTGCAATGGAAAGTTAGGGAAGTTAGTTCTGAGAGTATTTTCGTGTTCCCATGTGGCATCTTTTATTGATTTATCCATCCATTTTATTTTAAATTCTCGGATTTCTTTAGTACGTAATTTTTTTGTTTTAACATCGAGAATTCTTTCTAGTACATGTGGTTTAGAAGATAATTCTTCAAAAGTAACCAGAGTTCCAATTGTAACGGTATTGTCACCAGAATCTAGAAGTTCTTTTAGACAACTCACATGAAAAACTGGATGAATTTCAACACCATCAGGAAGAGCGAGACGATAGGCCAATGACCCAATGCATTTGACGACTGTAAAAGGTCCACAAAATTGTGGGGCTAACTTAGTGCACTTACCCTTACACATTGTCTTAGAATTGAGAGCTACATGTAAAAATACCTTCTGTCCAAGGTTGAATACACGAGGTTGCCTATGATGATCGGCATAAAAACGTGCTCTATCTTGAGATGTTTTTATATTATCTCGTGCAATATGCAACATATCTTGCATATCTCGAAGAAAGTTTTGCGTACTTCGCAACTCATCATGATGTATATTAACATCAATCGGGGCTCGTGGCTGAAAACCATACATCAACATAAAAGGACTATATCCCGTCGATGTATGATTGGAGATGTTATAAGAAAACTCTTAAATTGGGAGATAACGTTCCCATTTTGTTGGTTTTGTATGCTCGAATCATGTCCTCAATAATTTGATTTACTCGTTCTGTCTGTCCATCGGATTGAGGATACTCCGTGGAGCTCATGCTCAATGTAGTTTCTAACTTCTTAAAGACTTGCATCCAGAAGTCACTAGTAAACTTTGGATCTCGATCACTCACAATATCTATTGGTAACCCATAAAAACGAAATAACTTGTCAACGAATTGGGAAGCCAATTCAGGAGTTGTTACCATGGTTTTTGTAGCAATAAATCTGGCCATTTTAGTTAGTCTGTCAACCACAACCCAGATGGCATCATGACCTTTTTGGGTGCGAGGAAGGCTAACAATAAAATCCGTGGATATACTTTCCCACTTATTATTGGGAATGTCCAAGGGATGTAAAAGTCTTGCGGCTTTAAGTCGCTCAGCTTTGTTAACCTAACATTGGTGACATTTAGTCATATACCTATGTATGTCAGGGCGCATCTTAGGCCAATAGAATTGAGTGGAGATGAGAACGAGTGTACGATGTATTCCAGGGTGCCCTGCTGAGGGTGCGTCATGGCATTAAAAAAGAATCATTTTTTGACCTCAGGTAAATCTAGAACACAAACCTTCCCATTACGGTAGAGCAGACCGTTGGCAATGTGGAAGTATTCCTTCAAGGATGTGGTGGTGTCTATTCCAGACTCAACTCTTGCCTAGTATTTCGCAAAATAATTGTCATCAAGATACTTTCCTCGAAGGCGATCATAAAGATCTGATGTTATTTCAATGAAGCTAAACATGTTAACTTCACGGATGTGACTTAGTGCATCAGCGACAATGTTCATGGAACCTTTACGATATCGTATGGAAAAATCAAAGTCCTAGATGAGATCAGCCAATCGTGCCTTACAACCTTTCAGGTCTTGTTGGTCACAAAAATATTTCAAGGACTCATGATCCATAGTTACCACAAAGCGATCTCCATAAAGATAATGGCACCATGTTTTGAGTGCATGTATAACTGCAAATAATTCCTTTTCTTGAACGGTATATCAACATTGAGCACAATCAAGTTTCTTACTCTCAAATGCTATTGGTTTACCATCTTGATATAAGACAGCACCTATAGCATAATCGCTTGCATCGGTTTCAACCTCAAAAGGTTTTGAAGGATCGGGTAAAAGAAGTGAAGAAGCGTTGCACACTGAGTTCCTTAAAGGCGAGGTCTAGTGTAGCATTCCAGACAATAGGTTTTGTAGACTTACGGGTTTGACCTTTTAGAAGATCAGTAAATGGCATCATCAATTGGGAGTAATTATGAAGGGATTTTCACAAAAACCCGACAAAACCAAGGAATGATCGAACTTCTCGAATATTCCGAAGCGTGGGCCAAAGCTTGATTTTCTCGATGCGAGAAGGATCAATTTCAACTCCTCATTCGGTTATGAGATGTCCAAGATAAGTAATTGATTTCTTGAAGAACTCACATTTTGAGATCTTCACATAAAACTATTTGTCATGCAATGTTTGTAAAACAAAGCGGACATGTTTAGCATGTTCTTGTAATGTACGGCTATAAACTAAAATATTATCCAAGAAAATAACGACAAATTTTCCAAGTTGTTCCAAGTTTTTGAAATGTAGCCGAAGCATTGGTCAAACCAAAACGCATAACCAAAAACTCATAATGGCCATAGCGTGTACGAAATGTCGTTTTAGGAACATCGTCCTCACTTATACGAATTTGATGGTAACCAGTACGGAGATCAAGTTTCGTAAAATACCGAGCTCCCTGGAGACATTCAATTAGAAAGTCAGCCTGGGGCAATGGATACGAATTCTTGATCGTCACTTTATTTAAGTGTCGGTAATTAATAAACATACGCCATGTGCCCTCTTTCTTTTTAACCAAGAGAACTGGTGCACCCCATGGAGATTTACTATAACGTATATAACCCATTCGTAAATAGTCCTTTAGTTGCTTAGATACCTCATCCTCTTTGGATTGACTTAACCGATAAGGAGGTATACTTATTGGTGCAACGCTAGGTACAATATCTATACGATGGTCTACATTACGTTTAGGAGGTAACCAATCTAGTAGTTCACTCAGAAAAACATCACAAAAATCATTTAAGATTTCATCAAGTTGAATAAAATGAGTATAAAATGAGTATAATCATTCTGTACAAAAGTTATTGAATGATGAACCCAATCAATAGATAAAGAAGAGTTTTTATTATAGAACCAACAAAGATTCATTACATGGAAGTCTACTTCCTTTATATAAGTATCAATAGAAATTCCTAATGAATGAATCGCCCTGTTGATGTATTGTACTCTTTCATCAGCCAAGTGCACCGTATAGGTGTGATCACTTACGGTGGGTTGGATTCCCCATATCTGAACCAAACGATCATTCACAAAGTTGTGTGAGCTTCCCAAATCAAACAAAAATTGTACAGGAGATCCATTGATATAACCGTTTTGTTGGGAATATGTCCCTCCAGTGGGAGGATGATCCGACTGTTCGGAAAGCCGACAGTCGAGGAGCCGAGTTGATGAGGGACTCGGCCGAAACCGAAATCGTGTAAACAGCCAACTCAGGAGACTATATTTGTAAATCGTCTATGTGTGCGCCCCATGAGGGCTACGTATGTAAATAGCCAGAAAAGTAGCGTAAGTATATATGTAACTAGGGCAAACTTTAACTGATGTGAATAGAACAGTGTGTAGAATAGACTGTGTGCGGAGAGAGAGTATGTGTGAGAGAAGAAGGTAGAGTCACGCCATAGTTGTGTGTGTAACAGCAGATGCGAAGAGCCCTGTGTGGCTGATGCACTCGTGAGAGAGTGTTGTAATCTTCTCGCTATTGTATATCCACTATTTGTATAGTGAAGAATCTATTCCCATGGTTTTCCCCGTTTTAGGGTTTCCACGTAAATCACTGTGTATAGTCGTTTATCTTGTCTTTCTCGCATTGTGGTGTGATTCGTATTTCAACGCGTAGTTTGTTTATTGTGATCTATTCCGCATCGATTTCTCAACACGTTTGCACGTAGTAAATCATTGGGACCCAATACATAGTGAGGGAAAGAACATTGACAATTACTTAAATGATGTGTATAGACCTGAAGGACATTAGGAATCTTACCTTTATGGTCTCCAGCTTTAGCTTTGCTGTCGTGCTCTTTCCGTTGGACCTTTCCGTTGGACCCAATTAGGTTGCTCTTTTTGAATGTTTAATGTTTCATGCGTATAAGAGATATGCAAGGCATTTGCCCATATATGTTTTTTTAAAAGAAACATATATGTCAAGAGTCCTTATTTCCCCCTCGTTTACCACAAACTTTGTTGGTATGTTACTTAACCTCAAGTCTCATAATTACGATGGCATACACCAAAGTGCAACCTAATGGTCAAGCCAAATTAGCCCTCTTTTCGTAGTAGGCCCACGTGGCCCATCACATGGTTACGTCATTACGAATGCCTTTTGTAAGAATGATCTCATGGTGGCATCGTATCCATGTAATGAGGGAGGGATGTTGGATAGGTGTGTCATAAGAGCGACCTCACATCAAGTGGGTCAAGCCCTACGTTCTCAACACCATTGTGGCTAAGAATGTTTCATTACGTAATGAAATCGAAGTCACCAACGGGGATGTCAACAATAAAAATTTGTTGAAAAAGGGATGGTGACAACGCCATTCTCACAAAAATGTGAGGATGTCCACCAAGATCCTTTGCCCGAAAAGGAAAACATTCGATATTGAAATCACGTAATAACTTATATACACATATGTATATTATCACATATATACAATCAAATACGTATACACGTTGTCGTAGTGTAGGTTGCACACTATGTGGAAATTATATTTTTGTCCCTCCGGATAGAGAATGGAGTGCTCGATGAGAACCGGAAGAAAACGGCATACCGGCAAGGAGGAAAACGGCATACCGGCAAGGAAGAGCCGGATAAAGAGACATAAATGTAAAAAGGAAAGGAAATACTCACTACTGCGCAAGGCGTGATTCGAACTCTGCACCTCCACGTTGACAAACCCCAACCTTACCATTACATTAACTTATCTTAAGTGTTTTACATATAGATTTAATACGTATAAGACCTTTATTTATGCATACCTTTATTAAAAGGTAAATCATGTATTTTTAGAGTGCGTCAATATTTTATAGAAAAACGCAAGCAACTAAAAAGTGACTCATGCACATCTAGCGTGCATGAGCACTATATTTAGCAAATAAAAGCAAGGATTAGAAAAGCATCACATGCACATTTAGTGTGCATGAACGTATTAGAAAAAGCATGTAGCTATGCTTAGTCTCTCCCATCACTATATAAGGATGGGGAGCACATTGTAGTTTTTGTTGATTATTTTTCTATAATGATCAATCAATCTAAAATATTCGTGGGATTCACGAATTTGCTAAAATAATTCTCTCTTACTACCTAAATATTGACTAAATATACTAAACTCGTGGGATTCACGAGATTCTTATCTTATAACTCTTTATACCTATTCTTTACTAGCCTTATTTGTATTTTTCTTTTCTCCTAGTCCAAAACCCCGGTGGTTCCCACCCGACTCACGCAAACGATCCGGAGCCGAAAGGCACGACAACGTGACCACATATGCATATATAAAAGAAATTGTAATATAAAATAGCCAAAAATGATGTAATCGAGATACATAATCGAGGCATATACCCTCTACACACACGAAACATCTAAAAATAAGGGTTAATCATAATACGTAATTGAGGTATTGACCTCATACACATACGACACCAAACGCATATCATTTACATACAAACCAAGGTAATGACCTCATACGCAAACGTAACATATGTTTGTGAACATAATACGTAATTGAGGTATTAACCTCGTACGCATACGACACTAATCACATATTAAATGTATGTCAAATGAGGTATTGACCTCGTGCACATATGTAAACATTTTATATAACCAATTAATTAACACTACAACATCATTGAATTAATGGAAAAAAAATTACATATGACCATATACATGATTAGAAGGGAGAAGAAAAAATAGAAATAAAAAACAAGAAAGATTACCAAAGTTCCTTTGTTGATCAATGTCTGGATCAAGGCCGACCTCACATCGATCGATCACCATCAATCAAGAAGACAAAAGACAACGAAAAGAAACATTAGAACATGAGCTTTGAAACCAACTATTAGAGATATGATCTAATGTAAGCGTATGATAAGGAGAAAAGAATGATAAATAGATAGATAGAAAGGAGAGAGAGAAAGAAGGGCGTCGATCCACCCGACCACCCCCGAGCGAAGGGATCGAGACGGACTCGAGCCTTGATCGGCGTCCCATACCACCGTTGTGGCGTCGAGTCATACCTAGTGTTGGCGTACTCGCTACAAGGACGATGAAGAAGTTAGTAAAACAACGTTAGGTTATTGCTTATATACTAAGCCCTAACTATTTGGACGTGTTCACACACTAGGATACAAAGTGGAAGGAGTTGGCCTTTTATGCTAACACACCCTCTGTGGGACATCACCTTTCAAAGGCACTAAGGGAGACATGTTTATCACATAAACAATCGTTCAACTCAGGGGTCTTCAGCACTGTGTATTTGATTCGAATACGTTGGGTCTTGTAGTATTCTTCGAACTGCCCTCTATATTAGCCACCATTGTCGGTTTAGGCAGCCTTCAACTTCCGACCCAACTCTCTTTCGTCCCTTGCCTAGAACTCCTTGAAGAATGACAGTACTTGGTCCTTCAACTTTAGTACAAAAGCCCACAACTTTCGACTGTAGTCGTAAATGAACGTTACGGAGTACTGTCCACCATGATGCGATGGAGCACCTACATAGCACACGTCTGTGTGCACTAGTTCCAGTGCAGGTTCTCTTCTCCTTGGTGTTCTCAAGTGGAATGCAGCTCTGTTCTGCTTTCCAACTAGGCCGTCGACACACTTCTCCACCTTTCACTTTTGGGAGAAGTTTCTGGTCGGCAAGGATATGCATTCCCTTTTCACTCATGTGGCCTAGCATCTTATGTCATATCTCTCCTGCTGAGTCGGCTGCCACATTCACTTCCGACTTGCACAACCTAGCTTGCATCATGTACAGAGTGCCTTGTTTCTTTGCTCGGGCCACTATGAGGTTTCCTCGGCAGAACTTCCACTTGCCATTTCGGAAGCTACCATTGTAGCCTTCGTTGTCCATCCTTCTAGTTTATATCAAATTCAGCCTAATATCGAGCACATGCCGAACATCCTTCAGAGTCAGCTGACAACCACTTGATGTTGTTAGGCATACATTTTCAACTCTGACTATCTTGCATTCCCCATTATCTCCCATCTTTACATAGTCATGGTCATCGGTTGTGTAGGTCGAGAAACACTCTCTCGAGGGAGTTATATGAAAAGATGCATCGGAGTCGATCACCCAGGTGCTCTCTTCACTTGCAAGATTTGTGCTTGCATGCTCACAAATGAATAAGATCTCCTCTTCTTGTAGCTACGACTGATGTGCCCTTCTCCTCAGAAATCGTTCTAGGTTTGGCATCCTTTGAGGCACCTTTTTCCTTCTTGAGGTGTCGACAATCCTTCTAGAAGTGTTCAGGTTTTCCACAGTACAAGAATGTGAGCTTACCGCTGGACTTGGATCTGGCATGGGACTTTTCCCTTCTTTGCCGGTTCCTTCCTTTGTCGGAATGTCGTGTCACATTCGCATCTTCCTGGGACATGACATCCTTGTACTTCTTGTCTCCTTGTTCACGATGCTTATCTTTACCACTTGCAAGGATAAGTTTTATTCTTGACACGAGGTACTAAGAGTCACCACCAGGTTCTCCCAGTTGTCCGGTAGGGTACACAGTAATAGGATGGCCTACATACCATCATCATAGGGAAACTTGGTTGCCACAAGTTGGTTCACATACCCCATGAATGTGTTTATGTGATCCACTATACTTTCTCCGTCCCTGTACTTCAGTCATATGATCTTCCTCATCAAAGATGTCTTGTTTATGGCATTCTTTCTTTCGCAGAGCCCCGACAACTTCTGCCACATCTCGTACGCATTTGTGTCATTCGCCACATGATGAAGGACACTTACATCTACGCACTGTCTGATGGTGGCCACCGTCGTCCTGTTGAGGAGTTTCCATTCAAACTCTAATACCTCTATGGGTATTTGCTCTCTGTCGATGGGCTCGTACAGATCTTTGACAATGAGAAGATCTTCCATCTTGATCTTCTAGTTTGTGTAGTTCTGTGAGTTCAGGACCACCCTTCCTAGGAAGCCACTCACACCTCCTTCCATCGTTGCACCTATCGCTCTGATACTAGTTTGTCGAGATGGGGATCTCCGGATTTGAGACCAAGATATGTAGAAATACACAACGCGCGGAAACAAAGACCAACAAGTAGACAAAATACACAAAGTATACACAGGTTTTACATGGAAAACCCTAAACGGGAAAAACCACGGGCAACAGAGATTTCACTATTATCAAAAGTGTACAAGTCAGAGCAAAATACAACACTCTCTAATCAGAGTGTATCAGCCACACAGGGCTCTTGGCGTCTAGTCTGTGTTTAGCTATGGCGCCGCTCACTCACGCTCTCTCTTCTCTATGTACTCACATGTGCTCACACACACACTATTACTCCGTTACTACTACTTCATAATGTTTGCCCTAGGTGTATTTATACTTATACACTATGGGCTATTTACAAATGTAGTGCCTACTACTACCATTACTGTTATTATTATAGTGATAACTATATCCATTAATCAGCTGACTAGTCGACTAGATTCGACTAGCCGACACCTATGTCGACTCTCCAGTCGACCCAACTAGTCGGCCTTGTCGTCGACCATCCGGTCGGCCCAACTAGTCAGTCTTTTCTTTGACTTGGATCATCTACAGTCGACTCTCTGTATCTTCCATTGTCGGCTCTCAACCCGACCAGTCAACTTCTCCTAGAGGAGGGACATATTCCTAACAAAAACATGGAGGTTGAAGCTAATCAGTGGAAGTTCATTACTTCTGAATGGGATGTCAAACGTGTAGGGTCTCTTATAGTTAATCATTTGTTGACATCTTGGGAAAGTATGTTTGATTTTGTGCAATCCATCCTCCACAAGAAAGGGGATGTGTCAATTCATTATAAATGGAGGTGTTGGCAACATCAAGGTTATTGAGGTGGGAACTTCTTAACCTTCAATTTAGTCAGATGGCTAGATTGGGTTTAGTAATAGTCAAGGATGCTATGTTGGTGTCACAAAGAATATTAATGGCCTTTCGAACAACAAGATTAACATATCGTATTCCAAGAGTTTATACCTTTATTTTGGATGAGTTGTGACAATTATTATCATCATATGAGCCAATTCCTAATTTAGATGGGGGACCTCAAGAGTTTGATTGGACATTTGTTAGAAAGAGGATATTGACTATGATCTCTAACAAATGATGTTTATCTTGGCATTTTGGTGTTCCCAATTGATGCTACGAGCTAAGGTATTCATTTGGAGAGTTATGACTAGAGCTTAACCATTGGGGGATGCATTAAACAAAAGAAACATTGCTAGATGAATGTGTTTCTTTCGTTCGGTGGAATTGGAACATGGTAGGCATCGATTTCTTTCATGCCCGATGTTTAGAATGGATTGGAGGTGTATCAAGTTAGTGTGGATTTCCTGAACTATAGTAAGACTATCTTTCTATAGTTGGGTTTTTGCACATATGGAGAAAATTCAACTGCTACCTCATGTCCAAATTATTTTTGTGTTCTTGAGGTATTGGGGCCTATGGTTCATAGTTATTCGCAAGTACTTCTTTTGTGGCAATCGATAGTGCTATAGAAATCGCCAAATCTCAACCATCAAGAGGGAGACCTCTACAAGGTCGCATATCATCATATTCAACATTTGAATTGGTATGTAGGGTGGTTTGAGCTTGTAGTTGTTGTGGTATTTAGATCCATAGAAGTGTTTTATACTTGTTGTAAGCTAGACTTCATGGTGGTGTTTTTTTCTTTTTGTAATGAAATCCATTATTTATGAAAAAAAAGAGAGACAAACATGCATGCAGAGAGTACAAGAGCACACAAAGAGAATTAGAGGGGGAGATCATTATTTATAGGCTAAAAAGTAGTCATTTATGGGCGTCACTTTGCGACGGGGGTATAAAACATGTCGTTAATGGCATTGCACAATGATGGTACATAGGGGTGTGGTTAGCAACACATTTTGGTGTTACTAAATTTTGATTCTATTGTAGTAATTAATAAACACTCATGATTGCTTTCTATTGATAAATCCTAACTAACAAATTAAAAAGAAATATGAGACAAACAAGGGAGAAAATAACTAATGTTACCCACTGAGATCCATTGGATTCAACTAGATCCTCATGAACATCACAAGATGCCACCTCTCATTGAAGCCACATCTTACATTCTTATCCACCAATTCAATCGTCACTTAACTTTCTTAAATTACTACTTAACTATAGGTACTATCAATTTCCTAACTAGCTAGTTCATTAGTCAAAATCCAATCCTAGACAAATTCTTTTAGTTCTTATAATTATATTGTATAATACGATGGTGACATATTTGTGAAAGTATAAGATGTTCATCGAGGTGTTCAAGGGTTCAAGTCCTCCTTGTGATATTTGGTCATGAAAAACATTAAGATTCCAATTTGATCAAGATAAACATAATTGGGTCTTGGACAATGAAGAAGAGCATGAGAGCAACAAGTGTACTACCAAATGGATTGACTTATTGATAGTAATATGGCTTGATTAGATGAGGAGATAATGAATGTATCTACATCAACCATTTATATTTCGCCAATAGCTATACACTAGCCTATAATGTGTAAATGTTGATTGCATACTCCAAAAATCTCATTTTGAGTGTTCTATTTGGTGTTTTGCACATTGGATATGTTTGTGAACGTGACAAATATATGGGTTAAATTGTATTCTTTTTTCGGTGGTCCCCTCCTATAGTAATTCTAATTTTATTGGTGTATTTTTGAACAATCATTGCATGTACAATAGGTTTAATGGTTTTCAAGGTAAACAAACATGTGACAATTTACCAAATTTTACATTAGCCATAATTTGGGCTCATAATTGTGCCTCTTACAAATAGCATAGCATCAGTATATTTTTGTATTGGGGGTTGGTTCAAGACCGATGTGGTAAAATGTACAAAAACATATCAAAGATATATCACCATAATGATCTTAGTGAGAGGATTCTAAACTTTCACTAAAATATCAACCATTGACAATTTGGGGTTGTGTGAAAGTTGTGAACTTTTTCTAAAAACAACACCAAAAATGAGGTTTCAATTTAGATAAGATGTTACTCATTCATGATGCAAATGTTGTTTAAACATAACGTTAATTGCTCCCTCTATTTTTCACCAAATTACAATTGAATTAAGTAACTATGGCAACAAGTGATTGATGTATTTAAATTAGTAGTGCATTTTCATCATCAACTGGATTGTACCATTTGAAGATATGTGTTGTTCACAATTGTGGTTGAAGATTCACAATTGCATGATATATTTATAAAAAGTATGGGACTAGGAAACAATTTTTTCATTAATGGGCGCTTGATTTCTACTTGTTTGGATTCAATTCTTGCAAAAAAAGAAAATTGAAATCACAAATTCATGTGATTATAAATTAGATTATATGATTTTGTTTGTAATCACATTAAAGTTTTGAACTCCGACAAGCGGAGTTGTTTTAAAGAAGAGGCCTATAGGTTCACATACTTTTAAAACAAAATGAGCTTTCGAAGTGAATGATCAATATTGCAGGAAAACCATACCCTTTTCCCTTCATCTAAAAAGTACACAATGATTGTACTTTCTTACAATACCCTTTCAAGGTCCACCTTTTTCCTTCCTCAGTGTAAATTTGTCACTTTATTACATGTTTGAGGTGTTTTGGTAGAAAAGGCTAGGCATCATCAATATAAATAACTATGTCAAGAGTTTTAAGTCTTACAAGATGCAATCATGTACAAACGCTAGTTTGTGTTTTATTGTCATCTATCGAAAATGCATCACTATTTGCCCATGGCTCTCACCTTGCCAATAATATCTGATGTTCGCCAATTTCACTTGTGATCATCATGTTTTACTTGTATTTGCATAGAAATTGTATGAGACATGCATCAATATCTCATTACCAACATTGTTGAATTGATTATAAATATTTGTATAAGAAGATAATGAATATGTTATCCTTAAATCTAAAGAGATGACTATTAATTATGGCTATTGCCTATATTTTTCACATGGATCTAGAAATCACTACCTTATTTGAAATTCATCACTTTTATTTGTGCTCAAGAAGAATATTAAATTTGGTTGATATGCATCTTTTCTATTTCCAGGATTTTATATCCTACTTGCAATATTCGTTGAATGTTTGGAAGGGTGGTCACTAACTTGATACCTCCATATTAACTATTGTTTCAAAGGATAATAAGTTTTACATTAGTTTAATGTGGGTTTCCGTGAAAACGTTCACATGTACAACTTGACAGTGTGACACATTACCTTAACACAATGAAATTGTCATACAAATAAATCAATACATGTGATGGAGACGTTAATTTACGAATCCATAAAATTTTACCCCTGAAGCCACATCTAGCTTCAAAATTTTGATCATTTATTGTTGATACAATGTCATGGGAGAACATTAATTATGTTCATGTTTGTGTCTTGTTTAAATGTTTTATTAAAGTACAACTTAGTTTTTTGCTTATGATTAGTATTTCATTTGTTTTGAAATGTCTTGCATTTAATATGTTCATAAAACCATACATGTTCTAGATAGGGCCACGTGATTTAATCATGTCAATAGCCCGCACCAAGAATCATGTGTAACCAAATTGCATTTGAGTACTCTACAAGATTGTAGCAAGATTAGGAAACTTTTAACAGATTCTTATAACAAACATGTGTAAGTACTACTTTGCAAGCAATATCTTTCTATGCTAGATAGACACTATTTCCCCAAACCAAGTTTTAAAGGTTATTGTAATACAACAATCTAAAACATAAGAATTCGCAAGGCAAAATAAATGCAATGCCAACCTCCGTTTTCCATGCTTGCAAGTAATTAATAATTTGCATGTTTAGAATACAATCCACCTTTTTTAGTATATTGCTACAACATAAAAGAATAAACTCTCCTTTTCTCTTTGACTTCCTCTAGTTTACATAGTAATATAGCTCGAAAGTTTATAAAAAACGATTATGACCGTACTAATATTGAGGAGGTTGCATGTGTTTTTGTAGGGTTTACATATCGTTCAGGTCTTTTTTTGCGTCTTTTTCATCTTGAGGAATGACCTAGGATTAATGGACGAATAAATGCATGTTATCATATATATGGTGCTTTCATGCAACATCACCAAAAGGGTATAAAAATGTGCTTGTCCAATCAATTAAAGTTCCACATTTCAAAATACCAGCTATTAATCACAATAAGCAAAGAAAAGGTGAGATTCTAAATCCAGCTCCATGATGTGTTATGAATACAAGTTATCTTCAAAAGAAATGCCATCCAAGTGGATGAAACATCACGTTTTGATTTCATTTTGGTTGTTTATGCATGAGAATGGAGATTGTAAGGAGATACAAATGGAGATCACATGACATCATTTTCAAACCAATGTGTGTGAAACGTTATGGTGGCGAAAGGCTGCTTTCCAGCTAGAAAAGGTGAAGAAGTGACGATTGATGCATTATAAGATGTGAGTTTGAATCCACCATAATACTCTATATAATATATATGTGTCTTATCACATTTGTATATATTGAACCCACTTGCTTTCAAATAATTAGGGGTAGCATATCGTAGTCAAACAATAGAATAGATTCATTGATGGGTTTTGAACAATGTGGTTCTTATCTCGATGAAAGGTGCCAATATTCAATATACAATACTCCGAGTCACCTAGTCCACCGGAATTTGTATGGAAGGATCATATTGTTCTCAACAATATATTATCTTGATGACTTGAGCTACCAAATGATATTGTATGCCATCAATAACTTGAGGAGACTTATGGATGTCCCTTTGAGAACCATCATTGATCTCAGACTCTTTAATGCTCCAACCCACAACATTGTTTATTTGACTTGATTGAAAAGGCGTGGATAAACATCGTATGTGACAACATCATGCATTGCTGGCACATAATAAATAAACAAAAGCACAATCACTTTATCGATGTCTAGTCTTAATAAGCTTTACAGTATGAGTTGGGCCACATAACACATGTGTGCGAGCATGTATGTATGTATGTATTGTATGTATGCATGTATGTATGTATCTATCTATTTATTTAACCAAACGGGAGGGACCTTGGAGTGAGCATGTGTGTATGTAAATCATCTTATACCGAGAACCTCAAAACACTCGTCTGTGTGTGTGTGTGTGTATACATGTAAACTTATAAAGAGCGGTTACAAGGTCAAGACTCAATAAATCTACTCAAAATAATTCCAATTTATAATATAGAAAAAATATCAATAGTTAATTGTGATAAGAAGGGAAACTTATTGTGATTATATTCATATTTAATTAATAAAATTATAAATAACAATCGTAAAGAAGTATGTATCATTGTATTGAGAAAACAAATAATGAGAGAGAGAGGGAGAGGGAGAAAGACTTTCTCTCTCTGTCTCTCACTGTGTATGTATGTATTTCTGTGAGCACTTCATTCTCTCTGTCTATGCCTTTGTATCTTCTGGAAACAGAGTAAGAGCTTCTTTCTTCATATTTTAATTATTATTTATTCAATTGTTTTGCATATGATATATAGGTGGGGAAGAAAAGCAAATCCCACGAATATTTTCTCTTCTTAATTTATAAACATTAATTGTATTTTGTTGATGATAGAGAGAGAGAGAGAGAGAGAGAGAGAGAGAGAGAGAGAGAGGAGAGTAGTACATGGAGGGTTAGTAGTTAGTACCAAGGAGTAATTATGATGCTTAATGGTACTTTTATCTCTCATCATCATCATTGATGACTACATACATTGCAGATCTAGCTAGACAAAAAGAGAAAGCATACATACTAATCGAAGAAAGGCTAGCAATCTTATACATATATAGTACACATGAGATCATATCATCATTTTCGAAGAGATGGTGGTGTAGATGATGATGGCGATGACAATGATGATGATAAAAACACATTTAGGGTTGGGCTAGGTTGGACTGAGTGGATATTGGCATTGGCCCACGTGGTTCACGACACCTTGTTCCAGAGACTTTATGCTCGGCATCTCCCAACACGCCTCCCATTGCCCGACCTCTCTACCCACACTTGCATCATCACTGGCGCCACAAGCGGCATCGGACTCGAAACCGCCAAGTAACTACGATAGCTAGCCAACTTTCCTTTGGTGTTACTCATCTTTGTCGAGGATTTGTATATGCCACATCTAATTCATAAACTTACATGCATAGTAATCCGTGATGCTGCCATCTTTATGAATGTATGTAATGTGTGTATTCATGTATGCATTAATTAATATATACATGTATCATCATGTATGTGAGTGTGTGTTTTCTTGGTTAAGTGTGTTTGTGTTTGCCACACAAGAAGTTATTGGCAAAAACTTAATGTCTTGTTAAAACATTATATGGAAAAACTCGATTACATTATTGAAAACTTCAATTATTGCCATGAATAATTATTCTTAATTCACCAGGCAGCTCGCAGAAGCTGGAGCTCGAGTGATTCTCGCATGTCGAAACCTCAATGCAGCTCATGCTCTTGTGCAAGACTGGCGTCAACAAGCATATACACAATTGAATGTTGAGGTAAGGTACCGATGCAAGTTAGTTAATCGAGGAAAGATTGATTTGCTTGAACTCCTAATATGATGATGATTCATAAGAAACCTTGAGGATTAATAACGGCAACAAATGGGAGCAATGATTTGACACAATAGTCTTAAGATAAATTATAACGAAACAAAGTGAACTAAAAAGTTGTATACAAAAAATATGTAGTACAAAATAATTGAACAAAATAAAATATCATCCAAAGATCCATATTATAATCATTTCTATTTTATTTATTATTTTTTCTCATAATTTCTTGAGTTAGTTCTTTTCTTTTTGTTTCCCTTGTATTTTGCAATTGCATTCTGATTTCATATTTAAATTTTAAACATAATTTTTGTTTTTCTTTGCACTTAGAATTTGATGTTAGACAATAATCTTGATTCATTTATTTATTCTTTTCTCGCACTTGAATTTGATTTTATACTAAGCCTTATGCATTCAATTTGATCTTCTTTTCTGTTGTTGATGGTGTGACATGACATGGTGCATGATAATTATGATATGATAGGTTATGGAGTTAGATTTGCTTTGTCTTGCTTCTGTGAGGAAATTTGGTGCAACATGGGAGGCGAGACGATGTCCTCTCCACATCCTCATCAACAATGCTGGCATCCTATCCATTCTAGGTGAGAGAGATTGGGGTTTATGGTTAGCTTTTTATACTTTGTATAAGAATAAGATTAGGGTTTGAAGTTCGTAATGACAATATAGTTTGGGACTGGGTTTCGTTTTTGCATATTGTGTAAGAATAAGGTTAGAGTTTTGGTATTGTGATAGGTAAGAATAAGGTTAGGTTTTTGTGAATTTCAACGAACAATCATGTTAGGTTTTTGCAATATGGTCAAGGATAGATTTTTGCCTTGTGTTCATGAATAGGTCAAATTCAGTTAGTGTTTTCTAATGTGTGCAAGATAAGAGTCCAAATTTAGTTAGAGTTCACAATGGCATTTTGTGTTTTGGTTGTGTGTTTTTCTCAAACAAAGGTTTCACTAAAAGTAGGATGTCATTTTTGAGCCACTTAGGGTTTGGGTTTTATGGTGTAGAGGGTACCTAATGAAGATATTTGATGGTGTAAGGGTCTATGTTAGGTTTTATTGCTTGAATATATATGTATAAGTGTGGTTCATATAAGATGAAAATTTTCCCAGCACCACAGAAATTCTCGAGGGATGGCTATGAAGAGCACATGCAAGTCAACCATCTTGCACCTGCTCTCTTGACTCTCTTGCTTCTTCCATCACTCCTACGCTCAACCACTGCTCGTGTTGTCAATGTGAATTCAGATGTGAGTTTTTCATATATCATATTCCTTGAGTTCAATCTCTTTTTTTAGCTCGAATGCCCCTATGTTTTCATTATATTCCACAAGTGCCACTAGCCACCCACCCTTGGCAAAATGGTGATAAAAAGGGGACGATTTCATTTGCTCATTAAATAGCACATAATTTTTTGCTTTAGAGAAGGTTGAGCTAAGGGTATATCTTGGGAAACAATGGGATCTATAGTTGTTTTATGTACATCTATTTTCAATGTATCATTATAAGTTTAACTTAAAGAGAGATCCTATACAATCTTTGTTTCATGCTATTGATATAGCCTTAAGGTCATGTAACCACATTAAATTGCTTCTTTTTGTTTTGGGAAAGCTTAGATGGAGTGCTTTGGAGCCATAGACCCTAATGACCTCAATCTCACCTCCAACAAACGCACTTATAACACCCTTGCAGCATATTCTGGAAGCAAACTTGCACAAGTAATTTATACCACGATAGTATTTACAACTTGTCTATGGCAATATGAAATGCTTCCAATGTTTTTTGTTTGATCTAAGTGTTTGTTTTCCGGGGGGTCATAATTAAACCTTGCAAAACAGATTTATTTTAGTTCTATCTTGGAGAAAGAGTTGATCCGTTACAAGAAATTGAGTGTGCATGTGATGTGCGTTCATCCCGGATTCGTGTTGACGAACATTGTACGTTTAATTTTTGTTCATTTTTCACCCAACTTTTTTGCAAATATGAAAATACATCATTAACATTTTTATGTCAACATGCAAAATTAATATTGTCATGTAATTGAGGAGTGATACAAATGCAAAAGAGATGATGGTGATGATATATAGATATATATATACATAGATAGATACATATATAATTATGATGGTGATGATATGTGTATATACATATGCATGTATCATTTATACCATATTCATAGAAGTGATGATGAATTATGTGGTACACATACAAAACTTTGTCGATATGATATGATTTAAGATATTTAACATCTGAATTGCAGACACGGACTTTGCCAAGGTATTTACAACCTAGTCATAATTGCACCAGCAACATCTACTCTTTCAGTCCTCTAGAAGGTATTATGCATCTTATGACCAAATTTGTTTTCAAAACATGTATCCCGATACCCAACCTATGTATCTATGTATATGTGTGTCTCATGTGCATTTGTAATGTACATTTTTGTATATTTAGTGACAATATATCATGTGATGTATGTGAGAAAAAAATAATGAGTGTATGTTCAAGTATGTGAGAAATGATCAAAAGTAAGTGCATGTATTTTCATGTGTGTGAATAATATGCGCACATTTTCATGTGTGTATTCTGGGGTCGAAATACAGGAGCTAGAAGTGTGTTGTTTTGTGCTACATCACACCAAGCATTAGAGCATGCCATGGAGCTAAGATCAGAAAATTGGCCAATTTGTCCGTTTTTCTCATCAAATTGCAAGCCCATGGTGAGCTTAAAACGAGCTCGCGAAACAACCCTAGCCATGAGGGTGTGGGAAAGTACCTTAGAACTTGTGGGAATCCCCAGAGAGTACATAGTGAAGGTGATAGATGGATCTGTCACTCGACAATGAGAACTTAGATAGAACTATTGTTTTCTATATTTGATTAGCTTTTCCTATTTCATCGACATTTATGAGTAAAAGAGTTGTTGAAACAATGAGTATAAAGACATTGAAAAGGATGTCCTAAAAAGTTTAGTATTCTTTTTAACCCTCTCATCTTGTTCCCGAGAGACTAAATCTAAATGGTGAGTACTTCGCATACATGGAAAGGGATTTCCATAGAAGTTTTGCCAATGTATACTATCATTCTTTCCGCATTGCTTACAATCAAAAACAATATTCAAGCCCTTCATTTCAGAGCATTCTTATACACATTTGTAGTACAAAGATATGCATACATCAACACATATGTATGTGTATATGGATGAACAAATATGGGCTCACATTTTTATCCAAAAGTCAATGATGTGAGGAGATAGCCTTTGTACCATAAATTAATATAGTTGCGTTGCCACACAGTCACAACATATACGCACAACAATACTGCATCCACTACATTGTGCATAAATATATACAAACACACACAAGTATATAAATATGTGTATGGATAGTGGGTTTTACAAATTCAAATGGAAAAGTTTTGACTGGCAATGAGATATTGATTGAATCATACTTGGTTGTAAGTTTACTACCATACAAGCATAAATTTTGCAACCATTTGCTACATTGTTTAAGCATGCTTCTGAAAGTGCTCAAAGGTTTGATCATAACTAATCCTCGTAGAATATTTAATACATCTATATTCTTGGCACCCATTTTCTGAATTATATGTATATCAATCAATGGGTAAGATTCAAGAATTACTAAAATGTAGAGACATAAACAATGACAATGGTTCCTTGAGTCTCAACCATTGCAAAAATATGATACTAATATCGAGGACCCCCACCAACCAAAGTTGCCCCACATATACATTCTAAAAGGATGCCTCACGCATTCAACCACGTGGCATTAATGATGAATTAGGCTTCACCTTTTCCCGTTGCTTGCATTTTTGTTCCCCCTTCCTCTTGTCATTCATGGAGCTTATGAGGGGATGCTTCACTTGTGCTGATTTTCACTTGTTTCATGACCACTTCCACTATGAGTCCTAGCCTATGTGTTGTTATTGATTATCTCCTTATTCCCAAGACATTGTTCCTTTCACATGCTTTGTTGTAGGTTGGTTGGAGCATCTATAACGTTGACTACATTCTAGGATTAACAAGAACAAATGTTGGTGAAGTGCGACTGTGAATCGTGATTTATATCCTATGGTCTAGCTATCTCCTTTTTGGAAACACTATAGATTAGATGCGGATGAATATGCATAATGAAGCATGCAATAATTGTGAATTGCTCTAGCATGCACACTTGAACCAATACATGAACTCTAAAAACGGGGAATTGGAGAGAAAAGCCCTTCGTCCAATCAACATGACTTGGGAGAGATGGGCAAGCTCATGGTTGACATATCATATTGTAGCAAAACGTGAAACCTCTTCTTCGAATGGGTAAACTACATTCACAAATTATACATTCTACAAGGTGCCCCCTCTTTGCAAATTGCATAACTGTTTCGGTAGAGCACAACTCACATTGTCTTTCGTTTTTCTAAAAACAAGTTTGCAACTCAGAATATCATGTCGGGTGCGATGTTGCACCTTCTACCATATTTGAGGCATTTCCAAACATGTAACATGATATAAATGGGTTAAAAGAGTAAAGACACTTTTGTATGCCAAACAATATGATATGAACATAAGGAGTAGAACAGGGAGGGCGAAGGGGGCAATATGGTCTTCCTTCTCTTACTCCCTCTATAAAAACCACTAAACAAGGGTGATCCTTTTTTAAGCAAGAGGCAACCCAAAGTTAGATTGAACTTAGTATTATGGATATGAGATGTAGTTTACCCTCCATTATGTTTAGTTGCAGTCAATTAATTGATAATATCGGTGTTGTTTGCCATTATTTACTCAATGCTTCTTGTTCTTGTATTGTTAAATCCTTCTTCCCATATCGTTAATCTTGTGCCAAACAGTGCAAGGGAAATATGGTCCAAGGCAGTGCACAAAGTGCACCAGATGTCAAACAAGTGGAACATTGTGAGCAGATGAAGGCATCACAACCCGTGATTGGTTAAGAATAAGATCCATCTATCTTTACATTTAGCTTTGGAGCTATAGTTTTTTACATATATCAGTATGTTACACAAGAGAGAAATGGATCTATTGCAAATTTTTATTGTCACACAACTGTTTCCATTTATATGTTACACTAGCTAATCATGAAACCTTTTTGTTGTCTAATAAGATTAAACATGTTTGTGCGGTATTTGATATGAAAACACAAATTTTTAACCAATATGCATATGATTCCTTAAAATTTTGGTCTTTAATCCCCTTTGCTATAAGTCCTATTTCGATTCCCTTTTTAGCTTTGGGTTACGTAGTATAAAAGGATAATATATGTAGTGCCCAATGACGCAAATATAGAAGAAGATACCAAGTTCCAATATGGATACTTTTATCATATTCTATAAATTAAACATAACTATATATTATAGCATGTGTTTGAATCGGCACTCAAGTTATAATAACTAGAATCAAATGTCTTCATAGCATTATCAATAAGATAAAAAGGGTTAGTTTTAGTTTTATTTAGTTCTCACAATGTATGGAAGAAAACAAATGGTGTATCTAGGCTTGTTAGAATTGTAAACTAGACAAATATATATTAAGTACCAATGGCTCCTTTTAAGTATTCATGAACCTTATGGAAGAACTACAACAACTATACTAAAATGCATGGAATCCAGCAAAAAGATCGACAATGTATTAAAACTTGGGATGACCATTTGACAGTTATATGTTTTTTTTCCTTATAATACAAACATATTATTTCAAATACCAATGTATGTTCTTAAAAGTAAGAGTTGCATATTATGTTAATGCTTGATGGATAACGTAAAGTCCAAATCAATGCTCGTGAAAAATTATTTTCTAAATGGAAAAGTATGGATTATTTAGACTATAATCTAGGAAGTCTATTAACAACAAATCTTCAGAGACATTTTCAAAATTCAAACGGATTTCAATGAATTAACTATACATAGCATTCACGAACAATTCTTTATATTTGTTTGTTCTCCAATGCATTTGCTTATTTATTAGTAAGAATGTCTAGAATCTAGACCGTTAATAACCAAAATCTTTGATTTAACACATCATGGTTCCTACAAAAGTTGTCTAAATTTTTTTATTAGTATTCGTTCAAACATAACACCTTAGTAGTTATTATCACCCTGGTCCCTAGGTATGCTTGTAAAATGTGAATATAAAATAAAAGGTCAACTCTTAGCCACATGGCTTTGTAGCCCTAGGATCATGTGGAAGATCGCCTCATTCATGGTGGAGAAACTCCAATAAAATTATTGTTGATACCAAGTATCATTGCAAGCTACATGTCAAATATACAATATTAACCTTTGTTTGGGGTGATGTTCATACAATAGTTACATAACACAATGCTCTAGAATCCACTTTGGTAAGACTTTAACAAAATCTACATTTCTCTAATGATGAATAAACTCCAAAAAAACATTATGCTTCAATTCGATCATAAGATTGTTGTGGGACATATATATGTCATTGTTTAGAGCATTGTATAAATTATTGGCTAATAGATGAATGAATCACATCTTGCTTTATCTTCACAGTAACAAAAAGGATATAGTTTTAGAATTTATGTTTTAATATACTTGCACTTGTGAAAATAGTATAAGATTTCATTTGATAGAATTAATAAATATATGTTTTAATTTCTATCTTCGACATAATTGTGATGTTCAAGTGCACACAAGTCCATTGTACGTTATGATGCCAACTCAATTTCAAATTCTACCTTCTCTTTGATGCTTTATAGGACCTTTTCCTTGGCATGCAATTAATATACTTCTCATATTTGGCACATAATTAATAATTAAGTTCTCATAGCATGTACGAAGTTTTATCTACCATTAATCAATGAGTCTAGAAAACAATTTCAAAACATCGTGTTAGAGATCTTACAACATTTTGGGAAGTTAAGACATGATGGAAAAAGGTTTGTTATTGGTGTCACGGGAAAAGTTGGGCACAATGAAGTTGTTGAGAGGTTTAAGTATAATATTTTGGGAGATTCACATGCTAGCATGAAAATCAACAATCCTTATAGATTTGGAAAAGGAAACACAAATGTGGACAAAAATGTTGGCAGGTATGTGCACATGCATGAAATCAAATTTCTTTGGATCTTGGACCACCACCTTTTGGGATGTTGTATTTGATAAGCTCAGTGACACCATTGTACCATCTCCATTTACTACAAAATTCGAATAAAGTCATAGAACATGCAAAGCAATCGAATGGGATAAGGATCTATTAATTCAATGCAAATGGAGAGTACTCACTGAGTGATCAAGTTTTCCGTTTACATTAGTGGATCTATTTACAGTTGCCAAATATATTTCTCAATTGTTTACTCATGGCTCAAAATTTGGATGAAAATGTGGAACCTTTGCAAAAGGAGTTGACCCCACATTGTAGCTCAATAATTGCCTTGCTTGAAAGTTACAAGACTTGATGATTATCACTTTACACAACCACCAAATCAAGCTAAAGCAACACAAAAACTGATAAGTCTATGAAGTAAGCGATCTCTCTCTCTCTTATAGTAATTAGCTACCCTAGTAATAAGTTGTTACACTACTAACGCTATGTCTTGGGTTCGAAAGACAATTTCTCACTCCTCTATTACTTCAAACACTCTCTCTTATCGTAATTAGCTACCCTAGTAGTAAGTAGTTACATTACTAACACTACGTCTTCGGTTCGAAAGACGATTTCTCACTCTATTACTTCAAACATACATGATAATATAGGGGTTGAACCCATGACCTCTTACTCTCCATTGGGCAATCTTACCAACTAAGCTACATCCATCTAGGCTCTCACTCACTCACTCACTCTCTCACTCTCTCTCTCTTTGTCTCTCTCACTCTATATATCAAATATTACATTCACCATACATAAACATAAATTAAAAAAAGAGAATTGGTTTATCACTTATTTCCTAATTCTAAATTTGGATTGGCATCGGATAATGCTTGATAAGTGTTAGGATTCACATAGCACTTTGCAACTTCTTGGGAAACAAAGATTACTTTGTGCAGGTTATTTAAGAAAAAAAACAAAATTATGCATGATGCACCACAATGTTAATGTGGAAAACCCTTAAGAAGGGATAAAAAACCATAGGTTCAAGTCTAGAAACAATTCACTATAAATGGGTAAAATTTGTACACCAAAGTTCTACTCAAAATAGATTAGCTTATTATTTAAAGAGGAAAGTAAAATTTCCTCTAAAAACTTAATAAATAAAAAAACAAAAAGGACCACCAAAGACACAACATGAGGCTAGTGATGAAGGTGGTGATGTCGAAAAATGTCGATGTTTAATCAATGTACTCAGAGGGTTGATGGAGAAGGCCAAGAAGCTTAGTATGAACTCTTAAAAATTTTGCTCTACACTCTAATAGAAGTCTACATGTTTTCCCTCTAATAGAAGTCTACATGGAGAATGGTACATAGAGTTCTTTGTCGAATTTATTGTGCTTTGACCATCACAATTTGTTTATATTCTTTCTTCTCCCATTCTAATCATGTTTATGCCATTATGTATTACTTTCAATCATTAAAATATTTTGTAGTGGTAATCGATTAGTTATATAAAATGCACATATATATGCTTATGAGGTCATTACCTCAATTGCCATATATTTGGTATACGATTTGTGTCGTATGCGTAAGAGGTCAATACCTTGATTGTGTATTACGTTCACTTACATATGTTATGTATGCGTAAGAGATCAATACCTCAATTGTTATATATTGGATGTGTGATCTGTGTCGTATGCGTAAGAGGTCAATACCTCAATTGTGTATTATGTTCACCCTTGTTTTTTTGGATGTTACTAGAGGCTATATGCCTCAATTATGTACCTCGATTACATCATTCGTTGGTTATGTTTTGGTTAACGATTCTTTTATATACACATATGTAGTCAAATGTACACATATTCAATCGTATACATGTCATGAACATATATATGTGTATATTAGAAATTTGTTACGTTATGTTAATTGATTGATGGTTGTTTTTCAGGGAAGGATCTTGTGGCCATCCTCACATTTTTGTGAGAATGGCATAGTCACATTTTTGTGATCCCTGTTGGTCACCTCGATATCATGATGTTGTGAGCGTAAGGGCTTGATCCACTTCATGTGAGGTGGCCCCTATGTCACACACATCCAACATCCCTCACTCGTTACGTGATTACGATGCCACCATGAAATCATCATTATGAAAGGCATTCGTAATGACGTTGTCGTAGTGTATTCCACACACTACGTGAAAACCATAAAATAATATATTTGAATTTAGATACATATAAATAAATAAATAATATATCAAAAGAATTTATCACGTGCATAGGGCAAGATTCGAACCATGCACCTCCACGTAGATAAACCCCAACTTTACCATTGTAATAACTTATCTTTAGTGTTATAAATATAGATTTAATACGTATAAGACCTTTATTTACACATACCTTTATTAAAAGGTAAAAATCATGTATTCTTTAGAGTGTGAATATTTTATTTACACGTGACATTAAAAGTGACTCATGCACATCTAGCGTGCACGAGCCCTATATTTAGGAAATGACAAAACATCACATGCACATTTAGTGTGCATGGGCACTTTAGGTGAAAAAGCATGAAGCCATGCTTAGCCTCTTCCATCTTTATATAAGGAGGAGAAAAATATGTATATGGTTGTTGATTAATATACAAGTTTTTGATCAATCTAATATATTCGTGGGATTCACGAATTTTGCCATCTAAATTACTCTTATAATCTAAATATTGTTTTAAAATACACTAAACTCGTGGGATTCACGAGATTACTATCTTACTTCTCTTCGTATTATTCATAACTAGCCTTAAGTTGTATTCCTCTTCCTCCTAGTCCAAAACCTCGGCGGTTCCCACCCGACTCACGCAACGATCCGGAACCGAAGGGCTCGACACAGTTGGTGAACCCGACGTGAAAACGGGTGGCAAGGAGATGGAAAATCAACCGGAGGCTAGCAACATGATGATGATGTTCGAGCGCATGCTACAAGAACAACGTGCGATGTCGGAGATAGCGGCATCAGTGGAGCGGCTCGTGCAACGAAACGGGCAATTCAACGGGAAAGACGTGTCGCGGTATCTTCGGGACTACAAGGCGGAGATGCTACGGTGCGGAATATCAGAAGGACTGCAAGTGACGTCCTTCAACCGGGTGGCGACCGACGGGCTTCAAGCAAGCATCCATGGGCTACGACAGCAAAATCCGACATGGGAGGCGTTTGAAGTAGAGCTAAAGAGGACGTTCGCCATCGAGAATTCCTCCAAGGCGACGCGAAGGGGATTCGAAGATTGGGTGGAGACGCCGGACAAGGGATTGAAGGTCGTTGATGTGTTTTCGGCATTCAAAAGCCGGTTCGGGAGGTTGTCCGCGAGAGATCAAGCTATCCTCGTACCGGACAAGGTGATCATGTTCTTGCGAGCCGTGGACGTCCGGGACCGGAAAGATCTCGGAGTGCTCTTGGAGGACACGACCACGGAGAGCGGCCTCACCGAAACATGGGAAAGCGTGCGGGATATCGTCGCGCGATACACGAAGAGGGGGCAATGGCTTGCCGACGAGGAAAAGAGGGTTTCGGAACCGATTCCGAAACCGAGAACCGGATTGGAAGACCATCAACTGAGGGCTCGAGAGACTACAACCGAGAAGGGGATTGATGCATCTACGGTGGAGCAACTATTGAAGGAGATGGAGAATCTGAAGATCGCGATGGTGAAGAAGTCGGATGACCGCCCCACAAGCTCCAAGTATACGGACCGACGGTGCATATGGTGCGATAGCGCCGAACACGATCGGAGGGATTGCGATGAGCATAAGGAGGCGCTACGACGGGATCTCATCTACTACGAGGGAAACCGGATTCATTCGATGGACTCTCGGAAGCCACTCCGACCGAACTTCCGGAAAGGCGGCATGAAGAAGGTGCTCGAGGAGGAATTGGCGGCAAGAAGCAACTATGCGACAACCGCGGGAATATGTGTCGGGGAGTCATCGAGAGCAAAGACGTCTTTTTGGCCGGAAGTTCTAGAAAACACCGAGAAAACCGACTCCAACGAGATCCGAAGCACCGCGGAAGGTGTCCGGGAAGCTACGGGATGGGAGTGCCCTGTCGACAAGAATAGCGTATACGCCCTGTGTCAATTGCATAAGGTGTATGTGGACGAGAAACGACGACGCACGGAGGATGCGGCCGGGCCATCGAAGATACCGGAAAGTTGGAACTCCGGAGGTAAGGGAAAAGAAAAGGCGACTCCGGCATTCAAGCTCGCCTCGGACATAGAACAACAAACCGACTTGAAAAGAGTGTTCGAGGAAAGAATCTTGGATAGCCGGGTAGATTTCTCGCTTCGGGAGCTACTCGAAATAGCAAAGAAGGAGTTCCACGATCTTCTCGTGGATCTTGTGAAGCGAAAAAGACAAAGTACGGAGGAAAATGCTCCAAGGGTGAATGCGAACACCGTTTTAATGAACGACACCGAAGCGGAGGACGAAATTCCGAACTCCCACTATACAAGGCCACATTGGGCACGCGCGACTACGGAGACTCCGGTCCGAATCGGCAACATCAAAGAACCCGTGCTAGCATTGATTGATCACGGATCGGAGATCAACTTGATGTCCAAGGAGTTCTACCGGAAGGGGAAGTGGCCTATTAACACCAACCATGGATAGAAGATTTGGGCGGCCACCAAAGCAACGGAAGATCTATTTGCGGCTTGTCTGGATGTGACGGTGAAGATCGGGGATGTCGAGATCGACCAAAATTTCTTCGTGCAAGATGAGGTTTCACATTCCGTCATCCTCGGCCAACCCTTTATCACGGCATCACGGATGGAGACGAAGGTGCTCGATAGCGGTGCGGCTTTTGCACGAATTCGGAGCCAAAACGGTGGGAAATCCGTCCAATTCCTAACGGTGCCGGCAAATCACGAAAGGAACAAGAGGGAACTCTTGTCCCAAGTGAGAATGGATTTTTAAAGCGGACTGTTGCGGAGTGGGGAAGTGATAGTCCGAGAAGCCCTAAAACCCCACACAGGAAGAAAACTCTCGGAGCAAAACATGTACGAATCGGTCCGGATGGGGCATCTACGTACACGACCGTAACCGGAGGATTGAAGAAAGGATACCGACAAGTGGAGGATAAGTTGCGGTCGGCATCAATAATAAAAGAAGATGAAGAAATCGTGGGGATAGTCGAGGAAGTGTTCTATGGGAGCACGCTACAACGACTTGAAGAGCTTGCGGAAGATAAAAGCCAAGGGAACCGGGTAGTCCCGGTGGAATCGGTCGAGATGTACGAGATCATTGCGAAAATGGAGCCGGATACGCTCCGTAAAGAAGAAGCAATGGTAAGTACGAAATACAAGACCGTGGAGAAGAAGGTGAAACCGGCCGCGGGACCACTACCCGCCGATAGCGAACAAAAGAGGAAAGAAGTCTCAGGAGATCCGACACTTCGGAAGTCTGTGGATATCGGACATGCCTTCACGGATGAGACCCGGAAGAAACTTCGGATCGGTGGAGGTGGGTTCCTATTACAGAAAGAAGAAGAACGGTTTCGCGAGATGTTGGAGCAACACGGCAAAGCGTTTGCATTTACATCAAGGGAGATAGGGTGCGTCGATCCAAGAATAGTGGAGCCGATGGTGATCTTTACGATTGACCATGTACCGTGGAATCTGAAGCCGATTCCGGTGCCACGAGCGCATATTCCGCAAGTCATTGACTTGCTCAAGGAGAAGGTGGCGATGGGGATTCTAGAGCCATCAACTGCTCCGTACTCAAATCGATGGTTTACGGTTCCGAAGAAGAATGGGTCACTCCGATTTATCCAAGACTTGCAACCGGTGAATAAGGTCACGATCCGGAACTCGGGAGTCGGTCCGATAGTGGACGAATTTGCGGAAGCTTTTGCCGGTCGTGCGATATACTCCATCGGAGACCTATACTCGGGGTATGACCAATTCCAACTAGCCGTGGAGAGCCGAGACATCACAACCATGCGAACACCGATAGGATTAGTCCGAATGTGCACACTACCACAAGGAGCGACAAACTCGGTTGCTCATATGATGAACGCGATGAACAAGGTGCTTCGAGACTGCATTCCGGAGATAACGATGCCGTTCCTCGATGACATTCCGATGAAAGGATGCGCGGTCGAAGAAAAAGATGAGACTATGGATGATCGGGGATGCCGAAAGTTCGTGGTCGACCATATTCATGCTTGCGAGAAAGTGTTGCGAAAGCTAGAAGATGTGCACCTAACACTTTCCGGGGAGAAATCGGCATTCGGGCAAGAAGAAATATTGGTGGTCGGACATCTATGTGGGCCCTACGGCCGAAGACCGTCACCAACAAAGATCGATGCGATTCAAGCTATGGAGGAAGTATGCGAGTCAACATCCGAAGTCCGAAGGTTTCTCGGTGCATGTGCATTCTATCACATATGGATTCCGCACTATGCACATATAGCGGACCCGCTCTACCACTTGTTGCGGAAAGGTAAGAAATTCGAATGGAAACCGGAACACACCAAAGCCATGAAGAAATTGAAGAAGACACTTCGGAGGGCGGAAGCACTTAAGAAGCCGAGCTACGACCGACCGATCATAGTAACAGTTGATACAAGTCCAACCGGTATCGGGTGGGTCATCAATCAAGCCGACTCGGATGGTTCGCGGTATCCGATCCGATTCGGAGCAAAGGTTCTCAACGAAAGGCAACGTGGATATGCACAAGTCAAAAGAGAACTGTGGGGAGTCGTGTCGGCGATAAAATCGGATCGGGATTATTTGATCGGAGCCGAAGTGGTGATCGAGACGGATTGTCTTCCGATACTCGGGATGATGCGGTGTTGTACGATACCAGATGTAGCTATGCTAAGGTGGGTTGCATATGTCAAGTCGCTTAATCCGGAGGTTCGACACATCTCGGGGAAGGAAAACGCGGTAGCGGATATGTTATCAAGGGCTCGGTTCGGAGACGACATAACCGAATCGGATAATGAAGAAGTTTCCGAAGACTACTTCGCGTCGGAGCACATATGCCGAGTGAACGTAATCCGAGAATTTCGGGAAGAAGAATATGAGGGAGAAAGTTTGATGATCGGAAAGATGTTACAAGAGGCCGAGGACTCGACAAACGATAAAGGAAGAAGAGCCGAGATCCGAAGGAAGAAGAGGCAAGTCCAAAAGTTCTTCTTGGAAAACGGATTAATATGGAAGGCGCCGAAAAGACCGGATGGTATACCACTTCGAGTAGTCGGGACAAAAGAGCAACGAAACCGGATAATGTCCGAGTTTCACGAATCCGATTGGGCTGGACACCGAGGAACATGGGCAACATTTGTGAAGATCAAGCAAAAATATTGGTGGAAGAAAATGTACAAAGATATCGCGGAGTTTACCGAAAGCTGCGAGAAATGTCAAGTCTACTCCGGGGTTCGACATCGAGATGAGTTACATCCGACATTCTCACCGACAATCAACTTCAAGTGGATGGTCGACATAGTGGCCATGCCGACCGGGATCGGACAAAAGAAATACTTGGTATTAGCTCGGGAAGATCTCACGAATCAAGTAGAAGGTCGAGCGCTTCAGAGGAAAACGTGTTCCGCGGTATGCCAATTTCTTTTGGAGGAAGTATTTTGCAGGTACGGGTGCGTAGGACAAGTGATTGCAGACTAGGGAGAACTCGACTCGGACAAAGCTAGGGGATTCTTCGCCAAACACGGAGTTCGGTTATCACTGACAACGGCATACAATCCGGAGGCCAACGGGAAAATCGAACGAGGACATAGTCCGATCGTAAAAGCACTTGCAAAGGCATGCGATGAAAAGGTGAAGGACTGGCCGCAGATGCTTCCGTATGCACTATGGGCGGATCGGACGACGCATAGCTCCATAACCGGTTACATGCTGGCAGAACTCATGACCGGACAAGCACCGGTAATGCCGACGGAAACCGCGATCGCGACATGGACAGTGCTACCGTGGAAGGAAGAGATGAGCCGGGAAGAACTACTAGCGGTCCGGATACGACAACTAGAGGGAAGACCGGCAGACATAGCGGAAGCAATACGCCGACAACAAGAAGCACGATTAAGGAACAAAAGCCGGTTCGAAACAAAGCACCGACTACGACCGAGGAGGATTGAAGAAGGAGACTGGGTGATCGTCTATGACAGTAGTTTGGACCATCAACATACAACGATGTGGAAATTCGCGAAAAGGTGGTTCGGGCCATACGAGGTTCGGAAAGTCTTCGACAACGGAACGTACCGACTGTCCGAGTTGGATGGAACAATACTACGAGTGCCTATAGCCGGGAAGCGGGTGAAGATTTTCAAGAAGCGGACCGACGACAAACCCTATGTGATCCAAGCCAAGGCCGACTACGAGGAGAAATCAGACGAAGACCACGGGGATGCGGGAAGCGAAGAACGTGAATTACAACTCATAGTCGACATAAGGGGAGAATCGGAGGAAGCTTTGGGTGAAGACGGATATGGGGAATCGAGAACTTTGGCACATACCGGAGGATGTGCGGGTTCGGAGGGGGTGAGTGTCGTAGTGTATTCCACACACTACGTGAAAACCATAAAATAATATATCTGAATTTAGATACATATAAATAAATAAATAATATATCAAAAGAATTTATCACGTGCATAGGGCAAGATTCGAACCATGCACCTCCACGTAGATAAACCCCAACTTTACCATTGTAATAACTTATCTTTAGTGTTATAAATATAGATTTAATACGTATAAGACCTTTATTTACACATACCTTTATTAAAAGGTAAAAATCATGTATTCTTTAGAGTGTGAATATTTTATTTACACGTGACATTAAAAGTGACTCATGCACATCTAGCGTGCACGAGCCCTATATTTAGGAAATGACAAAACATCACATGCACATTTAGTGTGCATGGGCACTTTAGGTGAAAACGCATGAAGCCATGCTTAGCCTCTTCCATCTTTATATAAGGAGGAGAAAAATATGTATATGGTTGTTGATTAATATACAAGTTTTTGATCAATCTAATATATTCGTGGGATTCACGAATTTTGCCATCTAAATTACTCTTATAATCTAAATATTGTTTTAAAATACACTAAACTCGTGGGATTCACGAGATTACTATCTTACTTCTCTTCGTATTATTCATAACTAGCCTTAAGTTGTATTCCTCTTCCTCCTAGTCCAAAACCTCGGCGGTTCCCACCCGACTCACGCAACGATCCGGAGCCGAAGGGCTCGACAATGTAACCATGTGATGGGCCACATGGGCCTATTATGAAAAGATGGTTGTTGTTGGCTTGACCATTAGGTTGCTCCTTATGGTATGCCATTGTAATGATGAGACTTGAGGTTGGGTAACATACCAACATAGTTGTCTAGTTAACAAGGGGAAAATAAGGTTTCTAGACACATGTTTTCTTTTAAAAAACATATATGGGCAAATGCCTTCGTATATCCCTCAATCGCATAAGCATTAAACATTAAAAAAGAGCGAGCCATTTGGTTAGCTCAAGTGTTTAATGTATTTGTTCTCGAGGTCTTGAGTTAAAATATGACTAAGACCATACAACATTATTGATACATATGACTATAAAACATGTTTAGACTTTAGGTCTAAGTGCACTACGGGGTTCTCGTAATAGGACTTAAAGAACCGAAACCACATGGGTGGACATAGAGACATAGTTTATTGTTAACATTTTTTCGTGTATAAACTATTCATGATGCAAACATACATGGTTGAGCCGCCATCAAAAAATCGATATAGAGATCAGGGAAAGACATTCATTTGTCACCCCCACGGTTTTTAAAACACCTTTTAGTAACCTGATCTTGAACCTCATCTCATACGTCTAGAGGGGTATTGACATGAGATCATGATATCGACTAATGTTTGCCCATGATATGTTTACATCACGACATTATGTTATGGCTAATTGTTTGACCCTATCTTATTTCTTTGCTAGACATTATATTTTCATGGCTCATAATAATGACATGATGAAATCTGCCGAAGCGGAGGGGATTCAAGGAAATCCTCACATTGGGCCAATCTCAATTCAGCCGTATATTTTACAAATACAAAATTTCCTTAATTTTACCATGAACAAGATTTCCCCTCTTCGGCAATCTCATGGTGCTCTAGAAGCACACGTCATTAGTATGCAATGCGATACTAATAGACTAGATGAATGTCAAGGTGAGCAATCGTTTGTCGTGAAGCCATTTACAGGAGAAAAAAAGGAAAGACCTGAAGAGGCAATCTGCACATGGCTAGGCCGATGGGAGTCTCATTTTGAGCTCCATCCCATGCATGATAGTACAAAGATTGCATATGATGGTCGAGAACTAGGGGGTAAGGTCACTGCTTGGTGGCATGGGCTTCACACTATTGGGAAATTGCTCGATACTTGGACAGACTTTGCCACAATTTTCAAGGGCCAATTTCTACAACCTCCATCTTGCACCAAGGCAACACAAGAATTAATGAACCTCTCTAGACGGAAATTTTGCTTGATAGAAGATTATTTTCACTATACTAGAATCCAAGTTCAAAAATCGGGTCTAGAAGGTGACAATTGGTTAATAGCTCTAGCATTTTGAAAGTATGTGAGGTTTTTATGATAATTGTAAACAATGATTTGGTGGGGAGAACCTTCTAAGAGATGCCTCCATTGTTCGAACGAGTCTATAATGGCTAGGAGCTCTTTGTTGTGATCTCTGCAACTTCGAATTTGCATGAATGGAAAGAAATTGGATGCAGCTTTCCATCATCTCCAACCTGCAACAAGATACTTCCTAGTGCAAAATTAGACCCATCCGCGTCGATGATAGAGGGGTTTTCTAGGTCAACATGAAGTAGAATAGCAGTAGAACTCAATGCTCTCTTTAGGTTTTCAAAAGCTTGGTCGCACTAGAATTTCGTGTAAGCTCCGTGAGAGGCATTATGATGTTGGAGTAGTTCTTGATAAATTTGTGGTAAAAATTTACAAATCCTAAGAAACACTGAACATCACACATTGAGCGAGGTGTTTCCTAGCTTAGAACTGTTTGAACCTTGGATGGATCCATAGATATACCTTGTTGTGAAACCACATACCCTAGAAACTCCACGTGGTTTTGATCAAAGCTACATTTCTCGAGTTTGGCATAGAGCCCATATTCTCGTAAGCGTTGGAGGACTTGGCGAACATGTGTGTCATGCTCTTCTTGATTTTTTGAGTAGATCAAGATGTCATTAAGATATACTATGTTAAATGAATCCAAGAAGTTGCGGGCGCATTCATGAGACCAAAAGGCATAACTGTGTACTCGAAATGTCTGTATTGAGTACAAAATGCTATTTTCCATTCGTCCCCTAGACGTATCTGAACAAGGTTATATGTGCCTCGAAGGTCTAGCTTTGTGAAAACTTTAGCTCCACTAAGACGCTGTAGTAAACTCGACATCAAGGGTAGAGCATATCTATTTCAAATTGTGATTTTGTTTAAACCTTGATAGTCCATGACCAATCGTAGAAACCCATCTTTCTTCTTGACAAAGAAGATGGGTGCACCAACAGGGCTTTTAGAATGTCGAATGAATCCATTTGCTAAGTGCTCATCTATATACTCTCAAGGGCCTTGAGTTCAGAAGGTGATAGATTATATATTGGGCTCCATGGTGGCTCATTCCCAGATTGTAGATCGATCGCAAAATCATAAGGACAATGGTCAGGGAGAGAACTAGCTTTAGTTTTGTTGAAGATGTCTTCAAAATCCAAGTACTTAGTAGGGAGGTGAGTATATGCCCCTTGTGAACTAGAGGATGGATTTGCTGTTACGGCAAAGAAAAGCATTTCATTTGTCCGCTGTCTTCTCATAAGTTTTGTAGAGAGATGGGCGACATTTGGTGAGGTTTTGAATCTTGGTTGGTAGTAACAAGGTTGTTGGATTCAGGTTTTTGTTGGAAATCATTGATTGCTCAATTTCTCCAGTCAATTTTAGGATTATGAAGCTCAAACCAAGGATAATTAGATGCTCAAGGCTACTAATTATATTAAAGGAAATCACACAAGCAAAGCTACCAAGGACTATTCGAATTGGTTCAGATTCTTCAACTATATGCCCAGATGCAATAGGGCAATCATCAATGACTGCACCAGATGCATGACAAGGGAGGTTTCTCAATAGGATATTTTTGGGATAAAGCAAATTCTTTGTCCATAAAACAAGAGTTGGCTCTCGAATCTTAGAGAGTAGAGGCAAGAACTCGATGACTCCTAGAAGTGCTAAGCTCAACTTGTGCTAAAAATATTTGCTAACATGATTCGATAAAATGGAACCACTACTTGGGGCTGCCTTAACAAATTCAGGACTGTCCAACCAAATGGCTCCGATTTTGGTTGGACTTATTCGTTTAATATTTCATCAAGTTGACTCAAGACTTCGAAACTATTGGACTGACCATGACATGTGGAACTATTAGGGCTAGATGATCTAACTAGGGAATTGGAATGAAATTTCTCATTCGTACTTACTTGATTTACTTGTCATTTTGGCCTATGTGGGAAATTGATTGCGATGTGTCCCGGACCACCACAATACAAACATAGACGGTTTGCTCGACGTTGTTGCTTCTGAGCTTCAGACAAAGGCCCTCAACGACAAGTTACATCAATATCTCCATTGGACTAGGACCACCTGATGGAATCATGTGTGAAGTTTGGGTAGTTCTCGTGGATGTTCAGGCTACTACCGAAGCATACATTTGATCCGTTCTTGGTCATGACATTAATTGATGCTCTGAACGTCACTTGAATAAGCGGTTGTCACATCGCACTACATGACTTATCTCTTTGGTAAGTGATCTTGGATCTTCATGGAAAGTAAATAGCAAATCCTTTAGATCATTTCGTAGTCCATAGCGGAATTGATCCATTAAGGCTTCTTCATCTCACAGAATATCACAAGCTAGGAGCCGGAAATCTGCGGCATAGGCAGAGGTAGGACGATCCCCTTGATGTAGTCTTTGAATCTTATTAATTGTTGTTCTAACACTATCAGTGTCTCCAAAGTTTTCTTGAAATTCTCCAATAAAACCTTCGAAGTCTTGGAGAAGAGGAAACTTCCTTTCTAGCATTGGTGCAAACCATGCTAATGCAGTTCCTGTTAAGAGGGTCCCAAATTAAACTACATCAATCGGATACCTATATAGGGTGCATATGAATTACTAGACGTACTTGGTTTAGAAACCCTTGATAGTGTGATCGAGTACCATCAAAATTCCCAAGCAAACAAATTTTTGGTTCTTTGGGAGAGGTTTGTTGCATTGAAGCTTGTTGATGAAGAGACCACAATGTTGTTTCGAGTTGCAATACACGTGTTGATAACTCGTCATATTGTTGTGCCTTTTCTATGCTTACTTGTTGCAAAACTCCAAGTAGTCGTTGATTCTCTTGCTTTAAGGCCACAAACTTATTTGTGAGATGCTCTAGTTTAGAGATGACTCGAACATACTCTTGCTTGCTAACTGACTCCATGGCAAGTATAACGTTTGGTAAGATTCTCAAGGAGAAGGACGGGAGGAAGAGAGAGAGAGAGAGAAGGGAGGATTTCCGGTTCAAACTGTTAGGGACGAAGTTAGGGATGAGTTTTAAAATGAAGAAGAGAATGAGAAGCGGAAGATATGACAAAAACGAGAGAGAATAAGAAGAATTTGATAATGTATTAACAAAGGTTTACAAGAATATGACGAAGACTGGCGTTGAACTCGAATGGTTCTAAAAATACAATCTGTCCTACTTATATTGGAGTAGTATGTGCCCCTTGGATGTTTGTAGGGTCATGATACCCTTTGGGATGTTGTAGGGTCATGATACCCTTTGGGATGTTTTAGGGTCATGATACCCTATGGGATATTGTAGGGTCATGCCACCCTTTGGATATTTATAGGGTTATATTATCAATATTATAATAAAGCAATATCTTTATGGACAACATATATAACATAATGGCTAAAGCTAAGTGTCCTTTCGTAGGAGGTTATGGGTTTGAGTCACCCTAAACCTCATGGGGTTTTATCTACTCATGACATTTCCCATGAGGATGAAGAGTGAAGTGTTTACACACTTTCAAAAATTCAAAAGAGAAGTCAAAAAGACCACTGAGGTTATGGGTTCCAATCACCCTAAACCTCATGGGGTTTTATCTACTCATGACATTTCCCATGAGGATGAAGAGTGAAGTGTTTACACACTTTCAAAAATTCAAAAGAGACATCGAAAAGACAACTGGCCACCATGTACAATGTCTTCGGTTGGATGGAGGAAAGGAATACTTCTCTGATGTGTTCACGACATACTTTCAACAAGAAGGAATTCGGCAAGAATTCACTTGCCGAGACAAACTGCAACAGAACGGTGTAGCCAAATGCAAGAATCACCACATCCTTGAAGTAGTAAGGGCCATGCTAAACAAAAAGCATATGCCCAAGTCATATTGGGTAGAAGCTGCAAATACTACTGTCTACCTCATGAATCGATGCACAACATCCGGAGTGCACAATGTAACCCCACATGAGAAGTACTATGGAAGGAAACCGGATCTTATGTGCACATTTCCGATGAGAAGCGGTAGAAGCTTGACCCAAAATCGGAGAAGTGCATCCTCGTGGGGTACTCACTAGAGCAAAAGGGGTACAAGGGCTTCAACCCCTCTACTTAGAAGGTTTGTGTAAGTCGGGATGTCGTCTTTGATGAATTGGCACCATGGTAAGAACTTGAGCCGACTCCTCTTGAACCAGTCGACCCAAACTTGGCCAACCAAGAAATAGAAGACGAAGATCAACTGAGGCATATGTTCGAAGAAAGTTTGATCACGACTAGGCTTAGTGAGCCACAAGAGCCACCGAGCAACCAGAGCACATCTCAGCCAAGTCCAAAGATGGACAAAGGCAAGGCAAAAATGCTGGAATATGAAGACGATCAATTCGATGGCAACAAATCAACTCACTCACTCAATAGTGAGTTCGGTGGCTTATATTTGCCTCTTATGATATCACCCAGAGTTAAGAAAGAACTCACATCGGCAAATGAGAAACTTTGTCGCTCCACCCGAGAGAAGAATTTGGTTAGTCGATTCGGCTACAACGACTATATGGCATATCGCTATGCCTTTATGATGAAGGTGGTAACTGTTTGAGAACTGGAAAGTTTCTTCGAAGCAGCCAAGGATCCATGATGGGTCAAAGCAATGAATGAGGAGATGTGGGCACTATGCAAGAATGAGACATGGGATCTCGTTTCCCATTCACCACACCAAAAAGCGATTGGTTGCAAATGGATTTACAAAGTGAAATATAATGCCAACGGCTCCGTCAACTGCTACAAAGCCCAATTCGTAGCGAAAGGATACGCACAAACACATGTAGTCAACTATGAAGAGACCTTTGCCCTGGTGGCAAAGATGACGACTGTGCCGATCGTGATTGCGCTTGCAATGACGAAAGGGTGGCACCTCCATCAGATGAACATCAAGAAAGCCTTTCTTCAAGGTGAATTAGAAGAGGAGGTGTATATGGTACAACCACCTGGACGGAGGAAAGAAATACTTCTCCGATGCGTTCACGACATACCTTTGACAAGAAGGAATTCAACGAGAATTCACTTGCCAACACACACCACAATAGAACGGTGTAGCCGAATGTAAGAATCGACACATCCTCGATGTAGCAAGGGCCATGCTAAACAAGAAGCATAAGAGGCCGACTCCTTCTACTTTGTATCCATACAAGTGCAAACACGTCTGTCATGATTTATCTTGAGTCTTGTAGAGAGAGAGTTACAAAGAAATAGAGAACTTCCATGGAAGCTCTAACTGTGTTTACCGTGTCTATCTTCTTCTTCTTCTTATCACTACATATTAGTGTTGTTTGTTGTGCATAGAAAGATAGGTCCTCATACACATACTTCCGCACATATATCCGAACATATAACAACAAGCTGTATCAGAGTGACTTACTGTTTAGCGCTGACGAATAGCAAAGAAACCAAGAAGAGGAAACCTCACAGCTAAAAGAAAAGATCAGGTCAGTAAATCTCACTTCAAATGAACATGGCTTCAATATCTGGAATAGGAGTTGAAATCTGAAAGTTTGATGACAAAAACTTTTCCCTGTGGAAGGAGATGATGCAAGACATGCTGATCATTCGAAGATAGGTCAAAGCCATTTGACATAGTGAAAAACCTGCTTCAATGTCAGCAGAAGAGTGGAGATCAATAGACGAGATCACACGCTCCACCATTCAAATGCACCTAGCCAAAAATGTCTACTTCAGTATGGCAAAGTAGACAACAACATTCTCGCTATGGGAGAAGTTATAGGCTTTATATGAAAAGAAGTCCTCATCTTTAAAACTAATACTGATAAGACAACTATTGAACATGAAGATGAGAGAGATCGATCCAACCACCTCTCACATCAACACCTTCAGTCGGGTGTTGTTTGAACTCTCCTCCCAAGGGATCAACTTCGAAGAAGAAGTGAAAGCCCTTGCCCTCCTATCAAGCTTGCCGCCAAGTTGGGAGGTATTCTGCACGACATTCACCAATAGCAACCCTAGGTTGAACCTGGACGAAATTATCGGCCAAATCCTCATAGAGGATATTTGGCAAAAGTTGATGGGACTCACCATCGACGAGACGGAGGAAACCCATCACTCGATTGAGTCGATAAACCAATCTAGTAGATCGAGAGAAAAAGACGAATGAACTAGTTGAAACACCAGATGATCGAGAAAGAGGGGAGACCAACAACGGTAAAAGTCGAGAAACAGCCAACCAGGTGACTTCTTCACTCACTGAAGAAAAACTGGTCACAACGTTTCCAATTGCTGGTCGATCTAGAGAAGAGAGAGCAGTTGCTGTTTGACCATGTAATGGGCACAAGGGCATATTGTAGGGATCAGAGAGGTCCCCATCCAATTGTCGAATGACAACATGATCACCTTGCACCATTTTTGGCATGTACTTGATCTAAAAAGGAGTCTAGTCTCCATCAACATGTTAACTGAAGACGGGTACCAAATGACTCTCAATGAGTCGACATGGATGATCAACCGAGGAAACCTGAAGATCAGAAGCGGACACAAGTACAACAACTTGTATCCAATTAGGGTGATCAATCCAAAAGGGGCCATGAATGTAGCCGAATCGATCGACCCAAACTTATGGCATGGCCGAATCGGCCATATGTCACAAGCCAAACTTGACCGGCTAATGGTGGTTGACTACATCTTGAAACTCCAGAAAAAGATGGACTTCTGTGAGCATTGTCATTATGGGAAACAAACCCAAAGTCTGCCCTCTCTCCACTACGAGACGGTACGACAACCCCTAGAGCTCGTCATTAGGAGGCACCCGGTACTTCATCACATTTGTAGATGATTGTACACAGAAAGTCTGGGCCTACTCGATTAGGTCAAAAGACAAAGTGCTTGAAGTCTTCACTTGATGGCTAGTTGAAGTGGAGAACCGGTTGGGATACCGAGTGAAGACGCTTTGATCCGACAACGGAGGTGAGTATACCTCTTGAGCCTTCAAACAACACCTATCCAACAAAGGGATCCGGCACCAAAAGACCATTCCATGCACACCCATGCAGAATGGAGTAGTTGAATGGATCAACCGAAGTTCTAGGGGAGGGTGACGACAATGCTCCAACAATTTGAATTGAAGTTGGAGTTCTGGGCCGAAGCATTGTAGATGGCAGTTTACATGATAAATCTATCACCCTCAAAAACAATCAGGCTCAAAGTGCCATAGGCACTATGGTTAGGAAAACAACCAACCTAAGATACGCTCTATATATTCTAATGTGAAGCCTATGCATTCATTCCCAGGGAGAGAAGGACCAAGTTGGCGCCCCATGTGACAAAGTGCATATTTCTCGGGTATGGAACTAATGGGGATTTCGGCTATCGACTATGGGACTCAGAGAACTGGAAATTGATCCGGAGTAGTGACGTAGTCCTCAATGACGACTCGATTCTCTCCAAGCTGAACCAACAAAAAATATTAGCAAAAGAGTCTCTTTTGAAACCGAAAAATTCGTCGTAGAAGGACCGACCCAACGGGCCGAATTAGAGGATCGACAAATAGTCGAAACCAACCAAGCAATCAATACTCTTGCCGACTCTAAATCGACACATGGTCCACTTGTCGACACCATTTTGACTATGAGATTGATGATAGGAGACCAAGTCGAAAACATCATGTCTCCCACACAGATTAAGGCATTGAAAAGTCGAGCCGAACCGGCCAAGACCCTACTCCCTTTCTCAGTCAATCCGAAAGAAGCGGAGGATGATTCAACATTGCCGAAATACTATCATAGGGGTGAATCATCCCAAAGGACTCTTGAAGATGGTTTAAGCAATCTTAGTCAGTCGATTGAGCCAATTGAAGCAATTGAATCGACAAAATCGGTACCCAAGAGATTTGGACAAGTTCGGAGGCCAACGGAGTTCTATCAATTGGGCCTTGACTACGTCAACTAGATGGACACATGCAAACCAAGCTCCTAAGAGGAAGCCATAGTTGCGCCCGACGTCGACACATGGCTACAAGCCATGAAATCCGAGATGGACTTGATTCATCAGAATTAGACATGGGAACCGGTTGAACTACCAGCTAGAAGGAAGCCGCTACCTTGCAAATGGGTATTCAGATACAAATATGTATCCGATTCGGAGAAGCCCAAATACAAAGCTCGGATCTTCGCAAAGGGATTCAGACAATAACACAAGGTTGACTACGATTAGATATTCTCACTAGTAGTCAAGATGACCACCTTTAGGCTCCTCCTCGGGGTCGTGGCGATTGAAGACCTAGAGCTTGAGTTGCTAGACGTCAAGACGACTTTCCTACATGGAGACTTGGAAGAAGACATCTATATGTCTCAACCGCAGGTTTCATGGTGACAAGGGAGGAAGGTCACCTCGTATGTCGATTGAAGAAAAGCCTTTATGACTTAAAACAAATGCCGAGGATGTGGTACCAGAAGTTCGACTCCTACATTCGACAACTCGGATATAGCCAGTTTGACTCCGACCCATGTATATATACTCAACAACTAGCCGACGAGTCCCGGATCTATCTGATCCTATATGTCGACGACATGCTAATTGCACGGAGCAATCAAGCTGAAATTGAAAAGCTAAAGTGGAGCCTTCATGACAAGTTCACAATGAAGGAGCTTGGGCAATCCTGAGACATATTGGGCATGAGGATCAAGCAAAATCGGAAGACAAAGACTCTCCAACTCTCTGAGTCCGACTACATTTGCAATGTGCTAAAGCACTTGAACATGGAGAACGTGAAGTCAACACTAACACTGCATCTGACGTCGATCCGATTATTGGATAGAGACTCTCCTTGGACAGATAAGGAGAGAGAGCTCAATGGAAAGATAGCCTACACATTGGTTGTACGAAGTATCATGTACACAATGGTGGCAACCCGACCCGACCTTGCATATGTCGTAGGGGTCGTCAGCTGGTACATGTCAAACCCAAGACAGAAGCATTGGGATGTCGTCAAGCACATCTTTTGGTACCTAAGAGGGATTGAAGATGCACAACTGACTTTCAAATCGACAAGTCTTATCGAAGTCGAAGACTATACCAACTCCAAATATGTCGGGAATCTGGATAATCAGAAGTCAACATCAGGCTACGTCCTCATGCATGGTGGCAGCACCATTTCATGGAGGTCGCAGGTTCAAGAGTGCACAGTTTTGTCTACCATAGAAGCCGAGTACATAGCGGCAATGAAGGAAGCGACCTGGCTGCTCTGACTGACTTCCGACTTCTCGGTAACAAGCCGAATAGACCGACCAACACTGACCATCCACTACAACTCATAGAGCGCAATGTACCTCATCAATAATCTTGTCTATCATGCAAAGACAAAGCATATTGAGGTATGGTATCATCATATCCGGGAGCTAAAAGCTCAAAGTACGGAAGATCGACACCGAGGTGACCATCATCGATTGACTGACGAGCCCACTCCTAGATCAACGCTTTGGAGCACTAAGGGCAAATATGGGATTACGACAAGTGACCGAATAGAAGAAAGCCAACCACAGAGCAGAAGGTAAGTCGAAAAATGACCCGATCAGACAAGCTAAAGAAGCAAAGTTTGCAAAGTCGGAATACTGAGATAATGAAGATGTTGCGGTGAGCAAGGACACTGACATGAGAAGAGACAATCGAGGGATGAACAAGTCAGAAGACAGACCTAGGATCCAGGGGAGAGCATAGGAGCAAGCACGAGTGGAGAACGGATGATCGGGTAGAGGTTGAGAGTCAGAATCGGATACGAGCCAACCCGAACGAATGAGCCGACTCAGATGGAAAGTCGACATGTATAGTCGATTCGATCGATTTCGACAAGCCGACTACGATTCGGACAATCAACTGAATTAGGCTGAAAACCTACTTTACCTCCGCAATTTTGGTTGCATGTTGACAACCTAGCTTGTATATCTATACCTTTAGATTAGGCTTGTAATCTAGGTTTACAGGGGAGATAACCCCAATCATTTGTATACATAAGAAAGAGTAGTCCTTTTACGGGGGAGTTTGTTGGTATAAAAGGCAGACTCCTTATACTTTGTATCCATACAAGTGAACGCATCCAAATAGTTAGGCCTTGAGTATATAAACTCTAACCTAACGTTGTAATGATCATGACCGATCTTTAGTCTTGTAGAGAGAGAGTTCAATCTGTAGCCGACTTCAGCTCGAAACAAAAAAAACTAATCTCGGTGAGGAACAGAAAGAAAAAAAGAAGGGATAGAGGTATGGCTAGTTCGCTTCCAACTGAGAAGCTCGATAGAAGTAACTACGCATCTTGGTCATACAGGATGCACCAGTACCTGCTCGGACATGGATATCGGAGCTATGTCGATGGAGCAAATGATGCAGCACCCAAATCGACACACAGAGACTTCCCGGCCTGGGAACAGTCGGCGAGCAGAGTTCTCTACTGCTTCGCATCTTGTGTGAGCGAACAACTCTTGAGCTACATTCGGGATGCAAGAACGCCGAAGGATCCTTGGGGAAATCTGAAAAAGATTTTCGCCGGAAGCACCACAGCCAGGAAGCTCCAACTTCGACAGGAGTTGAGCAATGTGCATCAACGTGACATGACGGTGGCTGACTACACCTACAAGATATTTAAGGATATATGCGACTCCCTCACCTCCATCCCTGTGAACGTTGTGGAGGGCGAAATGGTGCAGATCTGTCTCAGAGGATTGGCGTCGAAGTTTGGAGCATTGCGAACTGCTATTTGTACAAGGGGAATACGCCATCATTTTTCAACTTGTAGTAGATGCTCCTTGTAGAGGAGAATCACACGGGTGTGTCGACGAGTACACACACGGATAGCAAGATGTTGTACACGGAGGTTAAGTTCCCCTCAGTCACGTCGGGCAAAAAGAGAAACTAATAAACATGTTACTCCTCCCGACAATTACGAAGAATCTATTGTCGGTTGGACAGATCGTCGACCAGGGGATGCAAGTCTTGTTCACGCATCTCAGATGCTTCATCGAGGAAGAAGGCCAAGTGATTGCGCAAGGGCGTAGAGATGGGAGGTTGTTCATCCTCGATACCAATGACGTAGGCATCGCCATGTTTGCGAAAGGGTAAAAAGTAGAGTTTGATATCGACTTGTGGCATAAGTGGATAGGCCACGTCAACTACGAAAAGTTTCAGGACTAGCAATTGAAACAGGGTGTGTTCAGATTGCCGAAATTCAATGGTTGAAAGGCCCAAATTTGTGAAGCTTGCCAGCGAGGGAAGCAACAACGACTTCCTTTCCCCAATGAGCGTAAGCAGAGCTGAAATAAGCTCGACTTGATACCTTCAGATGTATGGGGACCGACACAGAATGTCAGTCTTGGCGGGAGTCGATATTTTGTCTCCTTCATCGACGACTCCACATGGCACACATGGATCTACTTCACCGAAAAGAAGACTGAAGTCTTTGACTCTTACCGAAACCTCAAAAATCTTGTCGAAAGGGAAACAGGGAGGAAGATCAAGTGCCTGTGGTTGGATGGCGGAAAAGAGTACTTTCCCGGCCAATTCAATAGTTATCTGCAACAAATGGGAATTCAGTGCGAATTCAATTGCAGGTGTACACCGGAGCAAAACGACGTAACTGAAAGGAAGAATTGGTCGGTTGTGGAAGCGGCGTGGGCAATGCTGGAAGAAAAGAGCATGCCCAAGTTCTATTAGGCCGAAGCGGTCAAAACCGCAGTCTACATCCATAATCGGATTGGAGAAAAAGTGTCGGCACATGAGCTGTATTTTGGAAGGAATATGAATGTACAACAGTTGAGGGTTTTCGGTAGCATCGCGTATGTGCATGTACTGAAGGACAAGTGGAGGAAGTTGGATGTGAAAGCCGAGAAGTGTATCTTGGTCAACTACTCGGATGAACAGAAGGGTTATAAGTGTTATAACCCCCGAACCAAACAAGCTCACATAAGTTGCGATGTCGTGTTCGATGAGTCCGCGTCTTAGTATTTGCCTCTGACTCCGGACCTCAACTCCAATCCGAGTTCTGAAGATGAGGTTAGGGAGGCTGCGATGCCTCCTGATGAACGCGAAGTCGAAACTCTTGAAGAGAGTCCGATCTCATTTCGGCCAAGTGGACCGAATGAGCTCCCGATTCGTCTTCTAGTTCCAGGCCCTTCACCACATCGGACCATGTTTGGGTCTTGGCCTTCTTGTTCCGGTCGGCTCTGTCCTTCTTGACTCTGCCTCCGCTGCCGCTTGTTCCGACTTGTTCGGATGTGTCAACTTCCTTTGTCGACTCGGCTCCTTTCTTCTTCCTGTCTCTCCCCTTGTCAGTTCTTCCCCCACTGGCGCAATCGGCAGTCTCTTTGCCTTTGCCCGTTCCGGTGGTGTCTTTGCCCATTCTCCCCCTCAAGTGTGGCACGTCGAGATGCTGAACACCAAGCATTTTGGTGAAGTGCTACAACTTGTTTGATCCAAGCAGTTTGGTGAAGATGTCGGCAACTTGCTGATCCGTATGAACATACCGAAGTTCGACTTCACCACTCAGGACACGCTCACGCAAGAAGTGGTAGTGCACTTCGATGTGCTTTGTGTGAGTATGGAGTACGGGGTTCTTGGCAAGATGCATGCTGCTGATGTTGTCGCAGTAGATTAGGATCGGGGTCGGCACCTTGATCCGCAGGTCTTGCAACAGTCGCCGAAGCCAAATGGCTTCACATGTGGCAATGATAGTGCCCCGGTATTCAGCCTCAGTGCTCGACAGAGCCACTGTTGGCTGCTTTTTGCTACTCCACACAACAACCACGCTACCAAGGGAAAACATATAGCCTGTTCGGAGACAGGTCCCTCCGGATGGGAAGGGAGAAGAACAGTGTGGAACCAGATGAGGAGTACCCGGTTACGGAGAGCCGGATGGTGCAGACCCGGTGAGAACCGGATGAGGAGTACCCGGTTACGGAGAGCCGGATGGTGCAGACCCGGTGAGAACCGGATGAGGAGTACCCGGCTACGGAGAGCCGGATGGTGCAGACCCGGTGAGAACCGGATGAGGAGTACCCGGCTACGGAGAGCCGGATGGTGAAGACCCGGTGAGGAGTGCTCTTCGGATGAAGAGACATATTCGTAAATATGTTTCTGAGAATCCATCATGGCTATATTTGTAAATAGCCGAAAAGTCATATTAGTATAAATATGACTTAGGGCAAACTTTTAGTTGTTGTTGTCATTCTTGTTGGTGCAAGGAGAGAGAGAGCGCGTAACTGTGTACAGAGAGAGAGAGAGAGAGAAAGAGGTCGTTGCCTCTGTTGTAACCGCCGCCTGTGGCGAGGATCGTGAGCACGAGGTCGTTGACTCTGTGAACTCACTGTTGTACATTCTAACATAGTGATAGTTTGCAGCCTGTGGGCTGCCGTGGTTTTTCCCTTAGTTTGGGTTTTCCATGTAAACATCATGCGTACTCGTCTCTTCTTCGTGTCGTTCATTATTTCCCGTTTTCTGTGTATGATTCTAAGCTCGGTTGTGGCCGAGCGTTGCGTATAGGGAGCATGCAGTTCCGGTCATAGCCGGAAGTTGAATGGCAATCTGATGCATCGCCGGCCCAGTCGGCATCCGTGTAACCGACTAGCTCTTCGGTCATACCTCGCCGGTATAACAGTCCCCGGTCCTTCGTGCCGCTCACATACCACAGTATGCGGTGCGCGCACTGAAGATGCTCGACGGTCGGCTTCTGCATGAATTGGCTAATCACACCGACCGGATAGCTGATGTCGGGTCGGGTGATGGTCAAATATATAAGGCTTTGGATAATTTGTCGGAACCGTTTCTCATCGCAGGCCGGTCTGGAGTTGGGACAGAGCTTCTGTTTCCAGTCCAAGGATGTAGAAATAGGGCGACATTCCGTCATGCCGAACTTGTACAACATATTCAACACATAGTGTCTTTGTTAGAGCAATATGCCGTCGGGGGTTCGGATCACCTCGATCCCAAAGAAATAGTGAAGGTCCCCCAGGTCCTTCATCTCAAATGCGTCCGATAGCTGGGACTTGACTCGACTGATTTCATCGAGTCTGGGTCCGGTGATGACTAGATCATCAACCTACAACAAGATGTACTTTACCTTGTACACCCACTTGCATCCGATCGGTTTACTGTGACGGGGAGGGTCAACCAGGTCCCATGTATCGTTGGCATCAAGTGCCTGCATCTCTTCCTCCATAGCGGCACGCCAATTTGCATCCCTTGCCGCTTCTGCGTAGCTCTCCAGCTCACGCACTTCCGCCACCTTGGTCATGTATGCATAGTGATGCACCATGTACTCATTGTACTCGTACCGCTTAATAGGTTCCTTCTAGCGGGTTGACCGGCGTAACCCACCGTTACCCAGTTTGAGGCCCTTCTTGGCCGGTTCGGTCTTCGGTGCTGAAGAACCGTCATTTTCCTTTCCGGAGTCAAATCCACTCGGATCTGACTCAGCATTACTAGTTTCATAATCCGACATCTTCTTCTTCCCCTTCTCTTTGCGCGTGAACCGTTTCCTCGGTTCCTTGCGCGAGGAGAGCACGACGGAGTCTTCACTACTCGTTGGTTCCTCTTTTGACTAGTCGGATTGACCCAATCTCTCGTTTGGCCCACTCAACCGAAACGATTCTGGACTCTCTTCTTGAGTCCCGGATTCATCATCTTCTATCTGGACCGGTTCAGGCTCACTAGCCTCATCCTTCGGTATCGGGTCGGGGTCGGAAGTCGGATCTGATAAGGCATACCATGATGCCGTCTCATCAAACTCAACATCGCGGCTAACTCGGACCTGCTTCGTCCGGGGGTTATAACACTTATACCCCTTTTGCTCATGTGAGTATCCGACGAGGATGCACTTCTCCGATTTTGCATCCAGCTTCCTACGTTTCTCATCCGGCACATGCACATATGCTATGCTGCCGAAAATCCGAAGGTGTCTCAAATTCGGCTTGCGCCCGAAATACAGCTCATGCGCGGACACCTTGTCACTGATCCGGTTTTGGATGTAGACGGCCGTCCGGACCGCCTCTGCCTAGTAGAAATGGGGCATGCTTTTCTCTTCCAGCATTGCCCTTGCCGCGTTGACAAGCGACCGGTTCTTCCTTTCAGCCACACCATTTTGCTTTGGTGTTTATCTGCAACTGAACTCTCTCTGAATTCCTGTTTGCTGCAGATAACTGTTGAATTGGCCGGAAAAATATTCTTTTCCGCCATCTGACCGTAGGCACTTGATCTTCCCCTCCGATTCTTGTTCCACCATGCTTTGGAGGTTCCGAAAACAGTCGAAGACTTCGCTCTTCCACTCAATGAGGTAGATCCATGTGTGCCGGCTGTAGTCGTCGATGAAGGAGACGAAATATCGACTCCCGCCAAGAATCACGTTCTGTGCCGGTCCCCATACATCTGAATGAATAAGGTCGAGCTTGTTCCGGCTATGGTTTTGTTCGGTGGGGAATGGAAGCCGGTGTTGCTTCCCGAGTTGGCAGGCTTCACATACTTGGGCCTTCCGGCCACTGAACTTCGGCAAACCCAAAAACAACTTGTTTCGTTTGCAGGTCTTCAAGCCTCCGGTAATTGACGTGGGCGATCCACTTGTGCCAGAGATCGATGTCTGATTCAATCTTCTGTCCTTTGGCGAACAAAGCGGTGCCAACGTCATTGGTGTCGAGGATGAATATCCTCCCGTCTCTGCGCCCTTGCGCAATAATCTGGCCCTCCTCGTTGATGAAGCACCTGAGGTGCGTAAACCGCACCTGCATTCCTTGGTTTAAGAATTAGGGTTCTTCTTGATAGGCGGAACGTGTAATACGTTCATCAGCTTCCCCCTTTGTCCGACATGGCTTAAAGGGACTTCACCGATATGCACGATTGGGTGAGGAGTGTCGTCTCCGGTTTTGACACCTCCCGGTTGTTCCGGTTTCTCCAGGAAGGAGAACCACTCTTTGTGGTTCGTCATGTGATTTGATGCACCGGAATCAACATACCACACTTCCTCCGATTTGGAAGTGGTCTTCTTCATCGAATTTGCCTCATGCTTCATCACCAAGGCTGGCCCCTTACCGGTCTCCCCGGTTCCGGATCCTTTCGATCCTTGCGTGTAGTGCGAGCGTTGCCGGTTCTCCCGACCGGTTTGGCCGGATCCAGATCTGTCCGAATCGGCGCACTTCTTCGAGCACTCACTTTCTCTGTGGCTCTTTTTGCCACAGTACCAGCATTTCATGGCGGATTTGTCTTGCCGGCCTCCGGCGCCACCTTGACTCCCCCTGGTTGTGGAGGTCCCGGAACTGCTGTCGGCATTGTTTTTGTGGCGTTGGTCTTGCCCTTGCCGGCCGCCTCCATTGCGTGCCGACCCGCCTCGTCCACCACGCCCATGGGGCCGATCCACCTCCGTGTACAACATCCGGCTGTCGGTGGGTGCACTTGTTGACGCACCGACATGGTTCTCCTCTACAAGGAGCATCGACTGTAAGTTGAAAAATGACAGCGTATTCTCCCTCGTACATACTGCTGTTCGGAAAGCTCAGAACTTAGACTCTAGGCCCCCAAGACAAACCTGTACCATCTCGTCTTCCTCTACAATGACGTTGATAGAGGCAAGCGAGTCACAGATCTCTTTGATTCGGGCCGTGTAACCAGCCACCGACATGTCCTTCTGTCGGACATTGCTCAACTCCTGTCGGAGTTGCAGCTTCCAGGCTGTAGTGCTTGCCGCGAACACCTTCTTCAGGTTTCCCCAAGCCTCTTTCGGCGTCTTGGCATCTCGGATGTGGCTCAGCAGCTGGTCTCCGAAACTGGACGCAAAGCAGTACATCACTCTGCTTGCCGAGTCAGGAATAGTACTAAAACAGAGATGGAATTAGTACTAAGAAGAGTAGTACTATTAGTACTAAGAGGAGAGAGAGAGAGATAGCGAGGATGAGAGAGAGAGAAAAGATGATGACAGCAGCTAATATATTATGTGAAAAGATAAGTACAAAGCGGATGAGAGGCTTAAGACTGGCGTTGAACCAATTTGGTTCAACATAATGCCTAGTGCCTTCTTTTATAGTGTTGTCAGGAGTAATCCTGAAACTTCTAGAATGTTCCAGAGAAATCTGGAATATACATTATTTTCTTATAATAAAACATAAATGAAAATAATATCCAATGAATTACAATAGATGGTTAAGAGCTCGACCCATATACTATAAGGTCATGGGTTCGAGTCTTGCCATATCATGACACCATATCATGACACTATCTCCCCCTTAAAGACGACGAGTGGAACGAGTCGGCGTTGATTGCGGACCGGGTTTGTCCGGATACTTTCGGTGGAAATCAACAAGCAGATCCTGAGCATTGGCAACATGCTCGACGGGTTCCCAAGTGCGTTCGCTCGGACTATAACCAACCCAATCGACCAAATAATAAAGTTTGTTGCGAATAAGTTTGGAATCGAGGATGGCAACAACTTCATACTCTGGGCTGGCGTCCAACTCCAGCGGGGGCGGCGGTGGTGTAACACGATCGGGAATGGTGTTTGCTTTATAAGGTTCAAGAAGAGAACAATGGAAAACCGGATGTATCTGAAGCTGCGGAGGGAGATCAAGGCGAAATGTGACATCATTAACCTTATTCGTAATACGGAAAGGACCGAGTCGACGATAATCCAACTTGTCGCACGGTCGAGTAGTCTTGATGTGACGACGTAAGAGCCATACTCGATCTCCGATGGCAAAAGAGGAGGGAAGCCGATGACGATCCTCGTAAGTCTTCTGTGTCTGTTGAGCATGATGAAGATGAGTCGAGAGATCTCTCCAAATGATCCCCGGCACGAGGATTGGTAGGTAGCTCCGGGGTGTCGATCACCGACCAACGAGGATGAGAACCGGTATAAGCGTAGAATGGGGAGACTCGAGTCGAGGAGTGAACAACATTATTATACGCAAACTCCGCAAAGTGGAGAATCTCAGCCCAATCGTCCTGTTGATAACTCAGGAAACACCGGAGATATTGCTCTAGCGTTTGGTTTGTTCGTTCTGCCTGCCCATCGGTCTGAGGATGGTAGCCGGAGGAGAGGTTGCAAGAGACCTTGAGCATCTTGAAGAGATGCTGGCAAAATTTGGAGACAAATTGCGGTCCTCGGTCACTGATGATACTGTCTGGGAGGCCATGATGCCGAAATACCTCACGCATGACTAGGGCGGCGGTTTCCTCGCTAGTGATGGCCTTAGTACACGGAACAAAATGTGCCATCTTCGTATATCGATCGACGACGGTTAAGATAGCATCGAACCCTTGCGAGACCGGCAGATCTGTGATAAAATCAAGACAAATAGACTGTTGGGTATGTGAGGAAGAGTGGGAAACACACAAGAAGCTCAAAGAAAGAAACACTCACACAAGGAAGGCAATGGCTGGAATAGCTCTCTATTGATGAATATTCCTAAAAAAATAGGAGCTGAAATATATATCCCTAAGTACTAAGTACCACCACATATGAGTGACTCATGTATGTGGTAACATGGGGAAAAAACCTCTAGCCAGCACTAGAGTAAAAAGTGCCCATGTATAGGGAAAATGGTTCACATCAAAGCTACTAGAGGAACACGCAAGTGTAACAAACCCCCCTGGAGCGAATGATGTGAACATGTACAAGGAGTGACAGATCAGCCCCCACAAGGCAATAAGCCTAAAGCTTTGCGAAAAGCTTCAAACTTTTCTTGTGGAAGAGCTTTGGTGAATATGTCTGCCACGTTATCTTGTGTAGGCACATATACCAAATCAATATCTCCTGCATGAAAGCGCTCTCTCACATAGTGATAATGCACCTCAATGTGTTTGGTCCGTGCATGAAATACAGGATTTCGTGCAACAGCCAATGCACTCTGACTATCTGTGAGAATACGTGTAGCAACTTCAATCTCCATGCAAAGATCCATCAAAAGGCGTCTTAGCCATATACACTCCACTGTAGCTGTGAAAACTGCCCTGTACTCAGCTTCACAACTTGATGTCGCCACTGTAGGTTGCTTTTTACTCAACCAAGATATACATGAGTTTCCAAAGAAAAAGCAATTACCACTAGTGGACACGCGAGTATCATAACAACCAGCCCAATCACTATCTGTAAAAGCATGCAAGCATGGCTGAGTATCTCTGCCATAAAAGAGACCCAAGCTCAAAGTGCCTCTAAGATATCTGAACACACGTTTCACTGCTTGCCAATGCTTAGTGCCAGGGCTATGCATGAATCGACTCAATTGGGAGACTGCATACTGTATATCCGGCCTTGTATTGCATGCATATATAAGACATCCCACAACTTGTTGATAAAGAGAAGTATCAAACGCATCACTAGAATCCTCAACAGAGAACCTAAATCCTGTCTCCACAGGTGTATAAACCGGCTTGCAATCCTCAAAGTCAAAACGCTGAAGTAGTTTTTCAACATACTTTCCTTGATGCATAAACATTCCCCCCTCAACGGATACAAACTGGATGCCAAGATAGTAGCTCAAAAGACCAAGATAAGTGACTTCAAAAGTATGCTGCAAATCAGCCATAAGAAAATCGAGTTTTGCATCACATGACCCAGTCAAGAGTATGTCATCAACATAAAGAACGAGCACTAGAAGATCAGCCCCATCTTTGTGTACATAAAGTGTGCTTTCAATCGGACTACATGTGAAGCCAAGAGAAATCAAGTGCTTATGGATTTTTTCATACCATGCACGCGGAGCTTGCTTGAGACCATACAAGGCCTTATGCAAGCGACAAACCATATGCTCTTTCTCTTTCGTAGCAAATCCAGGAGGTTGCTTCACATAAACCTCTTCTTGCAAATCACCATTTAAAAAGGCTGTTTTTATGTCCAATTGATGCATTTTCCAACCTCTTTGGGCAGCCAATGCAACCACGGTACGAATGGTACTCATGCGTGAAGTAGGTGCAAAAGTTTCCTCATAATCAATGCCATATTGTTGGGCATATCCTTTGGCAACCAATCTAGCTTTGTAGCGATCAATACTACCATCGGGCTTTCGTTTAATCTTGTAAACCCACCTAGTACCAATCACATTCTTTCCTTTTGGCAATTCACATAACTCCCAAGTACCATTTTTATGAATGGAATCCATTTCTGATTGCATAGCACTCATCCAATGTGGATCATCACATGCATCTTCAAAAGTAAGTGGCTCCTCATTACATGCTATTGCAACAATAGAATAATCCACAAAATTACCTGATGCATGGCGAGAGCTTGATCTTGTTTTACCAAGTAAAGGTGCACTCAATTTGCTATCTTGCAAAGTTTGTTTCAGCCACCTCGGCATAGTTTGTGACCTCTCGATAGCCATACGTTCATTATGTAATACATCTTCAATATGTACATCATGCGTGGGCTGAATTTCATGCTCATTTTCAGCCACATTTGGTTGGACATTTCGTGCATTTTCAACACTTATTTGCTGGAAATTTTTATCCCTTTGAGACTCACTTGGCTGGTCTACATGTCCATGGTCAAGCGCAGCACTTTGGAACAAAGGCATGAGTGTATCAAACACATCTTGTGAGCTAACTGTTGGTTGTTTTTTGCATTCAAGAAAAGGGAAAGCTGAATTTTCAGCAAATACCACATCTCGACTCACAATAATTGTGTCCGTCAATGGATGGTACAAACGATATCCCTTACTTTCCGCACTATAACCAACAAATATGCATTTCTTTGCCTTGTCATCAAGTTTGTGACGTTGTTGTGATGGCACAAGAGCATATGCCAAACAACCGAACACACGCATATGACTAACCATAGGTTTATGTCCATTCCAAGCCTCATATGGCGTAATGACTCTCAACGCTTTTGTAGGGCAACGATTCAACACATAATTTGCACACATAACCGCTTCCATCCAAAACTTGTTAGGAAGATGCTTTCCTTTAACCATACATCGTGCCATCTCTAAGAGTGTTCTATTTTTGCGTTCTGCAACACCATTTTGTTGAGGTGTATATGGCACCGTACATTGATGTAAAATACCTCTTTCACAAAGAAAAGCATTAAACTCATGTGACATATATTCGCCACCACGATCCGTGCGTAGAGTCAAGAGCTTATTTGCGGAAAAATTTTCAGCCATAGCTAAAAATGATTTGAAGCAAGAAAAGACTTCATTCTTTGCTTTCATAGGATACACCCATGTATGACGAGTAGCATCATCAATGAAGGTAACAAAATATACATGCTTTCCAAAAGATGGAGTCTTTACAGGACCACACACATCACTATGAACAAGTTGTAATTTTCTTGTAGTGTGTGTATGACTATCTTTTGGAAAAGAAGCACGATGCATTTTTCCAAGAATGCAACCTTCACATGCATGTTTTTCAATGGACTCAAGTGTAGGCAACCCAATAACCATATCCTTCTTTTGCAAGTGAAGCAAACTATTGAAGTTCAAGTGACCAAAACGAGCATGCCAAAGCTCCATTTCAGCCATGGAAGAAGTATGTACAGCCAAGGCATTTAGAGAAGCCCTCTTGTATGTATCTAAACGGTACAAGCCATTGCATAATGTACCGGACATCACGATAACATCACCATTGCTATAATCGTGAACCATGCACTTATCATCAACAAAATGTACATGAAGTCCGGCTTTGGCAATCAAAGGAACCGAAATTAAGTTCTTCTTGATACCGGGCACATACAATACATTCTTTAAGATGACAACACCTCCATTTGCAGCCGAAAGCTCAATTTCTCCTACTCCAATGATAGGATAAGAGGCATTGTTTGCACACACCACATGTCCACCTTTGGGTGCATCTTTCAAGGATGCAAAAAAACTTTTGCATGAAGTAATGTGCTTTGAAGCACCACTATCAAAGAACCAATCCGAATCAATCTCACTTACAACCATACATTTAGAGTGCAATGATGCATCATAATGATATGTAACAACACATGCCCAATAATCTTGAGCCATGTTGGCCTCATCACTCTTTGCACTTGAAACATTTTCAGAAATGGTCACGCCGGATTCCTTCTTCTTCTCATTGCGCTTAACAAGCTTTCTACATTCTTCAATCGTATGGCCAACCTTTCGACAATATTTGCATCTTTTCTTCTTTTGCAAATCACCATCATTAGAGGAATAAGTGAAAGAGGGAGGTTGAGGCTTTGGTTTTGAAGAACCAAAAGCTGAACCATGCTTGCCTTTTCCTTTTTGTGAGATAGCAAGTGCTTGTGTTCCCTCTATCAAACCACTTCTATTCACTCTAGATTGTTCTTCTTGCAAAAGAAGAGACACAACCTCATCAAATGCGTACATATCCGTATTCCCTTTTGCAACCAAACGAATAGTAGTAGCAAAGCTTTGAAAAGATTCGGGTAATCCTTTCAACAACGTAGAGACAAGTGATGTATTCGAAATGATCTCATCAATGTTTGCCAATTGCTCTTTCAAATCTTTAATGCGTGTCACATACACATCTACCGACTCATTTTCAGCCATATATACATCCTCAAGTTGCTTTCTCAAATATGCAACACGTGCTTCGTTACGCACGGCATACAACGAAGCAAGAGTGTCCCATGCTTGTTTGGACGTAGAGCATGACCGAATATGTGGAACTATATGACGCTTCACAGAAAGTGCAATCAATGCATGAGCTTGAGCATCTTTTCCATCCCATCTAAGTTGCTCTTGTGTTGGTGGAGTAGATGAAGTCACTGTGCTCGAAGATGAACCTGTATCTGTGATAGTAGATTGTGAAGTAGTAGGACCGGCGGGTCGTCGATCTACATCTACCACTATCTTCCATAGTTGTTTGGCAACAAGAACGTGTTTCATCATGTAGGACCACATTGGATAGTTTGTCCCATCAAGCTTATCTTCAGCTTGAAGCATGCCAAACAAATCACCATTGTTTGCCATTTTACCAAAGAACAAGAAAGTGGTAAAATATTACCTCAACAAATCGGAAATGAGTGCTGAAAATGCAGCTCACAAACTATCACTCGGATGACGATTTCGACTACATGAACGGCTTCGAAATGGGGGTAAAACAGCAGGGTACCTGCTGAAAATGCGCTCCAAGTGCTGAAATACACTTCTCTATATTCGGAAGTTGATTTGCACAATGAAAAGTGCGCGCGCGCCGCGACACCGCGATGCGGACAACCGAAGATGGAGAGGATGAAGAACTTGGCTCTGATACCACTGTTGGGTATGTGAGGAAGAGTGGGAAACACACAAGAAGCTCAAAGAAAGAAACACTCACACAAGGAAGGCAATGGCTGGAATAGCTCTCTATTGATGAATATTCCTAAAAAAATAGGAGCTGAAATATATATCCCTAAGTACTAAGTACCACCACATATGAGTGACTCATGTATGTGGTAACATGGGGAAAAAACCTCTAGCCAGCACTAGAGTAAAAAGTGCCCATGTATAGGGAAAATGGTTCACATCAAAGCTACTAGAGGAACACGCAAGTGTAACATAGACTGCCACGGCTTACTTGGAATCGGTAAGGGTTCCAACAAGCCATATGGATGGTGTCATGGCATCTTTGCTCGGCAGCAAGCATCACAGGTCCGCAGGTAGTCGTCGACAAAACGACGCATGTGGGGCCACCAAAAAGATCGTTGCACTAGCTCCCACGTCTTAGTACTACCGAGATGTCCCGCCATATGGGTGTCGTGACAATGCTGGACGATTTGAAGGCGACAGGAGCAATCGGGGAAATATACGTGCTTTTTAAAGAATAACAAACCATCATGATATTCGAATTGTCGGTAGTCAATACCTGGTTGTTGAGACTGAGAACAGGATGCCCGAGAAGTATCAATGTGCACCAGGATGTCTTGAGCAAAACTATCCGTCTTCAAGTTTGCACGTATGTCATCGGTAATCCGTGAATCCATCGGGGTGTGAAAAATCCGCGTCGTGTGCAATCGTGTTGGTCCCAAGATTACTTGCTTTTGATTATCAAATGTTGGATCACCAGGACGAGGTGCAAGATATGAACGCCGTGATAGTGCATCTGCTTTTCCTTGCTACTTCCCCGGTCGATATGTGATTTTGAAGTCGAAACGCGTGAGGAATTGCGCCCACCGAGCTTGCCGTCAATTTAGTACACGAGCGTTCTGGAAATAAGCAAGATTTTTATGATCACTAAAGACAACGACCTGATGTGGAGAGCCCTCTAAGAAATGCCGCCATTGCACAAATGAATCCACGATGGCTAATAACTCCTTGTCATGTATTTCGTAGTTGATTTCCGCAACATCGAATTTGCGCGAATGGAAAGCCACCGGATGCAACTCTTCTTTATCTCCTTGTTGAGAAAGGATGCTACCAAGGGCGAAATCTGAAGCATCGGCCTCCATGATGAATGGTTTGCTAGTATCCACATGAGCTAGAATCGGTGCTGATGTAAAGGCTTTCTTAAGATACTGAAAAGCCATATTTGCTTCAATGGATCAAAGAAATGCTTGGCCCTTCTTCGTAAGTTGTGTGAGGGGTAAGATAATCTTCGAGTAATCCTGTATAAACTTATGGTAGAAGTTAGCAAAACCTAGAAAACATTGTACATCTCGTACCGACCGTGGAATTTGCCACTCTAGTATAGTTTGGACTTTAGTTGGATCCATGGCGATGCCCTTTGAGGAGATGACGTAACATAGAAATTCCACTTGCTTGCAGTCAAAGCTACATTTTTCTAGCTTGGCATAAAGACCATTCTCGCGGAGTCGCTTTAGTACTAATAGTACATGAGAATCGTGCTCTTGCTGGGTCTTCAAATAAATCAATAGATCATCAAGATAGATGATCAAACAAATATCCAAGAGGACTCTGAATATATCATTTGCCATGTGTTGGAAGACTGCGGGTGCATTGGTTAGGCCGAACGGCATAACAGTATACTCGAAATGCCCATACCGCGTGCAAAAGGCGGTCTTCCATTCATCTCCCGGTCGGATCCGCACGAGGTTATACGCTCCTCGTAGATCGATTTTGGTAAAAAACTTGGCACCATTAACTCGCTCTAAAAGACTTGATATAAGAGGAAGTGCATACCTATTCCGGATGGTGACCTTATTCAATCCGCGGTAATCAACGACGAGATGAAGTGAGCCATCTTTCTTCTTGACAAAGTAGATGGGTGCACCGGCCGGAGATTTCGAATGATGGATGAACCCGCTTGCCAAGTTCTCCTCTATGTAGGCTCAAAGGACTTCTAACTCGGTGGGTGACAAGTTGTAAATTGGTCCCCATGGTGGCTCGGTTCCTGGTTGTAAATCGATGGGACAGTCATAGGGACGGTGATGAGGAAGGGTACCGGCTTTTACCTTGTCAAATACATCGGCATAAGGATGATATTTTGCTGGAAGTTGTACTGAGGAGTCCTTCTTAATAGTGTTGGAAGGATGTACTGATATTGCAAATAGGAACATTGCCTCCTTGTGTCCTTCTTCGCGTAATTGATGGAGTGAAATGGTCGATATCGGACTTCTCTTGTTCTCCAATCTATAGTTGGATTATGTAATTCAAACCAAGGTAATCCTAGGACAATGGGATGCTCTGGACTACTAATTATATTAAATGATATCACACACACAAAACTACCTAGGACAACTTGAATGGGTTCTGATTCTTCTACAATATTCCCGGAAGCGATGGGACGACCATCAATGACTACTACAGATGCGGGACAAGGAAGTTTTCTTAGGGATATCTGAGAAGCTTGGGCAAAATTTCGATCCATGAAACAGGAATTAGCTCCGGAATTTAAGAGTGCTAGGACGGGTACTGGGGGAGTACTTTTAGTACTAACAATGACTTGGGCTAGGAACACATTGCTAACTTGCTTGGAAGGAATGGAACCACTAATGGGCTGTACAGATCTAGGGCTGCTGTCCAACCAAACGACTCCTATTTTGGCTGGACTCAATCGTTTAACTCTTCATCTAATTGACTAAGGATTTCAAATTTGTTTGAGATACTTGGGCTATTAGTACTATGAATACTATCTGACACTCTATTAGTACTATTAATACTATCAGACACTCCAAAGGGAAGAATTGACTCGGGTTTAGTACAAGCGACGATTTGATTTACCTGTCTTCTTGGCCTATGGGGAAAATTGATGGCGATATGCCCTAGTCCACCGCAATAAAGACATAATTGATTGGCACGTCGTCGTTGCTTTTCTTCTTCCGATAACGGTCCGCGTCGACGCATGGTGTCGATCTCCATCGGTGTCGGAATATTGGCTTGAGGTACATCGCGTGCAAACGGTTTAGCCGTGACTGAGGCGTATGTGGATTCCAGCCGAGAGCGTGGTATTTGTAACTGACGCTCCGAACGTCGTTCGAAAAGGCGGTTGTCGCATCAGACCGCTTGACTGATTGCCTCCGTAAGAGACTTTGGTTCTTCGGGGAAGGTTAAAAACAGATCTTTGACATCATTGTGCAAGCCGTAGCGAAACTGCTCCATGAGGGCCTGATCATCCCAGGGAATATCGGAGGCGAGTAGACGAAAATCCGCCACGTAGGTAGAGGTTGGACGATCGCCTTGACGCAATCTTCGGATCTTGTTGATCGCCGTCCTGATGCTATCGGTATCTCCAAAGCAGGCTTTAAACTCACCAATAAAATCTTCAAAGTTATTAAGCAGGGGTGATTGTTTTTCTAGAAGCGGAGCGAACCATGCCAAGGTTGAGCCACTAAGTAACGTGTCTATTAGGCCGACTCGAGATGCATCAGTGGGATATCGGGAAGGATGCATCTGGATGACTAAGCGTACCTGATTAAGGAATCCCCGGAATTGCGATCGCGTTCCATCAAATTTCACAGGAAGTCCAATCTTGGGCTCTTTATGAAATCCTTGGGGACTTGATCCTTGTTGTTGCAACGCTGCTTCGAGTTGTTGTACCCGTAATGCTAACTCCCCATGTTGTTGTTGCGTTTGTTGTTTTTCGAGAGTGATTTGTTGCAGATCCCCTATCAACCGTTGGTTTTCTTGTTCCAGGGCAACAAACTTTTCTTTTAGGCACTGTAACTCGGAGAAAACGGATTGATATTCTTGGGCACTAACAGTAGCCATAGTATAGGGAAAAGGGTAGGAGGATGAGGGAGAACGGCAAGTAGGCTAGAGGAAAGGGAAATTGGTTCAAACTGTCAGGAATAGTACTAAAACAGAGACAGAATTAGTACTAAGAAGAGTAGTACTATTAGTACTAAGAGGAGAGAGAGAGAGATAGCGAGGATGAGAGAGAGAGAAAAGATGATGACAACAGCTAATATATTATGTGAAAAGATAAGTACAAAGCGGCTGAGAGGCTTAAGACTGGCGTTGAACCAATTTGGTTCAACATAATGCCTAGTGCCTTCTTTTATAGTGTTGTCAGGAGTAATCCTGAAACTTCTAGAATGTTCCAGAGAAATCTGGAATATACATTACTTTCTTATAATAAAATATAAATGAAAATAATATCCTATGAATTACAATAGATGGTGTGATGGTTAAGAGCTCGACCCATATACCATAAGGTCATGGGTTTGAGTCTTGCCATATCATGACACCATATCATGACAGTCGATTGTTCCCACACCGGGAAGTCTTTGTGGGTCGCATCAGGTGTTGTGTCGTTAGCTCCATCGACATAGCTCCAGTAACCATGCCCAAGCAGGTACTGGTGCACCTTGTATGACCAAGATGCGTAGTTGGACCTGTCGAGCTTCTCCACCGGAAGCGAGCTAGCCATTCCTCTATCCATTTGTTTGTTTGTTTTTTTTTCCTATTCTTTACAAAGGTTAGGTTTTCTTCTTGCGAAAGAGAATGTCGGCTGCAAAGGTTCTCAAACCTCATGCTCTGATACCATGTAGAAACAAATAGCGTGCGGAAGCAATAGAAAACCGAAAACAGAAAATAGGTTTAATGGAGAACTTAACATTACGCGGGAGAGACAGAGAGAGAGCACACAGAAACTCAATTCAAAAATACTACTCAGTCTGTACATTGTATGTGTTCAGTGAACACTTTTAAACAAGTCCATCCGGACTGACAGAAGTATGTTGTACTTCAATGCTCACACAAGCGTCTGACACTAACTACGAGATATTAACTTCCTAGTAGACTATAGATGCTACTTGGCTTCCGATTACTGCTTGATCCAGCTAACCGGCTCCCTCGCTCACCGGCTCACTTGCTCACCGGTTCACCGACCCGGCTCATCCTTCTGGATGCCAATCCGGATCCGGTTGAGCTTGCCGCCCAACAAAAGGTCACAAGGAGAGCGAGTGTTGGAAGAAGCGCTGCCGATTTGGAGAAAAACGAATACGGATCCAGACCGACAGAACAAGGAAATCGGCAGCGGTCAACCTACACCGAAGGATCCGAAAAAGTCAGAAAGGGGCAACCTTCACGACAAGACATGACGCGAACCCGATGAAGAAGACCATCCCGAAATCAGACGAAGTGTGGTATGTTGACTCCGGAGCATCAAACCAATCGATGAGCCAAAAAGAGTAGTTCTCATATCTCAAAAGACCGGAACAACCGGGAATAGTCGCAACAAGAGACGACACTCCGCATCCGATCGTACATGTCGGTGAAGTTCTCCTCAGTCACGTTGGGTAGAAAGAGAAACTAATGAACGTGTTACAAGTCCCGAAAATTACGAAGAATCTAGTGTCGGTTGGACAGATCGTCGACCAGTGGATCCAAGTTCGGTTCACGCATCTCGGGTGCTTCATCGAGGAAGAAGGCCAAGTGATTGCGCAGGGGTGTAGAGATGGGAGGATGTTCATCGTCGACACCAATGACGTAGGCACCACCATGTTTGTGAAAGGGCAAAAAGTCGAGTCAAATATCAACTTGTGGCATAAGAGGATAGGCCACGTCAACTACGAAAAGCTTCAAGACCTGCAATCGAAACAGGTTGTGTTCAGATTGCCAAAATTCAATGGTCAAAAGGCCCAAATTTGTGAAGCTTGCCAGCCAGGGAAGGAACACCGACTTCGTTTCCCCAACGAGCGTAATCAGAGCTGAAATAAGCTAGACTTGATGCCTTTAGATGTATGGGGACCGACACAGAACGTGAGTCTTGGTGGGAGTCGATATTTCGTCTCCTTCATCGACAACTCCACCCGACACACATGGATCTACCTCATCGAAAAGAAGACTGAAGTCTTTGACTATTATCGGAACCTCAGAAATCTTGTCAAAAAGTGTTATTTGGGGTCGGGGGGTTAGGATAGTGAGAGAGCTAGAGAGAAAGACAAATTGAAAACCACACAAATGAGAGGGGGAAAATGTATATCATTACATACCCCATAGGGGGTTTATATAATACATCCAATGTAATGGTTACATTACCGTTATAAATAAGACCGTTACACATTCTCGTACACATGCACATAATTGTGCATGTGTCTATACACATACTCATCCTCACACACTCATTTATTTTACACATACACATCAACCACGTCATTACACATACCCTTATGCCTCCCTGTATATTCTTACGGGTAACACATGGCACGCTTGTGGGACAATGCATTGCATGGTGAACCCACTTGCCATGGTGCCTCTTCTCGACTGGAACTCCATCGGTCGTCTCAACGGTCGGAAATCCCTCGACCGGATCACTGCTCTACGATCGATAACTTCGATCGGAGCTTTTCTTGACTCGAACCTTCTCATTCAGTTAGCACAAGTCGTGATTGGATCATACACCAATCGGCTAGTTCAATATGGCATGGGTTGTGAAATCGTGTTGTGCATTTGTGAAGTGAGTTTTATATTTTTTACCCTTTGGTCTTTAAAACTTTTTACCCTCAAATTTATTTTTTTTGAATTTTATTTTATGCTCTTGAGTTCTCGAAATTTCCTCTTCTGCCCTTGAGCTTCTAAAATTCCTTGTGCTTTTGAAATTTTGTCTTTTGCCATCAAGCTTTTGAAATCCATCGCTATACCCCCCTTTTTTTTCCTTTTTCGAAATTTACTCTCATGCCCTTCTTTGTATTTCTTCTATCCTCTTTTCTTCTTCGTCGTCAATTTCTTCTTGGTCTTCTCTTTTCTCTGTGTGGCTTCTAGGGTTCCATTCCTTCTTTCCTTGTCATTTCGTCTTCTTTTGTTGTTTGCTCCATTTTCTTCCTTTATTCTATCTGTTGCTTCTGTCTTTCTCTTCTTCCATCGGTCATCTATGGCCATTTCCCTCCGTGTTCGTCCTTTTGTCTCTACCAACAGTGATTGTCAAGCGCTCTCTGCTTGACAGTCGTCGCCATCTGTCCGGCTAACTCTGTCAATTGTTGGCTCGGACGCCATTGTTCGGCGGTTGTTCGAATAGTAGGCTCTCTGTTCGGCCGTGTCTTTTTGAACACCTGTCAGAACTCGGCCATCTCTCAGCCGTCGACTCTGTTCGGGGCCGGCTCTGTACGGCTTCCAAACTGTTTTTCCGGCTCTGCCGCCGTCGACCGATATTTTGGGCCGTGCCTCAACCGTATTCTGGGCCGTGCATCTCAGCCATATTCTGGGCGTCGCGTCTCGGCTACGCGCCTCAGGCTTATTCTGGGTCGTGCATCTCGGCCACGCGTCTCGGCCGTATTCTGGGCTATGCGTCTCGGCCACGCATCTGGGCCATATTCTGGGCCTCGCGTCTCGCCTATGCTTTTCGCCGCGCTGTCGTGAAGATTTTCAGCAGCGGTGTGAAAATTGTGTGCAACGAACGAAATCGAGAAGGTGCAATGTGCTCGTGTGAAAGGGGAGAAGACCACATGCATATGCTAGCATGTTGTAAATAGGACTGAAATGAGAATCGTAAAAGAAAAGCTAGATGTAAAGTTAAAACATGTGCCCGTGTGATGTGCGCTCAATTGTAAATATAAAAATAATACTAAAGCCTAGTAACATTTACGTACATACATAGGGGTGGAAGCAAGGCTTGAACCTTGCACCTCCAAGATAGGAAACAAATTAACTTACAACTAAAGCCACTACTGAGTGCTTTAAAATTTGTATATTTTCTTTTCATATTCAGTATTCTATAGGAAGCAAACATATAGAAACCGTGGGCACAAAACCATGGTTTCAGCCCATGGTTTTAGCCCGTGGGTTTAGCCCATGGATTTTGCATGGAGAGACCTATAAAAGCCTATAGTGGGGCTTGTGTAAGGGGGGAAGTGATGTAAGTAAAAGAAAAGAAACCTTTAATCATAGATCTGAGTTATCCTAATGGTGATGTATCTTGTCTCATAAAACTAAAGTCAAGGGTTCAATCTTTCTCTCAATATTTATCCATCTATCTATCTTCAATACTTTCTCGCTTACGTTGCTAAAAATATTGAATCCTTCCAGTAGAGGACCCCGGTGGTCCCGCTTCATTTTACGAACACACGAGGATTTCCTCGACAACACGTCTCGGCCATCGGTTGGCCGTCCTCTCGGCCATGGTCATTCTCGACCATTGCCACAACCGGTTGTTGGGGCTGTCAGATAGTCTTTGAAGAAGTTCCTCCTCTTTTAGAGTTAGGGTAGATCCTTTTCACTGAAGACATAGCACACTAGACAACACAACCTCGAGCCAGACATTCACTAACATTCTTGGTCCTTCTAGGCTCCTTGAAGACATTAGTAAGAATTTTGGTAATTGTAGGGACTGTAATGCTCTGTAAGAATCTTAGTAAGAATCTGTAATGCTTTTTCGTCAGAATGGGCATGAATCTTGTACTTGTATTTGAACTTAGGGATCATCAAATAGAAATTCATCACAATCCCTTCCACTTAGGGATCAGTCAAAAGCATGACTCATCACGTTCAACTAGCCTTTCTTGACAGCAACCACAGATACTTGCATAACAACGTGTCCTACATCTATAAAAATAATATTGATGGGATGACTGTTGTAGAGCAAGTGATGAGAGCTTCGCAACGGAACAACAAGGGGAGGCTAGCTAAGGTTCAACAATATCACAAGGGGGTCAAGTAGGGACGGAAGATCGTGATTAGGGGTTTTGTCATAGAAGGAAAACGTAAGAGAAGGATCTAACTATGTGTCTAGCTTTTAGGACTAGGGTTTTCTGCAATACTGAATGATGAATGAAGAAGGGTAGAAGGGGGGGTGGGGCAAAGAGTTGGGAAGAAAGCGATTGAATGGGGAGTGATGATAGAGGCCATAGCCGTGAAGAGCTTGAGATTCAAAAACCTTCAGGTCCATCTTTGTGAGACGAAAGGTCTAAAGCACCTTCTTTTTGGGACCTTGCAGCAACTTGTAGAGACATAGTTGGGGGGCCTAACTGTGGACATATTTTGCCATGGCATCTCTAGAATAGGGAACCGCCATGGAGCTCAGCTCTTCTTCTTGCTTCCTAAACATGCTTTCTCTCAGCTTCCTCGATCCGTTTAGCTTTCCTTAGCTGCATACACTTCCTTACTTGCTTGAAATCAATGGCGCCCAAACTTGAGTTGTATGTTTCTCAACACACACAGACACACACACATACACACATAGAGATGTAGAGAGGGAGAGAGAGACTTTAGTTGGAGAGGGAGAGCAAGGGAGGGAAGCGTGACTTCTTCTCAAGGGAGGACCATCCTTTTGGGCATGCCAAAAGTGTTGATGGGTGGGGGGTGAAACCTAGAATGGCTTCACCCCCCTCCCAAGGGGGTTAAGTTAGTGAGAGAGCTAGGGAGAAAGAAAAATTGAAAATGACAGAAATGAGAGGGGAAAAATGTATATCATTACATACCCCATAGGGGGTTTATATAATACATCCATTGTAACGGTTACATGACCGTTATAAATAAGACCGTTACACATTCGTGTACACATGCACATAATTGTGCATGTGTCCATACACATACTCATCTTCACACACTCATTTACTTTACACATGAGCTGTCGGGGAAACAATGTTCGCACATGAGCTGTATTTCGAAAGGAAGCCAAATCTACGACACTTGAGGGTTTTCAGTAGCATCGCGTATGTGCATGTGCCGAAGGAGAAGCGGAGGAAGCTGGACGCGAAAGCCAAGAAGTGTATCTTGGTCGGCCACTCAGACGAACAAAAGGTTTATAAGTGTTACAACCCCCGAACCAAACAAGCTCGTGTAAGTTGCGATGTCGTGTTCGATGAGTCTCCGCCTTGGTATTTGCCTCCGACTCGAGACCTCAACTCCAATCCAAGTTTTGAAGACGAGGTCAACAAGGTTGAGCTACCTCCTGATAAACGCGAAGTCGAAACTCTTGAAGAGAGTCCGATCTCATTTCGGCTAAGTGGACCGAATGAGCGATTGAATCGGTTTGACCAGTTAGATGAAGAGCTGGCGAGTAGTGGAGACTCGGTTGTGCATTCTCCGCGCAGGAAGCCGAAGAGACGGCTTACACGCAAATAAAAGGGAAAGAAGAAGATGTCTGAGTATGGCACGGATAGGGACGAGTCGGATCGACACGAATCCAACTCGAAAAAGAGCGATGATGGGCCTTCAAGAGCGAAGTCCGCGTTAGCCATAGCGGCTTCAATATTGGCTAATGAGCCTTTACGCCGATCTACCCACCAGAAGAACCCTGTTCTGTGGTTCGGGTACAATGAGAACATGGTGCATCACGATGCGTACATGACACGTGTAGCGGAAGTGCGTGAGCCGGGGAGCTACGCAGAAGCGGCAAAGGACGCAAACTGGCATGCCGCCATGGAGGAAGAGATGAACGCACTTGCGGAGAATGAAACCTGGGACCTGGTTGACGCCCCCAAGGGTGTAAAGCCGATTGGATGCAGGTGGATGTACAAGGTCAATTACAATACCGACGGCTCGATCAACCGATACAAGGCCCGGTTTGTAGCAAAAGGCTATGCGCAGCAACACGGCATCAATTACGATGAAATTTTTGCGCCGGTCACGAAGATGACGACCGTCCATGTTTGGCTTGCGGTAGCTGCGGTGAAGGGATGACATTTACATCAGATGGATGTAAGAATGCATTCCTGCAAGGCGAGCTTGAGGAACAAGTGTACATGGTACAACCCCCTGGATTTCACTCCGGAACGAACACTTCGGCAGTATGCCGGTTGAGAAGTCCCTTTACGGACTAAAGCAAGCCCTGCGTGTCTTGAATGCGAAGATCACGCAGTGATTGCGTCGGATGGGATTTGCGACGTCCAAATCGGACCCTTCATTGTTGGTCTGACAAGGTCTACTTGGGCCGGTTAGTATTTTACTTTATGCTGATGACTTGGTCATCGTCGGCGTCGACCTAGGTGAAATTGACCGCGTAAAGCTCCAGCTTGCAACATCATTTGATATGAAGGACCTGGCAGACCTTCATTACTTTCCTGGGATGGAAGTGATTCGAACCCCCAAAGGAATACTGATCAGCCAATGGAATTTACGTGTTGAGTATGCTCTTCAAGTTCGGGATGGCAGACTGTAAGTCCGTCTCCACTCCTCTAGACAGAACCGTGAAGCTTCACCCCGACTCGGGAAAGGTCTACGACCCGAAAAGGTTCTAACAGATTGTCAGAAGCCTCATATTCTTGACTATCACTCGACCGGACCACAGTTACCCGGTTGGCTTGATTAGTCAGTTCATGGTGCGGCCAACTGAGGAACACCTTCAGTGCGCGCAACGTGTACTCAGGTACGTCAGTGGCACTAAGGACCGGGGGCTACTATATCAGACCGGTACTACCTCGCAACTAGTCGGCTATACAGATGCCAGCTGGGCTGGAAATGCCGACGATCGCTAATCCACATCCGGATTCACGTTCTCCCTTGGGAGCGCGACGATCACGTGGAGTAGCAAGAAGCAACCGACAATTGCATTGTCGAGCACAGAGGCCGCGTATCAAGGAGCGGGTGTCCCAATGTGTGAAGCCATATGGCTGAAGCGGCTACTTAAGGATCTGCAGGTGGAGGTGTCCGGTCCAACCACGATCTACTATGACAACCTCAGTAGCATCCAACTTGCGAAGAACCCCGTCTTCCACGCCCGGACTAAGCACATTGAGGTGCACTACCACTTTGTCCGCAAGCGTGTCCTCTCTGGTGAAGTTGAACTTCAATATGTTTCGACGGATTGGCAGAACGCCGACATTTTCACCAAGCCCCTTGGTCTAGACAAGTTGCAGCAATTCTCAAGTGCGCTTGGGTTGCGGCTCTTCAACATGCTGAACTTGAGGGGGAGAGAAGTCCCGCAAGACCACGGAAAGGAGTAGGAAAGGAGCGGAAGTGACCGCGACATCAAATCGGATGACAAATTCGATTTAGTGTCGGCTGAAGAAGCCGAAGGCAGATCCGCAGAAGATCCGGAAATGGGCGAGAATGCAACAGTCGAAAGAAAGAGCTGGAGCCAACCAAGCATGGGGGAGATGAAGCCAACAAAGGCGAGAAGGCCAAGATTGAGGACGAATTGGAGACATCCAATTCGGATAAAAGCGGAGACGAATCGGAGGCAGCCGATTCGGCTCGGATGTTTGATTCGGAGACGCCGAATCAACTGAAGGCCAAGTGGAAGAAAGGGCAGTAGAAGGAGTGCCAACACTGTGACAACACTGTGACAACAAGGGAGCTGGAAAAGGCCACACGTGCAGACAAGCCGATTGTAAGGGTCGAGGCGCGCAGAATCAAACGGGTCGAGGAGCACGAGCGAGGTGTGAAGTCAAGAGAAACCGGAGTGAAGGACCGGAAGAGCCTCAAGTTGAGGTTGAGGGGGAGTGCTAAGATACAAGCTCAACATTGGACGTATCGGCTTTGCAAGCTGAGAACCAGATCGGTTTGGACCGATCGGTTAGGCCGGATCGGTGCGTAAATTGGTATGTAAACTGGTCCGAAACAAGAGGCAGGATCGGTGCGGAAACCGGGAAGCCATTGAACAGATATTCCGCAAAGGAATATATTTGGGAGTTAGTGTAGGAGCTCAGTTATGAGCATTGAAGTATGTGTCAGTACTTTTGTCAGTCCATATGGACTTGTATAAAAGTGCTCTCTGAGCACATCTTATGTACAAAGTTTACACATTATTCGAATTTAGTTTTTTCCCTCTCTGTCTCTCCCGCGTACATTGTGTCTTAAGCTCTTCATTAAACCTGTTTTCTCTGTCGGTATTCTGTGTTTCATATAGCTTCCACACGTAACATTTCACAAATGCCCCAATGCCCTTTTCCACACCGACAAACCATAAATAGTCAACCCTTGCAACTTGTCCACAATGATCTCTATGGACCCTTTCCTAAAAAATCAATTAGTGGATCTATATACTTCATAAGCTTTATCGATGACTATAGTAAATTCACCATTATTGATGAAAGCAACAACAAAGATGACAAAAACCAAAATGGAATATAATTTATTTAGTCATAGAAATGTAAACATAAGGGATGTCGTAAAAAAACAGAAGAGATTATTAACACATTAAAAGGTTAATGATTTCCACAAGGGATTTAATGGTCGAGTTATGTTCATTCCATGCAGATTAGTACTAAGAGGCATGTACTTGTTACTCTAGCCGCGACACCAAAGATTGAGTGTAGAGTACCTATAGCTTTGGAGTTCTAGAAAATAACGATCTTTACACGAAACGGTTTGTACAAGAAAGAGTCTTGTCTACTCTAATCAATGTAAGGGAGATGAATCCTATTGCAAATACAATTAGAATGAAGAAATCCTTTCAGGAAAAATAGTGATAAAAAGAAAAACACCTTACATAGACTCAAGCTTTATTTTAGAAAATGAAAGCAAGAATAACACAACGAAAAACCTATAAATAAGAGTATTCTTAGCGCAAAGGAGGGAGGAGAAGAAGAAGACACGGAAGCTCTGCAATTTGAGAGATAGAAGAGGGATATCAACATCCAAAAGAGGCCATGAAGCCATCGGTTGTGGGTTCTACTCATCAACAATCAAAGATTTCTCCCTTTTCAAGCTCCACTCAATTCTTTTCTCCGTCTCTCTCCCTCCCTTGATATACTATCTTCCCAATAACAAAACCCATTGTAACGTGAACCTTATTTTATAAAAGATGCTCTTGCTTTGTGATTACATGCTTTTTCTTTTTGCCATCATTATCCCAATATTTGTGTGTTAGCCTTCCTCTCGTGCGTTTGTTCGTCTTCTGACTAAGGGTTGGTTTAGGCTTGCCCATGCACCTCTCCTTTTCACAAAGTCTTTCGAACATTCTTATCTTTTGTGTGTAAGTCCCTCTCATGCATTCATTTTGGAACTCACAATTATTGTTTTGAAAAAAACTTTAACATTAAGAAGTATTTAACATATTTTACACATATTTTAAGTATCCTACACATATTTTAAGTATGTAATATATGCAATGTATTTTATATGTAATAAAATATGTATTCTAAGTATTTTAAAAAAAAGGTTAGAATACTTGCATACTTATTCTACGCGCATTCTATGCTAAGTGTTATATAACAATGGGATCCATCACAATCATCATGAAGGTGACCATGTCTACATTGAATATGCTCTAAACAATTTCCGGTATTAGAGACTCCCCCTCTTCCATACTTCACACGGGGTCAACAAAGTGTTGTGTAGCTCGAAGTCATTGTATTGAATTACTAGGATTTAATTTAAGGGGAGATCGTAGAAGTAAGGAAATGATTGGGGGGGAGGGGGGGGGGGGAGCACAAGCTTATGTGGAATAGGTGACAACGTGGATGAAGTATTGTCTCATTTATCTACAAAGAATAACAGCCAAACTTATGAGCACTAAAGCTATTGATTTACATATCCAATAAATAGAAAGAGAAGTTGATATTTACAAGTCCATGTAATGGGAAGGATCACATCAAAAGTAGTCTAGGAAACAGGAGAATTGAATGGAAGCAACGAGCAGCAATGTCTCATGAAGACTTAATTTGGAACCCTATATAATAACCATATGATATTCTCGAATGGGAGTCAATCGACCCTTAAGGAACATGCCAATGGTCTATCAAGAGCCGCTATACCTTTTGTCATGCTATACACTTGCATAACCATGAACACGACAATAAAATGTTGCTCAATCTTCATTCACTTAACTCACCTCCAATTAATTTAGTTAGGAGCTACGTATAGGTACTTCGTACTGTCGAAGCTTCTTTGAGGTGTTCAGAAAACCTAAGTCTCTCAGAGTTGCTTATCAATTTTTTGGGTGTAATCACAAACAACGTTGGATTGATTGGCATTACCAAAATGCCATGAAAGAAGCATCCAAATTTTTATTATAGTGAGTCGTGACAACCTGGATTCAATTTTCGGTCTATAGAATTTATAGCCTTTTTTTTAATTTTGGGGGAAAGACTTTTCAAGCATCTTGACCGGATGATCCGCTAGAATGTCATCCATCCAATGTTTCTTTTTGTTTTGGGCGAGTGGCAGCTGCTTAATCTATGGGAGACAGGAGTTCTTCTTCTCCTCCCCAAGTATTCATTCGATCCGACTAGACAGAGACACACCATTGATTGGGGATGCTTACTCTGCACTCAGCCATGGAAACTAAGCATTCTTCTTGTTCGTCTTCTCATTATTATACTGCAGTGGAGATCCTGACTTTGATCACCGTCATGGCATGCTTACTACTTGAGGCTTTCCTAATCACAATTATTCCTGTTACAGCCGACACCACAGACGAGAATTATTACTTCCCTTCCTCGAATGTCGATGACAATCTCTTTTCTTATTACGAAAACCCACAATACAATCTCTTCTCTTACAGCAATTTCCAGCTCTGCAACAATCAATCCCTTCTGCAAGCTCTGAATAGCGAGAAGAGGCTGTACGGGCGAGGCCTCGACATCTACTCGGCCCACCGTGCGGAATACCCTTACGTTCTCTACTTCCAGCTCTTCTTTGTCATACCCGCGGACGAGCTGTGCACAAGAAATAATGGCAGTACCCCATCTTACTACCTGTCTCTCTTGGCATATAAAGGCTACGGAAAGGCGCAAGACCCAAACAAGGGGCAAGTCGTGTGGACAGCCAATGTGGACAACCCCGTCGGCGAGGGCGCATGCCTGGAGCTCAATGCGGGCGACACTAATCTCAAGCTTGTGGACTGCGATAGGAACGAGCCGGATCGCGTTGTGTGGCAGACCAATACATCCACTCCTGCCAGTAATGCATCCCTCACCATTACCTTTGAGGGAAACCTGGTTCTCTTCACAAACACTACCCATACTAATGACTCCAAGTTGACACAAAACATACTGTGGCAATCTTCTGAGCATCCCACTGACACGATCATGGTGCTGCAAAGTCTTCGGCCCGGGAATAATCTCACGGCATTTGACAGCGATAGTAACAAAACAGCCAACTACACGCTCGAGATTGGGCATGCTGGAACCATTACCCTCTATGCGAAGATAGGGTATAAATCTCTCTATAACCATACCTCTAATAGTACTGTAAATTACACCAGCTATGAATATCCTTATTGGGTTTGGCCTCCCCATGGTGCACCCAACACGTCTATTGGAGATGCGATGGTGCTGTGCTGGTACCCGAGAAACAAAAGCAGTCTCCAATTGGATATCCTTCCATCTGCTAATGGGTTAGTTGATAATGAATAATGAGTTTTGGAATGTGCACCATATGGTTATCTACATGAATTGCTGACATATGTTTCAAATTCACAATATATATATATGTAGATCCAAAGTTTCGCGCTACACCCAACTCTCACCCGATGATTGTGGTTTATTGCCTCAAGAATCGAAAGCCTTTGTATTCGAGGATAAAGGAAGTGAGGATGAAGCCAATAGCTTGAACATAACATATGCCACATTCCTCAGACTGGAAACTGATGGAGACTTTCATGCCTACACGCTCAATGACACCAGATATCCCAACAGCACGGCAGTCTGGAGGAACTTCTCCAGTCTCTTCTCGATGAATCCATGCAGATTGCCTCTCATCTGCGGATTCTACGGTGTGTGCCAAGAAGAGTTCCAAAATTGTTCTTCGGATTGTGGAGGATCACAGACATTTGTGCTTCAGGATCCCACAAACCCTAAATCAGGCTGCAAGCTCAAGGATGATAGTAAATTGATGTAACCCAACAGTACTACTCTGTCTGATTCAACACTATGTTATTCGAATAATTTTTCAGTCATACAAGGGGCCCGTTACTTCTCCAACGCTTTCCGGTCACCTGACCAGAGAAACATTTCTGCAGAAAACTGCAAGGAGAATTGTCAGAATCTTTGCTCTTGCACGGCCGCATTCTGGGAGTCATCATCATCATCAGGTGGTTCTTGCTTCCTCATCCAAGGTCCTGTTGCCACCATTATAGTAGTGAATGCTTCTGCTACTAAAGAATTTCAGGGCTATTTGAAACGCATAGACATCTCTACTCCATCCTCACCCTCATCCTCATTTCTATTCATCCGAATAGGACTACCAGTATTAGGAGTCATCACCGTTATGGCCATGCTGGTGGCTGGATATCTGTGCAGGAGAAGAAGACTGCAAGCCAAGAAACTGGAAGATCATAACGACATGGAAGCTGAGCTCCTGGGTGCCTCGTTTCAAGGGTACAAGCCCCGACGGTTCACATGGAAAGAGATGCATGAAAACACGTGTGGCTTCTCGGACCATCTCGGGAGTGGTGGCTTTGGCAAAGTCTTCCGGGGGGCTATGGACGATGGCACGCCCATAGCCGTGAAGCAGCTCAACGATGAAGGCCAACAGGGTAACAAAGAGTTCATCGCCGAGGTCTCGATTCTCGGCCGGACTCACCACCTTCACCTTGTCCGCTTGATCGGCTTCTGCCTCGAAGGTACCATGCACAAGCTCCTCGTGTACGAATACATGGAAAATGGATCCTTGGATGCTTGGATCTTCAGTAAAACCCACAAATCTAGGTCAGAGACCGACGAGAGTAAGGAGAACAACCAGCGACCTGTCCTAACTTGGGAGAGGCGGTTCGACGTAGCCTTGGGTACTGCCAAAGGCTTGGCATATTTGCACGAGGAGTGTGAGGACAGGGTCATACACATGGATCTCAAGCCACAGAACATACTGCTGGGAGTCGATTTCTTCCCGAAGATTTCCGATTTCGGGATGTCCCGAAGAGTGGTAAGAGGTGAAGAGAGTGCGGTGGTGACCATGATGAGGGGGACCCCCGGATACTTGGCGCCCGAGTGGCTAACCGACGGGGCTGTGACCGAGAAGTGCGATGTGTACAGCTACGGAATCCTGCTCCTCGAGATCGTGAGCGGGAGAAGAGTGAAGGATTGGAGAGCATTGAGGCAGAAGCTGGACATGAGCCGGAATCTGCACGAGGGAGTGAGGGAGCTCGTGGACGAGAGGCTCATGAGCTATGGCGTGGGTGTGGCGAAGAAGAAGATGTACAATGAGAAACAAGCCATGAGGATGGTGGAGGTAGCCATGATGTGCTTGCGAACCGATCCTGGGAGCCGACCGAGCATGAGCAGAGTAGTGCACATGTTGGAAGGGAAGATGGAAGCCATAGCCGTGCATGATGCCCCCATTAGTGAGGATTATCAAGAGATGGGGATCTTAATTCGTAGCAAGAAGATGAAGGATGGAGTAGAGCTAGAGCTGGAGCAAGAGCAGCAGTACAAGCATCATTTCTCGGAAATCCAATGGCCCAATGAGTCTTGGGGATCGGGATCCGGCACCACCTCCACTACTACGATGGGCAGGACAAGAAAATCGATATTCAGTGGCAAGAGATCGTACAAGTATATGGAGATCTCAAAGTCCGAGGAATTCATGGATTCACTAGATCCGGGTCATACATATAGAATGAGCAAACAATAAGATGTAAAAACACAAGTGTCATTATATTCATCGGCCATTCAAAATAAACACTCTTGATTCCTACTGACTAATTTTAGCGATATGACTAAGATTAGTGATTGATTAATATTAGTTATTGAACTAATATTAGTCATTGGACTAATGAATGGACGTGATCATGCAACTCATCCACAACTTTGCACACCCCAAAAGATCATAAACAAAAAATTATGTCAACCTAAAATCTCACAAAAAAAAAACACACTTCCGTCAATTGTTTACAAAAAACTGGTTGACTACGTTATGTACAAAAGATTACGCCCTTCCATTTTCTAGATATATGACCTACGAGTTGCATGTGCACCATTCCGTTGTGTGTACACTTTTCATGTCATCTTGCATTCCTTCTTTATTCCATCGCGTGTTTACTCTTCCATAGCTCCCTTTCACACTATTCACATTCTCCCTAGCCTCCTTAGCCCCCCCTCAGGTGATGAGGAAGGATAGATTCCATAAATGTCTTTGTCATAACACTTGAGTGATAGTTTTCCCGACTTGGTAGTCCATGACTATGCTGGAAATCGCTATTCACTGGCAAAACATCGTACAAGTATATGGAGATCGCGAAGTCTGAGGAATACATGGATTCGCTAGATCTGGGTCATACATATAGAATGAGGAAACAATAAAATGTAAAAACATGAGTGTGATTATCTTCATGGGCCATTGAATAAGAAAGCTAGTGTCGCGGGCTCGAATCCATCCATTTGCTAATCTCTTTCTTTTGTAGCGTCTTTTCCACAACTCTGATTTGCGATCCAATAAATTTTACAATCCTCATCCAATCCTCTAGTTGCTCGCACAATGAACACCTAAAAATAAGGAACCGAACGTTGTCTCTTACGAAATTAACATGGTTTCCCACCTGATGCTTCAACTTTTTATCTAAATATTTCATGACGAGCCTTGTTCCATCATGGGGCACAAAGGATCCAATCGATAAACCTTCTTTAAATACGCATTATTCAAAGTAATCTAGGAATACAATAGATTCCAATAATCCTTGAAAACTCAATTTTCTTTAATGTTTTAGCCCTTGATCTTATTATTTACGAAGTGGATAGCTCTTGCCACTTAAGATAGCTTAATTGTTGGTTTGATCTTTTCCTTCTCTCCTATCTCTTCCATTATTTCTCAATCCAAAGCTTGACTTACCTAAAATTGGGATTTAGATAAATTCCTGTCTTCACACGTGATGTGAAAGGAATGAAAGGACAAAAATTTCCAATAAGTTAAGGTTATGGTTAAGGACATAACTAGATGGAGATGACAAGAGATGAGTATCAAACTAAAATTTAGGGCTTGCTCATGTGACAAGAGCTAATCACTTAAACAATAATGACAAGGGTTTGAACCTTGTTATAAGGGGCAATACAAAACTGAAAAGTTACGTGGCATCAATCCGAGACCTATAACATCCATTTCAAGAATTGCTTTTTATTGTTTCCTTATTCTTTATGCCTCGCACCCATGCAATGTGGTTTATCATTGTAAAAACTCACTCTTACAAAAATTCACATTTACACACACATGTACACAAGCACACTTATATTTAAGTACAACCATTCCTATCCATACACGAATACATATAGACACAAATACGCCCATACAAGCTATTGCACATATAATACAATTTAACATTTTTTACATAGTTATATACTAACATACCCACATATTGACACCAATCTTCATGTAGTTATTTATGCACATACACAAACCTATAAACATATCCACACTTATATGCACATCACCATCAACAAGAACATATCTAGATGCAATTGTAAGTAACTTTTAGGTTTCCAACACGTTGACATGATGCAGTGGTTCGAGAGTAGTAAAAGAGAGAGAAATGGGAAAAAAGGGATGCCAAAAAAATTGAATGTATATAAGTCAACATAAAAAAAATCAATAATCAAAAAGTAAATGGTCCAATCATAGAACGTAATATTCGTGTTCGTGCAAGCATTCAAACGTTTGAAAACGAACACATTTGAAAAGGGGAAAATATATGTTTTTTTTCCTAATATTTTTTCATTTATTAACATTGCAAATTCAGATCACCCTAGTGGTAAGGAGACATGCTATTGCTATTTATGTCTTGGGTTCAACTCCCAATTTTCTCCTCTCTCTCTCGTTAGTGCCACGTTATAGCAAATTTTTATATTAGTTTTTTTGTTTCTTTTTCTATTTTTATTATTAGAAATAAGCTTAACCTAGTCGTAAGTTGCCGTGCTATTGGTGCATGTGTTTTGGTTTCAATTCCCAACTTTCTCATATCCTCTTGTTAGTGTCATGGTAAAATTTTATGTTAGTATCATGTTCCTTTCTTTTTTTCCTTTCCTTCTTTGTTATTAGAAATTAGCTCACCGTAGTGGTAAGTTGTTATGCTACTACTGCATATGTCATGTTTTTTTCATATTCTCGAATATACGTTTTATGAGTTTTTGAACGTTTGATTATAATTTATAATGACATATTTTGATTCAATCTCTATAGTTCATACTCCTTTTTTTGTAACGTTCTAAAGTGAGGATGATAGAGATATCTTGATTCTTAAGAAGCATTCCAAAAGTATGCCTGTGATACAATGCAAATATTGCAACCATACTTATGTTGGTGGTTCACAATGGATTAGAGTCCACTTATTGGAATTGAGAGTGAATCAATATATAATATAGACCTTAGTCAATCCAATCCAACTTTGAGATGATTTACCATACACGTTTGATTGAATCATTCTCGAATGCGAATGCACGTATGACACACATGATTCATTCTATAGGCCCAATGGTTAACGACCAAGATTATGGATTGTGTGAGAAAAACTAGAGGCTTTGAGTCCTTGCATGTGTATATGTGGGAATTATGTATCTTTGTTGCATTTCAATGATGAGTGGGGTAGGTGTCCATTTAGTATAGTGGGTGGGCATCCCATCTCACTTTAAAAAGAGAGGATTAGGCTTATTTTGGGGGTTGATTATTTTGTTGGTTTTGGCAATTTTGGGAGAGCTTGTAAGCTTCTTCTTCTCCCTTTTCTTTCTCTGTTTGCTCGGTTTGATCAAAGAAGCCCGATGTTTGGGAATCACAATCTCAAAATAAAGCAAGAAGAGAGTGTGAGGATCCTACGCTAAGAAGAGACATGTGCATGAACATGTGAACGGAAAGATTACTATAACTAACATGTAGCTAAAATGACCACGATTAAGTAGTTTTTAGCTAATATTTAATGGGAAAATCTTAAATATTTATTATGGGGAGGGAAATATTACCATTTATGGTGCACACTTTAGTCGGTCTTTATTTGAGATCACATTGTAAGAATCCCTAAAACTACCAAAATATGCAAATTACGTGCAAGTTTTTGCATAGCTAATTAGTTATGTCAAGGACACATCTAATTGTTCCCATTCCCATGCTTTCACCCATGTAGCCATTGGAAGCAAACAAGGTTTGCAAAAACTCAGAAAACACATTTATCCTTTGTCATCATCTTAATCGTGCCTTTATTATGTATTTACAACATTGTTTCATACTTATGTCGAAGAGGTTATTCATTGTAATCAAACTAGTAATTGATCCTAATTGGAATCTTGTTGTATAAAATTAGAGTTTGTTAGTCTTAATTCATGTTAATCTCTATGAGTAATTATGTTGAGTGGCATCATTAAGATAGATCATGGAAAAAGGATCTCACAACGGGGAAATGTTTTTAAAAGATGCGGAATAGAGACAGATTCAATTGATGTGGCCAATTCAATTGATATTGAGGCTTTGTTAGGCTATCGGTGATGTTCACCTCAGTATCTATCTTCTAGAATTTGAGTTTCTTGTCAATGACGAGCTCCCGAATATAATGGTATCTCACCTCAAAATGTTCCATCTTAGCATGGTATACTGGATTCCGAATGAGTCAGAATAGAGGGTTGGCACCAGATGGTCGATTTGCCCTTTAGTAGAAAAGTGAACAAACAGTCAAAACAACTATATGGCTTCCTTGGCTACTTTCGATGCGACTATATACTCGACCTTTGTTGATGAGAGTGATGTGAAATCTTGTAACTTCGACCTCCATGACATATAGGATTAGGTAGATCTGAGACTTGTAACCAAGTTGCTTGATGTAAGAGTCGAAGTTCTGGTACCATATTCTTGGCAGTTGTTTTAAGTCATAAAGGCTTTTCTTCAGTTGCCATACAAGGTGACCTTCCTCCTCTATTGCCATGAAGCCTGCTAGTTGAGATATATAGATGTCTTCTTCCAAGTCTCCATGTAGGAATGTTGTCTTTATTTTTAAACCTTAGTGGAAGGTTTTACCATAGTGGACGAGTTGATTGATATGTGATCCAATCGTCCGATTTGCTTACTGAATGAGAAGGTTCGTGTTAAGCTAGCTCCAATCGAAGTTATCGATCGTAGAGCAATGTTCCGGTCGAGGGATTTTTTACTATAGAGAGAAGACCGATGGAGTTTCCAGTCAACGAGTTTTTGGCATGGGTTTTGTGGGATCGACGTGCAATGCACTGTCCTACGGGCGTGCCAAGTGTTACCCATATAGGTGTACGGGAGGGTTAGGTGTAATGTGTAAGGTGTAATATGAAATGTTAAGGTGTGAGTGTGAGGTGGGGTAAGTAGGTGTAACTACCCCCATTCGGCTTTTTGTAATGATCAAATCTTGTACTATTTAAACCCCACCCATGGGGCATGGAAAAAGAAGAGAAAATAATATTGAAGTTACCCTCAAATTGTGTCTATCTCGATTCCCTCTCTCTCACTGTCTCATTCTCTTATTGGCTCCACCCCCCACCCATCAACACTAATTGCATCCTTTCATATTCATAAACCTCTAGAATTTTTGTGATGCTTTCATTGTTGAATTAGCCAATATTTTGAATAATCTCTTGTACAACAACTATCGACTCGCTTACCAATATGTTACCCACACTTTGTTCTTGTATCATTTGGCTCATGATAGTCATCATGAAGTTGACCATGTTTGCATTGAAGTCACTCTCCGCCATTTCAATTGACGCTCAAAATATCTACTCTCACACTACCCCTAATCCATGCTTCACATCAAGTTCGCCAAATTTTGTTGCATAGGTTACAAGCGTCACCTCGAATAATCAAGATTTAAATCAAGGGAAAATAGTAGATGTAAAGAGATGCTTGGGAGGATTATGGGGAATTGGTCAATATTTTGAATAAATGATTGTACAATGAGTCTCAACCAACTTTCCAATCGGTTAGTTGCACTTTGTTCATGTATCACTGGGTCATCCATAGTTGTTAAAAACTGTAAAGAAATGAGGAGGCAAGAGAGGTTGTAATGCAGCGGAAGATGAGTGTGTGTGTCTCAAGACAGAGTGAGAGAGAGTGAGAGAGAGAGAGCTCTTAAGACAGAGATAGACAAAACTTTATATTAACCAAAATTACATCAAAGCATAAGACATTCAACTACAAATAAGTTACAATGTGTTGGTTTATATACCAACTAAGTTAGGGCAAGTGCTCTTCCTACTATTTACAAAATTAGCCCAACATGTCCATGAGCTAGTGTGAAAAACCTATCTATGGGAAGTTGAGTTCGACTCTCAACACGCGCCTTCGAACACAACTTCTATCTGTCGAGAAGGTTGTTTGATTCGTACTTCAACTTGTCTAGTCGGTTGTTAGATATCGATCTCGTCGGCCTGTCAGGAACATTACTAAGACAGAGAAGGAATTAGTACTAAAACAAGTATTAGTACTAAGAGAGGTGAAGAACTCTCGAGGGAAGGAAAGAGTGAGTGAGAGGGAGGGAGAGAGAGATCGAGAGAGAGAGAAAGAGTGATGATAAGAAAAGAAATATATTATGTGAAGAAAATGTACAGTAGCTAGGAGGCTTAAGACTGGCATTGAACCGATTTGGTTCGAAATAATGCCTTGGGCCTCCTTTTATAGTGTTCTAAGGAATACTCCTGAAGTTTCTAGAATGTTCCAGAGAAATCTGGAATATACATCAATTTTCTATAATAAAACATAAATGAAAATAATATTCTACATATTATAATGTATAGTCTAATGGTCAAGAGCTCGACCCATGTAGCATAAGGTCATGGGTTCGAGTCTCGCCATATCATGACACTATCCCCCCTTTAAAACGACGAGTGTAACGAGTCGTTTTGGATTGGGGACCCGGTTTGTTTGGATATTGACGATGGAAGTCCTCAAGAAGAGCACGAGCATTGGTGATATTCTCTATCGGTTCCCAAGTATGCTCGCTGGGACTATATCCTAGCCAATCGACTAGATAGTAGAGCTTGTTGCGAACAAGCTTGGAATCAAGGATGGCGGCAACCTCGTACTCAAGTCCATCTTCAAGCTCGATCAGGGGTGGAGGCTATGTAATACGTCCTGGGATGGTGCTCTCTTGATAGGGTTTGAGGAGAGAACTATGAAACACCGGATGTATCCGAACTTGTAGAGGTAGATCAAGATGAAAAGCGACATCATTAATTTTTCCTATAATACGGAAAGGACCTAATCGCCGATAATCCAACTTCTCGCATGGGCGAGTAGTCTTGATGTGTCGTCGGAGTAGCCATACCCGATCTCCAATGTTAAAACTAGATGGGAGTCGATGACGATCCGCATAAACCTTGTGTGTTTGTTGAGCTTGTTGGAGATGAGTAGATAAATCCGCTTGTATCTTGCGTAACCTTTCCAAATGATCCTCTGTGCAAGGATTTGTGGACACCTCTGGGGTTTCAAGTACACACCACCTGGGGTGACATCCCGTATAAGCATAAAATGGCATAACTTTAGTGGATGTGTAGATAGAGTTGTTATAGGCAAATTTGGCGAAGTGGAGAATATCTGCCCAGTCATCCTGATGATAGCTGAGAAAGCACCGCAGATACTACTCCAGCGTTTGATTGGTTCATTCAGCTTGGCTGTCGGTTTGTGGGTGGTAGCCGGAGGAGAGGTTACAAGTGACATTGAGCATGTTAAAAAGGTGCTTCCAGAATTTTGACACAAACTGGGGTCCACGGTCACTAATGATACTATCGGGAAGTCCATGATGCCGACATACTTCACACATGACAATTTCGGCAGTGTCTTCACTGGAGATCTCCTTAGTACATGGCAAGAAATGAGCCATCTTCGTATATCGATTGACCACCGTTAGAATCACATTGAACCCCTTAGAGACTATAAGATCTGTGATGAAGTCTAGAGAAATGGATTGCCACGGCTTGCTTGGAATTGGTAATGGTTCTAATAAACCATATGGATGATGCCTTGGCATTTTCGCTCGGCAGCATGTATCACAAGTCCGAACAAAATCCTCGACAAATTGTCACATACAGGGCCACCAGAATGATCGTTGTACTAAATGTAATGTTTTACTACTACCAAAATGCCCAGTTGTATATGTGTCATGACAGTTTTGTACTACTTGAAGCCGGCAAGAACCATTAGGAACATACAAAAGTTCTTTAAAGAAGAGTAATCCATCATGGTATTTGAATTGCCGATAGTCTGTACCTGGTGGTTGCGACTGTGAATACGACGCTCGAGAGGGATCAATTTGTGCTAGTATAGCTTGGGCAAACGCATCTGTCTTCAAGTCTTCGTGTATGGTATCGATAACGCGGGAATCCATGGGCATGTCAAAGATCTGTGTTGCTTGTAGTCGTGCCGGTCCCAAGATGACTTGTTTTTGGTTATCGAAAGCTGGCTCGCCAGGACGGGGTGCTAGATACGAACACCGTGATAATGCATCTGCCTTCGCATGGTGTTTCCCCAGACGATATGTAATTTTGAAGTCGAAATGCATGAGGAAGTGGGCCCACCGAGCTTGACATCGATTCAACACACGAGCATCCTGAAAGTAGGCAAGGTTCTTGTGGTCACTAAATACGGTGACCGGATGAGAGGATCCTTCTAGAAAATGCCTCCATTGCATAAAAGAATCCACTATTTCCAATAGCTCCTTATCATGAATTTCGTAGTTGATTTCGGCGGCATCAAACTTGCGTGAGTGAAAAGCCACAGGATGTAGCTTCTCATCATTCCCCTGTTGTGACAAAATGCTCCCCAATGCAAAATCCGATGCGTCAGCTTCGATAATGAATGGTTTTTCCGGATCGACATGAGCTAGAATTGGAGCCGATGTAAATGCATTTTTAAGACTTTCGAAAGCGATGTCCGTTTCTTCAGACCAGATGAACGGTTGTCCCTTCCTGGTAAGTTGTGTGAGAGGTAGAACGATCTTTGAGTAATCTTGTATGAACTTCCGGTAAAAATTGGCAAAGCCTAGGAAGCATTGCACATCTTGCACCGAATGCGGAGTCTGCCATTCTACCACCGTTTTGACCTTAGCTGGGTCCATGGAGATGCCTTCTGACAAAATGATGTAGCCGAGAAATTCCACTTGGTTGCACCCAAAACTACATTTTTCTAGCTTTGCATACAGACCATGTTCTCGAAGTCGTTTTAGTACTAATAATACATGAGAATCATGTTCTTCTTGGGTCTTTGAATAAACCAGTAGATCATCCAAATAGATGATCAAACAATCATCCAATAGATCTCGGAATATATCATTAGCCATGTGCTGGAAGACTGCTGGCGCATTAGTGAGGCCGAACGGCATCCCCGTAAGTCAATCTTCGTGAAGAACCTGGCACCATTGATCCGTTCTAAAAGACTTGAGATAAGGGGAAGAGCATACCTATTCCTGATTGTAACCTTATTCAGGCCACGGTAATCTATAACGAGACGAAGCGATCCATCCTTTTTCTTGACGAAGAAAATGGGCGCGCCGGTTGAAGATTTCGAATGCCGAATGAAACCATTTTCCAAATTCTCCTCTATATAGGCCCGAAGGACTTCCAGCTCGGTTGGTGACAAATTGTAGATCGGTCCCCATGGTGGCTCTTTTCCCGGTTGTAAATCGATGGGGCAATCGTACAGTCGATGATGAGAAAGTGTGGTTGCTTGTACTTTATTGAACACATCGGCGTAATGACGATACTTCTCAGGAAGTTGAACGGTGGATTCTTCTTTAGTGGTGCTGGAGGGGTTTACTGATATTGCAAAGAGGAATATTTCCTCCTTGCGCCCTTCTTTACACAACTGATGTAGCGAAATGGTTGCCATCTTCTGAGTTGACCCTTGGGTTTGTCGACACCGGATTTCTCTTGTTCTCCAATCTATGTCTGGGTTATGTAACTCGAACCACGGTAATCCTAAAACTATGGGATGTTCTGGGATACTAATAATATTAAATGATACTACACATGCTAAGTTATCTAGGACAATATTAATGGGCTCTGACTCTTCTATGATATTTTCGGAAGCAATGGGACGTCCATCAATGACTACTACAGAGGTTGGACACTGGAGTTTTCTTAGGGATATCTTATGAGCTTGAGCAAATTTCTTATCCATAAAGCAAGATCTAGCTCCAGAATCTAGGAGTGCTAGGACATGTACTAGAGGGGTACTTTTAGTACTAACTATTACTTGGGCTACGAACATATCACTAACTTGCTTAGAGGGAATGGAACCACTAATGGGCTGCATAGATCTAGGGCTGTCCAACCAAACGGCTCCTATTTTGGCTGGACTTAGTCGTTTAACTCTTCTTCTAACTGACTAAGGACATCAAATCTGTTCGCTAGATCTGGGCTATTAGTACTATTAGGACTATCAGATATCGTTACTGAAATAGGCTCAAGTTTAGTACAATTAGAACTAGCGACTATTTGGTTTACCTGTCTTCTTGGCCTATAGGGGAAATTTATTGTGATATGTCCTGGTCCACCGCAGTAAAGACATAGTCGATTTGTACGACGTCGCTGCTTTTCTTCTTCGGATAATGGCCCTCGACGACGTGTAGTGTCAATCTCCATCGGAGTCGGAGTATTCGCTGGAGGCGCATTATATGACTCCCTCGGAAAAGGTCTTGCTACCACTGAGGCGTAGGTGGGCTCTGATCTTGCCCTCGGCACCTGTAGTTGTCGTTCTGAACGTCGCTCAAAGAGGCGGTCGTCACATCTCACTGCGCGACTGATTGCTTCTGTTAAGGACTTTGGCTCTTCGGGGAAGGTCAAGAGTAAATCCTTGACGTCGTTGCGTAAACCATAACGGAATTGCTCCATCAACGCTTGATCATCCCAAGGGATATCGGCGGCGAGTAGGCGAAAATCTGCAGCGTATGCGGAGAGTGGATGGTCACCTTGGTGTAATCGCTGAATTTTGTTGATTGCGGTCCTCCTGCTGTCAGTATCTTCGAAACATGCTTTAAACTCACCTAGAAACTCTTCAAAATTGTTGAGTAACGGAGATTCCTTTTCTAATAGTGGAGTGAACCATGCCAACGTTGAGCCACTTAACAAAGTGCCTACTAAACCCACTCGTGATGCATGAGTGAGATATCAGGAAGGATGCATTTGAATAACTAATCGTACCTGGTTAAGGAACCCTCTAAACTGCGATCGCGTTCCATCGAACTCCGTGGGAAGGCCAATCTTGGGTTCTTTATGAATCCCTTGTGTTCTGAGCCCTTGTTGTTGCATCGCTACGATGGTTGCTTCGAGTTGTTGCACGCGTAATGCAAGTTCCGCATGCTGTTGTTGCGTTTGCTGCTTTTCTAAGGAGATTTGCTGAAGATCCCCCAGCAACCGTTGGTTTTCTTGTTCCAAAGCATGGAACTTCTCTTTCAAGCATTGAAATTCCGAGAAAAAATATTGATATTCTTCAGCGCTAACAGTGGCCATGGGATGAAAGAAAAGAGGAATAAGAGATTAGTGGGAAATGAGAGAGACAGAAGGTAGGAAAATCGGTTCAAACTGTCAGGAACAGTACTAAGACAGAGAAGGAATTAGTACTAAAAGAAGTATTAGTACTAAGAGAGGTGAAGAACTCTCGAGAGAAGGAAAGAGTGAGTGAGAGGGAGGGAGAGAGAGAGAGAGAGAGAGAGTGATGATAAGAAAAGAAATATATTATGTGAAGAAAATGTACAGTAGCTAGGAGGCTTAAGACTGGCGTTGAACCGATTTGGTTCGAAATAATGCCTTGTGCCTCCTTTTATAGTGTTCTAAGGAATACTCCTGAAGTTTCTAGAATGTTCCAGAGAAATCTGGAATATACATCAATTTTCTAAAATAAAACATAAATGAAAATAATATTCTATGTATTACAATGTATAGTCTAATTGTCAAGAGCTCGACCCATGTAGCATAAGGTCATGGGTTCAAGTCTTGCCATATCATGACACGGCCTATACGCGCTCGCGGATGAAGTGGTAATGTACTTCGATATGTTTAGTTCGCGCGTGGAATACGGGTTTTCGCGCCAGGTAGATACTGCTCATGTTGTCAAAGTATAGACGAATTTGATCCTTGATGGGAATGCCCAGATCCTTTAGTATGCGTTTAAGCCATACGGCTTCGCATGCGGCGACTGTTGCGCCCCTATATTCGGCTTCTGTGCTCGACAATGTGACTGTCGGTTGTTTCTTGCTGCTCCAAGAGATTGCTTCACTGTCGAGGGAGAGGACAAATTCAGAGTTAGAATGTTTATCTGCTTTATAGCCTGCCCAATCTGCATTGGTGTACCCTTCGAGTCGAATAGTCGTGTTCGACTTATACATGATGCCATAAGCCATTGTCGTACTGACATACCGTAGTATCCTCTTAGCACAATCAAGATGAAGGTTTCGCGGATTCTACATGAATTTGCTAAGTAGGCTGACCGAATAACTGAGGTCGGGTAGCATAATGGTTAGATAGATCAAACTATTGATCAGTTGTCGATACTGAGTCGGCTCGCTCTCAGCGGTTCTGGAATTGGCATCAATCTTTAGGTTACGATCGAGAAGGGTAGACACAGGCTTGCACTCGGTCATTCCGAACTTGTAGAGTAAGTTGAGGACGTAGTGCCATTGTGAGATCATTATCCCGACTAGTGTCCGAATTACTTCAATGGCTAGGAAGTAATGGAGTTCGTGTTGGGAGACAGGTCCCTCCGGATGGGAAGGGAGAAGAACATTGTCGAAACGGTATGAGGAGTACCCGGCTACGGAGAGCCGGATGGTGCAGGCCCAGTGTGAACCGGATGAGGAGTACCCGGCTACGGAGAGCCGGATGGTGCAGGCCTAGTGTGAACCAGATGAGGAGTATCCGGCTACGGAGAACCGGAATGGTGCAAGCCCGGTGTGAACCGGATGAGGAGTACCTATACCCGGCTACGGAGAGCCGGATGGTGCAGGCCCGGTGTGAACCGGATGAGGAGTACCCGGCTACGGAGAGCCAGATGGTGCAGAACCGGTGGGAACCGGAGGAAGAGACATATTCGTAAATATGTTTCTGAGAGCCCATCGAGGCTATATTTGTAAATAGCCGAAAAGTCATATTGGTATAAATATGACTTAGGGCAAACTTTTAGTTAATGTTGTTGTTATTTTGTTGTTGGTGCAAGAAGAAGAAAGAGCACGTAACAGTGTACAGAGAGAGAGAGAGAGAGAGAGAAAGAGGTCGTTGCCTCTGTTGTAACCGCCGCCTGTGGCGAAGATTTGTGAGCATGAGGTCGGTGCCTCAGTGAACTCACGGTTGTATATTCCCACATAGTGACAGTTTGCAGCCTGTGGGCTGCCGTTGTTTTTTCCCTAGTTTTGGGGTTTTTCCATGTAAACCTCCTGTGTATTCTTTCCCTCTTCTTGTCCTGTTTTATTTCCCGTTTTCTGTGTATGAAAAGAATCTCGGTTGTGGCCGAGCGTTGGACAGAAGGAGCCTTGAGTTCCCGTCAATTGGTATCAGAGCGAAATCGACACAGAAAATGGACGAATCATTTGGCAGCATGTTCAAGCTCACTGGCTCCAACTATTCAGTATGGAAGTCGAAGATGAGGGACATGCTCGTTGTTAAAGACTTCTGGCTGCCGGTTTAGTTCGGGGACAAGAGACCGGACAAAGTCGACGCCGCGATATGGGAGGTGATGCACATGAAGACAATGGCGTACATACGGTGCTTCATCGACATGAGCCTGTACAACAACTTCAATGAAGAGAGCAAGGCTGATGAGCTCTAGGAGAAGATCGGCATAATGTTCCAAAACAAAAATGCTGTTAATCAGGTTTCGGTATTCCGGAAGCTAGTAAGACTCCGGTACCAAGATGGCTCCAGCATGGCGGAGCATATGAATGCCTTCTAGGGGCTGATACACCAGGCAACGTCATTGGAAGTACCTCTTGCCGATGAAGTATTAGCACTACTCCTGCTCGGTTCCCTCCCGGATAGCTGGGAGACGTTGGTTGTCACTTTGGGCAACGCCGGGCCGGAAGGAAAACGGTTATCCCTAGCAAGAGTAAAGTCGAGCTTGCTAGATGAGGACGCGCGTCGGAAAGACAAAGATACGAGCTCCGACTCCAAAGCGCTTCTTACCGAATCGGAACGTGGAAGACATAGAAACCGTAGTCCCCAGAACCGGGAGAAGTCGGGGACACGGTCAAAGTCAAGGGGGAGGCCTACTTGCTTCTATTGCGGCAAACTAGGACACTTCCAAAAGAACTGTCGGCATTTCCGTAAATACAAGGAAACCGACGGTATCGATTCGAAGCAAACCTCAGACCGGAACGGTAAGAGACCGAAAGGGGCCAGACCGGAAGGGAACGACGGCAATCGCGGCAAGCGAAGAAGAGTTGATGCTCATCACCGAGGAGAGTGAAATAAACCTTGCCGACGACGAGACGACCTGGGTGGTAGACTCCGGAGCGTCGTTCCACCTTACCCCGGACCGGAAATGCTTCTCATCCTATTCAACCGGTGATCACGGCTGTGTCCGGATGGGGAATGAAGGAACATGCTGAATTGTCGGCATAGGAGACGTGTGGCTAACAACACCAACCGGATGCAAGTTGCTGCTGAAGGATGTCCGACACGTTCCGGAAGTTCGTCTGAACCTGATATCAGCCGGTCGGCTAGATGATGAAGGCTACACGGGTAGCATCCGGAACGGTGTCATGAAGTTCAGCAAAGGGAGCCTAATTGTGGCTCAGGCCCGGAAGGTAAACACGTTGTACCTGATGAATGCCCGGTTATGTCCGGAAGAAGTGAACGTGGCATCCAGCACTGCCGGTGAGCTGTGGCACAAGAGGTTGTGTCATATGAGCAAGAAGGGGATGAAGAGGCTTGTAGACGACAACCTCATTCCAGTGAAGAACGTGCACTTACAGAAGTGCACTGATTGTCTGGCCGGTAAGCAGAACCGGACCTCCTTCTGACCAAGGCCACCGATGAGACGTAATGCACCACTGGAGTTAGTGCATACGGATGTGTGTCAAGTAGACACGAAGTCACATGCCGGAGCGCAGTACTTCGTGACGTTCATAGATGACCACAGCCGGAAGTTGTGGGCCACGCCGCTGAAGACGAAGGATCAGGTGTTATCCGTCTTCAAAGAGCTCCACGTGAGAGTGGAAAGAGAAACTGGTCGGAAGCTGAAGGCAGTTCGAGCAGACAACGAAGGAGAGTACCGGGGGCAGTTCGAGGAGTACTGCCGCTCGAAGGGAATCCGGCTCGAATTTACCGTGCCGAAGACGCCGGAACTAAACGAACTGGCCGAGAGGATGAACCGGGGCATAATGGAGAGGGTCCGGAGTATGCTAGCGCATGCAAAACTACCCAAGAAGTTTTGGGCTGAGGCACTGTCGACGGCGACATATGTGATAAACAGATCACCCTCAGTACCCTTGGACGGAGACACGCCACAGAGAGTATGGACCGGTAAGGAAGTGTCCTACCGGCATCTGAGGGTGTTCGGGTGTCTCGCGTATGTGCATGTAGCAGAGGACCGGAGAGGAAAATTAGATCCAAAGACCCGGCCTTGCATATTCCTCGGTTACGGTGACGATGAGTTCGGCTACCGAGTGTGGGACCCGGTCGACAAGAAGGTATTCTGGAGTCGAGATATTATCTTCATGGAGGACAAGACACTCGCCGACTGGGAGTCGGAGAAGAAGATAATGAACTCCGAGTCGACTGGTAAGGATCGACTCTGCGATGAGCAGACCCAACTAGCAAGAAACCGGTTAGCACTCGAGGAACCAGCCTGTTACAGTGAGGATACCGAACCGGCAGAAGAAGAAGTAGAGGAAGCTGAGACCGGAACCGGTCAAGACCCCGAATCGGATTCGGATGAAGAGCAAATGGAGGAGCCGGTTACCGAAGCCCGAAGACGTAGATATCCTCTCAGAGAGAGAAGGGCGCCCCGGAGATTTCCGAATGTAGAGCATGTTCTGCTGACCGATGAGGGGGAGCCGGAAAGCTTCGAAGAAGCGAAGGAAGACACCCACAGCCGAAAATGGTTAAGTGCCATGCAGGATGAGATGGATTCCCTGCATGAGAACCATACATACAAATTGGTGGAGTTGCCGAAAGGAAAGCGGGCACTCCGAAACAAGTGGATGTACAAGTTGAAACCGGGAGATGCCGGGAACCCCTCGAGATACAAAGCCAGGATTGTGGTGAAGGGGTTCCAGCAGAAGAAGGGCGTGGACTTCGACGAGATATTTGCCCCGGTAGTAAAGATGACCTCCATCCGGACGGTGCTGAGTATAGCAGCAAGCATGGATCTCGAGGTAGAGCAGTTGGACGTGAAGACAACATTCCTTCACGGCGACCTCGAAGAGGAGATCTACATGCAGCAACCGGAAGGTTTCATGGAGAAAGGGAAGGAGCACCTGGTATGCCGGTTGAAGAAGAGCCTGTACGGACTGAAGCAGGCTCCCCGGCAATGGTACCGGAAGTTCGACTCCTTCATGACCGATCAAGGGTACCACAAGACGCAGGCCGATCATTGCGTGTTTGTGAAGAAGTTTGAAGGAGGGGACTTCCTGTACGTGGATGACATGTTGATCGTCGGACGGGACCAAGTCAAAATACGGATGCTGAAGAAGGCTCTCAACCGGACCTTCTCAATGAAAGACTTGGGTCCGGCAAGACAGATGTTGGGGATGCACATCATCCGGAACCGGTCAGCGAAGCAATTATGGCTGTCACAGGAGAAGTATGTGACAAAGGTGCTTCACCGGTTCAACATGTCAGAAGCGAAACCGGTCGGATCGACGATTCCGGCAAACTGCAGGCTATCTGGGAAGCAAAGCCCGAAGATGAAAGCAGAGAAGGCGGATATGACGAAGATTCCATATGCCTCTGCCGTCGGGAGCGTGATGTACGCAATGGTGTGTACCCGACCGGATATAGGATACGCAGTCGGAGTGGTGAGCCGGTTCATGAGTAATCCCGGCAAGGAGCACTGGAACGCAGTCAAATGGATACTCCGGTATTTGAAGGGCACTTCAAATATGTGTCTCTGATTCGGCTCCGGAAAACCTCAACTGGACGGTTTCACCGATTCGAACATGTCGGCTGATGTGGATACCAGCCGGTCTACATCCGGGTATGTAATGACATATGCAGGGGGAGCTATTTCGTGGCAGTCCAGGCTGCAGAAGACGGTTGCATTGTCAACCACGGAGGCGGAGTACATGGCAGCTGTGGAAGCCGGCAAGGAAATCTTATGGATGAAGGACTTCATCGGTGAGCTCGGTATACGGCAAGAGGAATACCGACTCTATTGCGATAGTCAAAGTGCCATCCACCTTGCTAAGAATGCGGCCTACCATTCCCAGACGAAGCATATCCAGCGGAGATATCACTGGATCCGGGAAGGAGTAGATGACCAGGAGTTCACACTTACGAAGATCCACACGGCCAAGAACGGGTCAGATATGCTGACCAAAGTGCTGACACCCGACAAGCTGGATGCATACTAGAAGAGAATCGGACTGGTAAGACACCCCATGCCGGAGTGAAGGGGGAGTTTGTTGGGAGACAGGTCCCTCCGGATGGGAAGGGAGAAGAACAGTGCCGAAACGGTATGAGGAGTACCCGGCTACGGAGGGCCGGATGGTGCAGGCCCGGTGTGAACCGGATGAGGAGTACCCGGCTACGGAGAGCCGGATGGTGCAGGCCCGGTGTGAACCGGATGAGGAGTACCCGGCTACGGAGAGCCGGATGGTGCAGGCCCGGTGTGAACTGGATGAGGAATACCCGGCTACGGAGAGCCGGATGAGGAGTACTCGGCTACGGAGAGTCGGATGGTGCAGGCCCGGTGTGAACCGGATGAGGAGTACCCGACTACGGAGAGCCGGATGGTGCAGGCCCGGTGTGAACCGGATGAGGAGTACCCGGCTACGGAGAGCCGGATGGTGCAGGCCCGGTGTGAACCGGATGAGGAGTACCCGGCTACGGAGAGCCGGATGGTGCAGGCCCGGTGTGAACCGGATGAGGAGTACCCGGCTACGGAGAGCCGGATGGTGCAGAACCGGTGGGAACCGGAGGAAGAGACATATTCGTAAATATGTTTCTGAGAGCCCATCGAGGCTATATTTGTAAATAGCCGAAAAGTCATATTGATATAAATATGACTTAGGGCAAACTTTTAGTTAATGTTGTTGTTATTTTCTTGTTGGTGCAAGAAGAAGAAAGAGCATGTAACAGTGTACAGAGAGAGAGAGAGAGAGAGAAAGAGGTCGTTGCCTCTGTTGTAACCGCCGCCTGTGGCGAAGATTTGTGAGCACGAGGTCGGTGCCTCAGTGAACTCACGGTTGTATATTCCCACATAGTGACAGTTTGCAGCCTGTGGGCTGCCGTGGTTTTTTCCCTAGTTTTGGGGTTTTTCCACGTAAACCTCCTGTGTATTCTTTCCCTCTTCTTGTCCTGTTTCATTTCCCGTTTTCTGTGTATGAAAAGAATCTCGGTTGTGGTCGAGCGTTGGACAGAAGGAGCCTTGAGTTCCCGTCAGTTCGTATAGGTCTTTCATTTCGAATCTGCCGAAGAGAAGTGTTTTGATTTTGTTGATCTCAGCGAGATCCTTTCCTCCGATGACCAAGTCATCCACGTATAGGATGATGATGATCAGGCTATCCGACTCATTTCGGATGTACAGAGAAGTATCAGATTTTGACATCCGAAATCCGACTTGATGAAGATGCGTGATCAATCGAGGGATAGCGTAAACTCAGCAATTTTTGAGGCCTCGATTTCGGCAAGCGAGAGTCGCTATGTTGAGTGGTTGGCCTGCCAGGTGGACACGAAGGCACGGATGTGCGACTCCGCGTCGGGGCTGTCGGTGTATCGTGGGTAAGGATACGGCATGGTATCGAATTCGGGGTCTTCCGGTAAAACCGGAAAAGGGTTAGGGTCAGGGTGGGTGACCTCTAGATGGCTTGGTGGAGAGGTTGGTGTGGACTCAACTCACGACCGAGTAGCAGGTGGCGAGGATTGCAACCTGTGAGCCTCCGATATTTCTAGGAAAGACTGGTCCGTGACCGCCAAGTCGGAAGTGCCTTCGACTGGCTTAGGGCGTCGGCCAGATGGCCAAGACCGGTTGGTGCGATGGAGCGCTGTAATGGTGGCTGAAGGTTTTCTTCAACGTAGTTCCCTGTGATCTCACAGTTGTGACCGGGCGTGCCAAATTGTGTTAACTGTTCTGTTGGAAACATCTTCGATATGCCTACAAGCTATCGATATCAAGGGAAGTGTAACGTGAAGACTTGTGCACGAAGGCGTCGTTAGGGGAAGAAAATGGAGAGCATACCCGGAATAGAGCCTAGGTCGTATACGTAGTTGAGACCTTAGAAACGACGGCACACAGATGAAAACAACAAGAGCTAATAGATATGTATTACTACAAACAATTAGCGATGATTACAAAAAACACGGCCCACAGCCGGTGACCTTACAAAGCTCCTATATCTATGAAACGACCTCGTCTAGGCTCTAGATATCTCTCCCATGCCGAGGTACGCAGACCTCGGTTTATATACTTTTTCTTCATATAGAGCCGAGCGGTCGGCTGACTGTGAGGCTCAAAACTCGGCGTTTACCTAACTCTACCTTACCTACTCGCCTTACCTACCGGTGTATTACATTTAACTAATTTATATTTTTGGCCTATGGATAACAACTTTCATCATAAAAGTGTAGTGATACGCCATGTACTCGTCGTAGCCGTAGCGGTTTACAGGGTTCTTCTCTTGGGTGGACCGGCGTAGCTTTTTATTCACGGATTCTAAAGCTTTCTTAACGTCGTTTGTCCCAATGTCAAGGCCTTCGAACTCACTATCAAGGGAGTGGGTCGATTCGAATTCAAACTGATCCTCATATTCCCGCATTTCCGCCTTCCCTTTGTCCAGCTTCGGACCCGGCCGAGATGTGCTTTCATTGCTCGGTAGCTTTGATGGCCCACTCAGCCGTGTCGTAATTGGGTTGTCTTCTAACATCTATCAGAGCCGATCCCCAACTTCTATTTCTATTTCAGTGTCATCCGCGTCGAGCAGGGTTGGAGTCGAAGTGTTCTCTGGTGCGTACCAGGATGCGTATTCGTCGAAGACTACGTCTCGACTTGTTCGAACCTTATGGATAGATGGGTTGTAGCATTTGTACCCCTTCTGTTCAAGTGAGTATCCTACGAGGATACATTTCTCCGACTTTGGGTCAAGCTTTTGTCACGTATCGTTGGGAATATGTACGTAGACGATAGAACCGAAAATGCGGACATGTGACAAGTCCGGCTTCTTTCCGAAGAACTTCTCATGCGGAGTTATATCGTGTACTCCTGAGGTTGTGCACCTAATCATGAGATATACAATCGTATTTGCCACTTCTGCCCAATATGATTTCGGCAGGTTCTTCTTGTTCATCATGGCGCATGCTACTTCTACTACATGGCGGTTTTTACGCTCTACTACACTGTTTTGCTGAGGCGTGTGTCGACACGAGAACTCTCGTCGGAATCCTTCTTTTCGGAGATACGCCGTAAATTCATCCAAAAAATATTCTTTGCCTCCATCTGATTGAAGATAGTGTACATGCCGACCCGTAGTTTTTTGGACTTCGGCCTTGAATGTCTAGAAGTGCCTGAACACTTCACTCTTCTGCTTCATTGGATAGAGCCAGGTGTTCTTGGAGAAGTCGTCGATGAACGTGACATAGTATCGGCATCCGCCAAATGTTGCTGTCTGGGCTAGTCCCCACACATCTGAATGTACGACATCAAGGATTCCTTTGCTCACATTCTGCTCTTTAGGGATGGGAATGGGTGACGGCGTTGCTTCCCAAACTGACATGCTTTGCATGCGTGTGTAATCTCCTTCGCCGTAAAGTTGAGGAGTCCGATTACGACTCCTATCGATTGCATGTTTTGTAGTTTCTGGAGATTAATGTGGCCAATTCTCTTGTGCCACAATTTTAAGTCGGTTTCGACTTTCAGGCCCTTTGCGTACATGGCCGACTTTACTTCACTCGATTCGAGGATGAACATACGGCCTTCACAACGGTCGTGAGCTATGACTTGATCGCCTTTTTCGATGAAGCACCCATCGTTATTGAAGCATACTTCCATTCCTTGTTCGACAATCTCGCCAACCGAGAGCAGGTTTTTCGTAATAGTGGGAACATGCAGCATGTTTTGGAGGTAGGTCTGTTTGTCGTCGTTTCCGAATGGGACATTCCCGATACGTTGTATTGGGTGAGTCGTGTCATCTCCTGTTTCGACATATCTAGGACGTTCGAGCTTCCGAAGTTCCCGACACCAATCTTCATGGGATGTCATGTGATTGGATGCTCCCGAATTGACAAACCATACGCTCTTCAGAGTGGAAGCGGTTGTTGACGCAAGTGCAGACATTGAGTGCACTTCGTGCTTCATGTTGAGAATCAAGCTCAACATAGCACAATGTGTGAACACACCTTTTGAGAATCTATGATTACTCAAAGGTCAAGAGTCACACCACTACTCTCTACACATTAACTATGTGTCATAGAATCATATTCTATGACACATAACTAATGAGTTACATATTCCCCATGACTACGAGTCTTCACATTCCCCAAGAGAGAGAGAGTGGTTGTTGTAAAGTTAATGAAGAGAGAGGGTGACTCTATATAAAGCACCCTCCTCATACTTCATACTAAGTCAGTTGTGACTCCTTGTAATGCTACATTTTCATTTCTCATTTCTTCTTGAGTATTTCATTTCTCTAGCTTATCTATCTTGTGTTTCTATTCTCTTCTCTAATTTCTCTCACACATACACATAATACACATCTCTTCCACTACACAAGAATCATATCTTATTCTTTACATGGTATTAGAGCAATTTGGTAGCTTGATCTAGCCCACTCGTCTCATTGTGATCATGTGTTGTGCTCTAAGCTGACGTTCAAGAAGAACCGGCTCATCGCTATCGTAGTGCGACTACATAGCTCGTGTTCGAGAGAGAAGGAAAAGGAAAGAAGGAAGAAATATACATCGACAATGAATACTCCAATGGGGAGCGCTCTCCCTAGCGAGAAGTTGGATCACAACAACTTTGCATCTTGGGAGTACAAGATGCAGCAATACCTTGTCGGCCAAGGCTATTGGAGCTACATCAAAGGAGTACAAGAAAATCAGCCCAACCCGGAAGATGCCGACTATGCAACATGGGAGCAAGCGGCAAGCCGAGTGATGTATTGTTTGGCGACATGTGTTCACGACCACATGCTCGGGTACATTCGAGAAGCCAAGACACCGAAGGAAGCATGGGAGAATCTACGAAAGATTTTCGCCGCCAACACTACCGCGAGAAAGCTTCAACTCTGCCAAGAGTTGAATAATATCCAACAAAGGGATATGTCCGTCACGAGCTACACCTTGAAGATCAAGGAGCTTTGTGATTCGCTCGGCTCGATAAGCGTAAACGTGGAGGATGACGAGATGGTGCAAGTATGTCTCGGCGGCCTTGCACCACGATTCGGTGCGATGCGGACTGCCGTACTAGCACGGGAGAATCTACCCTCCTTCTTCGATCTTCAATCCATGTTGTTGGTGGAAGAGAATCATGTTCGAACGAGGAGCAACGCCTCGGAAGGCCACATGCTCTACACGCATTTGGACGAAGGAAGAGGATGCGGCCATGCAAGAAGAGGCCTATTGTAAACGATTACTTGCGGAAGAGTTAGAAAATAGAGAAAGCAGGGAATACACAGAGTACACAGGAGAGACAGAGAGAGCAAAACCTCAACGCTATATTCAAAAAATATATAAAAACACTCTGTACTTACAACTATGCTTAGTAGCATTATTTATACAAGTCCTCGTGGGACTGATAGAAGTACCGCGTACTTCAATGCTCACACGAGCATCTGACACTTCACTCTTCGGTCTTCGTTGCCGAAGATCCGCCTTTCTCCTTGCCGGAGTCAGATGCACACTGATCCGACTCATCGTTGCCGGTTTCGAATTCCGGCATCTTCTTCTTCCCCTTCTCTTTGCGCGTGAACCATCGCCTCGGTTCCTTGTGCGGGGAGTGCACGGCAAAGTCTCCATTACTCGCCGGTTCCTCATCGGACTGGTCAGATTGACTCAGTCTCTCGTTTGGCCCGCTCAACTGGAATGATTCTGGACTCTCATCCTAAGTCCACGCTTCATCATCCTCTACCTGGGCCGGTTCAGGCTCACTAGCCTCATCCACCGACACCGGGTTGGATTCGGATGTTAGAGCCGGTAAGGAGTACCAGGATGCCGGTTCATCGAACTCGACATCTCAACTAACTCGGACCTGCTTTGTTTGGGGGTTATAACACTAACTCGGACTTGCTTTGTTTGCTGCAGATAACTGTTGAATTGGCCGGAAAAGTACTCTTTTCCACCATCCGACCGCAGGCATTTGATTTTCCTCTCCGATTCCCGTTCCACCATGCTTTCAAGACTCCGGAAACACTCGAAGACTTAACTCTTCCGCTCAATGAGGGAGATCCATGTTTGCCGCGTATAGTCGTCGATGAAGGAGACAAAATATCGACTCCCGCCAAGACTAACATTCTGTGCCGGTCCCCACACATCCGAATGGATAAGGTCGAGCTTGTTACGGCTCCGGTTACGTTCGGTGGAGAATGGAAGCCGGTGTTGCTTCCCGAGTTGGCAGGCTTCACATACTTGGGCCTTCTAGCCGCTAAACTTCGGCAAACCGAAAACAACTTGTTTCGTTTGCAGGTCTTGAAGCCTTCGGTAATTGACGTGGCCTATCCGCTTGTGCCATAGGTCGATGTCCGATTCGACCTTCTGTCCTTTTGCGAACAGAGCGGTGCCAACATCATTGGTGTCGAGGATAAACGTCCTCCCGTCTCTGCGCCCTTGCGCAATAATCTGGCCCTCTTCCTCGATGAAGCACCCGAGGTGTGTAAACCGCACCTGCATTCCCTGGTCGACGATCTGTCCGACCGACACCAAGTTCTTCGTGATTGTCGAAATGTGTAATACGTTCATCAGCTTCCCCTTCTGTCCGATGTGGCTTAGAGGGACTTCTCCGACGTGCACGATTGGGTGAGGAGTGTCGTCTCCAGTTTCGACTACTCCTAGTTGAACCAGTTTCTCCAAGAAGGAGAACCACTCTCTGTGGCTCGTCATGTGGTTCGATGCACCAGAATCAACATACCACACTTCCTCTGATTCGGAAGTGGTCTTCTTCATCGAGTTCGCCTCGTGCTTCATCACCAAGGCTGGCTCGTTACCGTTCTTGGATCCTCCCGATCCCTTCGCGTAGTGCGAGCTTTGCCAGCCATCCTTGCCGGCCTTGCCGGATTTGGATTTGTCCGAATCGGCTCGTTTTCTCTAGCACTCTGTGGCCCTTTTTGCCACAATACCAGCATTCCGTTGCTTACTTCTCTTGTCGGCCTCCGGCACCGCCTTAACTCTCCCTACTTGTGGAAGTCCCAGAACTGATGTCGGCACGTTCTCTGTGCCTTCGTTCTTGCTCTTGCTGGCTGCCTCCATTGCGTGCCGACCCGCCTCGTCCACCATGCCCACGGGACCAATCCGCCTCCGTGTACAGCATCCGGCTGTCAGTGGGTGCGTTAGTTGATGCACCGGCGTGGTTCTCCTCTACAAGGAGCATCGACTATAAGTCGAAAAATGATGGTGTATTCTCCCTTGTACACACCGCCGTTCGGAACGCTCTGAACTTAGATGCCAGGCCCCCAAGACAAACCTGTACCATCTCGTCTTCCTCTACGGTAACGTTGATAGAGGCAAACGAGTCACAGATCTCTTTGATCCGGGTCGTGTAATCCACCACCGACATGTCCTTTTGTCGAACATTGCTCAACTCCTGTCAGAGTTGTAGCTTCCGGGCTGTAGTGCTCGCGGCGAAAACCTTCTTTAGGTTCCCCCAAGCCTCCTTCGGTGTTTTGGCATCTCGGATGTGGCTCAACAGCTGGTCTCCGACACTGGACGCGAAGCAGTACATCACTCTATTTGCCGATTGTTCCCACACTGGGAAGTCCTTATGTGTCGCATCAGGTGCTGTTTCGTTGGCTCCTTAGATGAAACTCCAGTAGCCATGCCCAAGCAGGTACTGGTGCATCTTATACGACCAAGATGCATAGTTGGATCTGTCGAGTTTCTCCATAGGGAGTGAGCTAGCCATCCCTCTATCCATTACTTCTCTGTCTGCTATTTTACGACCGGTTAGGGTTTGCTTTCAAGCATTTCTCGGCTGCAGAGGAGGTTCTCAACCCTCATGCTCTGATACCATGTAAACGATTACTTGCGGAAGCGTTAGAAAACAGAGAAAGTAGGGAATACACTGAGTACACGGGAGAGACAGAGAGAGCAGAACCTCAAAGCTATATTCAAAAAATATATAAAAACACTCTGTACTTACAACTATGCTCAATAGCATTATTTATACAAGTCCTCGTGGGACTGACAGAAGTACCACGTACTTCAATGCTCACACGAGCATCTGACACTTAGTACGAGACTATAATTGCCTAGTAGTCTACACTAGTACTAGGCTTCCGGTTACTAATTGGATCCGGCAAACCGGCTCCCTAGCTCACCGGCTTTGTTGCTTGCCGGCTCGGTTGCTCACAACTTACCGATCCGTCTCGGTTGCCGGCTCAGGCTTATTCAGCCAATCCGGCTCCAGTTGAGCTTGCCGTTCAACACCTATTCGGTGGCGGACGAGGCCCAACTTACGAAAACAACTCGCAATTTCGATATCAAGACGGAAGCCATCAAGGAACCTTCGGAAGAAGGGGGAGCTTCCATTCCAGTCCAAACTGACAAAGCTCGGTCGAATGCGGATATTGTGGAAAAATCGGCCACCACGAAGAAGAATGTCGTAAGAAGATACGCGAGTCGGTTTCCACTAGCCGACAACTCACCAACTACACCATCAACTCCAACTATGAGGATCGTGGCGGAATGTTCATGATGAGACATAGAGCGAATTCTATGTCGGCCTCTACTTCTACTAGTGCCTCCGGTCCGGAAGACCTATGGTTCGTCAATTCCGGTGCCTCAAACCATATGACATCACATCAAGAATGGTTCAGAGAACTTCGAGAGCCAGACCGACCCGGCTATGTCGAAACCGGAGACGACACTAGGCCCCCGATTCAGCACATCGGCAATGTTCCGTTCAGAGAAGAACATAAGCAAACTTACATTAAAAATTTCTTGCATGTACCAACTATCACGAAGAATTTGGTCTCCATTGGCCAAATTGTAGAGCAAGGAATGCAGGTTCAATTTAATCAAGACGGTTGCTTCATCGAAAAAGAGGGTCGACTCATCGCTGGCGGACGAAGAGAGGGCCGAATGTTCATTCTCGACTCACACGAGATGAAATCGGCCATGTTTGCAAAGGGCATGAAAGCTGATTCCAACATAGAGTTATGGCACAAGCGGATTGGCCATATCAACCTTCAAAAGCTCAAGGCAATGCAATCGAAAGGAGTCGTCATCAGGTTCCCGACATTCACGGAGAAAGAGATTGAAGGCGTGTGTGCCACTTGCCAATTTGGCAAGCAACATCGGCACCCATTTCCAAAGGAGCGGAACATGAGCAAAGGCATCCTCAACGTAATTCATTCCGATGTATGGGGTCCGGCTCAAACGGCGACATTCGGCGGATGCCGATACTATGTGACCTTCATGGACGACTTCTCTAGGCACACTTGGATCTACCCGATGTGACAAAAGAGCGAAGTGTTCGGACACTTCCAAAAATTTAAGAATGAAGTCGAGAAAGCCACAGGCCAACATGTACAATGTCTTCAGTCGGATGGAGGCAAGGAGTACTTCTCCAACAAATTTTTGGCGTTTCTATGGAAAGTAGGAATACGGCGAGAGTTTTTGTGTCGACATACACCACAACAAAACGGAGTGGCCAAAAGCAAGAATCGGCACATCCTTGAAGTGGCACGGGCTATGCTTAACGAAAAGCACATGCTGAAATCGTATTGGGCGGAGGCAGCTAACACGACTGTCTATCTCATGAATCGGTGTACGACATCATGTGTGCACGAACTTACTCCGCACGAGAAGTTCTTCGGAAAGAAGTCGGACCTATCGCATGTTCGGATATTCGGCTCCATTGCGTACGTGCACATCCCCGACGAGAAGCGTCAAAAGCTTGACCCAAAGTCGGAGAAATGTATCCTCGTAGAATACTCACTGGAGCAAAAGGGTTACAAGTGCTACAACCCCTCAACTCGAAAATCTCGAGTAAGTTGAGATGTCGTTTTTGACAAGTCTGCATCCTGGTACGCACCAAAGACAACTTCGACTCCGATTCCGCTCAACCCGGAATCCGCCGAACAAGAGATAGAGGATGAAGATCGCTTTACGCACATATTCGAAGAAAATCCGATCACGACCCGACTGAGCGGACCACAAGAACCCCCGAGCGATCAAAGCACATCTCAGCCAAGTCCGAAGATGGACAAAGGGAAGGCAGAAATGCCGGAGTATGAAGACGATCACTTCGAAGGCAACGAATCGACTCACTCCCTCGATAGTGAGTTCGAAGGCCTTGAGATCCGGACAAATCGAGTGGAGAACATCGTAGTATCCGCAAACGAGAAGCTCCGCCGATCCACCCATGAAAAGAACCCCGTAAGCCAATTCGGCTACAGCGATTATATGGCGTACCATTACACCTTTATGATGAAGGTCGCAACAGTACGCAATCCGGAAACCTTTTCCGAAGCCGCGAAGGACCCACGATGGATCGAAGCAATGAACGAGGAGATGTGTGCACTACGCAAGAACGACACATGGGATCTCGTTCCCCACTCACCGCACAGGAAGGCGATCGGATGTAGATGGATCTACAAGGTGAAGTATAATGTTGACGGCTCTGTCAACCGCTACAAAGCTCGACTCGTAGTGAAAGGATACGCACAAACACATGGCATTTGCCCCAGTGGCAAAGATGACAACTGTGCGGACCGTAATTGCACTCGCAACGGCTAAAGGGTGGCACCTCCACCAAATGGACGTCAAGAACGCCTTTCTTCAAGGCGAATTGGATGATGAGGTGTACATGGTACAACCACCCGGCTTCAAATCGTGCATTCATCCAAAAGTCGTATGCCAACTCAAGAAGCCTCTCTACGGCCTCAAGCAAGCACCACATGCTTGGCATTCGAAGATTACACACTATCTTCATCAAATCAGCTTTCGAATGTCGAAATCCGACCACTCCCTCTACGTACGCCACGACTCTAGAAGCCTAATTGTCATCATCCTCTACGTGGATGATCTAGTTATTGGAGGTGAGCATTTAGTCAACATCAACAAGGTGAAGTCCCTTCTCTCCAACAAATTCGAGATGACGGACATGAAGGAGCTTCATTACTTCCTAGGCATCGAGGTAATTCGAACTCCGGCCGGCATCATGATCTCCCAACGGGCACTAAATCCTCAACTTGTTATACAAGTTCACGATGACTGAGTGTAAATCTGTGGCAACCCCTCTCGATCGAAACCTTAAATTGGATGTCGACTTCGGCACAGAAGAGTGTGAGCCGACCCAATATCGTCAACTGATCGGGAGCCTCATCTATCTCACGATCACTCGACCTGACCTTAGCTATCGAGTCAGACTGCTTAGCCAATTCATGCAAACTCCGCAAGATATCCATTTTGATTGCACTAAGCGAGTATTACGATACGTGAGTGGCACAATGGATTACGATGTTCTTTACGCATCGGCCACACAAATACAACTCAAAGGGTACACAGACGCGGATTGGGCAGGCTACAAAGCCGATCGACAATCAACCTCCGGATTTGTCTTCTCCCTCGGCAGCAGAGCGATTTCGTGGAGTAGCAAGAAGCAACCTACCGTCTCTCTTTCGAGTACGGAGGCGGAATACAGGGGCGCAGCCGTAGCTGCATGTGAAGTCGTATGGCTCAAAAGGATTTTGAAGGATTTGGGCATTCCCATCAAGGATCCAATTCCCCTTTACTGCGACAACATGAGCAGTATATATTTGGCTCGGAACCCGGTGTTCCACGCACGCACAAAGCATATCGAAGGGCACTATCACTTCATTCAAGAGCGCGTACAAGCCGGAGATGTCGACCTTCAACACATCAATATGAATCTTCAAACGGCCGACATCTTCACCAAAGCCTTAGGAGCCGACAAGCTTCGGCAATTCATATCAGACCTTGGATTGACGATCCCTGACTTGCCAAGCTTGAGGAGGAGTACAAGCAAGAATCAGATACTGTCCGAACTGGGTACGAGCCGAAGCGGACACCGAAGATCATCCAAACCGGATACCAACCGAATCGGACATCAATCGAAAGGAACCAACCCGAGTTGAGCTTGAGGGGGCGTGTTGAGAATCAAGCTCAACATAGCACAACGTGTGAACACACCTTTTGAGAATCTATGATTATTCAAAGGTCAAGAGTCACACCACTACTCTCTACACATTAACTATGTGTCATAGAATCATATTCTATGACACATAACTAATGAGTTACATATTCCCCATGACTATGAGTCTTCACATTCCCCAAGAGAGAGAGAGAGTGGTTGTTGTAAAGTTAATGAAGAGAGAGGGTGACTCTTTATAAAGCACCCTCCTTATACTTCATACTAAGTCGGTTGTGACTCCTTGTAATGCTACATTTTCATTTCTCATTCTACTTGTGAATATATATCTTCTTCTTGAGTATTTCATTTCTCTAGCTTATCTATCTTGTGTTTCTATTCTCTTCTCTAATTTCTCTCACACATATACATAACACACATCTCTTCCGCTACACAAGAATCATATCCGATTCTTTACACTTCATTATGAACATTTCGCCATGGTCGCCGTAGTCAGAGTTTGTGGCGTAATTTGTTAGTTGTCGGCCTTGCTCACGCTTCTTCTTCCGACACTCCTCTTCGTAGTGGTCGGGTTTTCCGCAGTACACGCACTCAACTGGGTTCCTACGGTTGCTTGGTCCGGCGTGATGACTCCCCCTTCCACCGAACTCTTTGGGGCCGTTTTTGTCCGCTTGCCATTGGTGGAAGTTCCAATGTTGATTGTGTCGGACCTTGGCCATATTGGCCTCTCTTGCCGCGACCGTGTCCTCTTCCTCCATCGAAGTTCAAATATAGCATTTGTCCTTCGTGTGTGTTTTTCCTTTGACGCACGTGATTCTCTTCGACTAGCTATAACGATTGGAGATCAAAAAAGGAGGGAGGAATCTCTCTCACGAGAATAACCAATCTGATTGTGCCAAATCGCGATGCTAAGACACCGAGGCATATCTACACCATTTCTTCGTCGTCAATGCTAACATCGATCGATCCAAGGGCATCACACAACTCCTTAATCTTTAAGGTGTAGTTGTCGATTGACATGTCCCTTTGTTGAAGATTGTTCAGCTCCTGTCAAAGTTGGAGCGTTTGTGCAGCCATATTGGCTGCAAAAATCTTCTTGAGGTTTTCCCACGCCTACTTCGGCGTTTTTGCCTCTCGAATGTAGCCAAGCATATGATCATGAACGCATGATGCAAGGCAATACAACACACGGCTTGCAGCCTACTCCCAAGTGGGATAGTCGGTGTGTGTTGGGTTGGGGTGTGATTCGTGAGCCCCTTCAATGTAGCTCTAGTAGCCTTGTCCGACAAGATATTGATGCATCTTGTATTCCCAAGATGCAAAGTTCGTTCTGTCAAGCTTTTCGGTAGGAAGAGTGCTTCCCATTTGAGTATTCATCGGTGGGCCGGTTCTGTTGATCATCAGTGTGCAGCACAACACAGTCGAAAATGCTTGATCAGGCAACCACTCGCTTTGATACCATGTAAAGAAATGAGGAAGCAAGAGAGGTTGTAATGTAGCAGAAGATGAATGTGTGTGTGTGTGTGTGTGTGTGTCACAAGATAAAGTGAGAGAGAGTGAGAGAGAGAGAGGTCTTAAGACAGAGATAGACAAAACTATATATTAACCAAAATTACATCAAACCATAAGACATCCAACTACAACTAAGTTACAATGTGTTGGTTTATATACCAACTAAGCTAGGGCAAGTGCCCTTTCTACTATTTACAAAACTAGCCCAACATGTCCATGACCTAGTGTGAAAAACCTATCTATGGGAAGTTGAGTTCGACTCTCAACAAAAACACGTATTCTATGTTTAGAATATGCTTTAGAATTTATTTATTTTTGAAGTACGTTGGTTAGATATTGGTTAAATATCTTAGGGTTTAGGGTTTGATAGACTATATAATGTATTGCACGAGGAATGTGGGCACGATACTTATTTAGGCTACAACTAGTGTTATTAGGTTAACTATTCTTAGGGTTTAGGGGTTTGTTATAAGGGTTTAGGGTATATGGGTTAAAATATTCTGTGGGTTTAGGGTAGTGTGTGCAAAAGTAAAGGTATTAAGGATTGGTAGGTTTAGGGTTTTAGTGGTAAGGGGAGATATGTTTAGAGAGGTATGATGATGAGGGTATGGGTTGGCGGGGATATAATGTGTTAGGGTTATTAGTTTAGGGTTGTAGGTATTGGGTATTGGGTAGGTTAAAGATTAACGGAAAGAGGGGGGAGTGCCACGTTTTACTTAGTGGGAAGGAAATAGCATGTATATTATAGAAAGCACAACTAACCACACACATAAATACAATAGACACTTCAGAAAATAAAAATAAAAAATTGATCAAATATATATTAATATGACCTATGTAGCAAACTAGTTTCGCTGTTATATGGAGCTCGTCAGTGCTTAGGTCATTTTTTAGTATAAAGGTAAGTTTATATAGGTTTGTGGTAAGGGGGGTGTAAGATGAGTGGTGGACAAGAGTGATAAATGTGAAAAGAAGAGAAGAGTATGGGAGGGAGTGGTGTAACACAGTGATAAGGGGGCAAGATATGATTTTATAAAGGGAAGGAGTGGGTATCATGAGTTTGATAGAGATAAGTGGGTAACTAGAGGGTATAATAATGGTGATAAGTGGGTGACTGGAGGGTATGATAAATGAGGGGAGGGGTGTGTATATGTGTGTGATGGGTGGCTAGTAGGAGGTAAAGATGTGGGTGAAAAACGAGGGGATATGAATTTAATAGTTATGGGGAATGAGGAGAGGGAGAGAGAGAGAGAGAGAGAGAAATTTAAGTAATGAGAAGAGAGAGTGAAAATAGGTGAGAAAAGAGTGAGAGAGAGAGAGAGGGAGAAAGAGAGAAAAAGAGAGACGTAGAGAAAAGGAAAGGAAGAGAGAGAAAGGGGAAAAGGTAGAGAAAGAGAAGGGAAGGGAAGGAGGAGATAGAGATAGAGAAAGGCAATGTTAGAGAGAAGAAATGTGAAGGTAGAGAGAGAGGAGATAGGGGGAGATTCTCACGTGGTAAATATAGGGAGATAAAACTTGTGGTTTTTTAAAAAATAAAAATAAAGAGAGGAGTTAGTGTGGATCTATAGTAATTTTTTTTGTGTTAACTAATAAATAGTGTAGATTTTTAGATTTAGTCCTACAAATTATTGGTTTGCGGATGTGTTGTAGTAGAGGGTCTTCTAGGAGGTTTAAGTGTAGGTTAATAAGGGTTTCTTTTATTCCTAGATTAGGGGCTTGGTGTGTGAATTTAAGTTTAAAGATTATGGGTGTGGGGTTTTGGTTAATGGTTTTGTTTGAGTGGAGAGTTGGTCTAAGGGAATAGCGGTGTTTTTTGAATATATTGAGGATAAAGTGTGTAGGGTATCCTCGTGCTCGTAGTCTATTAAAAAATAGTTGTTGCATTTTTAAATAACCTTGGGTTGTACTTTCTCTAATAATGTATCTTTTAAGTTCATTCGAGAGAAAGCTTTTTTTGACGTGGATAAGATGTGTCGAGGTGAAGGGTATATATTGGTAAGTATTAAGTTCTTTTTGAAAACAATTAAAGGTGAAACTATTATTATCTAAGTTTATCCAAAGGTCGAGAAAAGGGAGTTTAGTGAGAGAGGTTTGGATGGTTAGTTTAATGGATTTTTGAGTGGTAATACTATAGAAATTTAGGTAGTCTAAGAGTCTAAGGCATCGTCAATATATCTCTGAAATAAAATAAATGGGGAGATGGGTTGGCATTCACGAGGTATGACAAAAAAAGGCAAGTATATACTACAGAAAAATTGTTTCTCATGGCTACGCTCTCAATTTGTTAATAGATTTGGTTATTAAATTTAGGAAATTGGTAAATTCACAGTTTTGTCCATATTTTCACAGTTTTTTTGGGGGGATGGAATCTGGCTATCATTTGTAGTGCAAATAATCATATTTCTGAACTCAAAAAAAATACTTTGAAAATACGGAAAAAACTGTGAATTTACCAATTTCCTAAATTTAAGGAAGTGATATTCTAAGGTTACAACGCTGAGAGCATAGATGAGGTTGGCTTTTTGTTTTGAGAAATGGGGGGTAATTAGGTGTTTTAGGGTGAGTAGTCCTAGTTTTGGTGGAATACTCGGGTAGAGGATTTCTACGTCAAAAGAAAAGATGACGCTATTGGGTGGTGTCGTAAGGTTTTCTAGGGATTGTACTAAGGTATTGTTTTTGTTGTAGGAGTATGGGGAGGAGTTGGTGGTGTAGCCACTTAGAAGTTTGACCATAAAGTTGACCATGCCTACATTGAATCCCATATCAACAATTTCTAGTATTAAAGACTCCTCTCTTCCATACTTCAAATCGGTTTTAACAAAATATTGTGTAGCTCAAAGTGGTTGTATTGAATTGCCAAGATTTAATTCAAGGGGAAATTGTAGAAGGAAGTTGTTGTGGGGAAAAAGCATGGGCTTATGTGGAATAAATGCCAAAGAGGATGAAATCTTCTCATTTATTTACGAAGAGTAAAAGCCAAACTTAGAAGCACTAAAACTGTTGATCTACATATCTAATAAATAGAAAGAGGAGTTGATATTTGTAAGTTCATGTACATAATGGGAAGGACACATCAAAAGTAGTCTAGGAAACATGAGAATTGAACGGAAGCAACTAGTAACAATGTCTCATGAAGACTTCGTTTGGAACCCTACACAATAACCATATGATATTCTCGAACGAGAGTCAATTGACTCTTAAGGAACATGCCAATGGTCTACCAAGGAGCCACTATACCTTTGGGCTTGCTACAAACTTGCATAACCAAGAATATGACAATAACATGTTGTTCACTCTTTCATTCACTTAAATTCACCTCCGATTAATTTAGTGAAGAGGTACATGTTGGTACACGCTACTCTCGAAGCTTCTTTGAGGTGTTTGGAAAACGTGAGTGTCCCACGATTGCTTGACAATTTTGGGGTGTAATCACAAACAACATTGGATTGATTGGCAATGGGTTTAGGGTTGAACCCATAGATATCAAGGAGTATGGTTGTGATGAGGTTATTATGTTTGATTGTTGATTGGATGAACAATTAATATGCACAAGTGATGCTAGAGGAATTTTAGGATACTCTAGGAAGATTTTTAAAATTTTAAAATTTTCATGCACTTTCTAAATTGGAGGTTAATTTGGTCTATTGAATCTTAATATTGGGGATATTTTTATTCTTAAAATTAGTGATAAGATTTTTTGTATTTACTGTATTGTATGCTATAAGTCATCAAATACAATAAGCACATCTTATTGTCACATATCACACATCATTCAAGTACATATTGTATTGTATGAGTTAACAAATCTTTGATAGAGAACAAATATCTTGTAGATGGTATGCTCATTTGGCCATATGAGGTTAGCGAAGAGGCTTATGCCACTAATGCACGAGTAGCTGGGAACAATATGTACATGAGCATGCATGGAAAGAAATTTATATGCAATATCCAAAATTCTTAGGTTATGCATGTAAATTGAAGAAGGCATTGTATGTATTACCAACAACGAACATGAAGTGCTTAATTACGCATGGATTTGAAATATCATAGTTTGTGTATATGTTAGTTAGTACAATAGAATCATTCTGATTGTGAATTGTGGGGATGTTTATATCCTTGAATGCTCAAGAGACATCAAACATTTGTTGGAGGGATATATTTAACCTTTGGTTTGAAGAGAAAGAGAGAAGGATATAGTATCATTGAAGTAGACACATATTGCACAATGCTTAATATGAGGAGTCACGGTATGACAAACATTTTTTTGTATTTTTTGGGCTTTAAGAAATATATGATGATTAAGTATTCAATTTGTATGATTTCATTATCTTTGTCAGGTAGTTATGTTTATTTGTGTATTTTCTATAGTAATAAAATGTATAATAATGAAGCATCATATAGAGCTTTTCATTATTAAAACTTGTGCGTCAAATGACATATTAGTTTTTGCACCCTGATGTCATATGACATACATCTTTAAAAAATGCGCGTCAAAAAACTCAACGACTAACCCATCAAATTCAGGCCCTGATTGGCATTACCAAAATGCCATGAAAGAAGCATCCAGTGACAACCTGGATGGAGAGTTTTCAACCATCCAAAATTAGGATAGTGACGACCTAGATTTATAGTCTTCTTGTATTTTGGGGGAAAGACTTTTCAAGCACCTTCACCACATGATCCGGATGTCTTTATCTGTTTTGAGCTAATGATTTGTACTGCTTAATCTGTGGGAGACCCAGTCCTTCTTGTTCTCCAGAAGTATACGATCGGTCTAAAAAGACTGACCATTGATTGGGGATGCTTATTCTGCAGTGTGCACTCAGCCATGGAAACTAAGCATTCTTCTTCTTCTTCTCATTATTATTGTGCAGAGCAGCTCCTGACTTTGATCACCGCAATGTCATGCTTCCTACTTGAGGCTTTTCTAATCACAACTACTCATGTTGCGGCCGACAGCACAGACGACAATTATTACTTCCCTTCCTCGAATGTCAATGGCAATCTCTCCTCTTATTACGAAAACCCAGAATACTATGTCTCCTCTTACAGCGATTTCCAGTTCTGCAACAACCAAACGCTTCTGCAAGCTCTGAATAATGAGAAGAGGCTGTACGGGCGCACCCTCGACATCAACTCAGCCCACCGTTCGGAATACCCTTACATTCTCTACTTTCAGCTCTTCTTCGTCATACCCGCGGACGAGCTCTGCGCAAAAAATAATGGCAGTACCCCATCTTACTACCTGTCTCTCTTGGCATATAAAGGCTATGGAAAGGCGCAAGACCTGAACAAGGGGCAAGTCGTGTGGACCGCCAATGTGGACAACCCAGTCGGCGAGAACGCGTGCCTGGAGCTCAATGCGGGTGACACCAATCTCAAGCTTGTCGACTATGATCGGAACGGGCCGGATCGCATTGTGTGGCAGACCAATACATCCACCTCTGCCAATGCATCCCTCACCATTACCTTTGAGGGGAACCTGGTCCTCTTCACACACGCTACCCTTACTAATGACTCCAAGTTGACCCAAAACATACTTTGGCAATCTTATGAGCATCCCACCGACACGCTCATGGTGCTGCAAGCTCTTCGACCCGGATATAATCTCACGGCATCCAGCGATAGTAACAAAACAGCCAACTACACCCTCATGATTGGACCTGATGGAACCGTTGCCCTATATGCGAAGATCGGGTATCAATCCCTCTATAGCCATACATCTAATAATAGTGCTGTAAATTATACCAGCTATGAATATCGTTATTGGGCTTGGACTCTCAATGGTGCACCCCACACGTCTATTGGAGATACGATGGTGCTGTGCTGGTACCCTACCAACCAAAGCCATCTCCAGTTGGATATGCTTCCATCAGCGAATAGGTTAGTTGATAATGAATGATGAGTTTTGGAATGTGCGCCATATGGTTATCTATATGAATTGCTCACATATGTTTCAAATTCGCTATATATATAGATCTCACGTTTCGATCTACACCCAAATCTCTCCGGATGATTGTGGTTCACTGCCTCAAGAATGGAAAGGATTTGTATTTGAGGATAAAGGAAAGGAGGATGAAGCCAATAACTTGACAATAACATATGGCACATTCCTCAGGCTGGAAAGCGATGGAGACCTTCATGCCTACACACTCAATGACACTAGATATCCGAATAGCACCGCAGTTTGGAGGAACTTCTCCAGTCTCTTCTCGATAAATCCATGCAAATTGCCTCTCTTCTGTGGATTCTACGGTGTGTGCCAAGAAGAGTTCCAAAATTGTTCTTCGGATTGTGGAGGATCACAGACATTTGTGCTTCAGGATCCCACAAACCCTAAATCAGGCTGCAAGCTCAAGGATGATAGTGAATTGATGGAACCCAACAGTACTACTCTGTCTGATTCAACACTATATCATTCGAAGAATTTTTCCGTCATACAAGGGGCCCATTACTTCTCCAACGCTTTCCGGTCACCTGACCAGAGAAACATTTCTGCAGAAAACTGCAAGGAGAGTTGTAAGAACCTTTGCTCTTGCACGGCCGCATTCTGGGAGTCATCATCATCATCAGGTGGTTCTTGCTTCCTCATCCAAGGTCCTGTTGCCACCATTATAGTAGTGAATGCTTCTGCTACTAAAGCATTTCAGGGATTTTTAAAACTCATAGACATCTCTACTCCATCCTCATCCTCATCTCTATTCATCCGAATAGGACTACCAGTATTCGGGGTCATCACAGTTATGGCCATACTGGTAGCTGGATATCTGTGCAGGAGAAGAAGACTGCAAGCCAAGAAACTGGAACATCATAACGACATGGAAGCTGAGCTCCTGGGTGCCTCGCTTCAAGGGTCGAAGCCCCGACGGTTCACATGGAAAGAGATGCATGAAAACACGTGTGGCTTCTCGGACCATCTCGGGAGTGGTGGCTTCGGCAAAGTCTTCCGGGGGGCTATGGACGATGGCACGCCCATAGCCGTGAAGCAGCTCAACGGTGAAAGCCAACAGGGTAACAAAGAGTTCATTGCCGAGGTGTCCATTCTGGGCCGCACTCACCACCTTCACCTTGTCCGCTTGATCGGCTTCTGCCTCGAAGGTACCATGCACAAGTTCCTCGTGTACGAATACATGGAAAATGGATCCTTGGATGCTTGGATCTTCAGTAAACCCCACAAAGCTAGGTCAGAGACCGACGAGAGTAGGGAGAACAACCAGCAACCCATCCTAACTTGGGAGAGGCGGTTCGACATAGCCTTGGGTACTGCCAAAGGCTTGGCATACTTGCACGAGGAGTGTGAGGACAGGGTCATACACATGGATCTCAAGCCACAGAACATACTGCTGGGAGCCGATTTCTTCCCGAAGATTTCCGATTTCGGGCTGTCCCGAAGAGTGGTGAGAGGTGAAGAGAGCGCAGTGGTGACCATGATGAGGGGGACCCCTGGATACTTGGCGCCCGAATGGCTAACCGACGGGGCCGTGACCGAGAAGTGCGATGTGTACAGCTACGGAATCCTGCTCCTCGAGATCGTGAGCGGGAGAAGAGTGAGAGATTGGAGAGCATTGAGGCAGAAGCTGGACATGAGCCGGAATCTGCACGAGGGATTGAGGGAGCTCGTGGACGAGAGGCTCATGAGCTATGGCGTGGGTGTGGCGAAGAAGAAGATGTACGATGAGAAACAAGCCATGAGGATGGTGGAGGTAGCCATGATGTGCTTGCGAACCAATCCTGGGAGCCGGCCGAGCATGAGCAGAGTAGTGCACATGTTGGAAGGGAAGATGGAAGCCATTGCCGTGCATGATGGCCCCAATAGTGAGGATTATCAAGAGATGGGGCTCTTAATTCCTAGCAAGAAGATGAAGGATGGAGTAGAGCTAGAGCAAGAGCAGCAGTACAAGCATCATTTCTCGGAAATCCAATGGCCCAATGAGTCTTGGGGATCGGGATCCGGCACCACCTCCACTACTACGATGGGCAGGACGAGAAAATCGATATTCAGTGGCAAGACATCGTACAAGTATACGGAGATCTCAAAGTCGGAGGAATACATGGATTCACTACATGGGGGTCATACGTACAGAATGAGCAAACAATAAGATGTAAAAAAACGTGTGTCATTATTATATCATGTGCCATTCAATAAGAAAGCTTTCTTTCGTATCTTGTCTTCGCTAATCTCCAGCCATTCGCTAATCTCTTTCTTTCGTATCTTGTCTTCCAGAACTCGTGATTTGCGATCCAATATTTTTGTTACAATCCTCGTGAAATCCTCTAGAGTTGTTCCCACAATGAACACCTGAACATATGGAGCCAAACATTGTCTCCTGCGAAATTAACACGCTTTCATGCCCCAATGCTTCAACTTTTTATCTAAAGATTTCAGGAGGAGCCTTGTTCCATCATGAGGAATAAAAGATCCAATCAAAACCTTTCTTTAAATACACATAATTCAATGTGAAATGAATATAAAAAAAATTAAATAACAATCCTGGAAAACTCAATTATCTTTAATGAAGTTTGAGCCCGTCACCTTATTACTTAACAAAGTACATAGCTCTTGCCACTTAAAGATAACTTTATTGCCTTAACTAGAATTGGGCTTTAAGTACTTTTCTTTCTTCATACGTGATGTGGAAGGAATGAAGGAACAAAAGTTTCCAATAAGTTAAGGTTATGATTAAGGCCATAATTAGATGGCGATGACAAGAGATAAGTATCAAACTAAAATTTTGAGCTTGCTCATGTGACAATAGCTAATCACTTAAACAATAAGGACAAGGGTTTGAACCTTCTTATACAGGGCAATAAAAAGCAGAAAAGTTACAAGGCATCAATCGGAGACTCATAACGTCCACTTCAGGAATTGTTTTTTACCATTTCCTTATTCTTTATGTCTCTCACCCATGCAATGCAGTTTATCCTTATAAAAATTCTCTCTTACAAAAAATCACATTCACACATGTACACAAGCAGAATTATATTTAAGCACAACCATTCCCATCCATACACAAATACATATAGACACAAATACACCCATACAAGCTATAGCACATGTAAAATACAAACACTTACTTACATAGTTATATACAAATATACCTACATATTGACACCAATCTTCATATAGTTATATGAGCATATATGCAAACCTATACACATATGCACATCACCATCAACAAGAACACATCTAGATGCAATTGTAAGTACCTTTTAGGTTACCAACTTTTTGACGTGACGCGGAGGGTTTGAGAGTTGTAAAAGAGAGAAAGGGAGCAAAAGGGATGCCAAAAAACTTGAATGCATCTTAACACGTTCTCATTCACAAGTGGAGGGATAAGAAATATTTGGTTTGATTTTGAGGCTTTTTTGGCTATTTCACAAAATATCTTGATGTGTGTATAAGTTTATAACATGTTCTCACAAACTTGATGAAAAAGCTAAAAATTTCACCATTTGGTAAAATTGAAAATATCAAATGTTTGCCAAACCCTCCCGTTTTTTAAATTCCTTTATTTTCCCCTCTATTTTCTTCTTCATTTTTTCTTCTCTATCCTCATCTTTTTTCTCCCTCTTCTTTAACGTCTAACTTCTTCTAACTTCCAACGTGGCTTTTTGTGTCCGTAGGCTTGCTCTGTTCCTTCTTAACATACATATCCACCTCATGGAGTCTTTCTTCGTCAAGCTCATTACCAAAACTGAGTGATTTTGTTTTTACTCTTCATAGATGATGTTCGTTCCGAAGTTTCCTGAGCAGCCTCTATCTTCTCTTTCTCAAGCTTTGAAACATGCTTCACTAGGATCTGATCTAAGCTCTCGATCAGCATTTCCTTCAGCTGCGTCTTAAAAGAAACACATGGTTCTGGCTCGTCAAGACACTGTCTTCTTGCCTTTGAAGCTTCAATCCCTCGTTGAAGCTTAGAGACATGTTTCACCAGAATGCTGCCTGGATCACTGGCTGTTAACAGAGGATGGAGCACTATCCACGGATTCTTCTTGCTCTAAGCTTTGATCCTTTCGTAGTGCACTTAGACCACATGTCGCTACGATATGTGCAAGTGAAACCTGATGATCAACACTTAGATTTACAAACCTTTCGAGCATCATTGAAGCTATGGTTCGGATCACTGATCTCTTCTTCTTTTGTGTTGTTTTGAGAGGTCCCTAGTGACAGAGTAGTGATCATCTGGTTCCGTGTGATTGATTTGTGGGTGATTCTCATCGGTCAAGGGTTCTCCTACCACAGGGATCGGAGTACTTTGGCAGCTGCTATTGTTTCTTGATCTTGTCATGGTTAGGACAGAATTGAATACAAAGTTAGATATAGAGAAACACCATAGCTAACACAGAGAGAGTAGGGATAGGAAACAAAGGCAGAGACAGATTGGGAGGCAAGAGAGAGAGGGAGGAACTCCTCCTCAAGGGGGGTCTCCAGGAGGAGGGAGTGCGTATTGGGTTGGGGTGGAACGAAGAACGTCTCCCGGAGACGGACACACATAGAGAAAGAGAGGGAAAGTGAAACACAACGTTGAGGTGTAACTTTTCTATTCCTTCCTCTTCTTTTCATCCTCAGTGGGTTGGGTTTATATAGTACAATATCTTTAGGTTACACGACAATACAAAAAGCCAAATGGGGGTAGTTACACCTACTTACCCCATTCTCTCATATTTGTACATGCACACAAAAAGCTAAATGTGCATGTGTACACACTCTTTCTCACACTCACATATTACACATTTCTTGTTTATACAAATTACACCCTTATACATTACACTATTAACCCCCTTGTACATCTATACGAGTAACAAAGGTTTTGAAAGATTTAACATGTCGGAAGCAAAACCTTAATGCACTTCGATGTGCTTGGTCCAAGCATGGAAGTCAGAATTTTTCGCCAACTAGATACTACTAAGGTTATCATACCTCCACCCGCAAATCCTTCAATGGCCGCTTCAGCCAGATGGCTTTGCATGTTGTGACAACCACTCCTCGGTATTCGACCTCAGTCTTCGATAGTGCCACTATCAGCTACTTTTTACTGCTCCAAGCAATCGCCACACTCCCCAAGGAGAACACATAACCTGATGTCGATCGTCGATAATCGGCATTTCCTACCCAGTTGGCATCCGTGTAGCCAACAAGTTGTTTGATAACATCTACTTGATATCGCAACCCTCTATCCTTCGTGTAGCTCCCATATTTCAAGATTTGATGCGCAAACTGAAGCTGGTCGGTTGTCGATTGTGACATAGATTGACTAATCAGACTGACTGGATAGCTGAGGTTTGGCTAGGTGATGGTTAAATATGAAAGGCTTCCGACAATCAGCTAGAACCGTGTCGCGTCACAAGTCGACCCCGACTCGAGACGAAGCTCACATTCTTGTCAAGAGGAGTCGAGACGGATTTACAATCCACCATGCCAAGTTTGAAGAGCATAATTTAGCACTTAATGTCGTTGGTTGATCAATATGCCTTTGGGGGTGCAGATAACTTTGATCCCGAGGAAGTAATGAAGGTCTCCTAGATCATTCATCTCGAATGATGCCACCAATTGAGACTTGATGTGGTTGATTTCCTCTAGGTCTATTTTCCAATTCTACTTCGGTTCTTGTTTGACTAATTGAAATGTCAAAGCAAGATCCAACTATTCAGATTATTCGTATTGAAGATGGTTGTCAAAGCACTGGCTAGAGTGATCCAACTATTCCCACAAATTATGATGTGATGGTAGAGGAGAAGAGAGGAAGAGTTGGATCGTGAACGAGTTTTGAAGAGGGCTGATTTTCGTTGTCCATCCAAAAAGAAAAATTTGGACATACAAAGGGCTGAATCAAAACCTATACAGGCGTCCAGGAAGTCATCTCCAGCATTCCGAATGTGGACTGAATTGGAATAAGAGGTAGATGCTTTCTCTTTCATTGAAGATTATGTTCTAAAGCCACATATCTCGGTTCCATTGGGAGACTTGTTGGCAGTCTCCAAATAGGAAGTATAGGATGATTTATTGCAGAAGGTGTGAAGGAAGAGAATTCCAGTTGATACAACGATGTCTGCAAAAAGGAGGCAGGATGGAAAGAAGGATCTACACAAGTGTTGAAGCATGAATATAATATTCCGAGGAGCCACTTTACTCGGAATCACTGGGCTCAGGCAACTACGACAACGAAAGTATGACTTGGTGGTTTATCGGATGCAGTCATGGCTTTGATTAATAGTGGCTTGGAGATAAACCTCATATCCTTGGAGGTTTACAAGAAAGGAGGGTGATTGATGACCTCTGATCATTGTTAACCGTGGGACAAAAAGGAGATTATAGTGTGAAACGAATCTTGAGGAACGAGTAGGTAAAGTAGATGAAATATCAAACTGAGAATGGGAAAGGTAATGAATTACGTGCAGTCGAGAATGACGGTCGAAAACGAAGACGGACTGGAGTGCACCAAGCAAGAAACAGAAGTTATAAAACAAGGAGCGGAATCAACGAGAAAGGAAGTTAGAAAGGGAGATACCCTGTTCCTAGAAAGAATTTTTGCTATCTATCTGATTGTAACTCCGGCCGTAAGTCGTGTTGTAAGCCGTGTAACCATTGCATATATTAATATATATCTCATTGTGGGTCTAATCTGTTGGAGTATCTACCTGTGTAATTTGGAATTGCTATCTTAATTTCAAGTATAATTTACATGGCTGGTTGTGGTCGACTATTTCTGTAGGTCGGATTGCCGTGCAATCCCTTGTTCTTGCTCACCACTTCGTACCACGATCCCTTGACCCGATTACCTTAGAAGTAATTGAAGGTGTTACCTAAGAGAGAGAGAGAGAGAGAGAGAGAGAGAGAGAGAGAGAGAGAGAGAGATAACACAATTTGGCACGCCTGACTCACGCTATTGTGCATCACAGCGAACAACGTCACTGGAAATGCCCAGCCACCCTTACGACGCCCAACTATCTCACGCGCTCTCGACTCCCATCCCGCCATGCGGAGCCAACTGAGGAAACCACTAACTTCGTGCTCACACAACAATCATTGCTAGAGCCCCTAGAGTTGCACCACTCACCATCAGTGGTCCCAAATACACAATCACACATAGGCCGCGACCTCGTCACTCCTCCAAGTCCTCCTGAAGTTACCCAAACTGAGTTCAACCCCTTTTTTGGCGCTACCAGAAGACCCGGACTTCGACACCATGCCTTACCCATATCCACGTTACACGGGTGGCCCCGATGAAGAAGCTCACATCCGCTCTTTTTAATCCACTTGGTAAGCCAACCATTCGATGGAGCGTCTTACCGCTATAGAGATTGGCACCTCCAAGATCGTCGAGTTCACACTCTCGCTTGATGCTCTTGCCGCATGGTGGTATTCTCACCACGATCGTAGGGAGTCTACAACATTCCAGGACATCCGCAACTGTTCCTTGAATTATTCCATCACGAGATCCCAAAGCGCGAACTGCTCTGGCAGTTCTATATGATTGCCTAGGAACCTAACGAAACGGTTTCCCAGTTCACACTCTGGTTTCAAGATCTCTATCGACAACTCGTAGAAGATGTGTCGGCAAATCATTTGAAAGATACATTCCTTGTCAGCTTCCGGGAACCTCTACGGACAACACAGGCCCTCACGGAGTTTTCACAACAAACCATTGAGTAGTTGGTCACTCACGTTTTAGCTTTAGATAGGGCCCACCTTAACAATTCCTTCTCAATGGGCACTCTCCAAAACAACTTGCCGACACACGAAGAAACCTAGTTTCGGCAACTGTTGTCAGGAATATTACTACTACTGACAGGGAATTAGTACTAAAAGATGAGGATTAGTACTAAGAAGGGTGCAGATCTCTCGGGAGAGAGAGAGAGAGAGAGAGAGAGAGAGAACGATGATAACAAAGATATATATACTATATGAGGAGAATATACAAGAATAGCTAGGAGGCTTAAGACTGGCATTGAACCGATTTGGTTCTTAATAATGCCATGTGCCTCTTTTTATAGTGGCTTAGGAATACTCTTGACATTTCTAGAATGTTCCAGAGAAATCTAGAATATACATGGATTTCTTAAATGAATAAATAAATAGAAATAATGATCTTCGTATTACAATGTATAGCTTAATGGTAAGGCTTCAACCTATGTGACACAAGGTTATGGGTTCAAATCCTTTTGAAGCTATACCATGCTCTATCATGACACTATCGGGATTTGGCTTGTCGGGATATCACTGATGAAAGTCCGTAAAACAAACAGAGCATTTACAACATTCTCAACTCGTTCCCAAGTATGCTTGCTTGGACTATAGCCTAGCCAATCGACCAAATATCGCTTAAAGCTTGTTGCGAACAATCTTGGAATCGAGGATGGCAACTACTTTGTACTCTGGTCCTGATTCAAGCTCGATCGGGGGTGGAGGTGGTGTAATACGATTCGGAATAGTGTTGTCTTGATACGGTTTGAGAAGAGAACTATGAAAAACCGGATGTATCCATAGTTGCAGAGGTAGATCGAGACGAAAAGTGACATCATTAATTTTTCCGATAATACTTAAAGGACCTAATCATCGATAATCCAATTTATCACATGGTTGAGTAGTTTTGATGTGTCGTCGTAATAGCCATACCCGATCTCCAATATTAAAACTGGATGGAAGCCGATGACAATCCACATAATCCTTCTGTGTTTGTTGAGCTTGTTGTAAATGAGGAGATAAGTCTGCATGTATCTTGTGTAGCCGTTCCAAACGATCCTCAGCATAAGGATTTGTGGGTAACTCCAGAGTTTTGAATACACACCATCGAGGATGATAGCTTGTATAAGCATAAAATGGTGTAACCCTAGTCGATGAGTGGACAAAGTTATTATACAAATTCGGGAAAGTGGAGAATATCTGCCCAGTCATTTTGTTGATAGCTTAGAAAACAACGAAGATATTGTTCAAGCGTTTGATTTGTTCGTTCTGCTTGTCTGTCTGTTTGCGGGTGGTAGCCAGAGGAGAGGTTACAAGTGACCTTGAGCATTTTGAAAAGATTCTTCCAAAATTTCGAGAAAAATTGGGGTCCACGGTTGCTGATGCCATGATGCCGACATACCTCACGCATGATAGTTTCGACATTCTCTTCACTAGTGATTTCCTTAGTACAAGGCAGAAAATGTGCCATCTTCGTATATTGATCTACTACTGTTAAGATCACATCCAATCCCTTTGAAACTGGAAGATCTGTGATGGAATCTAGAGAAATGGATTGCCACGACTTTCTCGGAATTGGTAATGGTTCTTGTTTAGAATCAAGCTCAACCTAATCTAGTGTGTGAACACACCCATGAGAGTCCTTGTGCACTCAAAGGTCAAAAGTCACCACTCTTATCTACACATTAACTATGTGTCATAGAATCATATTCTATGACACATAACTAATGAGTTTCCACATTCCCCATGACCCATGAGCTTTGGTAGTTAATGAAGAGAAAGAAAGAAAGAAAGAAAGATATATTAACTTCTTCTAAGGCCAAATTTGGCCCATGAGACAATTGGTTTACAACAAAAATGAGTGTTTATCCAATCATCAAAACTAAAATAAAAGAAAATAGCTTAAGCTAAGAGAGTTCTAGTAGTGTACAAAACTTTGCACTAAGCCTAATCTCATTTCCACCCAAGTCTCTCAAAAAGAAGGGGGAGGTCAAAAGTTTTTGGTGTGGGTGTGACCCATGGTCCCGATGCATAGAGTGCCCTAGCCATGGCTTCTAGGCGGTGTAGTTCACGTTCCCTTATTTTCTTTATTGCTTCTACATCTCGTCGAGTTGCTTTGAAACCCGACATCCAAGGGCGTTTGGTTCTTCTTTGATTTTTTGCTTCATCAAGGAAAAGCCCGAGTGGTGTAGGTGTGTCGACATTCATTGTCTCCCCATGTTCCTGAAAAACTTCATTTGTTACATGTTGGTAAACATTAGCAACATTATTATCAATGTTTTGTAACTTATTCTCTCTGTGTTGTTTCAATTCTAAGATGTATATTCCTAATTTCTTTATATCTAGTGTATCTAATAGTTTAGGGAGGGTGGGAGAGGAACCAAGTATGTCTTGGTATTTTGCCCTTATCTTGACATAGGTGGGGCATTTGCATGTAAAATGGTACTCATCCTCTACCTCTATGTGGCATAACCTACATATCCTTTCCTCCCTAGGGACTGTCAGGAATAGTACTAAAACAGAGATGGAATTAGTACTAAGAAGAGTAGTACTATTAGTACTATTAGTACTAAGAGGACGGGACTGCGTAAGATTCCCGAGAGAGAGGAAGTGAGAAGAGGAGAGAGAGAGAGAAATAGGATGATGACAGCAGCTCTTATATTATATGAAAAATAAGTACAAATCGACTAAGAGGCTTAAGACTGGTGTTGAACCAATTTGGTTCAACATAATGCTTAGTGCCTTCTTTTATAGTGTTCTCAGGAATAATCCTGAAGCTTCTAGAATGTTCCAGAGAAATCTGGAATATACATTACTTTCTTATAATAAAACATAAATGAAAATAATATTCTATGAATTACAACAGATGGTGAGATGGTTAAGAGCTCGACCCATATACCATAAGGTCATGGGTTCGAGTCTTGCCATCTCATGACACTATCTCCCCCTTAAAGACGACGAGTGGAACGAGTCAGCGCTACTTGCGGACCGGGTTTGTCCGGATACTTTCGGTGGAAATCAGCAAGAAGATCTTGTGCATTGGCAACATTCTCGACGGGTTCCCAAGTACGTTCACTCGGACTATAACCGAGCCAATCGACCAAGTAATAGAGTTTGTTGCGAACAAGTTTGGAATCGAGGATGGCAGCAACTTCATACTCCGGGCCGGCGTCCAACTCCAGTGGGGGCGGCGGTGGTGTCACACGATCGGGAATGGTGTTTGCTTTATAAGGTTCAAGAAGAGAACAATGGAAAACCGGATGTATCTGAAGCTGCGGAGGGAGATCAAGGCGGAAGGTGACATCATTAATCTTCCCCGTAATACGGAAAGGACCGAGTCGTCGATAATCCAACTTGTCGCACGGTCGAGTAGTCTTGATGTGACGACGTAAGAGCCATACTCGATCTCCGATGGCAAAAGAGGAGGGAATCCGATGACGATCCGCATAAGTCTTCTGTGTGTGTTGAGCATGACGAAGGTGAGTAGAGAGATCCATCTGGATCTTGCGTAGCCTCTCCAAATGATCCTCGGCACGAGGGTTGGTAGGTAGCTCCGGAGTGTCGATCACCGACCAGCGAGGATGGAAACCGGTATAAGCGAAAAATGGGGAGACCCGAGTCGAGGAGTGAATAGCATTATTATACGCAAACTCCGCAAAGTGGAGAATCTCGGCCCAATCGTCCTGTTGATAACTCAGGAAACACCGGAGATATTGCTCCAGCGTTTGGTTTGTTCGTTCCGCCTGTCCGTCGGTTTGAGGATGGTAGCCGGAGGAGAGGTTGCAGGAGACCTTGAGCATCTTGAAGAGATGCTGCCAAAATTTGGAGACAAATTGCGGGCCTCGGTCACTGATAATACTGTCTGGGAGGCCATGATGCCGAAAAACCTCACGCATAACAAGAGCGGCGGTTTCCTCGCTAGTGATGGCTTTAGTACATGGCACAAAATGTGCCATCTTCGTATATCGATCGACGACGGTTAGGATAGCATCGAACCCTTTCGAGACCGGCAGATCTGTGATAAAATCAAGACAAATAGACTGCCATGGCTTACTTGGAATTGGTAAAGGTTCCAACAAGCCATATGGATGGTGTCGTGGCATCTTTGCTCGGCAGCAAGCATCACAGGTCCGAACGTAGTCGTCGACAAAACGGCGCATGTGGGGCCACCAAAAAGATCGCTGCACTAGCTCCAACGTCTTAGTACTACCGAAATGTCCCGCCGTATGGGTGTCGTGACAATGTTGGACAATTTGAAGGCGACAGGAGCAATCGGGGACATATACGCGCTTTTTAAAGAATAACAAGCCATCATGATATTCGAATTGTCGGTAGTCAATACCTGGTTGTTGAGACTGAGAACAGGATGCCCGAGAAGTATCAATGTGCGCCAGGATGTCTTGAGCAAAACTATCCGTCTTCAAGGTTGCACGTATGTCATCGGTAATCCGTGAATCCATCGGGGTGTGAAAAATCCGCGTCGTGTGCAATCGTGTTGGTCCCAAGATTACTTGCTTTTGATTATCAAATGTTGCTTCACCAGGACGAGGTGCAAGATATGAACGTCGTGATAGTGCATCTGCTTTTCCTTGCTGCTTCCCCGGTCGATATGTGATTTTGAAGTCGAAACGCGTGAGGAATTGCGCCCACCGAGCTTGCCGTCGATTTAGTATGCGAGCGTTCTGAAAATAAGCAAGATTTTTATGATCGCTGAAGACAATGACCTGATGTGGAGAGCCCTCTAAGAAATGCCGCCATTGTATAAATGAATCCACGATGGCTAATAACTCCTTGTCATGTATTTCGTAGTTGATTTCTGCGACATTGAATTTGCGCGAATGAAAAGCCACCGGATGCAACTCTTCTTTATCACCTTGTTGAGAAAGGATGCTACCGAGGGCGAAATCTGATGCGTCGGCCTCCATGATGAATGGTTTGCTTGTATCCACATGAGCTAGAATCGGTGCTGATGTAAAGGCTTTCTTAAGATGCCGAAAAGCCATATCTGCTTCAATGGACCAAAGAAATGCTTGGCCCTTCTTCGTAAGTTGTGTGAGAGGTAAAATAATCTTCGAGTAATCCTGTATAAACTTACGGTAGAAGTTAGCAAAACCTAGAAAACATTGTACATCTCGTACCGACCGTGGAATTTGCCACTCTAGTACAGTTTGGATCTTAGCTGGATCCATGGCGATGCCCTTTGAGGAGATGACGTAGCCTAGAAATTCCACTTGCTTGCAGTCAAAGCTACATTTTTCTAGCTTGGCATAAAGACCATTCTCGCGGAGTCGCTTTAGTACTAATAGTACATGAGAGTCATGCTCTTCCTGGGTCTTCGAATAAATCAACAGATCATCCAGATAAATGATCAAACAGATATCCAAGAGGTCTCTGAATATATCATTTGCCATGTGTTGGAAGACTGCGGGTGCATTGGTTAGGCCAAACGGCATAACAGTATACTCAAAATGCCCATACCGCGTGCGAAAAGCGGTCTTCCACTCATCTCCCGGTCGGATCCGCACGAGATTATACGCTCCGCGTAGGTCGATTTTAGTAAAAAACTTGGCACCATTAACTCGCTCTAAAAGACTTGATATAAGAGGAAGTGCATACCTATTCCGGATGGTGACTTTATTTAATCCGCGGTAATCAACGACAAGACGAAGTGAGCCATCTTTCTTCTTGACAAAGAAGATGGGTGCACCGGCCGGAGATTTCGAATGACGGATGAACCCGCTTGCCAAGTTCTCCTCTATGTAGGCTCGAAGGACTTCTAACTCGGTGGGTGACAGGTTGTAAATTGGTCCCCATGGTGGCTCGGTTCCTGGTTGTAAATCGATGGGACAGTCATAGGGACGGTGATGAGGAAGGGTACCGGCTTTTACCTTGTCAAATACATCGGCATAAGGATGATATTTTGCCGGAAGTTGTACTGAGGAGTCCTTCTTAATAGTGTTGGAAGGATGTACTGATATGGAAAATAGGAACATTGCCTCCTTGGGTCCTTCTTCGCGTAGTTGATGGAGTGAAATGGTCGAAACTCGGCGAGTTGATTCTTGGGGTGGTCGATATCGGACTTCTCTTGTTCTCCAATCTATGGCTGGATTATGTAACTCAAGCCAAGGTAATCCTAGGACAATGGGATGCTCTGGACTACTAATTATATTAAATGATATTATACACACAAAACTACCTAGGACAACTTGAATGGGTTCTGATTCTTCTACAATATTCCCGGAAGCAATGGGACGACCATCAATGACCACTACAGATGCGGGACAAGGAAGTTTTCTTAAGGATATCTGAGAAGCTTGGGCAAAATTTCGATCCATGAAACAGGAATTAGCTCCGGAATCTAAAAGTGCTAGGACGGGTACTGGGGGAGTACTTTTAGTACTAACAATGACTTGGGCTAGGAACACATTGCTAACTTGCTTGGAAGGAATGGAACCACTAATGGGCTGTACAGATCTAGGGCTGTTGTCCAACCAAATGGCTCCTATTTTGGCTGGACTCAATCGTTTAACTCTTCATCTAATTGACTAAGGATTTCAAATTTATTTGAGATACTTGGGCTATTAGTACTATGAATACTATCTGACACTCTATTAGTACTATTACTACTATCAGACACTCCGAAGGGAAGAATTGACTCAGGTTTAGTACAGGCAACAATTTGATTTACCTGTCTTCTTGGCCTATGGGGACAATTGATGGCGATATGTCCTGGTCCACCGCAATAAAGGCATAATCGATTGGCACGTCGTCGTTGCTTTTCTTCTTCCGATAACGGGCCGCGTCGACGCATGGTATCGATCTCCATCGGTGTCGAAGTATTTGCTTGAGGTATGTCTCGTGCAAACGGTTTAGCCGCGACTGCGGCGTAAGTGGGCTCTGGCCTAGAGCGTGGTATCTGTAATTGACGTTCTGAACGCCGTTCAAAAAGGCGGTTGTCACATCGAACTGCTCGACTGATTGCCTCCGTAAGAGACTTTGGTTCTTCGGGGAAAGTTAGAAGTAGATCTTTGACATCGTTTCGCAAGCCATAGCGAAACTGTTCCATTAGTGCTTGATCATCCCAGGGTATATCTGAAGCAAGTAGGCGGAAATCCGCCGCGTAGGCAGAGGCTGGACGATCGCCTTGACGCAATCGCCGGATCTTGTTGATCGCCGTCCTGATGCTGTCGGTGTCTCCAAAGCAGGCTTTAAACTCACCAATAAAATCTTCAAAGTTATTAAGCAAGGGCGATTGTTTTTCTAGAAGCGGAGCGAACCATGCCAAGGCTGAGCCGCTAAGTAGCGTGCCTATTAGGCCGACTCGAGATGCATCAGTGGGATATCGGGAAGGATGCATCTGGATGACTAAGCGTACCTGATTAAGGAATCCCCGAAATTGCGAACGCGTTCCATCAAATTACACAGGAAGTCCAATCTTGGGCTCTTTATGAAATCCTTGGGGACTGGATCCTTGTTGTTGCAACGCTGCTTCGAGTTGTTGTACCCGTAACGCTAACTCCCCATGTTGTTGTTGCGTTTGTTGTTTTTCTAGAGCGATTTGTTGCAGATCCCCTATCAGCCGTTGGTTTTCTTGTTCCAAGGCAACAAACTTTTCTTTTAGGCACTGTAGCTCGGAGAAAACGGATTGGTATTCTTGGGCGCTAACAGTAGCCATAGTATAGGGGAAAGGGTAGGAAGATGAGGGAGAGTGACAAGTAGGCTAGAGGAAGAAATTGGTTCAAACTGTCAGGAATAGTACTAAAACAGAGATGGAATTAGTACTAAGAAGAGTAGTACTATTAGTACTATTAGTACTAAGAGGACGGGACTGCGTAAGACTCCCGAGAGAGAGGAAGTGAGAAGAGGAGAGAGAGAGAGAAATAGGATGATGACAGCAGCTCTTATATTATATGAAAAATAAGTACAAATCGACTAAGAGGCTTAAGACTGGTGTTGAACCAATTTGGTTCAACATAATGCTTAGTGCCTTCTTTTATAGTGTTCTCAGGAATAATCCTGAAGCTTCTAGAATGTTCCAAAGAAATCTGGAATATACATTACTTTCTTATAATAAAACATAAATGAAAATAATATTCTATGAATTACAACAGATGGTGAGATGGTTAAGAGCTCGACCCATATACCATAAGGTCATGGGTTCGAGTCTTGCCATCTCATGACAGGGACTCCGTTAGTACGTCCATTCTCAATCTCAAGTTGGTGAGATGATATTCTAAGTTGACCAATGGCAAACATTAGTGCATGTGGTAAGAATACATCTAGATATCTTGGTTGCGTGATAAAACCTAACTTAGAGAACTGCATAAAGTGTTCCTTATAGTACGACATTTTAGATGGGAGTGGCTCTAGTGGGGTGATCCATTTATACTGAGTATAAATTTTCCATATTTCTTGGCGTATTACTTTATTACGGTCCTCATGAGAGATTAAAGTGTTATCAGTCGTGTGGTCGTACTTAAGGGGGGGGAGGTTATTAATGTCTAGACCGTTGGCAAGAAGCGAACTCACCATCATGCCATACCATCAGCTAGTATAGTTGGACTCATACAATGCTCGAGAAGCCTTAAAGGCTTGATGGGATATTCTATCAAGTGGTTGGTTATGTATCTTGTGGATAAAGACTACAAGTTGAAAAAGTGCTTCTACTAACATAGGGGGTAGAGTGAACTCAACCCTAATAATGTCATGTGGGACCGATGATTTGCTTCGGAGTTGGCGTGATAACATCATCACCAATGGTCTCTCTAATTGTGTCCACATGAAAGATGGTAGTCCTGGAGCCCAAACCGTTGATGCATACATGAGAGAGGGAGTCACTAATGAGTCAAGGAGCCACCCTTTAGTTCGTGGCTCTTGGAAGTATGCTTGGTGGCATTGTCTCTCGAGGAGTGAGAGGGATGCATGTCCTCTTGTAAGTCTATCCTTTGCTGCTTGTGTCATCGAAAATTTACCTGAGCGGGCACTGAAAGTGACTCCGAGAGAGAGAGTGACTATATAAAGCACTCTCCTCCTACTTTGTAATTAGTTCGGTTAATCTCCTTTGTAATATATATCTTTTTGAGTATTCTATTGTCTCTCCAATCTATCTATCTTGTGTTTCTCTCTCTCTCTCTCTCTCTCTCTCATACACACACTCACAACACATATCGCTAATCTATTCCGCTGCACAAGAATCACCATCGATTCTTTCCATGGTATCAGAGCGGTTTGGTAGTTCGATCTATAGCCCATTCACATGTGTTGAGCTCTACGCCGACGTTCAAGAAGAACCGGCTCATCGCAATCGTAGTGCGACTACATAGCTCGTATTCAAGAGAGAAGAAGAAGGAAGAAATCTACATCGAACACCATGAATACTCAAATCGGGAGCACTCTCCCTAGCGAGAAGTTGGACCGAAACAACTTCGCATATTGGGAGTACAAGATGCACCAATACCTTGTCGGTCAAGGTTATTGGGGCTACATCAAAGGAGCACAAGATAACTGGCCCAATCCGAAAGACGCCGACTACGCAACATGGGAGCAAGTGGCGAGTTGAGTAATGTATTTCTTGGCGACATGTGTACACGAGCACATGCTCAGCTACATTCGAGAAGCCGAGACGCCGAAGGAAGCGTGGGAGAATCTACGAAAGATTTTCGCCACCAACACAACCGCGAGGAAGCTTCAACTCCGCCAAGAGTTGAACAACATCCAACAAAGGGATATGTCCATCACAAGCTACACCTTGAAGATCAAGGAGCTTTGTGATGCACTTGGCTCAATAAGCGTCAATGTGGAGGATGACGAAATGGTGCAAATATGCCTCGTCGGCCTTGCACCATGGTTCAGTACGATGCGGACCACCGTACTAGCACGGGAGAATCCGCCCTCCTTCGTCGATCTTTAATCCATGTTATTGGTCGATGAGAATCATGTTCAAACAAAGAGCAACGCCTTGGAAGGCCACATGCTCTACACGCATTCAAATGGAAGAAGAGGACGTGCCCAAGCAAGAGGTCAATTCGGCCAAGGACGAGGCGACGAATGAGGTCCGACTTATGACAAGAACTCCCAATTTTGTCAACAAGATGGAAGCCATTGAGGAACCTTTAGAAGAAGGGGGAGCTCCCATTCCGGTCTGAGTTGACAAAACTCAATCGAATGCAGATATTGCGGAAATATCGGCCACCACGAAGAAGAGTGCCGAAAGAAGATGCGTGAGTCGGCTTCCTCAAGCCGACAACTCACAAATTACGCCACCAATTGTGATTATGAAGACCTTGGCGGAATGTTCGTGATGAGACATAGAGCAAATTCTATGTCGGGCTCTACTTCGACTAATGCCTCCAATCCAGAAGATGTATGGTTTGTCAACTCTGGTGCTTCGAACCATATGACATCCCATCAAGAATGGTTCTAAGACTTGCGGGAGACGGATCGACCTAGTTATGTCGAGACTAGAGATGACACCATTCATTGTATTTGATTTATTGGCAATGTCCCATTTGGGAAAGACGGCGAACAAACTTGCATAAAAAATGTCTTATATGTACCCACCATGACGAATAATTTGGTCTCCGTCGGCCAAATTGTGGAGCAAGGGATGCAAATTTGATTCAACCAAGGTGGTTGCTTCATCGAGAAGGAAGGTTGACTCATCGCTCGGGGTCGAAGGGAAGGTCGAATGTTTATCCTCAAGTCAAACGAGGTGAAATCGGTCATGTATGCAAAGGGCCTCAAATTTGACACCGACATAGAGCTATGGCATAAAAGAATCGGCCATATCAATCTCAACAAACTCAAGGCGATGCAATCGAAAGGAGTCGTCATTGGGCTCCCGACCTTCAAAGAAAAAGAGATTGAAGGAGTATGTGAAGCATGCCGATTCGGCAAGCAACATCAACACTTGTTCCCGAAGGACATGAACGTGAGCAAAAGCCTATTGGATGTAGTCCACTCGAATGTGTCGGGACAGGCACAGACGGGTACGTTTGGAGGATGTCGGTACTATGTTACCTTCATCGACGAATTCTCTAGATACACATGGATCTTTCCCATGAGGATGATGAGCAAAGTGTTTACACACTTCCAAAAATTCAAAAGTGAAGTCGAAAAGACAACTGGGCGCCATGTACGATGTCTTCGATCAGACGGAGGAAAGGAATACTTCTCCGATGCATTCACGGCATACCTTCAAAAAAAAGGAATTCGGCAAGAACTCACTTGCCGACAGACACCGCATTAGAACGGTGTAGCCGAACGAAAGAATCGGCACATCCTCGAGGTAGCACGAGCCATGCTCAACGAGAAGCATATGCCTAAGTCATATTGGGTAGAAGCTGCAAATACCGATGTCTACCTCATGAACCGGTGCACAACATCTGGAGTACACGAGGTCACCTCGCACGAGAAATACCATGGGAAGAAGTCGAATCTGTCACATGTTCGGATATTCGGTTCCATTGCATATGTGCTCATCCCCGACGAGAAGTGGAAAAAGCTCGACCCGAAGTCAGAGAAATGTATCCTCGTAGGATACTCACTAGAGCAAAAGGGGTATAAGTGCTATAACCCCTCTACTTGGAAGGTTCGTGTAAGCCAAGATGTAGTCTTTGACGAATCACCATCATGGTACGAACCCGAGCCGACTATGCTCGAATCATCTACCAACGACCTCGACAACACAGACGATGATCAACTAAGGTCTATAATGGAGGAAAGTCCTATCTCAACTAGATTGAGCGGACTGCAAGAGCCTCCAAGCAATGAAAACACATGTTAGCGAAGTCCAAAGATGGACAAAGGGAAGACCAAAATGCTGTAATATGAAGACGACGGCAATGAATCGACTCACCCACTCGATAGTGAGTTCGATGGCTTTGATATGCCTCTTTTGAGGTCACCCAGAGTTAAGAAGGCACTTACATCGGTAAATGAAAACCTTCGTCGCTCCACCCGTGAGAAGAATCCTGTTAGCCGATTCGGCTACAACGATGATATGGCATACCACTATTCCTTTATGATGAAGGTGGCATCAGTTCAAGAACCGGAGAGCTTTACCGAAGCTGCTAAAGATCTGTGATGGGTCAAAGCGATGAATGAGGAGATGCTAGCTCTCAGCAAAAACAAGACATGGGATCTGTTGGGAGACAAGTCCCTCCGGATGGGAAGGGAGAAGAACAATGCCGACGAACAAACTCGACCTCGGCCGAAACGGTATGAGGAGTACCCGGCTACGGAGAGCCGGATGATACAGGCCCGGTATGAACCGGATGAGGAATACCCGGCTACGGAGAGCCGGAAGGTGCAGGCCCGGTATGAACCGGATGAGGAGTACCCGGCTACGGAGAGCCGGATGTCGGATGAGGAGTACCTGGCTACGGAGAGCCGGATGGTGCTGACCCGGTATGAACCGAAGGAAGAGACATATTCGTAAATATGTTTCTGAGAGCCCATTGTGGCTATATTTGTAAATAGCCGAAAAGTCATATTAGTATAAATATGACTTAGGGCAAAACTAATTATGTGGTTGTTGTTACTTTTCTTGTTGGTGCAAGAAGAAGAGAGAGCACGTAATAGTGTACAGAGAGAGAGAGAGAGAGAAAGAGATCGTTGCCTCTGTTGTAACCGCCGCCTGTGGCGAAGATCGTGAGCACGAGGTCGTTGCCTTTGTGAACTCACTGTTTTGTACATTCCAAGTTAGTGATAGTTTGCAGCCTGTGGGCTGCCGTGGTTTTTCCCTCTTTGGGTTTTCCACGTAAACCTCCTGTGTAGTGTGTGTATATCTTCCTCTCCTTTGTGAAGTGTTTTACTTCCCATTTTCTGTGTATCATTCTACGCTCGGTTGTGGCCGAGCGTCGTGCATAAGGAACGTTAGGTCCCCGACAGGATCTTGTCCCACACTCATCGCAGAAGAAGGCAATTAGCTACAAATGGATATACAAAGTGAAGTATAATGTCGACGGTTCCGTCAATAGCTACAAAGCTTGACTCATAGAAAAGGGCTACGCACAAACACATGGAGTCGACAATGAAGAGACCTTTGCCCCAGTGGCAAAGATGATGACTATGTGGACCGTGATCGCACTTGTAGTGGCGAAAGGGTGGCCCCTCCACCAGATGGACGTCAAGAACACCTTTCTTCAAGTTGAATTAGAAGAGGAGGTGTACATGGTACAACCACCTGACTTTGAATCCAACATTCATCCGAAAGACATCTGCTGACTCAAGAAGCCTCTCTACGGCTTTAAGCAAGAACCACGTGCTTGGCACTCGAAGATAACACAATGTCTTCATTGAATTGGCTTTCGAATGTCAAAATCCGACAATTCTCTCTATGTAAGAAGTGATTTCGAAAGTCCCATTGTCATGATCCTGTACGTGGATGGTCTGGTCATTGGACATCAACAAGGTCAAATCCCTCCCCTCCAACAAATTCGAGATGACGGACATGAAAGAGCTCCATTACCTCCTTGGGATCGAGGTAATTCAGACTCCAGCCGTGATTATGATCTCCCAACGACACTACATTCTCAAGTTGTTATACAAGTTCGGGATGACTAAGTGCAAATATGTGGCAACACCTCTCGACCGAAACCTCAAATTAGATGCCAGTTTTGGCACCACAGAGTGTGAGTCGACTTAGTATCCGTGTTGGCTTCTCATTAGGAGGGTGGACGCTCCACAGGGGGAATCTCCTGCTTGCTCGAGGACCGAAGATAGACTCATTGTATCCTTTGCACATCACACTCAGAGAGGGTGACCTGTTTCTGGTTGACATCCCCATGCCATAGTGATGGCATGGATGACTCGGACACCTCAGCAAGGCCGATATCACACACTTATCTAGAGCCGGATACATCCCCAAACTCTCCTTCTCGGATCATCAGTTCTGCGAGCATTGACAATACGGCAAACAAACAGCTGCGACACACCCGTCATCTGCCCCAAGAGAATCGAGTCCTCTCGACTTGGCCCACTCAGACGTCTGTGGTCCTATGCCATATCAGTCTCTTGGCAGTGCTTTGTATTTTGTTAGCTTCATTGACGACTCAACTTGGAAGATGTGGGCTTATCCGATCAAAACCAAAGATTGAGTGTTCTCGATCTTCTTTGATTAGCTCGCTATGGTTGAGAACCAGTTCGGCAGAAAACTGAAATGCTTTCGGACCGATTATTGAGTGACAAGCTCAACATTGGGTGCGTAACACGGTACGTAACCCAGTGCGTAGATTGGGTGCGTAAAACATTACGCATAGTGTGGCCGTATCGGTGCGTAAATGAAAGGCCGTTAGTATGGTATTCCTCGTAAGGAATAATTTTGGGAGTTAGTGTAGTAGGCTCATTTATGAGCAGTCAAGTACGATCAGTACTTGTGTTAGCCTGATTGTCAGGGCTTGTATAAAAGATGCTCACCGAGCACGAAGTATGTACAGAGTGTCATTATTTTGAAACAAAACTGAGTTGTCTGCTCTATCTGTTTCTCCACCTCCTCCATCTCCATCTCTGCGTTTTTTTGTGTGTTTTACCGAACTGTGTACTCTGTGTTTCACATACGCTTCCGCACACGTATTCTTTCACATGGTATCAGAGCGCGAGGGTTGAAGTCCTCTGTAGCCGACAGAAAATCTTGCGACAAAGACAGAGTTGAGTTGTTCTTTTTGTATTCGGAAAAGATAAGACAGTGACATGGACAAAGGAATGGGAAGCTTGGTACCGACTGAGAAGCTCGATAAGAGAAACTATGCATCTTGGTCGTACAAGATGCACAAGTACCTGCTTGGTCATGGCTACTAGAGTTATGTCGAAGGAGCTAATGATACAACACCCGAATTGACACACAGGGATTTTTTGGCTTGGAAACGAGCGGCAAGCAGAGTTCTCTACTACTTTGCGTCTTGTGTGAGCGACCAACTATTGAGCTATATTCAGGATGCTAAGATGCCAAAGGACGTGTGGGCGAATCTCAAGAAGATTTTAGTTGCTACCACAATGGCCAGGAAGCTGTAGCTCAGACAGGAGCTCAACAATGTCCAGCAGAAAGATCTGTTTGTGGCCGATTACACAACTAGAATCAAGGAAATCAGCGATTCTCTCGCCTCCGTCAACGTGAACATTGAGGAAGATGAAATGGTGCAGGTTTGTCTTGGTGGGATAGCATCAAAGTTCGGAGCATTCCGAACGGCCGTCTGTATGAGGCAGAATAAGCCTTCGTTCTTTGAGCTTCAGTCAATGTTGCTCGTGGAGGAAAATCACATGGGTGCATTGACGAGCACACACGTCGACGGCAAGCTGTTGTACATGGAGGACGATAGGCCCTTGTGGTTGTGGCGGACAAGGCGGATCGGCGTGTAATGGAGGTGGCCGAAAAGAGTAGAATGGACGGCATAATTGAAATGCAAGAAGCAATTTCGAATCCTCCGGAAATAGGGGGAGTCATGGTAGCGCCGGAAGCCGGCAAGAGAAGGTCGTGACGGAATGCTGGTACTGTGGCAAGAAGGGCCACGGAGAGAGCGAGTGTTGGAAGAAATAAGCCAATTCGGACAAAACTGGATCGAGCGGAAGAGACACAGGAAGGCGTCAAAAGTCGCACTACGCTGAGGGCTCCGAACGAGCTAGAAATGGATCGGGCCTTGCCTTCGTAATGAAGCACAAGGCCAATATGATGGCTGTGAACACCTCGAAATCGAGCGAGGTGTGGTATGTCGATTCCAAAGCGTCAAATCATATGACGAGTCATGAGGAATGGTTCTCGTACTTGGAGAAGTCGGAAAAGCAAGGAGTGGTCGAAACCGGAGAAGACACTTCACATACCCTTGAACATGTCGGTGAAGTTCCCCTCAGCCACGTCGGGCAGAAAGGGAATCTCATGAATGTGTTGCACGTCCTGACAATAACCAAGAACCTGTGTCGGTCGGATAGATCGTTGACCAAGGCATGCAAGTTCGATTCACACACCTCGGCTACTTCATAGAAGAGGAAGGCAAAGTAATCGCGCAAGGGCGTCATGAAGGGAGGATGTTCATCCTTGACACTAATCAAGCCGGAACAAAGCTATTCGCGAAAGGACAGAAGGTCGAATTGGATATTGACCTGTGGCATAAGAGGTTGAACCATATTAATTTCTCGCGGCTTCGTGAAATGCAAACGAAGAACATTGTTTTCGGCTTGCCAAAATTTCGAGGCCAGAATGGCCAAGTCTGCGAAGCCTGCCAGATGGGAAAACAACACCAACTTCCATTCCCCAACCAGCGTAATTGTAGTCAAAATCCGCTCGATTTGATCCATTCAGATGTGTGGGGACCGGCACAGAACATGAGTCTCAGTGGAAGCCGTTACTTCGTAACCTTCATTGACGACTTCACTTGACACATGTGGGCATGCACGATCGCGAAGAAGAGCGAAGTTTTTGCGTGTTTCCTGAAGGTGAAGAGCCTTACTGAAAGGGAAACTAGGCGTAAGATCAAATGCCTACGGTCCGATGGCGGGACGGAGTACTTCTCCAACTGGTTCACAAGTTATTAACAAAAGGAGGGAATTCGACGGGAATTCTTGTGTAGATATATGGTAGAGCAGAACGACGTGGCCGAGCGGAAGAATCAGACAATCAAAGAAGCGGCCAATGCAATGCTCGAAGAGAAGCATATGCCAAAATTTTTTTGGGCCGAAGCCATGAGGACAACCATCTACTTGCAAAATCGGACTTCTGCTAATGGAGGAGTGTCGCCACATGAGCTGTATTTCGGAAAGAAGCCGAACTTGGCACACTTGGGGATTTTCAGCAGCATTGCGTATGTACATGTGCTGAACGAGAAGAGGAGGAAGCTGGATGCCAAAGCCAAGAAGTGTATCTTGGTCGGATATTCATACGAGCAGAAGGGGTATAAGTGCTATAACCCCCGCATGAAGGAAGTCCGCGTAAGTCAAGACGTCGTGTTCGATGAGTCCGCTTCATGGTACTTGCCCTCACCTCCAACACCTCTCGACTCCATTCCGAATTCTGAAGAAGAGGTCAGCGAGGCCGAGATTCCTTTGCGTGATGAAGAAATCGGAGCTCTGGAGGAGAATCCGATCTCATTTCGGCTAAGTGGGCCGAATGAGGGGTTAGGTTGAGGTGGCCAACCTATTGAAGAGACGGTGAGTAGTGGAGACTCGACCATATTATACTCGCGTAAAGAACTAAGGAGACGGTTTCCGCACTAGGAGAAGGGGAAGAAAAAGATGTTAGAGTATGATTTCGATAGTGCCGAATCAGATCGGAGTGTATTTGACTTCGAGCCAATCGAGAAAGAACCTCCGCGAAAGAGGTCGAAATTGGCCGAAAAGGCTGTGAAATCGGGTAATCACAAATTACGCCGAGCTACCTGCCAGAAGAACCCCATAAAGAGATGCGAGTATAATGAGTACATGGCGCACCATTATGCGTACATGACGCGAGTGGTGGAAGTGTGTGAGCCGGAGAGCTACGTCGAAGCGGCAAAAGACGCAAATTGGCGTGCCGCAATGGAGGAAGAGATGCGTGCTTTAACCGACAATAAGACTTGGGACGTAGTTGACGCACCGAAGGGTGTAAAGACGATTAGATGTAGGTGGGTATACAAGGTCAAGTACAATACCAACAACTCTGTCAACCGCTACAAGGCCCGATTAGTTGCGAAAGTCTATGTGTAGAAGCACCACGTGGATTACGATGAGACCTTCACGTCTGTCGCTAAGATGACTACTGTGCACGTTTTGCTCGCCGTAGCGGCAACAAAAGGGTGGCACTTAGATCAAATGGATGTAAAGAATGCGTTCCTGTAGGGTGATCTTGAGGAACAAGTGTACATGGTACAACACCCTGGATTTCTATCCGAACAAAACACTTTGACAGTTTGCCGACTGAAGAAGTCACTCTATGGAATTAAGCAAGCCCCGTGAGCCTGGAATGCAAAGATTACGCAACGGTTGCGTAAGATGGGGTTTACGACATCGAAATCAGACTCTTCACTATTTGTTCAGCAAAGTCAACATGGACCGGTTAGCCTTCTACTATATGTTGATGATTTAGTCATCGCCGGTGCCGACCTGGACGAAATCTGCCGTGTAAAGTCTCAACTTGTGGCATCATTCAAAATGAAGGATCTTGGAGACCTTCATTACTTCCTCGGGATCGAAGTGATCCGCGCCCCTGAAGGCATATTAGTCAGCCAGCGTCATTACGCGCTAAATATGCTCTTCAACTTCGGGATGGCAAACTGTAAGCCCATCTCAACCCCTCTGGATAGAAATGTAAAGCTTCGCCAAGATTTGGGAAAGGCGTGCGACCGAACACAGTTCCGACAGATTGTCGAAAGCCTCATTTACTTGACGATTATTAGACTGGATCTCAGTTACCCAGTCGGCTTGATTAGTCAATTTATGTTGCAGCCTACGGCCGAACACTTTTAGTGCGCGCAACGGATATTGCGATATGTCAGCGGCACGAAAGACATGGCGTTGTTGTATCGGGCAGGTGTAGCCGAACAGTTAGTTGGCTACACAGATGCCGATTGGGCCAGAAACGCCAGTGATCGTAGATCCACATCCGGATAGGCCTTCTCATTAGGAAGTGTGGCTATCTCATGGAGCAGTAAGAAGCAGCCGACAGTAGCACTGTCGAGCACGGAGGGCGAATATCGAGGGGTGGTGTCTTATCTGACGATGATATATTGCGACAACCTCAGTAGTATCCACCTTGGAAAAAACCCCGTATTGCACGCCTAGACCAAGCACATTGAGGTGCACTACCATTTTGTCCGTAAGCGGGTCCTTTCTGGTGTAGTCGAACTAGCGTATGTTCCAACGGGTCGGTAGATTTCTGACACTTTCACCAAACCTCTTGGTCTCGACAAGTTGCGGCATTTCTCGGGTGAGCTGGGGTTGTGTCACCTCGACAAGCCGAACTTGAGGGGGAGACAAGAACAAGAAAGTGAAAGGAGCAAAGGTGATTATCGCGGCGGAAGTGACCGTGATGCAACATCGAATGAAGAATTCGATTTCGGGCCGGCTGAAGAAGCCGAAGAAGAGAGCAAGGGCCGTAATCGTAGGGAAGTGCCGAGGATAGCCGAATCACGGGGGGTAAGATGTGGTCTGACATTGTCAAAGGCCTAAAGATTGAAGACAAATTGGAGACAACCAATTTAGATGTAAGTAGAATTGAATCGGAAGAGACCGATTCAATCGAAATGTTCGATTAAGATATTACGAATCGACTGAGGGCCAAGTGGAGGAAAGGGCAGCGGAAGAGGTGCCAACACCGCAACAACAAGGAAGCTGAGAAGGGCCACATGAGCAGACAAGCCAACTGGAAGGGTTGAAGAGTGCGGAATCGAACAGGTCAAGGAGTGCGAGCAAGGCGTGAAGCCAGGAGAAGCCGGAGCGAAGACTCAGAGGAGGATGAGGAACTTCAAGTTGAGCTTGAGGGGGAGTGTTGAGTGACAGGCTGAACATTGGGCGTGTAATACGGTACGTAACCCAGTGCGTAGACTGGGTGCATAAAACAATACGCATAGTGTGGCCGTATCGGTGTGTAAACCGAAAGGCCGTTAGTATGGTATTCCTCGTAAGGAATAATTTCGGGAGTTAGTGTAGTAGGCTCATTTATGAGTAGTCAAGTACGGTCAGTACTTGTGTCAGCCTATTTGTTAGGGCTTGTATAAAAGGTGCTCCCTGAGCACGAAGTATGTATAGAGTGTCATTATTTTGATACAAAACTGAGTTGTCTACTCTATCTGTCTCTCCATCTCCATCTCCATCTTTGCGTTTTTTTCTTTGTTTTACCGAACTGTCGTTCTCTGAACTGTGTACTCTGTGTTTCACATACGCTTCTGTACACATATTATTTCATACCAATAATGGGGGAGAATTCAAATAACAGGAATTCATCAAATTTTGTCGACAACGTGGCATAAGATGTGAATTTACGGCACCCCATAGTCCGGAGGATAATGGAATTGCCGAGGGGATGAATTGGACAATTCAGGAAAGGATAGTGTCCATGCTCCAACACTCCAGACGTCGGATGGCTTTTGGGTAGAGGCCCTACTTATGACAGTACACATAATCAATATGTCGTCGAGTAGGCCTCTAGGACTTTGGATCCCTCAGGAATTATGGACCGGTAGTAAGACGAATTACGACAAGCTGAGGATTTTCGAATGCGATGCGTACTCCCTTATCCTGAAAGATGATCACCGCAAACTTGCACCAAGGTCTAGGAAATGTATTTTCCTCGGTTATGGACCAGATGGCAAAATGGGATACTAACTCTGGGACCCCGAACACAGACAGATCGTCTGAAGTTCGGACGTCGTGTTCAATGAGTCGACCATGCATCAATCGGTCGAAAAACTGATCGAAGTCCGAAGGGTAATTTTCTCCGATGTGCCAACCCTTCACAAAGGCCCATCCCACAACACGTGGTCAGCTTCACATGTGGCTGAACCCTCTAACACCAACTTGACAATGTCCGCCTCAACACAACCGAATGACTCGGCTTTGGACCATCCGGCCATGACACCTGATTTGACTAGTCCAATCATACCTTGACAATCCGAGAGACTGTCACAACCCCCGGAGGGGTACTCTCTTGGTATATTCTATACAGACGTCGGAGAACCGACATCATACGAAGAAGCATCGGTGTCAGTTGACTCGGCCACTTGGCATCTGGCAATGGAGTTCGAAATGAATTCAATTTGTGCAAACAACACTTGGAACTTGGTCGAATTACTGAAGAATCGACATGCTCTTCCGTGCAAATGGGTCCATCGAATTAAGGAGACGTTCGATTCGGCCACCCTAAAATTTAAGGCCAGATTAGTACGAAAGGGTTCTCAACAGGAATACAACATCGACTTCGACAAAATCTTTTCACCAGCGGTAAAAATGACAACCCTTCGATGTATGCTCAACATAGTGACAATTGAGAATTTGGAGTTGATTCAGCTAGATGTCAAAACGACTTTCCTCAATGTTGATCTTGAGGAGGAAATTTATATGAAGCAGTCGAAAGGCTTCGTGATATCCGGCCAAGAACATCTAGTCTGCCAACTCAGGAAGAGTCTCTATAGCCTGAAACAAGCATCGCAACAGTGGTACAAGAAGTTCGACGACTTCATCTAATTGATCGACTTCTTAAAGAGTGATGAGGACCATTGTCTCTTCACGAAAACAACTCGGGATGGATCACCCATCTTCCTCATCATCTACATGGACGCATTGCGCATGTCCGGTCGCCATGCCGGAGAACTCGCCGAACTTATTCGGCAATAGTGGTTGAAGTTTGCCATGAAGGACCTTGGTCCGGCACGACACATTCTTGGTATGAAAATAAGTCGAAATCGAAATCAAAGACAATTGTTTCTGTCTCAATCCGACTACATTGGACGTGTCCTAGAATGCGCGTCAACATGCAATCGGCCAAATCTGCTTCAACCGCACTCCCAATTAGTACTTGACTGTCTCAGCAAGACTGCCCCACATCTGGTCCAGGGGGGTAAATTATGAAGTCGGTCCCATATGCGCCGACAGTTGGCTCCCTGATGTACGTGATGATCGTGACACGGCCTCACATCGCTCACGCCGTCAGAATTGTCAACAAATTTATGTACAATCCTGGCCGATCGCATTGGAATGCAGTCAAGCATGTGTTCAGATATCTGGTGGGCACAAAAGACCTTGGTATTCTATTTGGCCCGAGCAACACCTCAGGCGTAGTCGGATATACCGACTCAGACTTTGTAGGTTGCATTGTCGAGAAAATCCTTGCGGATGCGTGGAAGTTGGGCAGGACCAAGGGGGCTTGAACCAAGGAATCAAAAAGTGAGGAGGAAGAGTCTGTGGCTTACGTAAGCCTTGAGACCGCAGTTAAATGGAGAAGGTTAGTGAAATGAGAGAGAGAGTGTAAGAGGATCGCGTGTTGACACAGGCGCAAACAGAGATGTTGAGAACAACTTGAGCTGTGGGGAATAAGTTTCTATTAATCAAAACATGTGCGTAGCGCTGTGGGGAATTACAACCGGATCAGTGCCGGTGATAGAGCGTAGAGCTCTAGAGTAGTTAGATGCAAAGGTACGTAGGCACACAGAAGGTCGATCCCCCGGTCGGGAGCACTCGGTTATCTAACGCGAGTAGGGGAAGTGCCTTTTGGTGATACCTCGTAGAACTCCTCATCCCTTCTGCTGGTTGTTTCTCTTCTCCTCTCTACTTCACATCCCCCAAAATAGTCAAAGGTCACCCGTTTTATAGCACAAGGAGCGACCATTACAGAGCATTCCTAACCTGTCACTTTCCCTTCCTAGATTCTCCCCCCCTGATTCGCTCTCCTCGTAACTCTCCCTACTTACGTGATGTCTGAATCCCTATTAATCCTTTAACTACCTAGTACACCTTCTTCTACCTATGCCCAACACTTACACTATTTAAGTCACTAGGGGTGAGCACTCGTGCACCCTAGTGGTTCTGAGCATTTCACATTGTTTCCACCTATGGCCCAGAATCTTCACGACAGCGTAGACAGCCGTAAATTGACAACTGGATATTGTTTTAAACTTGACAATGGAGCAATCTCATGGAAATCGAAACTTCAGGAGTGCACTGCCACATCAACGATTGAGGCTGAATATGTAGCGGTGTCCGATGCGGTGAAAGAGGCCTTATGGCTCGATCGGTTGGCCTACATGTTTTGACAAGCCGAAATTGGCTCGGCTCCAATTCCTTACAGTGACACTCAGGATGTTGCTGCTCTATTGAAAAATCCAGTTCATCACAATGCCTCCAAGCATATCGATGTTCGATATCATTTTGTTCGGGAGTGTGTCACTTCAGGGAAAATCGTCCTTGAGAAGGTACCTACAGCCGATAATGTTGCGGATGGATTGACCAAGGGTCTCTCGGCGGATCGATTTTCGATCCCATCGCCATCATATGGGCGTAATGAAGAATCGGTCTGATTAAATCGATCACTCAGGATGTTTCTCAGACAATAAAGCTGGATAGTTCGAACTTCGGCTTCAGTCTCTCCGAACTCAGCCAATCCGGCCTTCTATTCTTCGAAGTTCACTGCCTCGAAAGAATTCTTGATTATTCGGAAACCTTGTATCAATCTATATTGTACATTCATTTCGGTTTACAGATTTAAGATGTATACGCCCATTATGGGGGAGTGTTGAATACGGGTTTCTAATGGACGTATTGACACTGTCTCCTTTGTACACACTAGGCTTAGGCTATTTATGTAAATAGTGAGAAGGGGAGTTGCCCTAAGTCAGTCAATATATAAACTAACTTTGTAACCTAGTTATGTGGTTGTTAGCTTAAGTTGCAATATACTCTTGACATTGTGCCTAACTCTCTCTCTCTCTCTCTCTCTCTCTTTGATGTACTCTTTGTGTTTCTGGTTTTTCTGCCTATGTTGCCATCAAAACTATGATCTTGCATCTATTCTTGATCTTCTCCTAGAAGAGTGTTGATCTTGTTCCGCATTAGATGCCGGCTTTCCCAACAACCATAATAGCTAAATAGTTTCCCCACTTTATACGACTTAGCTAATCAGCAAAGATGTAACAAATTAGCTACACTATGGACACAAGCATCAATTTTACTTGTCAATTTTCTCCACTCATTAGGGAGAGCTGTATTGCAATCCCCCAAACAGAATGCAGCAATGTGACAAGCATATTGAAAACAAATGATATGGTATGTGTGATGGCATGGTTGTAGGTGAACCACTAGAGTAGTAGTTTTGTCCTCTACACGTAATCTGCAAGCGTTGTAATGTGCTTGAACAATCAATATATCGTTTCTTGGTTCTCCTTCATTTGGTAAGGGACCAAGAATGTTCAGGTCCAAATCTTGCCTACTCCTTACCATCCCCTCCACAAAATGTAGTTGCTTCTTGTTGAGCAGCAAGCTCAACCGGATCCGGATCGGCTGAATAAGCCTGAGCCGGATCGGCATTCGGAAGGATGAGCCGTATCGGTGACCCGGTGAGCTGGGGAGCTGTTTAGCCAGGTCCATCAGTAATCGGAAGCCTAGTAGCAGCTAGACTACTAGGCATTTAATAGTCTCGTAGTCAGTGCCAGATGCTCGAGTGAGCATTGAAGTACGCGGTACTTCTGTCAGTCCTCTCAGGACTTGTATAAATAGTGTTGTTGAGCACGTTTCATGTACAGAGAACTACTATTGTTTTGTAAGAGATTTGAACGTTTTGCTCTCTCTCTCTCTCTCTGTCTCTCCCGAGTACTCTTTGTATTCTGTGTACTATTCTCTCTCTCTCTGTTCCTACGCAGCCAAGTTGTTGTCTTCCGCTTCCGCACATACGCTTTCACATGGTATTAGAGAGCGAGGGTTGAAAACCTCTGCAGCTGACATTTGCTTTCGCAAGACAAACCCTACAGGTTGTGAGAATAGAACAGTAGACAGAAAGAAAAAATATGGATAGAGGTATGACGAGTTCACTTCGTACAGAGAAGCTCGACCAGAGCAACTATGCGTCCTGGTCATACAAAATGCACCAATACCTACTGGGGCATGGGTATTGGAGTTTCGTGGAAGGAATGAATGAGGTAGCACCAGAGCCGAGTATTATACTGCCTCGCGTATTGTGTGCATGACCAGGTACTCGGCTACATAAGGGATGCAAAGACGCCGAAGGAGGCCTAGGAAAACCTGCGTAAGATTTTCGCCGCAAGTACCACAACTCGTAAGTTGCAGCTCCACAAGAGCCGAACAACATCTGTCAAAAAGATATGTCAGTTACAGACTACACCACCAAAATAAAGGAGATTTGCGACGCGCTTGGGTCCATCAACGTGAAGGTGGATGAAGATGAAATAGTACAAATCTGCCTTGGTGGTCTAGCGCAAAGGTACGGGCCAATCCGGACAGCGATCTGCACCCGGGAGAAACCACCGACCTTCTTCGACTTGCAATCGATGTTGATGGTTGAAGAAAACCACGCGAGTAGGTCCAGGACCACTCAAACAGACAACCGGATGTTGTACACGGAGGCGGATAGGCCCCATGGGCGTAGGGGACGAGGTGGGTCGACACGCACTGGAGGCGGTCGGCAAGAGTAGGAAAGAAGCCATAGAGAACGGGCCGACAATAGTTCCGAGACTTCCACAAGCAGGGGGAGTCAAGGCGGCGCCGGAGGCCAGCAAGACAAAACCGCCACGGAATGCTGGTACTGTGGCAAAAAGGGCCACAGAGAAAGCGAGTGCTGGAAGAAGCGCGCCGATTTAGACAGATCTGGATCCGGCAAAACTGGTCTGGAGAACCGGCAAAGCTCGCACTACGCACAAGGATCGAAAGGATCCGGAACCAGGAAGACTGGTAAGGGGCCAGCCTTGGTGATGAAGCACGAGGAAAATTCGATGAAGAAGACCACTTCCAAATCGGAGGAAGTATGGTATTTTGATTCCGGTGCGTCGAATCACATGACGAGCCACAAAGAGTGGTTCTCCTTCCTGGAGAAACGGGAAGAACCGGGAGTTGTCGAAACCGGACACGACACTCCTCACCCAATCGTGCATATCGGAGAAGTCCCTTTGAGCCACGTCGGACAAAGGGGGAAGCTGATGAACGTATTACATGTTCCGAATATCACGAAGAACCTGGTGTCTGTTGGACAGATTGTCAACCAGGGGATGCAGGTGCGGTTTATGCACCTCGGGTGCTTCATCGAGGAAGAAGGCCAAATCATTGCGCAAGGGCGCAGAGACAGGAGGATGTTCATCCTCAACACCAATGACGTCGGCATCACGTTGTTCGCCGAAGGACAGAAGATTGAATCGGATATTGATCTCTAGCACAAGCGGATCGGCCACGTCAATTACCGGTGGCTTCAAGACTTGCAAACGAAACAAGTTTTTTTCGGTTTGCCGAAGTTTAGTGGCCGGAAGGCCCATGTATGTGAAGCCTGCCAACTCAGGAAGCAACACCGGCTTCCATTACCCACCGAACAAAACCGTAGCCGTAACAAGCTCGACCTTATTCATTCAGATGTATGGGGACCGGCACAGAACGTGAGTCTTGGCGGGAGTTGATATTATGTCTCCTTCATCGATGACTACAGCCGACACACATGGATCTACCTCATTGAGTCGAAGAGCGAAGTCTTCAAGTGTTTCCGGAACTTGCAAAGCTTGGTTGAGCGGGAAGCGGAGAGGAAGATCAAGTGCCTGCGGTCGGATGGTGGAAAAGAATATTTTTTCGGCCAATTCAATAGTTATCTGCAGCAAACGGGAATTCGACGAGAGTTCAACTGCAGATACACACCGGAATAGAACGGTGTAGCCGAGAGAAAGAACCAATCGCTTATCGACGCGGCAAGGGCGATGTTGGAGGAGAAGAGCATGCCCAAATTCTACTGGGCGGAGGCGGTACGGATGGCCGTCTATATCCAAACCGGATCGGTGACAAGGTGTTCGCACATGAGCTGTATTTCGAGCACAAGCCGAATTTGTGACACCTTCGGATATTCAGCAGCATAGCATCTGTGCATGTGCCGGATGAGAAGCGGAGGAAGTTGGATGCAAAGTCGGAGAAATGCATCCTAGTCGTTTACTCGCATGAGCAAAAGGGGTATAAATGTTATAACCCCTGGACGAAGTAGGACCGAGTTAGCCAGGATGTTGAGTTTGATGAGACGGCATCATGGTATGCCTTACCGGCTCCACTTCTGACCCCGACCCGATACCGGAGGATTAGGCTAGTGAGCCTGAACCGGTCTAGTTAGAAGATGAAGACGTCCGCACTCTAGAAGAGAGTCTGATCTCATTTCGGTTAAGTGGACCGAATGAGCGGCTGAGTCAAGATGACCAGTCGGATGAAGAACCGGCGAGTAGTGGAGACTCGGCCGTGCTCTCCCCGTGCAAGGAACCGAGGAGACGGTTCATGCGCAAGGAGAAGGGGAAGAAGAAGATGGCGGAATACAAAACCGGCAACACTGAGTCGGATCAGTGCGAATCCGACTCTGGAAAAGATGAAGGCGGATCTTCGGGAACGAAGTCCGACCTGGCCAAGAAGGACCCCAAACTGGGTAAGACCAAGTTACGCCGGTCTTCCCGCCAGAAGAACCCCATGATGCGGTACGGGTACAATGAGTACATGGCGGATCACTATGCGTACATGACCAAGGGCATGAGCCGGAGAGCTATGCAGAAGCGGCAAAGGACGCACATTGGCGTGCCGCTATGGAGGAAGAGATGCGGGCACTTGATGCCAACGACACATGGGACCTAGTTGACCCTCCCCGACGCTGTAAACCGATTGGATGTAAGTGGGTGTACAAGATAAAGTACAATGGTGACGGTTCGGTTATCCGGTACAAGGCCCGACTAGTGGTAAAGGAATATGCGCAGACCCACGGAATCGACTACAACGAGACCTTTGCTCCGGTAGAGAAGATGACGACGGTTCGTGTGGTGCTAGCGGTTGCTGCGGCAAGGGGGTGGCATCTTCACCAAATGGACGCGAAGAATGCATTTCTTCAAGGCGATCTTGAAGAGGAGGCCTTTATGACCCAACCCCCCGGTTTTCAGTCGAAGATGAACAAGTCGGCGGTATGCTGGCTGAAGAAGTCACTTTATGGCCTGAAGCAAGCCCCCCGAGCTTGGAATGGGAAGATTACACACCGGTTGCGTAAGATGGGGTTTGCGGCCTCCAAGTCCGACTCTTCGTTGTTCATCCGGCAAGGTTCGGACGGTCCAATTTGCATCTTGTTGTATGTTGATGATCTAGTCATCACCGAACCCAGACTCGATGAAATCAGTCGAGTCAAGTCCTAGCTGTCGGACGCATTTGAGATGAAGGACCTGGGGGACCTTCACTATTTCCTTGGGATTGAGGTGATCCGAACCCCCGATGGCATATTGCTCTCACAAAGACACTATGTGTTGAATATGCTATACAAGATCGGCATGACAGAATGCCGATCTGTCTCAACACCCCTGGACCGGAACCAGAAGCTCTGTCCCAACTCCGGACCGGCCTGCGATGAGAAACGGTTCCGACAAATTGTCATAAGCCTTATATATTTGACCATCACCCGAGCCGACATCAGGTATCCGGTTGGTGTGATTAGGCAATTCATGCAGAAGCCGACCGTACAGCATCTTTAGTGCGCGCACTGAATACTCCAATATGTGAGCGACACGAAGGACCGGGGACTATTATACCAGCGAGGTATAACCGAAGAGCTAGTCGGTTACACGGATGCTGACTGGGCTGGTGATGCATCAGATCGCCGATCAACTTCCGGTTACATGTTTTCCCTAAGTAGCGCGGTTGTTGCGTGGAGCAGCAAAAAGCAGCCAACAGTGGCTCTGTCGAGCACTGAGGCTGAGTATCGGGGTGCTACTGTTGCCACTTGTGAAGCCATTTGGCTTCGGCGACTACTGCAAGACCTACGGATCGGGGTACCAACCCTGATCCTGATCTACTGCGACAATATGAGCAGCATGCAGCTTGCCAAGAACCCCGTATTCCATGCTCGCACAAAGCACATCACTACCACTTCGTGCGTGAGAGTGTCCTGAGCGGTGAAGTCGAACTTCGGTATGTTCATACGGATTGGCGAGTTGCCGACATCTTCACCAAACCGCTCGGATCGGACAAGTTGCAGCACTTCACCGAAATTCTTGGTGTTCAGCATCTCGACGTGCCACACTTGAGGGGGAGAACGGGCAAAGGCAAAGAGACTACTGATTGCGCCGGTGAGGGAAGAACCGACAAAGGGGGAGACAAGAAGAAGAAAGGAGCCAAGTTGACAAAGGAAGTTGACACATCTGAACAAGTCGGAACAAGCGGTAGCGGAGGTAGAGTCAAGAAGGATAGGGCCGACCGGAAGAAGAAGGCCAAGACCCGGACATGGTCCGATGTGGTGAAGGGCCTGGAACTAGAAGATGAATCGGGAGCGACCGATCGGAGAAGAGCTGGAACGAATTGGAGACAGCCAATTCGGTTCTACAGAAGGATTCAGAAGAACCCGATCAATTCAAGGCCAAGAGGACGAGAAGGTAGTGAAAGTCGACGCCAACACGAAGGAATCGGCAAATCGGCAAGAGCCAAAGTCACAACAGGGCGGGAGTTGAATTGGGTCTATTGAGCAGACAAGCCGATCAAGGAGGTCGAGGTGCGCAAGAACAGAAGGGTTGCGGCAAACGGGACCGGACCGGATGAGGAGCACGAGCGAGGCGGAGTGACGCCAGAAGGAGCTAGGTGGAAGGACCGACTACAATACAGACTGACACTACGATCCGACCTCAAGTTGAGCTTCAGGGGGAGTGTTGAGCGGCAAGCTCAACCGGATCCGGATCGGCTAAATAAGCCTGAGCTGGATCTGCATCTGGAAGGATGAGCCGGATCGGTGAGCCAGTGAGCTGGGGAGCCGGTTAGCCGGATCCATCAGTAACCGGAAGCCTAGTAGCAACTAGACTACTAGGGAGTTAATAGTCTCGTAGTCAGTGCCAGACGCTCGAGTGAGCATTGAAGTACGCGGTACTTCTGTCAGTCCTCTCAGGACTTGTTTAAATAGTGTTGTTGAGCACGTTTCATGTACAGAGAACTATTAATGTTTTGTAACAGATTTGAACGTTCTGCTCTCTCTCTCTCTCTCTCTTTGCTGCTACGCAGCCAAGCTGTTGTCTTACGCTTCCACACATACGCTTTCACACTTCTTAAGGCAACTAATTACCTATTCTTGAAGGGAGTATTGTTCCTTCAATGTAGATGAGAAATTTACCGATTTAAATTCCTTAATGAGGAAGATACAACAACTTAGCTCAAGTATCTTTAACTTACTTGTAGCTTGTCCAAATTGTAATCAACGACAATATTTACACTTAGAATGTCCAGGTTCTTTGAAAGAACCTGGATCTCTATCTGCAGTTGAATTTTCCGTTAGGGATCCAACGGACCCTCAATTTCAAGCTCATGTTGAGCAACTTTGTTCTAGATAATGCCTAATTAGCATATTATAATGTACAAGGTATTTATAACAATTGGGAGTCAACACTTGCATCATCAATTCCCTTGCGATTTTTTGTTGCATGCTCCATCTTCTGACATCTTTCTACCAATGCTTCACCATAAATTGCCCAAGCTACCCTGTACATTTCCGGGTTTCGAGATTCTTTCGCTGATTTGCAATACTCATATGCAAAAGCTTCGACAAATGCAACAGACAACTCGTTGTTGGCCGGGATCTCTTGGTGTACTTTCTAGTGTAGCCTCATGCAATCGTCGTATAGGTCTGGTTGTATATGCTTGAGCTTGACCTTGCCTTTCATTCTAGGCACTTTCTAGACTAACAACCAGTCTACATCACTAATTAATTTGTCTGTTAGAACATCAAGGTCAATACCCTCGAGCGACAGACCATATACGTCCTCCTTTGTCTCGCAAAATTTTGCGAACTTAAGCACTCTAGGATACGAAGGAACGAACCACTTGAAATAGAAAATCAGTAATCAGAATTGGTGCAAAAACAAAATTTGTAACGTGAATTTGTGCAAAATTACAATACTTTGCAATAGTAATCTGATATTTATAATCTGTCCTTTTCAACAATAATCAGAAATCAACCACTTAAAAAATCAAAAACCCTAATAAGAATTTGTAACACATTGTGACAATAATCAGAAATTTGTAATAAGAAATTGTAATCTAAAGTCAACCTCTTAAGGAAAACACAAACCCTAATCATCACTATGTATGAAATCAATCCTAATACGAAATTTTGTCAATCAAAGACACACGTACTACTACATCCCGATCTTCGAGACATCCTTGTTTTAGGACTCCAATGACTTCTCCCTATTCGATTTTGGGGAAAGATGAACAAGCACGAAAGTTATAGACAATTATCATAAAGTAAAAAACAAAATTGAGCTAATGTGTAACTGATACATACCTGGATGAGGATCGAATTGGTGGTGTGTTGTAGCTCTGAAGGTGCAATGTCAATCTCAGAGTTTTTATGCTACTGCGAGAGCTTCATCTAAGTTCGTGCTCAGAGTGCTCCATCTGTTTGGATTTTGAACACAAACTCAAGACTAACAGGAAATTAATGACATTCAAGTCTGCCTTAGATGAGGGCACTGTTCCCCAAGTTCCACTATGTCAGAAACCAAAGTTCAAATATTTGAGTATTCTCATAAATTAAATGACATGTATTCAACTAATAAAACATAGAATTTCATAAATGATCCTTATGATTTCCCATAAAAAACTAGCTCAACAAATAGCTAAATAGCTATGGCCATAGTTGTAGCTAATTAGCTATAATAGTGTTTCCACTCGCATGCTTTTACCTAAATTTCTTTGACACGACAACGCTGCTTACCCTTGTGCTATATAATTTAGCAATAGATGAGCTCACAATTATTGTATGATAATTTGATACTTGATTCTTATCACTGGCTTTAAATCTTGGTTTAATCCAATTCATAAGCCAATCATTTCTAAAACCTTGTTTTATAGCTTGCTCTATAAATGTTAGTATCCAATGACGAGTATGTGGCCTTGTCCAAATTGAAAGCTCACTTGAGACATAGGTTATATTTGCAGCTTTCACACTCGCCGTCTTCTTTATTCCCTTATTGACATCATCGATATCGATACATTTATGCATGGTGTTTTCAACGTTAGACGAGGAGAAGGTTGGAAGAGAAGAATGTTCAAGGGCAAGGTTCGATGTTTCATGATAGGCTCACCAAATTTTGTTGCATTTGTTGCAAACGTTGTCGTGAAGATTTTCGGCGATAGTGTGAAACTTGTAAGGAACATACGAAATCGAGTGTGGTTCTTCTCACGAAATATAACACAATAATATTAAAGATACTATTTTAAATAAGTTTAATATCTTGGCATAAAAAGATGGAGGTCTTGAAGAGCTTCAGAATGTACTTTACTACGTAGAAAACAGACATGTAAGTGTCAAGTTATGTGGGTATGAAGTTTGCAAAGAAGAAGAGAAAAATATGTGATATCCCACACAGACAGGACAAATGAGGATCCCACCGTATATAAGGTAGAGCAAAATATATTATCTTTGTGTTTATGTGTGGAGCATAGAAAGGTTAGGTTATATGACTTAACGAATGGATGTAGCCAAATGCATATAACTATGTGTTTTGGACGAATCCGGCGACCGACGGAGCCGGCGAGACGACGACCGGACAGAGAAACGCCTTGTAAAAATACATTAATAATAATAATAATAAACATATATGTATATATATTCAAAAGGGATGCAAGTAAAGATTTGATCCATACACCTCCACATTGAGAGTCTATAGACTTACCACTAAGTTATGTCATTTCTTTAGAAATGTTTTTCCTATCATTATAGTTTTATTTTATATGTAAATTCTCATATTAGAGCTTGATTGAGTGAGATGTGATGCATGGACGCCAAATGGCAAACATGCATCACATGCATTCCATGCATTGTATGCATGTCTTGTACCCTCACATGCATCATATGCATGGGAGCATCTATAAAAGGATGGATGAAAAAGAAAAAAAGGGTTGTGTATGATTCAAGAATTTAAGAAGAAGAAAAATTTGTTCTCCAATTGATGATGTATCTTGTCTCTCAAACCTAAAGTTAAAAGTTCGATCTTATCTCTCTCTCACCATATCAATCTCTCTCAACCTAAAGTAAAGCGTTTAAATCTCATATTAATCTTAATCTCTCTCAATCTAAAGTCAAGCGTTCTATCTTATCTCAATCTCTCTCCCTCAATCTATCTTAAATCCTTTCTTGCTAAAGCTAGTGCGTGCTTCGAGTCCTTCCGGTCCAGAACCCCAGTGGTTCCACCTCACGATCTGCACATAGTGAAGGATCTTCATGACAACGTTATCTCGAATCATCAAGATTTAAATAAAGGGAAGATAGTAGAAGTAAGAGATGGTTGAGGGCTTATGTGGAATAGAGGAACAAGAAGATGAATTGGTGAGTATTTTGAATAATTGATTGTACAATGAGTGTCAACTCGCTTTCCAATCGGTTAGGTGGACTTTGTTCATGTATCAATTGGGTCATCCATAGTTGTTAAAAAAGGTGTATTCTACTTTTATAAGTACATTTTAGAATACTCTAAAAAGTATTCTACACGTATTCTTCAGTTTAGAGCTGCCATTTATAATTTTTCACATTGTTTAAGAATTTGACTTATTGAACATTTTAAAAATGTTTAAAATTTTAAAAATTATTCTTTCCAAGAAAAGCTTTAAAATTTAAGAAGTATTTAACATATTTTACACACCGTAGAATATACGTATTTCCAAGTATTCTGCACATATTCTACCAAAATGCCATGAAAGAAGCATCCAAAATTTAATAGTGACAACCTGGATTCAGAGGTATCGTTCTTTAGAGTTTTTGTCTTTAATTTGGGGGAAATAGTTTTCAAGCATCTTGACCAGATGATTTGGTAGGTAGAATGTCATCTATCCAATGTCTTTATATGTTTTGGGCTAATCATTTTAATCTGTGGAAAAGCAAGTCCTTCGTCTCCTCCCCAAATATTATTCATTCGATCCGTCTAGATAGACACAGACCATTGACTGGGGGTGCTTACACTGCACTCAACCATGGAAACTAAGCATTCGTCTTCTTCTTCTCATTATTATTGTGCAGAGCAGCTGCTGACATTGATCACCGCCATGGCATGCTTATCGCAATGGTCGCCTACAATCCTTACCGCAATGTGACACAGGGTTCGAAAGTCGTGTGGATGGCCAATGCGGGCAACCCGGTGGGCGACAACGCCTGCCTTCACCTCTCTCCCAATGATACCAATCTCAAGCTCGTGGATTATGACAGGAACGGATCCATCGTGTGGCAGACGAATACGTCCGGTCATATCGATGCATTCCTGACCATCACGTATGAGGGAAACATGGTCCTCTTCACTAACGCTACTCTTCCAACCGACTCTACACTCCAACAGCACATACTGTGGCAATCTTTCGACCATCCCACCGACACGCTCATGGTGCTGCAAGCCCTTCGGCCCGGCATGAATCTCTCTGCCTCCGCCATGGAATCAGGCAATAGCACCAAAACGGCCAGCCACACGCTAGCCATGGAGAACGGAACCCTTACACTCTACACCAAGATTCAATACCAAGCCTTCAATAACCATACCTCTACAAGTACTGCAGATTACAGCGGATATGGATCTCCTTATTTGGTTTGGTCCCTCAATGCTACACAGGAAATGGATCATGCAGCAGCGGCGGCATTGTGCTGGTATCAGGAGCAATACAGCAGTCTCCAATTGGATATTGTTCCATCCGAAATCAACGGGTTAGTCTAACATGTTATTTATTCCTTCCCAGAAAGATTCCACATATTAAAAGTTACAGCTAGAATCTTGCTCACATAAAGATTTGCATTTGATGTTTAATCAACCTCATACAGTTCGGACCTAATTTCAAAATACAACCAAATTTCGCCAGATGCTTGTGGCAGGCAAGCTAGACAATCCACACAAACCATATTCGCTAACAGTTTCAACCTAACATTTGCGACATTCCTCAGGCTGGAGAGTGATGGAGACCTTCATGTATACACAAATACTACTCAATTCGCCAGTCTCTCCGAAAGCAGCTCTATAAATCCATGCCAATTCCCTCTCTTCTGCGGATTCTATGGTGTGTGTGACAAAGAAAAGCAGAATTGCACACAGAATTGTGGTGGGTCGAATGAATTAGAGCTTCAGGATTCCAAGAAGAACGCCAAATTAGGCTGCAAGTTCAAGGAGGGCGATGGCAGATGGGAACCGTACCCTTCTTCTTGTGGCGATGGATGGACTAACCATAATCTGAAACCGAATGCTTCAATCATAGCAGGGGCCAGCTACTTCTCCAATGCTTTCCTCCCTCCCAACCACACAGGAATCCATGCTCAAGACTGCTGGGGAAAGCATTGTAAGGACAACTGCTCTTGCACTGCCGCCTTCTGGGAGTCCAAACCCAATGGTTCTGGTTCTTGTTTCCTCATCCAGGGTCCCGTCGCTACCATCATACTCAACGCTTCTGCAACTGAGAACGAATTCATGGGATACTTGAAATTCATGGAGAACGCAACACCACCTTCTCTAACCAAACCCATCGAAATAGGCGTCTCAGTAGGTGTCTTTGTGCTTATCATCGCCTTATTCTTGGGTGGAGGATATATCCATAGGAGACGAAGATTAAAAGCCAGACAACTGGAAGATTATGAGATTGAAAATGAGCTCCTCGTCGTCTCACTTCTGGGCTCGAAGCCCCAACGATTCACATGGAAGGAGATGCACGAATACACGTGTGGTTTCTCGGATACTCTCGGGGGTGGTGGTTTTGGCAATGTCTTCCGAGGGGTTATGGACGATGGCACGCCCATAGCTGTGAAGCAACTCATCGATGGAAGTCACCAGGGTAGAAAAGAGTTCATGACCGAGGTCTCAATTCTGGGCCGAACTCACCATCTTCAACTTGTTCGCTTGCTTGGCTTCTGCCTGGAAGGTGCCACGCACAAGCTCCTCGTGTATGAATACATGGAAAATGGTTCTTTGGATGCTTGGATCTTCAGTAGAACACCCAAATGTACTCCAGAATCCCAGGAGACTAAGGCTGATAAAAAGTGCAGACCGATCTTGTCGTGGGAGTGCAGGTTCAACATAGCCGTGGGTACTGCAAAAGGCTTAGCCTACTTGCACGAAGAGTGTGAGGACAGAATCATACACATGCATCTAAAGCCACAGAATATACTCTTGGGAGCCGATTTCTTCGCCAAGATATCGGATTTCGGGATGTCCCGGAGGGTGGTACGCGACCAACAGAGTGCGGTGGTGATGATGATGAGGGGAACCCCCGGGTACTTGGCGCCCGAGTGGCTAACTGAGGGGGCCATCACTGAGAAGTGTGATGTGTACAGCTACGGGATTATGTTGCTGGAGATTGTGAGTGGGAGTAGAGTGAGAGATTGGAGGGCATTCAGGCGGAGGCTGGAGATGAGACCGAATGGTGGCGAGGGTGTGATGGAGCTGGTGGATGAGAGACTCATGAACTACGGAATGGGTGCGAAGATATATGATGAGGAGCAAGCTATGAGGATGGTGGATGTGGCCATGTTGTGTGTGCAAAACAATCCGAGGAGGCGGCCAAGCATGAGTAGTGTGGTGCAGATGCTAGAAGGGAAGGTGGGGGTCATACCCCATGCCCCCATTCATTACTATGAACAGATGGGGCTCTTTCCAAGTGAGAAGATCATGACGAGGAGGAAGCTTGAGCTAGAAGAGCTAGAGCTAGAGCAGGACAGCCATCAATGGGCCGCCTATGGAGAGTCTTGGAAATCCGGAGGCAACTCGACAGTGACGAGTAAGTCGAGGGAATCGATTTTGGGTAGCAAGACATCATATAAATATATGGAAATGTCGAGGTCAGAGGAATACATGGACACTCGCTAGCTCACTCATCATTTATGTCAAAAGAACAAGAAGAAAAACATATGATTCTGATGGACTATTCAATAACACTCCTGGTATTTGTCATGTGTAATAATAATTGTAAAAAGCTTGTTCCAATATTTTATCCATCAAAACGCTTTGATCTATTTGCACCCTCTAAGAAACATTGAATTGAATCTCCTTCCTCTTGTACAAAGCGTTTGTATACAGAAGTATTCTAACTATTTTTTGCCTTTCAATATAAGCGTGTGTGGCACTTTCAATATCAACGACTTTGTGTCTTCTTTATCCCTTTCCACTACCACCGTCATCAACCCTTTTGGACAACGCTTGGGATGGTGGTATAGCCAAGAGTCTGCACGCACGTGTATTAGATCAGGGATTCATTGAAATCAATGGAATTCATTATATTAAAGATCAAGTGTAAGACTAAAACAAAGGGAAATTTTTTGTGTTAACTCTAGAGGTTTAATCCAAATGGACACCCTAATGTGAAAGGGGATAATGTCTTTGTAAAAGAACCATAAAAGTAACTTTTGGACCTCTTTTGTTTGTCTTCTTGAACCTTGATTCCTCTCTTCTTCTTGTAATCTATGTTAGAGCTAGTTCTCCTCTTTCTCATACTTTTTTATCAGGTGCCACTCTCTTATATATGTGTTGTAGGCATCTATTGCTAGAGCTTACTAACCCATTCATGAGATTCTTAGTATTAACATTAATATTAACAAGACATGAATGAGTGTTTGTGAGATTAGGGTAAACCAAGTCCGTATCCTTGAACTTATGATAATAGCATAGGGATACAACTTCGTCGGTATAAAGACTTGCACTTGCGCTCTCTGAGATCACCCTCTTACACATATTACACAAACACAAACACATTTCTTGACATTCACATATACTATTACACTAAAAAACTGATATGAACACTCACAAAACCACATACAAACACAATAATATATACACATGTATATATATTTAGACATGACTACATACACTTACTGACATAAAATAATAAGTAAAACAATAAACGCGTATACATATATATACATACATGTATCATATTATATGAACATTTGTTTTCACTTGAACAACTAAACACACATTTGCACATAAGCATTATACCCATGTACGTGTGCACATAAATGAAAAATAAAACAAGCTAGTGTATAAATGGGCTCTAAAATCCATAATAAGGGCTATCATTCACCTAAACCCCACATTCTCAAGAAGGGTGGAACTGCGAGTGCTCCAAGTGGGATTTTATTCACCCCCAACCATTTTTCAAGAATGCCATTGTCTCTAGTTCAAGTTCTTAGTGGTTCAACTCAACATTCACACACGCACACACACAAATTTTAGCGACATCTCTGGTAGTCTATCAAGGAAAGAATCATAGGAGAAGATGAATGGAGTACAAAATGGAGAATTTTTTGATGATGATCGAGCATGTGCTTCAGGAAAGACCCTATACGAGAAAAGTCCGTTAGTCTATAGAGAGAATGGTGGTGGTGTCTCTTGCTATTTAGTTGCATTTAAGGAAGAAATGTACATGCAATGTATACTTGAAGGAAGACAATTGGCAAGCTTCGTAACAATGGTGACGAAAAGAATCCAAAATTGAATTCTTAAAATACATGCTGGAAGATGGCACTGTCAGAGTGCATGCTAACCTATAAAAAGGGCATGAGTCCTGTATAAAGTCTTGTGTAGATTGAACGTTAATATATAAGAGTTTATGTATACAATACCCTTTTTGCTATTGATCAATGTTTCTTAATTCGTAACAAGTTTTGAATAGTTGTGATTATAAGCCGATTAGCACTATAGCCGAACCAAACTGTTTGTGTTTTGATTGACTCAGTTGTAGTGATCTATGTGTGATTAGAAAATACTATTTGTTAAGTGTGATTTGTATGTTATTCCCATCCCTCCTACCATGATCTTTGCTAAAGGGTACTCAATGATTGAGTATTTGACCCGTGCTTTCTAGGGAGTAGTAGTGTAAAAAATATTGAATGGTGAACTCAATCAATAGACAAAGAACAATTTTTATTAAAAAACCAGGGATAACCCAATATTACATCAGTGGGTCAAAGATTCAATACATAGAAATCTACTTGTTCTACATAAGTATCAATCTAAATAGGCAATGCATGAATCGCCTCGTTGATGTATTGAAGTCTTTGATCAAAACCAAATGCACTTTATAAGCGAGATCACTTATGGTGGGTTGGATTCCAAATATCTAAACGAAACGATCATTCACAGAGTTATGTGAGCTTCCCGAATCAAATAAGAACTGTATTAGAGATCCATTGATATACCCGTATGCATGTAGTAAATTATTAGGTCCCAATACATAGTGAGGGAAAGAACATTTATAACTACTTAAATGATGTGTATAGACCTCAAGGACATCAATAATTTGACCTTTATGGTTTGCACCTTTTGTTTTGTTGTCATGCTCTTTGCATTGGAGCTTCCAACATTGCTCTTTTGTGTGACCCTTCTTTCTTTGCAAAACACGCAAAAAGGATTTTGTCGCATAAAATCGTGATCCATGAATTCATTGGGTATCTTGCATTTCCAAGCAAATTGTGACTGCTAAGTTCCGAACACTTCGGGTTTGTGATGATCCTTCTTCAAAGTGCATTGATAATGAAGGACTATTTCAACAGCCTCTTTGAAGGATTTTGGGTCCTTATCAAGCACCATCCAATGATAGTCCAAATTGGGGAAGCCACTAACAAAACAAGCTATTAATTAATTGTCACCTTCTAGTTCCTATTTTTGAATTTGGGTATGGTGAACATAATCTTCCGGTGAGGAAAATTCCATCTAGAGAGGTTCATTAATGCTTGTGCTACCTCGGTGCGATATGGAGGTTGCAGAAATTGACCCTTGAAGACCTTAACAAAGTCTATCCAAGTATCTGGCAAATTCCCCATAGTGCGGAGCCCACGCCCCCAGGCAATGGCCTTATCCCCTAGTTCTTGACCGACATATTCAATGTTCGTACTATTTATCGTAGGATAGAGCTCAAAATGAGACTCCCTTAAGCCAAGCCATGTGTAGATTGCTTCTTCGGTTCTAACCTTTTTTGCTTAGACATGTAAATGGCTAAGTTGATGAAAAACAATGGTTCACCTTGATGCTCAGTTGGTTTATTAGTATCGCATTGCATATTAATAAACCATGTTTCTAGAGCACTACAAGATTCTCATAGTTTGGAAATCTCGTTAAGGAAATTTTGTATTTTTAAAAAATACGACTCAAGTGGGATTTCCTTAAGAGTATTTCCTTGAATTGCCTCCACTTGGGAGGAAGTCATCGGGTCATTATTATGAGCCATAAGAATATAATGCCAGGCACAGAAATAGGATAGGGTTAGATAAATAGCTATAACATTATTTCATGATGTAAAACTATCACAAGCAAAAATTAACAGATATCATTATCTCATGTCTATACCCCTTTGGACATATGAGATGAAGTTCAAGATCAGGTAACTATGATAACACAAAGGTGTTTTAAAAACCATGGGGGTGACAAATGGATGTCTTTCCGTGATCTTTATACCGATTTTTACATGGAAGCTCCTCGAGGCTCGACCATATTTGTTCACGTCATGAATAGTTTATACACGAAAAAGGTTAACATGAAACTGTCTTTGTGCCCACCCATGTGGTTTCAGCTATTTAAGTCCTATTATGAGTACCCCGAAGTGCACTTAGACCTAAAGTCTAAACATGTTTTATAGTAATAAGCATCCATAATGTCGTTGAGAATCAAACTTAACTTCCCTAATGTGGGAACACCTTAGGAATACCCAAGTGTGTGAACTTCCCTAACTAATGTGTCATAGAAGTTAAGTCCTATGACATATATGTAATTGTAGGTAGGTAATTCCCCAACTTTTTCTCAGGAGGCAGTTGCAATGAGAGAACATAGAGAGAAGGTGACTACATAAGCACCTTCTCATCCTCTTTGTATTTGTTGGAGCATTTTGCTATTCTTGTTAATACAGTTTTACTATTCTTTGTATACTCTATGTTGTCTCTCTCTCTGTCTCTCTCTTTCTCTCTCTACTACACACACACACACACACACACACACACACACACACACACACACACACATCTCTTCCACTGCATAGAATCACACCTGATTCTTTACATGGTATCAGAGCGATTGGTAGCTTGATCCAAGTCCATCTGCGTGTGTTGTGCCTATATCGATGTTCACGAAGAACCAACTGATCACTGTAGTAGAGATCATGCATAGTTTGTATCGTAGAGAAGAAGAAGAAGAAAACTCGCTCCAAACAAGTTTACAATCATGAATACTCAGATGGGAAATGCTCTTCCTACTAAGAAACTCAATACAATGTTTATCCTAGGATGGACTTAGCCACAAACACAAGGTATCCCTTTCTGGAATATGTATCCAAAGGGGTGGTCGGAGAGATGGATTTAACGTTCCTCGCTTATGCACTTATCTGGTTACGACCGGAATACATGTATCGTATTTGACACTCAATTACACACGTAAGATAAGAAGATATAGGCAAAGACGGAAAGTACACAAGATAGACAACAAGATAGACAATCAACAACTATATTACTCGCATTCCTTCTGTAATTCTTACATCAATCCGGATCCACAATTTGGCCCAGTGAGACAAAATTCTCCGTGATCGTCGGTACATGCAAGGCGCTTTTGATACAAGTTTGTTCGCCATCTTTCCCGAATGGGACATTGCCGACATGCGGAATGGAGTAAGTGGTATCTTCTCTAGTCTCGACATACCTGGGTTGATCTTGCTTTCATAGGTCTTAGAACTATTCTTGATGAAACATCATATGGTTTGACACGCCAAAGTCGACAAACCACACGTCTTCGGAATTAGAGGTTTGGTCGAGCCGGGGGCCGACATAGAGTTCGCTCTATATCTCATTATGAACAATCAACCATAGTTGTCCTATTCAGAGTTAGTGGCATAATTTGTGATTTGCCAGCTTCTTTCAACACTCCTCTTCTTCTTTCAACACTCCTCTTCATGGTGGCCGATTTTGCCACAATATCCGCATTTGATGAGGTTGTTTTGGTGGCTTGGTTCGGCATGGAAGCTCCCACTTCTTTCAAACATTCCTCTTGAGTTTCCATTGTCTTCTAGATAACGGGAGTTGTTTTCATAGATCAAACCTCGTTCGCCTTGTCCTTGGCCGAATCAGCCTCTTCTTGCACAGTCACGCCCTCTTCCTCCATCTGAGTGTGAGTAGAGCACATGGCCTTCAAAGGTGTTGCTCTTGGTTCGAACATGGTTTTCTTCAACCAACAACATTGATTGAAGATCGAAGAAAGTGGAAGGATTCTCTCTTGCTAGGATGCCGGTTCTCATCGCGTTGAACCGTGGTGGGAGGCCGCCTACAAATATTTGCACCATCTCATCATCCTCCACATTCACGGTTATTGAGCCAAGTGAATCATAAAGTTCCTTGATCTTAAATGTGTAGCTTGTGATACATATGTCAACTCTTGGCGGAGTTGAAGCTTTCATGTCATCGTATTAGCGGCGAATATTTTCTTGCGATTCTCCCAAGCTTCTTTCAGTGTCTTGGCTTCTCAAATGTAGCTACACATGTGGTCATGGACACACGTCGCCAAGCAATACGTCATTCGGCATACGTTGGGTTGGTTTTATTTTCTTGTGCTCCTTTGATGTAGCTCCAATAACCTTGGCTAACAAAGTAAATTGGTGCATCTTGTATTCACAAGATGAAAAGTTGTTTCGGTCCAACATCTCATGAGTGTTCATGATGTCAATAAAGATTTTCTTCTTCTTCTTCTTCCTTAGATACAAGCTAGGTAGCAGCACTACGATAACGATGAGCCAATTCTTCTTGAACGTCGACGTAGAACACAACACACGTGGATGGGCTAGATCGAACTACCAACATGCTCTGATACCCTGTGAATAATTAACTAGAGTAATTATGTTATGCAGAATAGATTAGATGTGTGTTTGTGAGTGTGACGAAGAGAGACAAGATAGATAGGAGATAATGGCTGAAATGTATATGAACAAGGAATAAGAAAATAAACTAGTAACAACCAAGTAAAAAGGAAGGAGGGGAGTGTTTTATATAAAGTCGCCCTCTATCTATATTCTCTCTCTATGTTCTCTGTCTAAAACACCCACTCTCTCTTCTAGCAACTATAGAACCTCATGTGTCATGGGGAATGTGGGAAGTCATTAGTTATGTGACATAGAATATGATCATGACACATAATTAATGTTAGAAGGTAACGGTGACCTTTGACTCTTGAGTGTACATATATTCTCAAAAAAGATATGCTCACACAATAGAATTAGGTTCAATTTGATTCTCACAAATTCGATAAAATGTTGTCGAAATCTTTTACATATCGTTGTAGAAAATATACATTCAAGAGTTATTTGCATCAATGTGATCACTCCTTTCCTAAGAATCACAACTATAGCTAATATACCATTATGACTCTTTCTCCTCATTTTCAATGTACCAATCAAAGAATTGTCTTCATCTAAAACCAAATGATGTATCCAAATTATGTGCACTAAATCTTGTTCTCCTTTAATTTGACACACCATCTAGACTTGGTAATTTCTCTTTTATTATGTCTATCGTTGTTTTCCTTAAACCTCCAACTTTTGTCAATGTAACATCATACACAATGATATCCCCCTAAGTTCAGCTTGTTTTGCCATCCTTGGTCCTAGATAAAATTTTCTTTGTTGTCAATGGACCACCACGAGGATATTGTGTAGACAATGTAAACGATATTTGCAACTTCCAATTACCATTAGTACAATTCCATACAATGTAACGAATTCATGTTTAAAGTTTTTTTTTTGGGAATAAACACTTTAAACATGAACTCTATTTTATTTTTCCCCCCACCAAAAAATCTTTAAACATGAATTCATTACATTGTATCGAATTGTGATGAAAACTCCTATTTTTAATATCAACTTTATATAATGTATCGAGTTCATGTTTAACTTTTTTTTTACCCCACAAAAAAAGAACTTTAAACATGAATTCGATACATTGTATTGAATTATACTAAAATCTCTGTTTTTAACATCAACTTGATACATTATATTGAATTGTTCTGAAATCTCTATTTCTAACATCAACTCGATATATTGTATCACATTCTACAACGAAGTCTTTGTTTTAAATTGAAATTCGATACAATGTATCAAGTTGGACCACAACATTATAGTTTTAAATTGAAACTTGATACAAAGTATCGAGCTGGAAAAAAAAAACTTTAAACATAAACTCGATACAAAGTATCGAGTTGTACTGCAAAAATTTCTGTTTTAAATGGAAACTTGATACAAAGTATCGAGTTCAAATACTTTGTATACTTTGTATCGAGTTGGTTATTAAAATTATTGTTTTTTGAGGCAACTAAATACTTTGTATCTAGTTACACAAGGATAACAACTTTTTATACTATTTTAAATGAAAGCAAGATACTTTGTATTGACTTTTTGTAAAACACATCTCCCTCATCATGTGCATGTGGTACTTTATAAAGATAAAAGAATAAATTGTGTACTTTCACAAATAATCTCTATTTTTGTGATGAATTGCTAGTTTTTTCCAAGATTTTCTATCAGAATCGCTTTCTCTCAGTGTTTTTACTACACTATTTAGTGTTTGTTTCACATATTATTTGCCAAAAATTCATTAATTTTTGGCACGTTTCACATCTTCGAGCCCCTTTTTGGCATTTAAAACCATTTTTTGGAGTTAATCTATTTTTAAACATATAAGTTATTAGAAATTACTTGTTGACTCATATAATTGAGTTTCTCTGTATTTTTCGATCTTGCCACTACAAGGTGAACTGAAAATTAGGATGAGCATACAACCAAGAAAATACGTTTGAAATATCAAGACTCGCCTTTAGAATCTACTCAATATCAAGAAGCCAGAGAGCAACAAAATATTTTTCAACAATGATATACCGAGACATTGATAGTAAGAAACCAAGAGAAGTTAAAGATATTCATGATTTTCCTACATCATTTCTTGCACATCTTCAAAGAGCTCGGAAAGAAAAGGACCAACGTTTAATGAAGACATATGGTGTAGACGATGATGCCACTTTTACAAAATATAGCCACAAAAAGGATATTACCCGAGATTTATACTATAATGTCTATTGTGGTGATGTGGTTGAGATGATACACATATTGCTCACGAAGGAATACATATTATTGATTGATGACATACCATACTGATTTCGCATGGTTGGATTAATTTCAAACAACTTAAGAAGATGGTGAAAGATTTCACACAATTGATAACAACATCCTTATGGAGAATTGTCATATTCTATAGCATGGACCAAGGATACTCTGTAGCACAAGCCTTGAGATCTCGTTGCCATGGGATAGAAAATGTTGGTTGGTAAGGAATATTGATCTTACATGGAGAATTTTGATTTGCCCATCAATACATTCTAGTTAATATTGATATTTCTCATTTGAAATGTTCTCCAACGAAGGAGATTGGATACTAGATTTGTTGTCCGGCTCAGGAAATTTATTATTATAACTTTGTTTCCTATGCCTTTAGAAATCAATATAGTTTATGTTTCGATAAAGCAATTAATAGGTTCTAGATCTGCATCTCCATTGAAGCTATTCAAAAATACTGTTGCACTTGAAAATAATGATGAGCAAATGAGTTTCATTAACATGAGGATTAAAGTTTTAACGTTTTCAACCTACATCTCATCAACTTGTTCCTCCATTAGTTGGTGAACCTAGGGAGCTTATTGATTTGACAACTAACTAGTAGAGGACTTAACCATTGCTAGCTTATGTAGATTAGAATCTACTACTGCATAAATTTTGGAGGAGAGTTCTCAAAAAGAAGAAGAGAAGACCAATGTGGATACCCTGATAACTATGTGATATGTTCCAATTGTATATTAATGTTCACGTCTAGGTTTGACAGTTTTGATAGTTTATGAATATTGTCTACATTTTTGGTGTGAATTTATGGATGTTGATGAGCATTAAATTTATATATGTTGATGACATTAACCATTATGATTTTCTTTAAGTTAACGACATTTCATATTTGCAAACCATCAATTTTGAAACATTTATAGTAAAACTATTCAATTTTAGAATTATGATACTAGTGTATCAAGTTTCTCAAAATTGCCTAAAATTGCTTGATTATAAAAGTAATCTACAAGTGGAATGCGCGATCCTTCCACTTGTGAACACGAACGTGTTTATAAGTAAACATAAAAAAATTAATAATAATAAGGTAAATGGCCTAATGGTTAAGGGCCAAGATTATGGATTGTGGAAGAAAAATTGAAACCTTTGAAGCCTCACATGTGTATATGTGGGAATTATCTACCTTTTTTGCATTTTAATGAAGAGTGGGGTAGGTGTGTATTTAGTATAGAGGGCGGGTATCCCATCTCAGTTTAAAAAGGGAGGATTGGGCTTATTTTGGGGTTCGATTATTGTGTTGGTTTTGGTTATTTTGGGAGAGCTTGTGAGCTACTTCTTCTTCTACTACTTTCTCTTGGATTGTAGGATTTGGATAGTCTCTTTACCCACTCTAGGGTTTTCTTCTCTCCCCTTCCTTTTAGAGTTTTTGGAGGTGTTATGTGTTAGAGTGGATAGTGGGCCACTTCTCTTCTCCTTCTACTTAGTTATTTTGTGGGGGTTGGGCTAGTTCGTGAAAAAGGGATCTCACAATGGGGAATATTTTTGAAAAGATTTGTTGAGCGCTAGTTGGAATCCATATGCGCCCATTGATAGTCTCAATCCAAAAAGTTTTCACTTGGCGTAAAAGGTCTCAATCCCTAGGATCAAAAGTAATCCTCCCTTCTTTATATTCTCGATTAGCCCTCATACATTTATCCTCTTGTGTAGAAAAGATTGTTCAAACTACCATGGGTTAAGTTATGATTATATACACAATTGACCCTTGTTTAGTAACTCCATCAAGGAAAAATACCAAAAAGACATTGGCACTGAAATACATATGAAACTCTAAACTGGTATGCACACATAATGGTGTTGTGAAGAAATTGCTTCACAATCAGAAAATAAACTTGAATATTGTATTGAGTAAGATTTGAGAGACTTGAACCCATAACCTTACACACCAAGTACTAAGTATATACCATTAGAATAAGTTATATTCTATAATTAAATTTTTATTATCATACTTACAACATGAGCTTAGAGGAGCATGATGGCTATCATGCATCACATGTAACGCATGTGCGCCACATGGCAATCATGCATCACATGCACCCTCATATCATCATATGCATGATAGAACCTATAAAGAGAGGCAAGGAATCAAGATAAAATAAAAAAATTATAGATCTACGATCCTTTTTTGAACACCTTTAACCTTAGTCCCTATGACCTCGCCGTATGAACCACAACTACCCTGACAACATAGGTGAGGGTAGGTCACTAATATTTAAATAATTGAAGGATATGTTCACTAATGTAGCAAGGGACTAATGTGATTGGATAGAAGGAATGATAGGTTTATGCACAATCATGACCTTGAAATGAATGCAAAGTCTTTTAGAAAGGCACATCCATTCAAGGGGCCTGGGAAGAGGTAAAAATATTATGCATAGCTACCCTCATAGAAGAATACATTAGAAGGTTTCCATCTTAAGACATCGGTGATGAGGGCTAGGCTTTTGTCACTACAATCATGTTATCTCTTCCATCGTATTAGTCATCCTAATATCCGTCAGTACGAAACGTCGGTGGTAGGTTGGCTATGCCTTGATCATAGCTCGGGGGTGGTTGGATGGAACTAGTTCTTCTATCCAATATATTTACCTTTCTTTTACTTTAATTGGTCTATTGTTTATTAATAGACTCTTAACAATGGTATGAGAGCGTTTACAAACAAATTGTTTTGTGTTTTTTGATGTTTTTTGTGTGAGGGATGAGGATTTAACATGGCTAGTCATGCTCTTCTCAACATTAAAACAACATTCCAAGCCCGATATTTTTTCTTTCTCAAACTCTCTCTTCTTTCCTATGATGCGTTATTCTTGGTCGACTGAAATTTGTATAACGATTTCTTTACTTCTTTATACTTTGCATTTACATGTCATGTTTTGTATTGTGTATGATGATACCTAGAATAATAATTATTGTTATGCATGGGGTCAAGTGTGTTTGCACTAATTGCACATGCTCAACTAATGGCCCTTTTGCTTATTGCGTTGTGTATGCCACTCTTCTATCTATTGAGCCAATTCTATAGGATGTAATGGTCTTGACGAGGTGCATGTAGACTACCATGAGGCTTCTTATCTTAGGGCATGCTTAATGTTTCATACACCTATTTTATTATTATTATTATTTTCTAATTACTCAATTCCACTTTCTTAAGCTTTTCTTGTAATTGCCATCTACCCATCCAGACTAAACTCTCTTTCATTTTGACCCTTAATTTTCATGTTTCATCTACACTACTCACGTGTGTTTACCTAGGGTGTAACAATTCGTGTAGACTATTTTATTTGTATTTAGTGGGCATCATACCACTTTTTAAACACATTTTCCAAATTGTCATCTAGGTGAACTCAAGTAATCGAGCCTTAGAACTCGATTCAAAAAACATGAGTTCACCTATAATGTTTTTTCCCATATAATTGAGTATTCCATCATTGTGCACAAAAACACCACCATTCGTATCAATTTGTGTACATAATTATGTACATCACCATCAAATATATGGATGGATATCTGCATACATCTTATCCTGAATTGATTTATGGCATATTTTTTAGTAGCTACCACATGGTATTTTAAAAATATTTTTCGTCATTTCTTGTCTCAGATAGGTAGTGACTTATTTTTACCTCCTTATTCATAAAAAACATTTTTGTTTAACTCTCATAACTACAATATTACATGAGAGCTCACTTGTTTTTGCATGTAATACGCTTTCTCGATGATACCCATACATGATGGGTTTGCAATTTAAAATAAGGCTAACTAGAAAATTATGTTGATGCTAGAACCATGGTTGAGCTTCAGGGAGCCACAATGATTATTCTATATAAAGATCCGGGAAAAACATCTAAGTAGTTATGTTTTCCCCCATGGTTTATAAAACTTCATAATGTTATCATAGTTATCGGATCTCGAATCACATATTGTATGTTTACCAGAGCCAAACCTGGACCTCCAAGCCAACATTTTTTTTGCAGCTTTTGATGGTTCTCCTTGACTTTGCTCCATTCTCGGCACCCGAGTTTTGATGCCGCCGACAATGGGGAAGAGTTCAAATCTGAAGATTTCGTTAGATTTTGCCGACAACGTGGCATACAACGTCAATATACCGTACGCTGAATCGAACTATTCAAGAAAGGATAGTTTCCATCCTCCAACACTTCGGACTATCAGACGGCTTCTGGTTGGAGGCCCTACTAACGGCAGTACACATAATCAATATGTCACTGAGTAGGCCTCTAGGACTTAAGCTACCTCAGGAATTATGGACCCGTAGTAAACCGAATTACGACAAGCTGAGGATCTTCAGGTGCAAGGCATACACACTCATACTGAAATATGATCGCCGCAAACTTGCACCAAGGTTTAAGAAATGTATTTTCCTCGATTATGGACTAGATGGTGAAATCGGATAGCGACTCTGGGACCCCCTAGCATAGACAAATCGTCCGAAGTTCGGATGTAGAGTTCAATGAGTCAGTCATGCATTAATCGGCTAAAAAGCCGATCAAAGTTTGAAGGGTAATTTTCTCGGATGTGCCAACCCTTCACGACGGCCCAATACACAACACAAGGTCGGATTCACGGGTAGCCGAAACCTCTAGTACCGACTCAATAGCGTTTGACACGACACAACCGAACCACTTGGGTTTAGACCATCCGACATCGATACCCGACGCAGCCAGTCCAATTATACGTCTAAGATCCGAGCGACTATCACAACCCCCAGAGAGATACTCTCATGGTATCTTCTCTACGGACGCCGGAGAACCGATGTCATACGAAGAAGCATCAACATCTACCGATTCGGCCACCTTGCATCTAGCAATGGAGTCTAAGATGAACTCCATTCGAGCAAACCAAACTTGGGACTTGGTCGAGCTCCCGAAGAATCGTCGGGCTCTATTGAGTCAAAGAGACGTTTGAATCGGCCACCCCAAAATTCAAGGCCAGACTAGTAGCTAAGGGTTTTTGCTAGGAATATGATGTTGATTTCGACGAAATCATTTCACCAATGGTGAAAATGACAACCCTTAGACTGATGCTCAGCGTTGTGGCAGCCGAGGACTTTGAGCTGATTTACCTAGATGTCAAAACGACATTCCTCCATGGTGACCTAGAGGAGGAAATTTGTATGAAGTAGTCAAAAGGCTTCGTGGCACTGGACCAGGAACATCTAGTCTGTCGACTCAAGAAGAGTCTATCCGGCCTAAAACAGGGACCAAGATAGTGGAATAAGAAGTTCGATGAATATTTCCTTCTAAGAAAGCATTTTCGTGACACATTACGGCCCTACATACTCATATTATTATTTTATTCTCTATCTAGATGTTGGTGGAGGAGAACACTGGACGAAGAGAAGGGTGGTAGGGAAAAATGTTTGAGGGGAAGGTTTGGGTTCACCAAATTTTGTTGCATCGGTTGCTAACGTTACACCGAATAACCAAGATTTAAATGAAGGGTAGATAGTAGAAGTAAAGTGATGGTTCAAGGTATTACGTGGAATAGAGGACGAAGAAGATGAATTGGTCATTGTTTTGAATAATTGATTGTACAATGAGTGTCAACTCACTTTCCAATAAGTTAGGTACAGTTTGTTCCTGTATCAATTGGGTCATCCACAGTTGTTAAAAAAGGCGTATTCTACTCTTAGAAATACGTTTTAGAATACTCTAAATTATTCTACACGTATTCTTCATTTTCGAGCTGCCATTTTATAAATTTTCACGTTGTCTAAGAATTTCAGGTACATATTTAACAATTCAAAAATGTTTAAAGTTTTTTAAAATTATTTTTTCTGAAAAGAAAACTTTAAAATTCAAGAAGTATTTTACACATGTAGAATATTCAAAGTATTTGAAGTTTTCTGCACATATTCTAAGTATTTATCGTATTCTATGTGAGTAAATTTTTAACAAAAGGTTGAGTACTTTGCATTCGTACTCTAAATGCATTGATTAGCATTACCTAAATGCCATGAAAGAAGCCTCCAAAATTTAAGAGTGACAACCTGAACTCACATTTTCGGTTCGTTAGAATTTATAGTGTTTTTGTCTTTAATTTGGGGGAAATGGTTTTCAAGCATCTTCACCAGATGATCTGGTAAGTAGAATGTCATCCACCCAATGTCTTTTATCTGTTTTGGGCTAATGATTTCTACCGCATGTGCTTGCTTAATCTATGGGAGAGCAAGTCCTTCTTCTCCTCCCCAAGTATGTATTTATCCGATCCGTCAAGACAGACACACACCATTGATAGGGGATTACTACCTCTGCACTCAGCCATGGAAACTAAGCATTCTTCTTCTTCTTCTCATTGGCGTTGTGCAGAGCAGCTCCTATCTTTGATCACCGGCATGACATGCTTACTACTTGAGGCTTCCCTAATCACAAGAATTCATGTTGCAGCCAACACCGCAAGCGAGAATGATTACTTCCCCTCCTCGAATGTCGATGACAATCTCTTTTCTTACTACGGGCACACCTTTTCCGAGAGCGAGTTCCAACACTCGACATCCACGATTCTGTCCTGCAACAACGGATCCCTTCCGGATGCATTGAGTAGCCAGGACAGGCTGTACGGTCGCCCAACGTCCATTTATTCGGGACATTATTTGCTCGAGAACTACGCTTTATTCTTCGAGCTCTTCTTCGTCATCTCTGCGGATGACATCTGCAATGCCAGCACCCCTTCCTACTACCTCTCCCTCGTCGCCAACAATCCTTTCCAGTATCCGGGTCAGGACTCGAAAGTCGTGTGGACGGCCAACATTGGCAACCCTGTGGGCGAGAATGCCTGCCTCCAACTCAGTCCCGATGATAGCAATCTCAAGCTCGTGGATTACGACAGGAACGCATCTGTCGTGTGGGAGACGAACACGTCGGGTCATGCCAATGCATCCCTGACCATCACGTATGAGGGAAACCTGGTCCTCTTCACTAACGCCTCTACTACACTACTTCAACAACAGCACATACTCTGGCAATCTTTCGACCATCCCACCGACACGCTCATGGTGCTGCAAGCTCTTCGGCCCCGGATGAACCTCACCACCTCCACCTCCGAATCCGTCAATAGCACCAAAACGGCCAGCCACACGCTTGCCATGGAGAACGGAACCCTTACACTCTACACCAAGATTCAATACCAAGCCTTCAATAACCATACCTCTACAAGTACTGCAGATTACAGCGGATATGGATCTCCTTATTTGGTTTGGTCCCTCCATGCTACACAGGAAATGGATCATGCAGCAGCGGCGGCATTGTGCTGGTATCAGGAGCAATACAGCAGTCTCCAATTGGATATTGTTCCATCAGCAATCAACGGGTTAGTATTGGAAAAATTTGTGCTGAATTACGTCAACATTCCACATATTTATAATAGTATAGCTAGAATCTCTTTCACATAAAGATTTTTGGACATGATGTTTAATCAACCTCATACAGTTCAGACATCATTTCAAAATACAACCAACTCTCGCCAGATGCTTGCAGTACGCGAGCCAACCAATCGACACAAGTCATATTCAGTTACAGCTTCAACCTAACATTTGCCACATTCCTCAGGCTGGAGAGTGATGGAGACCTTCATGCGTACACGACCAATGTATCCTTAGAGGAAAACACTGGGGTTTGGAGTGAATTCGCCAGTCTATCTAAGAGAAGCTCTATGAATCCATGCCAATTTCCTCTCTTTTGCGGATTCTATGGTGTGTGTGACATAGAGAAGCAGAATTGCACACAGAATTGTGGTGGGTCGAATGAATTAGAGCTTCAGGATTCCAAGAAGAACGCCAAATTAGGCTGCAAGTTCAAGGAGGGCGATGGCAGATGGGAACCATACCCTTCTTCTTGTGGCGATGGATGGACTAACCATAAGAAACCGAATGCTTCAATCATAGCAGGGGCCAGCTACTTCTCCAATGCTTTCCTCCCTCCCAACCACACCGGAATCCATGCTCAAGACTGTTGGGGAAAGCATTGTAAGGACAACTGCTCTTGCACTGCCGCCTTCTGGGAGTCAAAACCCAATGGTTCTGGTTCTTGTTTCCTCATCCAGGGTCCCGTCGCTACCATCATACTCAACGCTTCTGCAACTGAGGAAGAATTCATCGGATACTTGAAATTCATGGAGAACGCAACACCACCTTCTCTAACCAAACCCATCGAAATAGGCGTATCAGTGGGTGTCTTTGTGCTTATCATCGCCTTATTCTTGGGTGGAGGATATATCCATAGGAGACGAAGACTAAAAGCCAGGCAACTGGAAGATTACCAGATTGAGAATGAGCTCCTCGGCGTCTCACTTCTGGGGTCGAAGCCACGACGATTCACATGGAAGGAGATGCACGAATACACATGTGGTTTCTCGGACCCTCTCGGGGGTGGTGGTTTCGGCAATGTCTTCCGAGGAGCTATGGACGATGGCACACCCATAGCTGTGAAGCAACTCATCGATGGAGGTCAACAGGGTAATAAAGAGTTCATTGCCGAGGTCTCAATTCTGGGCCGGACTCACCATCTTCAACTTGTTCGCTTGCTTGGCTTCTGCCTGGAAGGTGCCACGCACAAGCTCCTCGTGTATGAATACATGGAAAATGGTTCTTTGGATGCTTGGATCTTCAGTAAAACACCCAAATGTACTCCAGAATTCACAAAGATTAAGGCTGATAGAAACTGTAGACCGGTCTTGTCGTGGGGAAGCAGGTTCAACATAGCGCTGGGTACCGCAAAAGGCTTGGCCTACTTGCACGAAGAGTGTGAGGACCGAATCATACACATGGATCTCAAGCCACAGAATATACTCTTGGGAGCCGATTTCTTTGCTAAGATATCGGATTTCGGGATGTCGCGGAGGGTGGTACGCGACCAACAGAGTGCGGTGGTGACGATGATGAGGGGAACCCCAGGGTACTTGGCACCCGAGTGGCTAACAGAGGGGGCCATCACCGAGAAGTGTGATGTGTACAGCTATGGGATTATGTTGCTGGAGATTGTGAGTGGGAATAGAGTGAAAGATTGGAGGGCATTGAGGCAGAGGCTGGAGATGAGACCCAATCGTGGAGAGGGTGTGATGGAGCTAGTGGATGAGAGGCTCATGAACTACGGAATGGGTGCGAAGATATACGATGAGGAGCAAGCTATGAGGATGGTGGAGGTGGCCATGTTGTGTGTGCAAAGCAATCCGAGGAGGCGGCCGAGCATGAGCAGTGTGGTGCAGATGCTGGAAGGGAAGGTGGGGGTCATACCCCATGCCCCCATTGATGGTTATGAACAGATGGGGCTCTTTCCAAGTGAGAAGATCATGACGAGGCGGAAGCTAGAGCTAGAGCTAGAGCTAGAGCAGGACAGCCATCAATGGGCCACCGATGCAGAGTCTTGGAAATCTGGAGTCAACTCGACAATGAGGAGTAAGTCGAGGAAATCGATTTTGAGTAGCAAGCCATCATATAAATATATGGAAATCTCGAGGTCCGAGCAATACATGGGCAAACTCTAGCTAGTGTCGGGCAAAGTTTCTAGTCCTTACTATAAAATTTCCTACTGCTTATGATCCAAACCGGAAATTAAATGTTTTAACCGGCCACTTTCCTATGAGTGATAATGTCAACCGGAACATGTTCAAATTTTTTTGTTTGGCGCATACCAAATTTTCTTTGCCACATCCAATTATATCAAACTAATGAAACATCTTAATCAAAGGCACAAGCTTTTATCACGTTATGTTTTCTTAATGAACCATTTACCATCATGATGGCCAAAGACTTGATTTTGAGGCTCGATATGGATGTCATTGGCAACGCACAAATATTTCAAGCTTCAATACTATTCATATCTTGTCTATATCTAAGTTGTTTACAATGTACAAATACATTTCTAGGAAATTTGCCTCTCCTATCCAAGCAAAAAATCATGGCATTTGGTACTTTGGTTATCCATACTTAAAATCACAATGGTTGAAAAACTTTTGTTTATCCAATAATGGGTGTTTCCTGGCCTTATCTGGTTTGTCTATCAATCATTTTGGCTTTGTGAATTCATTGAGCTCTACAATGGGAAAAAGGTAGCAATCGGCACGGTTTCGGCTCAAACTGAACCAAACCGTTAAGTCATGGCTTAACAGTTTATTGGCTCAAAGATAAATAAACCGTTTGGTTTGGTTTCAAATATTATGATCCGGTTTGGTTTCGGTTCGGTTCGGTTTTGAATATCATAGTTTAGCGGTTTATCGGTTTCGGTTCAATTTGGTTTCGAGTTTCATAGTTTAGCGGTTTAGTAGTTTTAGCTTATGTGGTTTGGTTTAAAGGTTTAAAAGTTTTGAAGGTTTAATGGTTTATAGGTTTATAAAATTGGTTTGGCTTTGATTTATGATAAACCGATTTGGTTTTGTTCTAAATTTTTCATAAACGGTTCGGCTCTAAACGGTTCGGTTAACATGGCTTCATAAAATTTAAATTGTTTGGTTTGGTTTTTAATATAAATAAATGGTTTGGTTTCAAGGCCAGAAAACCGAACCATGCCCATTGCTAGAAAAAAGAACAAACCATACTTTTATATAGCTTTGAGCAACCACCAACATTGGCAATTAGCATATGTTTTGTATCCATAAAACCAGAAAGTATTACAACCATACATTGTTTTGGATGAACTTAGCCCGTTGTGCAAATTTCAATCTGCTCATGTCTCATTGACGCACCTGTAATAAAGAGAGGTTACCAATGTTAGCCCGCTTACAACAAATCAACATGTGTGAGGTTTGAGGTTTGAGGTTGGTAATAACCAGCAACAGGTTACTATGTGAGTTTCTAAGGCTGAACAAAATTGTTAAACAGGATTTCCTGCTAGACTTATGAGATAAACGGGTTCACTGTAGGAATCTTGTATTAAACATCTCTCTTTGAATTATCATCAACTACAATTTTTCATGTCATGATAATCTAGGTAGACTTAGATAGTGACTTACTTGAAGTAAGAATGTGAGTTTGGAATCTCAGTAGGGTACATGATGTTGTTCTCCATGTGCAATGTCCACCAACACCATGATCACTAAACTGGAATGACAATTATATTTGATGACTTACTTATGAAACAAAGTGCACATTTAATATAACACCATAGAATAAGAGATTTCCTTACCCAAGTGTGGAAAGAAATTTATTAATGCTTGTGGCCTCTCTCAATCGCTCACCTTTTGCCCTAGCGCTCTTTTGTCTGCCAAATAGATTTCCATTATCAATTAACTGATTATTTGTGCTTCTTATATCTTTACAAGAGAGTAAGCGAGAACCAACCAACCTCTCTGAACCAGCAAGAGACGAAGGACACTAACATGCCATGGGAATTGCTCCTCAGCTTGCAAGTAATGTGGTCCATTGAACATAGACTCTAGATCTTGTCAGATGCCTCCAATAAGTCTTCATAACTTGCACAAGAGCTATGAAGCCAAATACTGTGGAATATACATAAACAATGGAAATCATAATGCGGGCTTCCAAATAACAAATCGTAAAATATCACGGATGTAAGTGCATATATGATTAAAGTTGAGCGGACAAGCTTAACTGGATCTGGAATGGTTGAATAAGCCAGAGCCAGATTGGTGTCCGGATCAATATCCAGAACCAAGACCCGAATCATAATCCGAATTGGTATGAGCTAGGATCATAATCTGAATTGGTATGAACCGATAGGCAGTTAGAGGTAAAGAAAATATAGACAGAGGTAAAGAAAATATAGACGGAGGGATTCTTCGGCGGCGGCATCCGGCAAACCGGCGTCATCCGACGACCAAATTAATAAATATATATATATCACATATATATACACAAGGAGGGCAAGTGAGGATTCAAACCTTGCACCTCCTAGTTAAGAATCAATAGGCTTACCCCTAAGCCATGACATTTAGTTGAAGTTATATTTCTATCATTGTACTTTTACATGGAAATTCTCATACATGAGAGCTAAAATGAGTGACACGGTTATCATGCTCCACATGTAATACATGAGTGCAAAATGGCAAACATGCATTTAATGCATGTCTTGTACCCTCACATGCATCATATGCATGAGAGCATCTATAAAAGAAGGGATGAAATACATGGAAATTCTCATACATGAGAGCTAAAATGAGTGATATGGTTATCATGCTCCACATGTAATACATGAGCGCCAAATGGCAAACATGCATTTTATGCATGTCTTGTACCCTCACATGCATCATATGCATGAGAGCATCTATAAAAGAAGGGATGAAAAAGAAGAAGGGTTAGGCTTTTTCTTGTTATGAAATTAAGAAGAAGATAATTTGTTATCGAAGGGATCGTGTAACTTGTTTCTTAAAATCTAAAATCAAGAGTTCAATCTTAATCTCTCTCAATCTAAAGTCTAAAGTCAAGCATTCTATTCTATCTCAAGCTCTCTCTCTCTTTAAATCTAGCTTAAGTACTTTCTCGCTAAAGCTTGCGCCAAATTCAAGTCCTTCCGGTCCAGAACCCCGGCGGTTCCGCCTCACGATCCGCGCATAGTGACGGATCTTCACGACATAATAAAGTGGTGAACCCGACGTGAAAGAGGCGATAGGAAGGATCAAGCCGAGATTAATACTTGGAGATGGCATCCTCAAGTAATCAAGCGGGAGAGCTCGAAAGGATGATGCTAATCGTCGAGCAAAGGATGAGATCTCAGGACAACAATGCGAGCGTGGAGAAGGTTGTCGATCGTGTCGTAGAGCTCGAGGGACAATTCGATGGAAGGAACGTTACAAAGTTCCTGGACACATATTGAAGGGAGATGAATAAGAGGGACATGTCTGAAGCACGTCAAATCGCAAGCTTCAAGAGAGTTGTTGCCAACAACGTCCAAAGACTCGTCATCGAATTTCAAAAAGGTAATACAACATGGTCTGAGTTCGAGAAAACGATACTAGTGGAGTTCATGACTTAAGACTCAACGAGGATGACTCTACATGCCCTGATGAAGTGGATAGAGAAGAAGAATAAGAAGATGAGCGCCCCGACGGTGTACGACGAATTCGACCAGATGTTTAGTCGTCTCCCCAATACGGACCAACTTTTGCTTGAAGAGGACAAGACTTTGTACTTCTTGAAAGCTGTGGACATGAAGGATAGATGAGAATCGGGGACTCTTCTCGAAGACGATACCCAAGCAAATGGGCTTGTAGCGGACTTGTAGTGAAGCGGGCGTGCAATAGGCTTGACAAGCGTTGCCAATGGGTTGACGACACCGACTTGATGGAATCGACTGTCACGGAGAAAGCAAGACCGCCGAAAGTAGCTAAGCCACCAAAACAAAGTAACGTTGAAGAAAAGAAGATTGGTGATGACGTCATCGAAGAATTGGTGAAGAAGTTCGAGAAGGTCACACTAGCTAACATGAATCGTCGGGGGCCCAAAGGAAAAGAACCCTTTAGATGCGTGTGGTGCAATAGCATGGACCACATGAGAAGGGATTGCACGAGCCTTTGAGAGGCGATCCGACAAAATATCGTGTACATAGATGACAACATGATTTGCTCGAGCGAGACTAGAAGACCCCTACGGGTGAATTTCGGAAGAGGAGGAATGAAGAAAGCTATGGAGGATGCCGATGCGACTCATGTGGATGTGATGCACTATGCTGCGTCGGCCGGAATAAGAGTCGGGAAAGATAGAAATGAAGCTATGAAAGTGGGAGCCAAGTTTTGGTCTTCCGTTCTCAAGTATGAGAAGATGGGGAAGGTCACATCGAACGAGGTAGAGATTGCGGACCGAAGCGTGCAAAGCATAACCGGGTGGTCGGATCCGGTGGATGACAACACCATACTTGCGGAGGTGATGTGCGACAGCCACGAGGTGTTCGTCGAAGAAAAGAGAAAAAGAATAGAAGAGCAAGGACCATCAAAAAGACATGAAACAAGGAACGCGAAAAAGAAGGACGATGCGGAGACGAGTCGACCTTTACAAACAGAGGAACGAGAATCAAGCCGAAATGGGGAGATGAGCATACGAGTTGAAGAAACGGTTCGGCCCGTGAAGGTTGGTGTCGAAGACCCCCAACATTGAGCAATTAGCATATGTTTTGTATCCATAAAACCAGAAAGTATTACAACCATACATTGTTTTGGATGAACTTAGCCCGTTGTGCAAATTTCAATCTGCTCATGTCTCATTGACACACCTGTAATAAAGAGAGGTTACCAATGTTAGCCCGCTTACAACAAATCAACATGTGTGAGGTTTGAGGTTCGAGGTTGGTAATAACCAGCAACAGGTTACTATGTGAGTTTCTAAGGCTGAACAAAATTGTTAAACAGGATTTCTTGCTAGACTTATGAGATAGAGGGGTTCACTGTAGGAATCTTGTATTAAACATCTCTCTTTGAATTATCATCAACTACAATTTTTCATGTCATGATAATCTAGGTAGACTTAGATAGTGACTTACTTGAAGTAAGAATGTGAGTTTGGAATCTCAGTAGGGTACATGATGTTGTTCTCCATGTGCAATGTCCACCAACACCATGATCACTAAACTGGAATGACAATTATATTTGATGACTTACTTATGAAACAAAGTGCACATTTAATATAACACCGTAGAATAAGAGATTTCCTTACCCAAGTGTGGAAAGAAATTTATTAATGCTTGTGGCCTCTCTCAATCGCTCACCTTTTGCCCTAGCGCTCTTTTGTCTGCCAAATAGATTTCCATTATCAATTAACTGATTATTTGTGCTTCTTATATCTTTACAAGAGAGTGAGCGAGAACCAACCAACCTCTCTGAACCAGCAAGAGATGAAGGACACTAACATGCCACGGGAATTGCTCCTCAACTTGCAAGTAATGTGGTCCATTGAACATAGACTCTGGATCTTGTCAGATGCCTCCAATAAGTCTTCATAACTTGCACAAGAGCTATGAAGCCAAATACTATGGAATATACATAAACAATGGAAATCATAATGCGGGCTTCCAAATAACAAATCGTAAAATATCACGGATGTAAGTGCATATATGATTAAAGTTGAGCGGACAAGCTTAACTGGATCTGGAACGGTTGAATAAGCCAGAGCCAGATTGGTGTCCGGATCAATATCCAGAACCAAGACCCGAATCATAATCCGAATTGATATGAGCTGGATCATAATCTGAATTGGTATGAACCGATAGGCACTTAGAGGTAAAGAAAATATAGATGGAGGGATGGCAAGCTCGCTTCTGACTTAGAAGCTCGACAAGAGCAACTATGCGTCTTGGTTGTACAAGATGCACTAGTACCTGCTGGGGCATGGTTACTGGAGTTATTTCGAGGGAACTAATGAAGTAGCGCTGGAGCCGGCACACAAGGACTTCCTGGCATGGGAGCAAGGAGCGAGAAGAGTGTTGTACTACCTCGTGTCCTATGTGCACAACTACATGCTCAACTACATGAAAGACGCAAAATCGTCGAACGAGGCATGGGAAAATCTGAAGAAGATTTTCGCCGCGAGTACCACAACCTAGAAGTTGCAACTCTGGTAAGAGCTCAACAACATCCGGCAAAGGGACATGTTGGTTACCAACTACATCACCAAGATTAAGGACATCTACGATGCACTGGGTTCCATCAACGTGATGGTGGAAGAAGACGAGATGGTCCAGATCTACCTCGGTGGTCTACCACAACGGTATGGGCCAATCCGAACAACAATTTGCACCTAGGAGAAGCTATCATCCTTCTTCGACCTGTAATCGATGTTGATGGTTTAAGAAAACCACACGAGTGGGTGAAGGACCATTCAACCAGTTAGCCAAATGATGTACACCGACGCAAATCGGTCCCGTGGGCCTGCAGGACAATGTGGGTCAACACGTAATAGAGGTGATCGGCAATAGTAGAACGAAAGGCACAGAGATAGTGTTGACAATAGTTCCGGACCCTCCACGAGCAGGGGAAGTCAAGATGGCGCCGGAAGCCGGCAATCTAAAACCGATACAGAATGTTGGTACTATGGCAAGAAAGGCTACCAGGAGAGCAAGTGCTGGAAGAAGCGAGCCGATTCGGATAAATCCAGATCTGGCAAGACCAGACAAGGGAACCGACAAAGCTCGCATTATACCGAAGGATTCGGAACCGGGAAGACAAGAAAAGGGCCAGCCTTCGTGATGAAGCACAAGGCAAACTCGATGAAGAAGACCACTTCCGAATTGGAGGAAGTGTGGTACGTTGACTCTGGAGCGTCTAACCATACCATGAGCCACGAAGAGTGGTTCTCATATTGGAAAAACCGGAACAACCTGGATAGTCGAAATCGGAGACGACACTACACACCCGATCGAGCATGTCGAACAAGTCCCTTTAAGCCATGTCGAACAAAAGGGAAAGTTGATGAATGTACTACATGTTTTGACAATTGCGAAGAACTTGGTGTCGGTTGCATAGATCGTTGACCAGGGGATGAAAGTACGGTTTACACATCTCGGGTGCTTCATCAAAGAAGAAGGCCACATAATCACGCATGGAAGAATATTTATTGTCGACACCAATGATGTCGGCACCGCTCTATTCGCCAACGGGCAAAAGGTCGAGTCGGACATCGACTTATGGCACAAGGGAATTGGCCACATCAACTATCAAAGACTTCAAGATCTATGTTGAGAATCAAGCTCAACATAGAGCAACATGTGAACACACCTTTTGAGAATCTATGATTACTCAAAGGTAAAGAGTCACACCACCAATCTCTACACATTAAACTATGTGTCATAGATTCATATTCTATGACACGTAACTAATGATTCCACATTCCTCATGACTGTAAGACTTCACATTCCTCAAGGCTCTAGTGAGAGAGTGAACGTTGTAGTGAGTAAATGAAGAGAGAGGGTGACTCTATATAAAGCACCCTCCTCCTACTCCATATTAGGTTTGTTGTGACTCCTTGTAACGCTATTTTGTATCTCATATTCTACTTGTTAATATACATCTCCTTCTTCTTCTTGAGTACTTCATATTGTCTCTTATCTATCTTGTGTTTCTCTCCTCTCCTCTCTTCTCTCACACATACACACATAACTCACATCTCTTCCACTTCACCAGAATCATCATTGATTCTTTACATGGTATCAGAGCAATTTGGTAGCTCCATCTAGCCCACTCGCCTCATCGTGATCGTGTGTTGTGCTCTACGCCGACATTCCAGAAGAACCGGCTCATCACTATCGTAGTGCAACTACACAGCTCGTGTTCGAGAGAGAAGGAAAAGAAAAGAAGGAAGAAATCTACATCGACAATGAATACTGTAATGGGGAGCGCTCTCCCTAGCGAGAAGTTGGATCGCAACAACTTTGCATCTTGGGAGTACATGTAAAGAATGAAGAGATGGATTCTTTGCAGCAGAATAGATATGAACTGTGTGTGTGTGTATGAGAGAGAGAGAGAGAGTGAGAGAGACAAGGAGTAAGACACAGAGAATACGCAAGGTAAAGTATATTAACAAAGGAGAAAGACTCAACATTTTACAAGGTGGGAGGAGGGTGCTTTATATAGTCACTCTCTCTCTTCATTAACTACAAGACTCATGGAACATGGGGAATGTGAAAGCTCATAAGTTATGTGTCATAGAATCATATTCTATGACTCATACTAAATGCTAGAATACAAAGTGGTGACATAATGGTGACTCTTGACCGTTTGAATGTCTATTCACTCTCAAGGTGAGTTCACACACTAGACCAAGTTGAGCTTGATTCTCAACACACCCCCTCAAGCTCAAGTTGGGTCAGTTTCAGACGATATCTGAAATCCCCTTCGACTCGCATTCCAGAGTCCTCGTTGACTCGCGTCGACTCGCATGTATGCGGAGTTGCGGAATCTATGCTCCAGCTTGCGTTGTGCGTAGTTGCAAAGTTCGTGCTTCGGCTTGCGTCTTTCTTCGCGGCTTTGCACGGTAGATCGACTCTTTGCGACTTCGTTCTGCGGTTGTGGAATACACGCGTTACCGCATACTGTATTGCGTAATGTCTTTAGTACTCCCCCTCAAGCTTGGTAAGTCAAGGATCGTCAATCCAAGATCGGTCATGAATTGCCATAGCTTGTCGGCTCCTAAGGCTTTAGTGAAGATGTCGACCTTTTGAAGATTTGTGCTAATGTGTTGTAGGTCGACATCGCTAGCTAGAACGCGCTCTCGGATGAAGTGATAGTGCACTTCGATGTGTTTTGTCCACATTGTCGTGAAGATTTTCGCCAATAGTGTGAAAATCACATGAAACGCACAAAATTGAGTATGAATCACATAAAACAATAATAGTGAAGTATCTAAGTACAAAATGATGGAGGTCTTCAAGAGCTTTCGAATGCTCTTTATTACACGAGAAACGGACAACTAGATGTTAAGATATGAGGGTATAAGTTTGTGAAAGGAAAAGAGAAAAAACTGTGAGATATCCCACATACGCACGACAAATACGACTCTCATCATATATCAGGTAGAGCAAAAGCTATTATCTTTGTGTCTATGTGTTGAGCATAGAAAGTTCAAGGTAACTTGAACTAAGAGTGGAGGTGGCCTAGCCACTCGTGAAGGTTTCAGCCAACCAAAACGGAATTGGACGATAACCGGTGGAATCGGCATCCGATGGAGCTGGTGATCCAGTGGTATCGACATCCGATGGGCCGACGGTGGCGGCGGCATCCGGCAAACCGGCGTCATTTGACGACCAAATTAATAAATATATATATATCACATATATATACATAAGGAGGGCAAGTGAGGATTCGAACCTTGCACCTCCTAATTAAGAATCAATAGGCTTACCACTAAGCCATGACATTTAGTTAAAGTTATATTTCTATCATTGTACTTTTACATGGAAATTCTCATACATGAGAGCTAAAATGAGTGACACGGTTATCATGCTCCACATGTAATACATGAGTGCCAAATGGCAAACATGCATTTAATGCATGTCTTGTACCCTCACATGCATCATATGCATGAGAGCATCTATAAAAGAAGAGATAAAATACATGGAAATTCTCATACATGAGAGCTAAAATGAGTGATATGGTTATCATGCTCCACATGTAATACATGAGCGCCAAATGGCAAACATGCATTTTATGCATGTCTTGTACCCTCACATGCATCATATGCATGAGAGCATCTATAAAAGAAGGGATGAAAAAGAAGAAGGGTTAGGCATTTTTTTGTTATGAAATTAAGAAGAAGATAATTCGTTATCGAATGGATCGTGTAACTTGTTTCTTAAAATCTAAAATCAAGAGTTCAATCTTAATCTCTCTCAATCTAAAGTCTAAAGTCAAGCATTCTATTCTATCTCAAGCTCTCTCTCTCTTTAAATCTAGCTTAAGTACTTTCTCCCTAAAGCTTGCGCCAACTTCAAGTCCTTCCGGTCTAGAACCCCGACGGTTCCGCCTCACGATCCGCGCATAGTGACGGATCTTCACGACATAATAAAGTGGTGAACCCGACGTGAAAGAGGCGATAGGAAGGATCAAGCTGAGATTAATACTTGGAGATGGCATCCTCAAGTAATCAAGCGGGAGAGCTCGAAAGGATGATGCTAATTGTCGAGCAAAGGATGAGATCTCAGAACAACGACGCGAGCGTGGAGAAGGTTGTTGATCGTGTCATAGAGCTCGAGGGACAATTCGATGGAAGGAACGTTACAAAGTTCCTGGACACATATTGAAGGGAGATGAATCAGAGGGACATGTCTGAAGCACGTCAAATCGCAAGCTTCAAGAGAGTTGTTGCCAACAACGTCCAAAGACTCGTCATCGAATTTCAAGAAGGTAAGACAACATGGTCTGAGTTCAAGAAAACGATACTAGTGGAGTTCATGACTGAAGACTCAACGAGGATGACTCGACATGCCCTGATGAAGTGGATAGAGAAGAAGAATAGGAAGATGAGCGCCTCGACAGTGTACGACGAATTCGACCAGATGTTTAGTCGTCTCCCCAACACGGACCAACTGTTGCTTGAAGAGCAGAAGACTTTGTACTTCTTGAAAGCTGTGGACATGAAGGATAGATGAGAATTGGGGACTCTTCTCGAAGACGATACCCAAGCAAATGGGCTTGTAGCGGACTTGTAGTGAAGCGAGCGTGCAATAGGCTTGACAAGCGTCGCCAATGGGTTGACGACACCGACTTGACGGGATCGACTGTCACGAAGAAAGCAAGACCGCCGAAAGTAGCTAAGCCACCAAAACAAAGTAACGTGGAAGAAAAGAAGATTGGTGATGACATCATCGAAGAACTGGTGAAGAAGTTCGAGAAGGTCACGCTAGCTAACATGAATCATCGGGGGCCCAAAGGAAAAGAACCCTTTAGATGCGTATGGTGCAATAGCATGGACCACATGAGAAGGGATTGCACGAGCCTTTGAGAGGCGATCCGACAAAATATCGTGTACATAGATGACAACATGATTTGCTCGAGCGAGACTAGAAGACCCCTACGGGTGAATTTCGGAAGAGGAGGAATGAAGAAAGCTATGGAGGATGCCGATGCTTGATAGCCACGTAACTTTGTCCTTGAGGGAATTACTCGGCATTACGAAGGAGTTCCATGACACGATCGTGGACCTTGTAAAGAGAAAAAGACAACAATCGGACGAGGAAGAAGAAAGTCCGCTAAAAGCAAAACCAAATGCCATAACGATGGCGAGGGACGAAGTTGATGAAGAAATAGTGGACAGCCACTATACTCGACTTCATTGGGCACGTGCGACAACGGAGACGCCGGTGAAGATCGGGGAGAAGAAAGAGACCATGGTAGCTTTGATCGACCAAGGCTCGGAGATCAACCTCATGTCAACCGACTTCTACAAAAAAGGAAGATGGCCAATCAATACAAACCATGGATGGAAGATTCGCGCAACAACAAAGTCTACGGAGGACTTGTACGGGGCTTGTCCTAATGTCAAAGTCACAATCGGGGATGTGGAGATGGATCACCACTTCTTCGTACAAGAATCGGCGTCGCATCCTGTCATCCTAGGGCAACCTTATATCACATCATCTCGGATGGAGACCAAAGTGTTCGATAATGGAGCAGCCTTCGCACGAATAAAGAATCTTGACAACCAAAGATCGGTCCAACTCCTAACGGTGCAAGCCAATCATGAAAGGAATCGAGATAGTCTCAGAGGCGAATCCTTGGATTTTTAGAGCGGACTATTGAAGCATGGGGCACAAATAGTCTGAGCAATGACAAGACCCCACAAGTAAGAAGAGTGCGTGGATTGCGAGGAGAAGTAACATGTGTCACACCTAGTGGCGCATGTAAACTAGTACTACCCGACAAGAAGGACAAGCGTCGGATACAAGAATTCGAGAAGATGTTGAAAGAAGAAAACATAATAGAAGAAGGAGAGTTCATGACTCATATTATGGAAGAAGCCTCATTTAACGACACCATCGGTGAAATCGAGGACGTCATGGACTTGAGCTATCTTCAGGATCAACGCGTGATTTCGGTTAACTCCGTCAACATGTACGCTATCATCGATGAATACCTTCGTGGCATCTCGATGAAAGAAGCTGACATCAATGTGAAATATAAAACGGTGGATAAGAAGATCAAGCCAATTGCGGTTCTGCTACCGGAAGATAGCTAGCAAAAGATGAAGGAAGTCGCTAACGATCCAAGCTTAAGAGATCCGAAGACGATAAGTCATGTCTTCACCAAAGAGACGAAGGGGAAGCTACGAGTTGGAAAGGAGGATTTCCTTCTCCTTGAAAAGGAGCGAATGTTTCGCGATATGCTTGAGAGACATGGGAAGGTTTTTGCATTCTTCCCACGGGAAATCGGATGTGCCGACCCAAAGGTTATAGAGCCGATGGTGATCTTCACGGTGCCTCATGTGCCTTGGAATTTGAAACCGATACCGGTTCCGAGAGCACACCTTCCGAAGCTGATCGAACTCTTAAAGGAGAAGGTGAGTATGGGAATTCTAGAACCGTCAAATGCTCTTTATTCCAATAGGTGGTTCACGGTGCCGAAGAAGAATAGATCATTGCAATTCATCCAAGATCTTCAACCCGTCAACAGGGTGACAATTCGAAATGCCGGAATCGGTCCGAGCGTGGACGAATTTGCCGAAGCGTTTGCAGGCCAGTCCATCTACTCCATTAGCGATCTCTACTCCGGATATGACCAATTCCAATTGGCGATCAACAATCAGGACATTACAACCAAGAGGACTCCGATCGGTCTTGTGCGGATGTGTACCTTACCCCAAGGCGCAATGAACTTGGTGGCTCATATGGTGAATGCCATGAATAAAGTCTTGAAGGATTGCATCCCAGACATCACGATGCCATTCTTGGATGATATTGGTGGTAGGTCACTTATGTGGGGCATACGGCCGGAAGCCTTCGCCATACAAAGTGAACGCGATCCAAGACATGAAAGAAGAATCCGAAAATCAAACGGAGGTTAGAAGGTTCCTTGGAGCATGCACATTTTATCATATCTGGATTCCGCACTACGCTCATGTCGCCGAACCGTTATTTGGACTACTAAAGAAAAGAATGAAGTTTGAATGGCAAGACGAGCACACAAATGCGATGCGAAGATTGAAGAAACTGCTACTTGAAGCTCCAACACTAAGGAAGGCAGACTATGCCGAAGGGAAGCCGATTTACGTGACCGTAGATACGAGCCCAACCGGAATCGGGTGGGTCATCAACCAAGAAGGAGAAGATAATGCGCGATATGCCGTCCTGTTTGGAGCAAAGATTCTCAGTGAACGGAAACAAAGATATGCCCAAGTCAAGCGGGAACTTTGGGGTATTGTATCGGTAGTGAAGACGGACAAAGATTACCTGATCGGGTCGGAAGTGATAATAGAGACAGATTGTCTCCCAATTCTCGGAATGGTCTCGGGATGTACGACCCCAGATCTTTCTATGCTAAGGTGGATTGCCTACATCAAGTCTTTAAACCCAGAGATCCATCACATTGCAGGGAAGAAGAATGCCATGGCTGACATGCTGTCCAGGGCAAGATTTGAAAATGGAAGCGATATGGTTTCGGAAGATGAAGATGTCGCCCTCGACTTCTTCAAGATGGCTCGATTATTGGCGGAAGACTAGGACACGCAAACCCACCACGCCTTCAATGAGAACGAGTACGAAGGAGAGTGGTTACTGATCGGTAGATTCCTAAGAACATTGACGGGATGCTTCGTTGACAAAGGAGGAGGCCCTACGAATCTGGAAGAAAGCTTACCGATACTTCCTGAAGGGAGGATTCCTCTGGCGACATCCACAAAGAAGGACAAGAATACCACGTCGAGTGGTGGTGAAGAAAGAAGAGCAAGAGACGCTGATGACCGAATTCCACGAGAGTGCTTGGGAGGTCATAGAGGAACATGGGCGACGTTCGAAAAGTTGAAGGAGAAGTACTAGTGGCCAAGCATGTACAAAGATGTACTCCATTTTGTGTCCACATGCGAAACTTGCCAAATATATTCAAATATATGTCATCGCGATGAGTTACAACCAACATATACACTCACCATACACTTCAAATGGATGGTGGATCTGGTCTCAATGCCAATGGGAGTGGGACAAATGAAGTACTTAGCGCTGGCAAGGGAAGACTTGACAAATCAAGTGGACGGACGAGCCTTGACAAATAAGACGACTTCAGCCGTTTGTAAATTTCTGGTTGAAGAGGTTGTTTGCCGATACGGATGTGTGGGGAAGAGAGTGGCCGATCGAGGGGAGTTGGATGCGCATGAAGCTACGGAGCTCTTCGAACGACTAGGCGTAAAGCTCTCCCTCACGACTGCCTACAATTCAGAAGCGAATGGGAAGATCGAGCGAGGGCATGGACTATCGTTAAAGGCATCGTACGGGCATGCAACGGTCGAGTCGGGAATTGGCCACGACTATTACCCTATGCCTTGTGGGCCGATAGAGCGACACACAGCTCGGTGACAGGGTATATGCCGACGGAGCTTATGTATGGACAAAAGCCAGTTATGCCCATCGAAAGGGCGATCGCCTCATGGGTGCAATACCGTGGGAAAAGAGAAAACTGTGAGATATCCCACATAGGCACGACAAATACGGCTCTCATCATATATAAGGTAGAGCAAAAGCTATTATCTTTGTGTCTATGTGTTGAGCATAGAGAGTTCAAGGTAACTTGAACTAATAGTGGAGGTGGCCTAGCCACTGTTTATTAAAAACATAGGACTCTGCTAAGTGGTAACACGACGTATAGAGTCTGACACCTACCCGGTGCTGGAAGGTAAAAAGGAGAAGTGTTATAAGCTTTGAATGGAAGCCCCGGTAAACGGTGGCAGTAACTCTAACTGTCCTAAGGTAGCGAAATTCCTTGTCGCACAACCAAAACGGAACTGGACGGTAACCGGCGATCGGTGATTCGGCGGTTTCGGCATCCGACGGGCCGACGATAGCGGCGGCGGAGCCGATATTCGGCGACCGACGGTAACCGGCATCCGGTGACCAAATTAATAAATAAATATATATCACATATATATAGACAAGGGGGGCAAGTGAGGATTCAAACCTTGCACCTCCTAGTTAAGAGTCAATAGGCTTACCACTAAGCAATGACATTTAGTTAAATTTATATTTCTATCATTGTACTTTTACACGGAAATTCTCAGACATGACAGCTAAAATGAGTGACATGGTTATCATGCTCCACATGTAATACATGAGCGTCAAATGGCAAACACACATTTTATGCATGTGTTATACTCTCACATGCATCATATGCATGAGAGCATCTATAAAAGAAGGGATGAAAAAGAAGAAGGGTTGGGCTTTTTTTGGTTATGAAATTAAGAAGAAGAGAATTCGTTATCGAATGGATCGCGTAACTTGTTTCTTAAAATCTAAAATCAAGAGTTCAATCTTAATCTCTCTCAATCTAAAGTCTAAAGTCAAGCGTTCTATTCTATCTTAAGCTCTCTCTATCTTTCAATCTAGCTTAAGTACTTTCTCGCTAAAGCTTGCACCAACTTCAAGTCCTTCCGGTCCAGAACCCCGGCGGTTCTGCCTCACGATCCACGTGTAGTGACGGATCTTCACGACAATGCGTGGAACACCGGGTTCCGAGCCAGATAGATACTGCTCATGTTGTCGTATTAAAGGGAAGTGGGATCCTTGATGGGTGCGCCCAGATCCTTGAGTATCATTTTGAGCCATACTGCTTCACATGCGGCCACTACCGCGCCCCCGTATTCCGCCTCTGTGCTTGGAAGAGCGACGGTTGGTTGGATTTTGCTGCTCCAGGATATTGGTTCGCTGCCGAGGGAAAAAAACAAATCCGGAGGTTGATCTTCTATCGGCTTTGTAGCCAGCCCAATCGGCGTCTGTGTACCCCTCCGGTCGTATTGGCATTGCGGTCTTGTAGAGGATGCCGCAATCGATTGTGCCGCTCACGTATCGTAGAACTCGCTTAGCGCAATCCAAGTGAGTATCACGTGGTGCTTGCATGAATTGGCTAAGGAGACCGACCGGAGAACTGAGATCGGGTCGTGTGATCGTGAAATAGGTGAGACTCCCGATGAGTTGTCGATACTGAGTCGGCTCACACGCTTTGGTGTCCGTGTTCACATCTAGTTTGAGATTTCGATCGAGCGGGGTTGCCGCGGATTTCACTCAACCATACCGAACTTGTATATCAAGTTCAGGATGTAGTGCCGTTGAGAGATCATGATTCCGGCCGGGGTTCGAATTACCTCGATGCTGAGAAAGTAGTAGAGCTCCTTCATGTTCGTCATCTCTAACTTGTCAAAAAGGAGGGATTTGAGCTTATTGACTTCGACGAGATTCTCACCTCCAATGACTAGGTCATCCACGTATAAGATGATGACGATCGGACTTGTGGAATTGCTTCGTATGTAGAGGGATTTGTCCAATTTTGTCATACCGAAGCCGATTTCATGAAGATATGGCGTTATCTTCGAATGCCAAGCATGCGGTGCTTGCTTGAGCCCGTAGAGTGGCTTCTTGATTCGGCATACAGCTTTCGGATGGGTGCTCGAGTTGACGCCGGGTGGTTATATCATGTGCACCTCCTCTTCTAATTCGCCTTGTAGAAAGGGGTTCTTGACATCCATTTGATGGAGGTGCCACCCTTTCGCCGCGGCAAGCGCAATTACGGTCCGTACCATCGTCATCTTTGCCACCGGGGCAAAGGTCTCTTCATAGTCAACTTTGTGCGTTTATACGTAGCCTTTCGCTACGAGTCGTGCTTTGTAGTGGTTGACGGAACCGTCGGCGTTGTACCTCACTTTGTAAATCCATTTGAATACGATCACCTTTTTGTGTGGTGAGGTGGGAACGAGATCCCACGTCTCGTTCTTGCGTAGTGCCTGCATCTCCTCGTTCATGGCTTCGATCCATTGCGGATCCTTGGCTGCTTCGGAAAATGTTTCCGGCTCGCGTACTATCGCTACCTTCATCATAAAGGCATAGTAATATGCCATGTAGTCGTTGTAGCCAAATCGGCTAACCGAATTCTTTTCACGGGTGGAGCGACGGAGCTTTTCATTTGCATAGATGAGAGCTTTCTTAGCTCCAATTGGTACATCGAAGCGGCCGAACTCACTATCAAGTGCGTGAGTTGACTCAGTGTCGTCGAAGCGATCGTCTTCGTACTCCAACATTTTCGCCTTGCCTTTGTCCATCTTCGGGCTAGGCCCTGATGTGCTTTGATCCCTCAAAGTCTCTTGTGGTCTGCTCAGTCGAGTCGTGATCGGACTTTCTTCGAGCATGTGCGTAAGGCAATCATCATCCTCTATCTCTTGTTCTGCGGATTCCGGGTCAAGCGGAGTCAGAGTCGAAGTTGTCTCTGGTGCGTACCAAGATGCGGACTCGTCAAACACGACGTCTCGACTTACTTGAACTTTTCAGATAGATGGCTTGTAGCATTTGTACCCCTTTTGTTCGAGTGAGTATCCTACGAGGATACATTTCTCCAACCTTGGATCTAGCTTTTGCCGCTATCCGTCAGGTATGTGCATGTATGCTATCGTGCCAAATATCCGGGTGTGCGATAAGTCCGGCTTCTTTCCAAAGTATTTTTCATGCGGAGTGACCTCATGCACTCCGGATGTTGTGCATCGGTTCATTAGGTAGACGGCCGTATTTGCAGCTTCGGCCCAATATGACTTGGGCATATGCTTCTCATTCATCATGGCCTGCGCTACTTCGAGGATGTGCCGATTTTTCCACTCGGCTACTCCGTTTTGTTGCAGAGTGTGTCAGCAAGTGAATTCTCGCCGTATTCCTTCCTTTCAGAGATACGCCGTGAAATCGTCCGAGAAGTACTCCTTGCCGCCATCTAATCGAAGGCATCGTACATGACGGCCCATGGCTTTCTCGACTTCATTCTTGAATTTTTGGAAGTGTCCGAACACTTCGCTCTTTTGCCGCATCAGGTAGATCCACGTGTGCCTGGAGAAGTCGTCGATGAAGAGCAAGTAATATCGGCATTTGTCGAATGTAGCTGTTTGCGCCGGTCCCCATATCGAGTAGACCTTTGCTCATGTTTCGCTCTTTCGAGAATGGGTGTCGGTGTTGCTTGCCGAATTGGCACGCTTCACATACACCTTCAATCTCCTTCTCTTTGAATGTCGGGAGTCTGATAACGACTCCTTTCGATTTCATTACTTTGAGTTTGTTGAGATTGATGTGGCTGATTCTCTTGTGCCATAGCTCTATGTCGAAGTCGGCTTTCGTGCTTTTTGCGAACATGGCGGATTTCATCTCGTGTGAATCGAGAATGAACATCCAGCCCTCTCTTCTTCCACGCACGATGATTCAACCCTCTTTTTCGATGACGTACCCTTCTTGCATCCCTTGCTCAACCATTTGGCCGACCAAGAACAAATTCTTCGTGATAGTGGGAACATGCAAGACATTTTTAATGTATGTTTGCTTACCTCTTTCGTCGAACGGAACATTGCTGTTGTGCCGAATCGGGTGTGTAGTGTCATCTCCGGTTTCGACATACCGTCGCTCCGGCTCTCGAAGTTCGAGAAACCATTCATTATGAGATGTCATATGGTTTGAGGCTCCAGAGTCAACAAACCATACGTCCTCCAGATTGAGGGCACTAGTTGAGGTAGAGGCTGACATAGAGTTTGCTATATATGTTTCATCATGAACATTCCACCATGGTCGGAGTTGTGTACATACATTCCACCACAATCTTAGTAGTCGGAGTTGTGCCCGTACATTCCGCTATACTCTTCGTAGTCGGAATTGTGCGCGTAATTCGTGAGTTGTCGGCTTGTGGAAGCTGATTCGCGCATCTTCTTTCGACACTCTTCTTCGTGGTGGCCGAGCTTTCCACAATATCCGCATTCGGTTGCGTTTTGACGGCTCGGGACAGAGTGGAAGCTCCCACTTCTTGCGAAGGTTCCTCGTTGGCTTCCATTTTGCGGCCGAAATTGGGAGTTGTTGTCATAGGTCGGACCTTGTCCGCCTTGTCTTTGGCCGAAACGGCCTCTCGCTCATCAGCGTCCTCTTCCTCCGTTCGAGTGCATGTAGAGCATGTGGCCTTCCGACAAATTTCTCCTTGTACGCACGTGGTTTTCGTCGACCAATAGCATTGATTGGAGCTCGAATGAGGGAGATTTCTCCCTTGCTACAACGGTGGTTCACATCGCACCGAACCGTGGTGTGAGGCGGCCGAGGCATGTTTGTACCATCTTATCATCATCAATATTTACACTTATCGAGCCAAGCGAGTCACAAAGCTCCTTGATCTTCAAGGTGTATTCAAGGTGTATGTTGTGATTGACATGTCCCTTTGTTGAATGTTGTTCAACTCTTGGCGGAGTTGAAGCCTTCTTGCGGTTGTGTTCGACGCAAAAATCTTTCGTAGATTTTCCCATGCCTCCTTCGGCGTCTTGGCTTCGCGAATGTAGCCGAGCATGTGATCGTGAACACATGTTGCCAAGCAATACATCACGCGGCTTGCGGCTTGCTCCCATGTCGCGTATCCGGGAGCCGTTTCGATGGGTCGGTCTTCGTGCCCTCCTTTGATGTAGCTCCAATAGCCTTGTCTGACCAGGTAATTGTGCATCTTGTATTCCCAAGATGCGAAGTTGTTTCGATCCAACTTCTCGGTAGGGAGATCGCTCCCCATTTGAGTATTCATTTTGTCGATTCTTTTTCTTCTTCTCTCTTCGAATGCGAGCTATGTAGCGAAGCTACGATAGCGATGAGCTGGTTCTTGGTCGTCGGCGTAGGACACAACACACGATCACGATGAGGCGAGTGGGCTAGATCGAGCTACCAAATCGCTTTGATTCCATGTAAAGAATCAAGAGATGGATTCTGTGCAGTGGAATAGATATGAACTGTGTGTGTGTGTATGAGAGAGAGAGAGAGTGAGAGAGAGACAAGGAGTAAGACACAGAGAATACGGAAGGTAAAGTATATTAACAAAGGATAAAGACTCAATATTTTACAAGGTGGGAGGAGGGTGCTTTATATAGTCACCCTCTCTCTTCATTAACTACAAGACTCATGGAGCATGGGGAATGTGAAAGCTGATAAGTTATGTGTCATAGAATATGATTCTATGACTCATACTAAATGCTAGAATACAAAGTGGTGACATAATGGTGACTCTTGACCGTTTGAGTGTCTATTCACCCTCAAGGTGAGTTCACACACTAGAACAAGCTGAGCTTGATTCTCAACAGTACAAGATGCACCAATACCTTGTGGGCCAAGGCTATTGGAGCTACATCAAAGGAGCACACGAAAATCGGCCCAACCCAGAAGACGCCGACTATGCAACATGGGAGCAAGCGGCAGGCCGAGTGATGTATTTCTTGGCGACATGTGTTCATGACCACATGCTCGGGTAAATTTGAGAAGCCAAGACGCCGAAGGAAGCGTGGGAGAATCTACGAAAGATTTTCGCCGCCAATACTACCATGAGAAAACTTCAACTCCGCCAAGAGTTGAATAATATCCAACAAAGGGATATGTCCATCACGAGCTACACCTTGAAGATCAAGGAGCTTTGTGATTCTCTTGGCTCGATAAGCATAAACGTGGAGGATGACGAGATGGTGCAAATATGCCTCGGCGGCCTTGCACCAAGATTCGGCGCGATGCAGACCGCCGTAGTAGCACGGGAGAATCCGCCCTCGTTCTTCGATCATCAATCCATGTTTTTGGTCGAAGAAAACCATGTTCGAACAAGGAGTAGTGCTTCTGATGGCCAAATGCTCTACACGCATTTGGACGGAGGAAGAGGATGCAACCATGCAAGAAGAGGCCGATTCGGCCAAGGACGAGGCGGATGAGGCAGACGATTTACGAAAACAACTGTCAATTACGGCAACAAGATGGAGGCCATCGGGGAACCTTCGGAAGAAGGGGGAGCCACCATTCTGGTCCGAGCCGACAAACCTCAATCGAATGCGAATATTGCGGGAAAGTTGGCCACCACAAAGAAGAATGCCATAAGAAGATACGCGAGTCGGCTTCCACTAGCTCACAACTCACCAACTACGCCATCAACTCCGACTATGATGATCGCGGCGGAATGTTCGTGATGAGACATAGCGAATTCTATGTTGGCCTCTACTTCTACTAATGCCTCCAGTTTGGAAGACGTATGGTTCGTCGATTTCGATGCCTCGAACCATATGACATTGCATCAAGAATTGTTCCAAGAACTTCGAGAGTCGAACCGACCCGACTATGTCGAAACCGGAGATGATACTATGCACCCGATTTAGCACATCGACAATGTTCCGTTCGGAGAAGAAGGTAAGCAAACTTATATTCAAAATGTCTTGCATGTACCAACTATCATGAAGAATTTGGTCTCCGTCGGCCAAATTGTAGAGCCAGGAATGCAAGTACGATTTAATCCAGGCGGTTGCTTCATCGAAAAAGAGGGTTGCCTCATTGCATGCGGATGAAGAGAGGGCCGAATGTTCATTCTCGACTCAGACGAGATGAAATCGGCCATGTTCACAAAGGGCATGAATGCCGATTCCGACATAGAGTTATGGCACAAGCGGATTGGCCATATCAACCTCCAAAAGCTCAAGTCAATGCAATCGAAAGGAGTCGTCATTGGGCTCCCGACATTCACGGAGAAAGAGATTGAAGGCGTGTGTGCCGCTTGCCAATTCGGCAAGCAACATCGGCACCCATTTCCGAAGGAGCGGAACGTGAGCAAAGGCATACTCAACGTAATTCATTCTGATGTATGGGGTTTGGCTCAAACGGCGACATTCTGCGGATGCCAATACTACATGACCTTCATCGACGACTTCTCTAGGCACACTTGGATCTACCCGATCAGACAAAAGAGCGAAGTGTTCAGACCCTTCCAAAAATTTAAGAATGAAGTCAAGAAAGCCACGGGCCAACATGTACGATGTCTTCGGTCGAATGGAGGCAAGGAGTACTTCTTTGACGAATTTTCGGCGTTTCTACGGAATGAAGGAATACGGCGAGAGTTTTCATGCCGACATACGCCACAACAAAATGGAGTGGCCGAACGCAAGAATCGGCACATCCTCGAAGTGGCACGGGCTATGCTTAACGAAAAGCACATGCCGAAATCGTATTGGGCGGAAACAGCTAACACGGCCGTCTATCTCATGAATCAGTGTACGACATCGGGTGTGCACGAACTTACTCCGCACGAGTAGTTCTTCAGAAAAGAAGCCAGACCTATCACATGTTCGGATATTCGGCTCCTTTGCGTACGTGCACATCCCCGATCAGAAGTATCAAAAGCTTGACCTGAAATCTCGAGTAAGTCGAGACGTCGTTTTTGACGAGTCCGCATCTTGGTATGCACCAGAGATAACTTCGACTCTGATTCCACTCGACCCGGAATCCGCCGAACAAGAGATAGAGGATGAAGATCGCCTTATGCACATGTTCGAAGAAAGTCCGATCACGAACCGACTGAGCGAACCACAAGAGCCTTTGAGCGATCAAAGCACATCTCGACCAATTCTGAAGTTGGACAAAGGGAAGGCCAAAATGCCGGAGTATGAAGACGCTCATTTCGATGACAACAAATCGACTCACTCCCTCGATCGTGAGTTCAAAGGCCTTGACCTCCTGACAAATGCAGTGAAGAAAGCCTTAGAATCTACAAACGAGAAGCTATGCCGATCCACCCGTGAATAGAACCCCGTAAACTTCTTTGGCTACGATGAGTATATGGTGTACCATGACGCCTTTATGATGAAGGTCGCAACTATACGGGAGTCGGAAACGTTTTCCGAAGCCGCGAAAGACCCGCAATGGATCGAAGCAATGAACAAGGAGATGCATGCACTATGCAAGAATGACACATGGGATATCGTTCCCCAGTCACCGCATAGGAAGGCGATCGGATGTAGATGGATCTATAAGGTGAAGTATAATGCCGACGGCTTCGTCAACCGCTACAAAGCTCGACTCGTAGCGAAAGGATACCCACAAACACATGGTGTCGACTACGAAGAGACCTTTGCCCCAGTGACAAAGATGACGATGGTGCGGACCATGATCGCACTTGCCGTGGCGGAAGGGTGGCACCTCCACCAAATGGACGTAAAGAACGCCTTTCTTCAAGGTGAATTGGAAGAGCAGGTGTACATGGTTCAACCACCCAACTTCGAATCCAACATCCATCCGAACGTTGTATGTCAACTCAAGAAGCCTCTCTATGGCCTCAAGCAAGCACCACGTGCTTGGCATTCGAAGATTACGCAATATCTTCATCAAATTGGCTTTCGAATGTCGAAATCCGACAACTCCCTCTATGTACGAAATGAGTCTAAAAGCCCAATTTTCATCATTCTATACATGGATGATCTTGTTATTGGAGGTGAGAATTTAGTCGACATCAACAAGGTGAAGTCTCTCCTCCCAACAAATTCAAGATGACGGACATGAAGGAGCTACACTACTTCCTCAGCATCACAAGAGGGTTGTAGGCTTTTGCTTAAATTTCCAAATGCAAATATACATGGTGCAGAACAAATGCCATATGATGACCATAAAACATTGGCTCCACGTGGTTCAAAGGATGAGCAAAAGTTATATTAGATGTGATGCCTTGAAGAGAAAAAGAAAAATATTGAGTGCACCAAGAAGTATGATGGTGATCAGAATGTTGAATGGTGGGGTGCGTTTTTCAGCCATCAACATAATCTCTTGGATAACTACATTGCCGGATATTGGCCCCTCCAATAGCTGTTTACGTGGAATATTGGTTCACCATCAACGATGTCCATGAATCCTCATTTGTCAGCATATCATTCTGAACTCAATAATCTAGTTCACCCACGGCAAAGAGATATTTACGTGGGCCCAAGAATATCGCGTACAACAGAGGCAAGATGGCAAGGTAATTTGCATGAGCTAGAAGTGGGGATGTTCGTTGCAACTTTGGCTAAGGATGATGAGTTGAATCATCCTTTTCACACTACTAAAATCATAGAAATAAAGAAGGATGACCAAGGCAATAAAGTTAAGTCTATTGTGTTTAATTGGTTTCACACATCATCCCCTAATGCATTTGTTGGTAAGTACTCTTTAGAGATGGTGAAGGATGTTGGAAGCACGAGTAAAAAGCGAAGAAGAAAGAATCTGCAAAGTATGTCTACTCTCACGCTGGATAACGTTGACATACTAGTGTATGACTTTTCCTTGACTAAAATAGGCCATCTAAGGCAGACCACCATCAAGATAATAAAAGAGAAGATTCCAAGTGCAGGTGCTGAAACGGCAAAAGGACAAGCAAGGAGCATGTATGATAACCATGGAGAGGTTGGATTGCAATTGGATGAAGACAATGCATTTGTTGCAAGTAATGATGAGGATGAGACCTCAGAGAGCGTATGTAGTTCACCAAAAGGGTCTCCAGATGATGGCATAGACTAGGAAAGTGACGGTTTTTATACACTATTTGTAAACATTGTATTTTGATCAATATGTCGGATGAAGTATATATATAAATATAGGGGTTAATCATTTTGTACATTATTTTGTAAAATTGGCATATATAAATTACTTACATATATTTATATGACAATATGTGGCATATATATTATATATGACATGGAAAATATTTTAATCACTTAGAATATTCTTCGTATTTAAAATAATCTGCAGATAATCGAAGTATTTTTAAAAAGGTAGAGTACTTTGCATACGTATTCTACATGGATTGTTTCCCATTACCAAAATTCCATGAAAGAAGCATCCAAATTTAATAGTGACAACCAGGATTCAGAGTTATCGTTCTTTAGGATTTACAGAGTTTTTTTCTTTAATTTGGGGGGAAAAGTTTTGAAGCATCTTGACCAGATGATCTGTTCGAATGTCATTCATCCAATGTGTTCATTTCTATAATTTGGGGGAAATAATTTTGAAGCATCTTGACCAGATGATCTGTTAGAATGTCATTCATCCAATGTCTCTATTTGTTTTGGGCCAATGATTTGTACTGCATGAGAGATAATGTGACCTAGCCCTTCTCCTCCCCAAATATTCATTCGATCCGTCTAGACAGACACACACCATTGATTGGGGATGCTTACTCTGAATCAGCCATGGAAACTAAGCATTCTTCTTCTTCTTCTTCTGCTTCTTGTCATTACTATTGCACAGAGAAGCTCCTGACATTGATCACAGCCATGGCATGCTTACTAGTTGAGGCTTTCCTAATCACAACAATTCATGTTGCAGCCAACAGCACAGTCGGGAATTATTACTTCCCCTCCTCGAACTCCGATGGCAATCTCTTCTCTTACTACAGAGACCCAGAATACAACTCCGACATTTCTGTATACAGCGATTTCCAGATATGTAACAATATATCACTTCTGCAAGCTCTGAATAATGAGAAGAGGCTGTACAGACGCGCCACCGACATCTACTCGGCCCACCGTCATGAATACCCTTACATTCTCTACTTTCAGCTCTTCTTGGTCATCTCCACGGCCGAGTTCGGCACAAAAATAATGCCAGTACCCCATCTTACTACCTGTCTCTCTTGGCATATAAAGGCTACGGAAAGGCACAAGACCCAAACAAGGGGCCAGTCGTGTGGATGGCCAATGTGGACAACCCAGTCGGCGAGAACGCATGCCTGGAGCTCAATGCAGGCGACACCAATCTCAAGCTTGTGGACTACGATAGGAACGGGTTGGATCGCATGGTTTGGCAGACCAATACATCCACCCCTGCCAATAATGCATCCCTCACCATTACATTTGAGGGAAACCTGGTCCTCTTCACGAATACTACCCTTACTAATGCCTCCATGTTGACACAAAACATACTGTAGCAATCTTATGAGCATCCCAGTGACACGCTCATGGTGCTGCAAGCTCTTCGGCCCGGGAATAATCTCACAGCATCCAGCGATAGTAACAAAACAGCCAACTACACGCTCGTGATTGGGCCTGCTGGAAATTTTTCCCTCCATGTGAAGATCGGGTATCAATCCCTCTATAGCCATACATCTAATAATAGTACTGTAAATTACACCAGCTATGAATATCCTTATTGGGTTTGGACTCCTAATGACATGTCCATCGGAGATACTGTGGTGCTGTGCTGGTACCTGAGCATCAAAAGCCGTCTTCAATTGGATATCCTTCCATCCGCGAATGGGTTAGTTAATAATGAATAATAATGAGTTCTGGAATGTGCACCATATAATTATCTACATGAATTGCTGACACATGTTTCAAATTCGCAATATATATATATGTATATAGATCCCTAGTTTTGAACTACACCCAAATCTCTCCGGATGATTGCCGTTCGCAATCTCAACAATCCAAAGCATTTGTATTCAAGGATGAAGGAAGTGAGGATGAAGCCAATAGCTTGAACATAACATATGCCACATTCCTCAGGCTGGAAAGTGATGGAGACCTTCATGCCTACACACTCAATGACACCAGATATCCGAATAGCACCGCGGTTTGGAGGAACTTCTCCAGTCTCTTCTCGATGAATCCATGCAAATTGCCTTTCTTCTGCGGATTCTACGGTGTGTGCCAAGAAGAGTTCCAAAATTGCTCTTGGGATTGTGGAGGATCACATACATTTGTGCTACAGGATTCCACAAACCCTAAATCAGGATGTAAGCTCAAGGATGATAGTAAATTGATGGAACCCAACAGTACTACCCTGTCTGATGCACCAGTACATTATTCTACGAATTTTTCAGTCATACATGGGGCCCATTACTTCTCCAACACTTTCCGGTCACCTTACCAGAGCAGTATTTCTGCAGAAAACTGCAGGGAGATCTGTAAGGGCCGTGGCTCTTGCACGGCCGCATTCTGGCAGTCAGCAACAGGAGTTCTTGCTTCCTCATTCAAGGTCCTGTTGCCACCATTATAGTAGTGAATGCTTCTGCAAGTAAAGAATTTCAGGCATTCTTGAAAGTCATAGACATCCCTACTCCAACCTCACCCTCATCTCTATTCATCCGAGTAGGACTACCAGTATTAGGCGCCATCACAGTTATGGCCATACTGGTGGCTGGATATCTGTGCAGGAGAAGAAGACAACAAGCCAGGAAACTGGAAGATCATAACGACATGGAAGCTGAGCTGCTGGGTGCCTCGCTTCAAGGGTCGAAGCCCCGTCGGTTCACATGGAAAGAGATGGATGAAAACACGTGTGGCTTCTCAGACCAGCTGGGGCGTGGTGGCTTCGGCAAAGTCTTCCAGGGGACTATAGCCGATGGCACGCCCATAGCCGTGAAGGAACTCAATAATGAAGGCCAACAGGGTAACAAAGAGTTCATCGCCGAGGTCTCGATTCTCGGCCGGACTCACCACCTTCACCTTGTTCGGTTGATCGGCTTCTGTTTCGAAGGTACAATGCACAAGCTCCTCGTATATGAATACATGGAAAAGGGATCCTTGGATGCTTGGATCTTCAGTAAGACCCCCAAAGATAGGTCAGAGAGCGGCGAGATTAAGGAGAATAACCGGCGGCCCGTCTTGACTTGGGAGAGGCGATTCGACATTGCCTTGGGTACTGCCAAAGGCTTGGCATACTTGCACGAAGAGTGTGAGGACAGGGTCATACACATGGATCTCAAGCCGGAGAACATACTGCTAGGAGCTGATTTCTTCCTAAAGATTTCGGATTTTGGGTTGTCCCGAAGAGTGGTAAGGGGGAAAGAGAGCGCGGTCATGACCATGGCGAAAGGGACCTGGGGATACTTGGCACCCGAGTGGCTAACCGAGGGGGGGGTGACTGTGAAGTGCGATGTGTACAGTTATGGGATCGTGCTCCTCGAGATCGTGAACAGGAGAAGAGTGACAGATTGGAGAGCATTGAGGCATACGCTGGACATGAGCCGGAATCTGTGCGAGGGAGTGATGGAGCTCGTGGACGAGAGGCTCATGAGCTATGGCGTGGGTGGGGCGAAGAAGAAGACGTACGATGAGAAGCAAGCCGTGAGGATGGTGGAGGTAGCCATGATGTGCGTGCGAACTGATCCTGGGAGCCGGCCGAGCATGAGGAGAGTGATGCACATGTTGGAAAGGAAGGTGGAGGCTATAGCCCTGCATCAGGCCCCCATTAGTAAGGATTATCAAGAGATGGGGCTCTTAATTCCTAGCAAGAAGATGAAGGATGGAGTAGAGCTAGAGCAAGAGCAGTACAGGCATCATTTCTCCAAAATTCAATGGCTCAATGAGTCTTCGGGTTCCGGATCAGGCACCACCTCCATTACTATGATGGGCAGGACGAGGAAATCGATATTCAGTGGCAAGACCTCATACAGTTATACGGAGATCTCGACTTCCAGACGAATTCCTGGATTCACTAGATCCAGGTCATACATAGAGAATGAGCAAACAATAAGATGTAAAACATGAGTGTCATTATCAGCATGGGCCATTCAATAAAAAGCTAGTGGTGCCCGTTCCACTCCAGCCACTAGCTAATCTCTTTCTTTCATAGCTTCTCTTCTAGAATGTTGTAATAAATGCACGTCCTGACATTGATGACCCCCCAAATGCACTTGGTGTGATTTAAAGGCTCGCTTGGAACTCTTGCTTCATATTGAGGACACATTTAAGCATGTTAGAACATTATTAATGTAAGCATATACATATATATTAGGATATTAGAAAATACTTTGCCATGAATAAAGAACCATGAAGGTTCACATGTATCTGTTTTATTTCCAAAACCATAGTATGTAAAACGAATGCGTGTTCATCTGCCATAACATTCATTTTCCTACGTTGGAAAACGAATGCGAATGTTATTTAGACATTCTTGTGTTTTTTTTTGTTTTTTTCCATTTTTTAGGCTTATTTACCTCATAATAAATAGTTAATCCAAAAGTATGTTATTTATCATTCTTTGAGGGTGTTTTTCTTACGCGAATGATTGAAACATTCGTGAATGGGAATGCAAGTATGGTACGCATGGTTCATACTATGTCGACTAGAACCATGAAGGTTCACATGTAACTATTTTATTTCAATAACCGTGAAGGTTTATATGTAACTGTTTTCCCAAGATTGTACCAGTATATATACCATCAATAAGAATCATCATGTTAGGACGTTTTTATGCATACAAGCTTTGTTATCTAAAGTACTTACATGGTATTAGAGCCAAAACAATCCTTGATATCACATATATATATATATATATATATTAGGATATTCGAAAATTTATGATAAGTATGATGATCAAATTTATAATCAGTATGATCACAAAATTTATGATAAGTATAATGACAAAGTTTATAATAAGTATGATGATTTTCTCACACAAATTTATAATAAGTATGATGATTAATATCAATAAAAAATGGTTTGGTTTGGTTTAGTTTTGATTTATGATAAACTGGATTGGTTTGGTTTTAATTTTTTCATAAACGGTTTGGTTTCTCCTATTCGTTAAACGATTTGGTTTAATGGTTTATAGCTCTAAACGATTCGGTTTAAATGGCTTCATAAATTTTAAATTGTTTGGTTCGGTTTTTATTATTAATAAATGGTTTGGTTTGGTTTGGTTTCAATGCCAAGAAACCAAACCGAATCGGACCCCATTGCTAATATCACTTTTCTCTCCAAGCATTCTATACAAGTCGATCCGGAAGGTTTGAAGAAATGGCTTCAAGTGAAGGAACATCAATGGCCTCAACAGCAACATCGACAACATCTACCACCAGAAAGTATTTAATCGAAAACTTAAACAAAAACAACTACAAGATGAGGAAATTAAAGATGGAAATCATCATACAACGAGTAGACCTACATAGAATACTCAAAGGTTAGATCAAACAACCAACCACAAAACCTAAAGTAACAGAATGGAAGATGGAAGATGAAAGATGTGGATGCAAGGATTGAAATCATCATGCATCTAACAGATAGACAAGTCTATCTTGTCAAACACCTTGAGTCATCGAAAGAAATGTGGGATCTTCTTAAAGAACACCATGAACCATCAGATTGAACTACAAAAGTCCTTTCATTTCGTTACCACGTCACTTTGGAAATGAATGAAGATGACTCACTTGACACTTTCATTAGATAATATCAATTTGCATATGATAGAGCAATTTCAATGGGCAACAAGATTGATGAAGAAATAAAGGTAGATATCATGTTTGGAGCCTTACAACTTCATGAGGCCCATTTATAGGGATCCATGGGGCTAATTCAACACTTTCTCCATAAAATCTTATCTCGAAGATGAAGCAAGAAGGTCTTCGAAGAAGAAAGCCTAAAAATGTCTTAGACAATCCACACATGGTAATGATTGTTGTGATGAAGTATCAGAGAGTTAATTTTAATAGAAACAAATTCCAAAACAATAATAAGTACACAAAGAACATGGTACCAATTATACATGATGAAAGCAAGATCCAGAATAAAAAATCAAGTGCCCTTAGTGTAAATAATCAAGAGTGATTCTATACAGCGAAAGGACTATGTGTGTGTGTGTATGTGCACGTGAGACAAGAGAGAGAGAATGAGAGAGAGAACTATAACAAGAAACTGTATATTACATCCAATAGAAACTAAGTTACAAAAAGGTTGGTTTAAGTACCAACTAGGCTAGGCCAAATGCCCTTTCAACTATTTACAAAACTAGCTTGGTATGTCCATGAGCTTGTGTGAAACCTATTTCTATGGGAAGTTGAGTTCGACTCTCAGCACGCTCCTTCGAGCACAACTTCCATCTGTCAAAAAGTTGTTTTGGTTCGGTCTTCGGAGTCTGGCTTCCGGCTTTCGTAATCCTCGAACTGGATTGTTTCGTTTTTTGGCTTTGTGCCATCATGCTTCGACTAGTCTGGTCGGCTTCGATCAACTGATCGGCTACTTCCATGTCAGCTGCTTATCGGTTTCTTCCGTATCAGTTGTTGTACTCCCCCTCAAGCTTTGCAATGTAGAGATTGTGAGTCTGACCGAGGTCTGATGCAAATTGCCCAAGCTTATCAACTCCCAAGACCTTCGTAAAGTTGTCAGCAATTTGAAGGTTTGTACTGATGTGTTCGAGATCTATTTCGTCGGCCTGAATGCACTCACGAATGAAGTGGTAGTGCACTTCGATGTGTTTAGTCCGCGCGTGGAATACGGGGTTCCGAGCAAGGTAGATGTTGCTCATGTTGTCGTAGAAGAGGTGAATTGGACCTGTAATGGGAACACCTAGGTCCTTCAAGGTGCATTTGAGCGAGATAGCTTTGCATGCGGTGACTACCGCGCCCCTGTATTCGGCCTCCGTGCTTGACAATGCGACTATCGGTTGTTTCTTGCTATTCTAGGAGATCTCTCCGCTGCCCAATGAGAAGACAAATCCAAAAGTGGATCATCTATCGGCCATATAACCGGCCCAGTCTACGTATGTGTACCCTTCGAGTCGAATAAGCGTATCCGACTTATACATGATGCCATAATCCATCGTCGTACTAACATACCGAAATATCCTCTTAGTGCAATCAATATGATCATTTTGTGGGTTCTGCATGAATTGGCTAAGTAGGCTGACTGAATAGCATAGATCAGATCGTGTGATGGTTAGATAAATTAGGTTGCCTATCAGTTGTTGATACTGAGTTGGATCGCACTCGGTTGTGCCCGAATCGACATGAAGCTTGAGATTTCGGTCAAGAGGAGTAGCCACAGGTTTGCACTCGGTCATTCTGAACTTGTATTGTAAGTTGAGAATGTAGTGCCATTGAGAGATCAATATCTCGACTGGTGTTCGAATTACTTCGATACCAAGAAAGTAATGGAACTCGTGCAGGTCCTTCATTTCGAATCTGTCAGATCAGAGGGATTTGACCTTAATGATCCCGGCTAGATCTTTTCATCCGATTACTAAATCATCCACGTAAAGGATAATGACAATTAGGTTGTGCGGTTCGTTTCGGATGTACAAGGAGTTGTCAGATTTCGACATTGGAAAGCCAATTTGGTGAAGATACTGAGTGATCTTGGAATGCCAAGCACACGGTGCTTGCTTGAGGCCGTAGATCGGCTTCTTGAGTCAGCACACGACTTTCGGTTGAGTACGCGATTCGAAGCCAGGCGGTTGTATCATGTACACCTCCTCTTCTAATTCACCTCGTACAAAGGCGTTCTTTACGTCCATCTGGTGGAGACGCCACACCTTCGCAGCTACGAGTGCAATTACAGTCCGCACAGTTGTCATCTTTGCCACCAGGGCAATGGTCTCCTCCTAATTGACTCTGTGCGTTTGTGCATATCCTTTGGCGATGAGTCGTGCTTTGAAGCGATTTACGATGCCATCGGCATTGTATTTGACCTTATAGATCCATCTGCAACCAATCGCTTTCCTGTGAGGTGAATGGGGAACAAGATCCCATGTCTCATTTTTGCACAAGGCTTGCATTTCTTCGTTCATCACGTCGACCCATCGCAGGTCCTTCACGGCTTCAGAAAGTGTTTCCGGCTCCCGTGCAGTCGCCACCTTCATCATAAACGCGTAATGGTACGCCATGTACCCATTGTAGCCAAATCGGCTTATGGGGTTCTTTTCACGGGTGGACCGGCATAGATTCTCGTTCGCGGAGAGGAATGATTTCTTCACTCCATTCGTCTAGAAGGTAGGGATGTCTAGGTCTTCAAACTCACTATCAAGGGAGTGAGTTGACGCAATGTCGATTGGATCTTCGTATTCAAACATCTTGGCCTTCCCTTTGTCGAGTTTCGGACTCGGCCGAAATGTGCTTTGGTCACTCGGGGGCTCCTGTGGTCCACTAAACCATGTCGTAATCGGGCTTTCTTCGAACATGGGCGTGAGCCAATGTTCTTCTTCTATCTCCATTTCGGCGGATTCCGGGTCGAGCGGAGTCAAAGTCGAAGTTGTTTCAGGTGCGTACCAGGATGCGGACTCGTCGAAAACGACATCTCGACTTATTCGAGCTTTTCGGTAGATGGGTTGCAGCATTTGTACCCCTTCTGTTCGAGCGAGTACCCTACGAGGATACATTTCTCCGACTTCGGGTTGAGCTTTTGTCGCGTTTCATCGGGAATATGCACGTAGTCGATTGAGCCGAAAATCTAGACATGTGATAAATCTGGCTTCTTTCCAAAAAACCTCTCATGAGCGGTTACGTCGTGTACCCCAGAGGTTCTACACATGCTCATAAGATATACGGCCATGTTCACCACTTCTACCCAGTACGATTTCGGTAGGTCCTTCGCATTCATCATTGCCCGTGCAACTTCTACGATGTGCCAATTCTTCTGTTCGACTACACCATTTTGCTGAGGTGTATGGCGACACGAAAATTCTCGTCATATTCCTTCCTTTCGGAGATATGCCGTAAACTCGTCCGAGAAATATTCTTTGCCTCCATCAGATCGGAGGCATCATACGTGCCGGCCCATGGTTTTTTCGACTTCGTTTTTGAACCTTTGGAAGTGGCCGAACACTTCCCTCTTCTGTTTCATCGGGTAGAGCCAGGTATGCTTGGAGAAGTCGTCGATGAACGTGACATAATATTGGCAACCACCGACTATTATTGTTGGGCTGGTCCCCACACATCTAAATGTACTACATCCAAGATCCTTTTGCTCACATTCCTCTCTTTCGGGAATGGATGTTGGCATTGTTTTCCGAACTGGCATGCCTCGCATATGCCCGTAATCTCCTTCTCAGTAAATGTCGGCAGTCCGATTACGACTCCTTTTGACTGCATGGTCTGGAGCTTTTGAAGTATGATGTCACCGATTCTCTTGTGCCATAGTTTCAAATCGGTTTCGACTTTAAGACCTTTCGCGAACATAGCCGATTTCACCTCGGCTTATTCGAGGATGAACATTCCGCCTTCTCCATAATCATGCACTATGATTTGATCGTCCTTTTCGATGAAGCACCCTTCATTATTGAATCGTACTTGCATACCTTGTTCGACGATCTGGACGACCAAGACTAGGTTTTTCGTGATGGTTGGGACATGCAAGACGTTCTTGAGGTAGTTTTGTTTGCCGTCATTTCCGAATGGAACATTTCCGAAATGTTGAATTGGGTGAGTCATATCATCTCCGGTTTCGACATACTCAAGACGATCAGGCTTTTGTAATTCTCGGAACCAATCTTCATGGGACGTCATGTGATTGGATGCTCCGGAGTCGACAAACCATAGGCTATATGAAGAAGAGGTGCTAGTCGAGGCCTATGCCGTCATCGGATGTGCTTCATGCCTCATTACGAACATCCCGCCATGATAGTCGTAGTCGGAATTCGAAACATAGTTCGTGAATTGTCAGCTAGTCGACACCGAATCTCGTACCTTTTTCCGGCACTCCTCTTCATAGTGGTCGTGTTTTCCAGAGTACCCGCATTCGATCGGGTTGTTACGATAGCTCGGTCCGGCAGGGTGGCTCTCCCTTCTGCCGAACTCTCTGCGATTGTTTCTGCCCTCTTGCCATTGATAGAAGTTACACTCTTGGGTCGGTTGATTGTGTCGGCCTCGTTCGAGCCGACCTCGTCAGGAATAATTTTGGGAGTTAGTGTAGTAGGCTCATATATGAGTGGTCAAGTACTGTCAATACTTATGTCAGCCCTATTGTCAGGGCTTGTATAAAAGGTGCTCACTGAGCACGGTATATGTACAGATTGAGTATTATTTTGAATTGTGTTTCAGTGTGTTCTCTCTCTCTGTCTCTCTGTCTCTCCCGTGTACTATGTATATTCAAGTTCTCCATTAAACCTGCGTTTCTCTTGTGTTTGGTTTTCTACTTGCTTCCGCACTCTATTCTTTACAAAAAGATATATATAATGTGAAGAGAGTATACAATAGTAGCTAGGAGTCTTAAAACTGGCATTGAACTGATTTGGTTCAAAATAATGCCTTGTGCCTCCTTTTATAGTGTTCTCAGGAGTAGTCTTGAAGTTTCTAGAATGTTCCAGAGAATTCTGGAATATACATTAATTTTCTATAATAAAACATAAATGAAAATAATATTTTATGTATTACAATGTATGGTCTAATGGTCAAGAGCTCGACCCATGTAGCATAAGGTCATGGGTTCGAGTCTTGCCATATCATGACACTATCCTCCCTTTAAAATGACGAGTGTCACGAGTCGTTTTGGATTGAGGATCTAGTTTGTTTGGATATTGACGATGGAAGTCTTCAATAAGAGCACGAGCATTGGTCACATTCTCTATCGGTTCCCAAGCATGTTCACTAGGACTATATCCTAACCAATCGAATAGATAGTAGAGCTTGTTGCGAACAATCTTGGAATAAAGGATGGCGGCAACCTCGCACTCAGGTCCATCTTCAAGCTCGATTGAGGGTGGAGGCTATGTAATATGTCCGGGGATGGTGCTCTCTTGATAGGGTTCGAGGAGAGAAATATGAAACACCGGATGTATCCGAAGTTGTAGAGGTAGATCAAGACGAAAAGCGACATCATTAATCTTTCCTATAATACGGAAAGGACCTAATCGCCGATAATCCAACTTCTCGCATGGGCGAGTCTTGATGTGTCGTCGTGGTAACCATACCCGATCTCCAATGTTAAAACTAGATGGATGTCGATGACGATCCGCGCATACCTTGTGTGTTTGTTGAGCTTGTTGGAGATGAGTAGATAAATCGGCTTGTATCTTGCATAACTGCTCTAAACGATCCTTTGCGCAAGGATTTGTGGACAACTCTGGGGTTTCAAATACACATCATCGGGGGTGACAACCCGTATAAGCATAAAATGGCGTAACTTTAGTCGATGCGTGGACAGAGTTATTATAGGAAAATTCGGCGAACTGGAGAATATCTGCCTAGTCATCCTGATGATAGCTTAGAAAGCACCGAAGATACTGCTCCAACGTTTGATTTGTTCGTTGTGCTTGGCCATCGGTTTGTGGGTGGTAGCCGGAGGAGAGGTTACAAGTGACCTTGAGCATTTTAAAAAGGTGCTTCCAGAATTTCGATACGAAATGGGGTCCACGGTCCCTGATGATACTATCGGGAAGGCCATGATGTTGACATACTTCACGCATGACAATTTTAGCGGTTTCTTCACTAGAGATTTCCTTAGTACATGGAAAGAAACGAGGCATCTTCATATATCGATCTATGACTATTAGAATCACATTGAACCCCTTAGAGACTGGAAGATCTGTGATGAAGTCTAGAGCAATGGATTGCCATGGCTTGCTTGGAATTGGTAATGGTTCTAATAAACCATATGGATGATGCCTTGGCATTTTTGCTCTACAGCATGTATCACAAGTCCAAACAAAATCTTCGACAAATTGTCGCATACGGGACCACCAAAATGATCATTGTACTAAATCTAATGTTTTAGTACTACCAAAATTCCTAGTTGTATATGTGTCATGACAGTTTTGGACTACTCGAAGGTGGCAAGAACCATTAGGAGCATACAAGAGTTCATTAAAGAATAGTAATCCATCATGGTATTTGAATTGTCGATAGTCCGTACCTGGTGGTTGCGACTGTGAACAAGATGCTCGAGAGGGATCAATTTGTGCTAGAATGTCTTGGGCGAAAGCATCGGTCTTCAAGTCCTCACGTATAGTATCGATAACGTGGGAATCCAAGGGCATGCCAAAGACATGTGTTGCTTGCAGTCGTGTTGGTCCCAAGATTACTTGCTTCTGGTTATCAAAAGTTGGCTCACCGGGACGCGGTGCTAGGTACGAACATCGTGATAATGCATCTGCCTTCCCTTGGTGCTTCCCCGGACGATATGTAATTTTGAAGTCGAAACGCGTGAGGAAGTGGGCCCACCGAGCTTGACGTCAATTTAACACACGAGCGTACTGAAAGTAGGCAAGGTTTTTGTTGTCACTGAATACGGTAACTTGATGAGAGGATCCATCTAGAAAATGCCTCCATTGCTTAAAAAAGTCCACTATTGCCAATAGCTCCTTATCATGAATTTCGTAGTTGATTTCGGCGGCGTCAAACTTGCGTGAGTGAAAAGCCACAGGATGTAGCTTCTCATCATTACCCTGTTGTGACAGAATGCTCCCCAATGCGAAATCTGATGCGTCTGCTTTGATAATGAATGGTTTTTCTGGATCGACATGAGCTAGAATTGGTGCCGATGTAAATGCCTTTTTAAGACTCTCGAAAGCCATGTCCGCTTCTTCAGACCAAACGAATGATTGTCCCTTCCTGGTAAGCTGTGTGAGAGGCAGAACGAGCTTTGAGTAATCCTATATGAACTTCCGATAAAAATTGGCAAAGCCTAAAAAGCATTGCACATCTCCCACCGAACGCGGAGTCTGCCACTTTACCACAGTTTTGACCTTAGTTGGGTCCATGGAGATGCCTTCCGAGGAAATTACATAGCCAAGAAATTCCACCTGGTTGCACCCAAAACTACATTTTTCTAGCTTTGCATAAAGACCATGTTCTCGAAGTCGTCTTAGTACTAACAGTACATGAGAATCATGCTCTTGTTGGGTCTTCGAATAAACCAATAGATCATCTAAATAGATGATCAAACAAACATCCAAGAGATCTCGGAATATATCATTTGCCATGTGCTGGAAGACTGTTGGCGCATTAGTGAGGCCGAACGACATGACCGTATACTCGAAGTGCCCATATCTGGTCCGAAACGCGGTCTTCCATTCATCTCCTGGTCAGATCCGTACGAGGTTATAGGCTCCTCGTAAGTCGATCTTTGTGAAGAAGCTTGCACCATTGATTCGTTCTAAAAGACTTGAGATAAGGGGAAGTGCATACCTATTTCTGATTGTAACCTTATTCAAGCCACGGTAATCTACAATGAGACGAAGTGATCCATCCTTTTCCTTGACGAAGAAAATGGGTGCACCCGTTGGAGATTTCGAATGCCGAATGAAACCATTTTCCAAATTCTCGTCTATATAGGCTCACAAGACTTCTAGCTCGGTTGGTGACAAATTATAGATTGGTCCCGATGGTGGCTCGTCCCCTGGTTGTAAATCGATGGGGCAATCATACGGTCGATGGTGAGGAACCGTATTGGCTTGTACTTTATCGAACTCATCGGCATAATGATGATACTTTTTTGGAAGTTGAACGGTGGACTCCTTTTTAATGGTGCCTGAGGGCTTTACTGATATTGTGAAGAGAAACATTTCTTCCTTGCGACCTTCTTCCCGCAACTGATGTAGTGAAATGGTTGCAATCTCATGAGTAGACCCTTGGGCTTTTCGATACCGGATTTCTCTTGTTCTCCAATCTATGTTTGGGTTATGTAATTCGAACCATGGTAATCCTAAAACAATGGGGTGTTCTGGGATGCTAATTATATTAAATGATATTGCACATGCTAGATTATCTAGGAAAATATTAACGGGCTCTGACTCTTCTATGATATTTCCGGAAGCAATGGGATGACCATCAATGACTACTACAGAGGCTGAACACGGGAGTTTTCTGAGTGATATCTGATGAGCTTGGACAAAGTTCCTATCCATGAAGCAAGACTTAGCTCTGGAATCTAGAAGTGCTAAGACATGTACTGGAGGGGTACTTTTAGTATTAACTGTTACTTGGGCTACGAACACATTACTAACTTGCTTAGAGGGAATGGAACCACTAATGGGTTGCACAGATCTGGGGTTGTCCAACCAAACGGCTCCTATTTTGGCTGGACTTAGTCGTTTAACTCTTCTTCTAACTAACTAAGGACATCAAATTTGTTCGCTAGATTTGGGCTATTAGTACTATTAGGACTATCAGATATCCCTACTGAAATCAGAACTATAAACTATTTGGTTTACTTGCCTTCTTGGCCTATGGGGACAGTTTACCGCGATATACCCTGGTCCACCGCTATAAAGACATAGTCGGTTTGCTCGGTGTCGTTGCTTTTCTTCATCCGATAGCAGTCCACGAGGACGTGTAGTGTCAATTTCCATCGGAGTTGGAGTACTTACTGGAAGCGCATTATCAGACTCCCTTGAAAAAGGTTTCGCTACCACTGAGGCATAGGTAGGCTCAGATCTTGCCCTTGGCATCTGGAACTGATGTTCCGAACACCGTTCGAATAGGCGATTATCGCATCTCACTCCGCAACTGATTCCTTCTGTTAATGACTTTGGTTCTTCGGGAAAGGTCAAGAGTAAATCTTTGACATTGTTACGTAGACCATAATGAAATTGCTCCATTAAAGCTTGACCATCCTAGGGGATATCGGAGGTGAGTAGACGAAAATCTGCAGCGTCTGCAGAGGCTGGACGATCGCCTTGACGTAGTCATCGGATTTTGTTGATTGTTGTCCTTATGCTGTCAGTATCTCCAAAATAGGCTTTAAACTCACTTATAAGTTCTTCAAAATTGTTTAGTAATGGAGATTCTTTTTCTAACAGCAAAGCGAACCATCCCAACGTTGAGCCACTTAACAACGTGCCTACAAAACCCACTCGTGATGCATCGGTGGGATATCGGGAAGGATGCATTTGAATAACTAGTCATACCTGATTAAGGAACCCTCTAAACTGTGATCGCGTTCCATCAAATTTCATGGGAAGGCCCATCTTCGGTTCTTTATGAATCCCTTGTGTTCCGAGTCCTTGTTGTTGCATCGCTATGATGGTTGCTTCGAGTTGTTGCACACGTAACGTGAGCTCCCTGTATTGTTGTTTTTCCAACGCTATTTGTTGAAGATCCCCCAACAAACGGTGATTTTCTTGTTCTAGTGCTACAAATTTCTCTTTTAACCACTGGAGGTCCGAGAAAACAGATTGGTATTCCTAAGCGGTAATAGTTTCCATTTTACTAGGGAGGATAAGAGGATTAGTATGAAAGGAAGAAAGGGGTAAGAAGATGAGGGAAACCGAAAAGAAGACCGGAAAAAGGGAATATGTAAGAAGATAAAAGGAAGAGGAGGAAACAAAAGGAGGACGGGAAATCGGTTCAAACGGTCAGGATCAGTACTAAGACAATGAAGGAATTAGTACTAAAAGATGAGGATTAGTACTAAGAGAGGTGTAGAACTCTCGAGAGAAGGAAAGAGTGAGCGAGAGAGAGAGATAGAGAGAGAGAAAGGGTGAGAGAATGATGATAAAAGATATATATATATTATGTGAAGAGAGTATACAATAGTAGCTAGGAGGCTTAAGATTGGGGTTGAACCGATTTGGTTCGAAATAATGCCTTGTGCCTCCTTTTATAGTGTTCTCAGGAGTACTCCTGAAGTTTCTAGAGAAATCTGGAATATACATCAATTTTCTATAATAAAACATAAATGAAAATAATATTTTACGTATTACAATGTATGGTTTAATGGTTAAGAGCTCGACCCATGTAGCATAAGGTCATGGGCTCGAGTCTTGTCATATCATGACAGGTTTTTGTTTTTGGAGAAACCGGGAGAACCGGGAATTGTCGAAACTGGAGACGACACCCCTCACCCAATTGTGCATGTCGGAGAAATCCATTTAAGCCATGTTGGACCAAAGGGAAAGCTTATGAACGTACTACACGTTTCGACAGTCACAAAGAACCTGGTGTCAGTCAGATAAATCATCCACCAAAGAATGCAGGTGTGGTTTACACACCTCGGGTGCTTCATCGAGGAAGAAGGCGAAATAATTGGGCAAGGGTGCAAAGAAAGGAGGATGTTCATCTCAATACTAATGACATCGGCACCTCCATGTTTGCCAAAGGATAGAAGATTGAATTGGACATCGATCTCTAGCATAAGCGGATCGACCACCTCAACTACCGAAAGGCTTCAAGATCTGCAATCAAAACAAGTTGTGTTTGGATTGCCGAAGTTTAGTGGCCAGAAGGACCAAATATGTGAAGCCTGCCAACTTCGGAAGCAACACTGGCACCAAGTGAAACCGGAGTCGGACCAAGGTCGATGTAATCCATTCGGATGTATGAGAACCGACACAATACGTTAGTCTTGGCGGGAGTTGGTATTCCGTCTCCTTAATCAACAACTATAGCCAGCACACATGGATCTACCTCGTTTAGAGGAAAAGTGAGATCTTCGACTATTTCTAGAACCTTCAAAGCTTACTCGAAAGGGAAATGTAGAGGAAGATCAAGTGCATGTGGTCGAATGGCAGAAAGGAATATGTTTCTAGCCAATTCAACAGTTATTTGCAGCAGAAAGGAATTCAGAGAGAATTCAGCTGTAGATACACACTAGAACAAAACAGTGTGGCTAAAAAGAAGAACCGGTCGATTGTTGACGCGGCAAGGGCAATGCTAGAGGAGAAGAGCATTCCCAAATTCTACTAGGCTGAGGCGGTCCAGATGGCCGTCTACATTGAAAACCGGATCAGGGACAAGGTGTCAACACATGAGCTGTATTTTGGGCGGAAGCCGAATTTGAGACAGCTTCGAATATTCGGTAGCATAGCGTATGTGCATGTACCGGATGAGAAGTGGAGGAAGCTAGATCAGAAGTTAGAAAAGTGCATACTTGTCAGCTACTCCCATGAATAGAAGGGGTATAAGTGTTATAACCCTTGAACTAAACAGGTCTGAGTAAGTCAAGATGTCGAGTTTGATGAGTCGGCATTATGGTATTCTCTACAAGCTCTAACTCCTAATGAAGACCTGATCCCGGAGGATGAGGCTAGTGAACCTGGAGAGGTTCAAGTAGAAGACGACAAATTTGGAACTCTAGATGAGAGTCTGATCTCATTCCGGCTAAGTGGGCCGAATGAGTGGTTGGGTCGAAATGACCAGTCGAATGAAGAACCAGTGAGTAGTGGAGACTCTGTCGTGCTCTCCCCGCGAAAGGTACCAAGGAGACGGTTCACGCACAAAGAGACGGGGAAGAAAAGATGTCGGAATACGACCATAAGTTCTCGATTCTTGGTTGGAAGTTAGGTATCATACATATGTGCACTAGGCGATGGCATTGTTACTACCATAAATAGAAATATTTCCTTTGCATTGGTGAACCAACCCCCTCTTCGTTTTGGACATTGTTTTCCCACTTACGTCATATTGAAAACCTATCGTATTAAGGAGGTGTTGCAGTTATATCGAGTTAGACTTTTGGCGTATTTAGAATTGCTCAAATTTTCAAAATTTAACATTTTCTTGGTTAAGTATTCGTTGGTTTCATTATTTGTGTGTGCGTTTCTATGTTTTTATTGAATATTCGTTCAGAACTCATAGATGTACATCCTGCCTGCTTTATTAAAAGGCACCAACAAGTTGATATTCAAAGTGCCACATACATTTATATTGAAAGGCAAAAAATTGTTACAATAGTTTTGTATGCAAACGCTTTGTACATGAAGAAGGAGATTGAATTCAATGTTTCTTAGACGAAGGAGATTCAATTCTATGATTTTTAGGTTGTGGAAATATGTAGGACAAAGGAGTTTTGCTGGATGAATATTGCAGCAAGCTTTTTACAATTTTTATTACACATGAGAAATAGCATGAGTGTTATTGAATAGTCTATCAGAATCATATGTTTTTCCTCTTGTTCTTTTTATATAAATGATGAGTGAGCTAGCGTGTGTCCATGTATTCCTCTGACCTCGAGATTTCCATATATTTATATGATGTCTTTGTACTCAAAATTGATTTCCTCGACTTACTCGTCACTGTCGAGTTGCCTCTGGATTTCCAAGACTCTGCATCGGCTGCCCATTGATGGCTGTCCTGTTCTAGCTCTTCTAGCCCAAGCTTCCTCCTTGTAATGATCTTCTCACTTGGAAAGAGCCCCATCTGTTCATAATCATCGATGGGAGCATGGGGTATGACCCCCACCTTCCCTTCCAGCATCTGCACCACACTGCTCATGCTCGGCCGCCTCCTCGGATTGCTTTGCACACACAACATGGCCACATCCACCATCCTCATGGCTTGCTCCTCATCGTACATCTTTGCACCCATTCCGTAGTTCATGAGCCTTTCATCCACCAGCTCCATCACACCCTCTCCACGATTGGGTCTCATCTCCAGCCTCTGCCTCAATGCCCTCCAATCTCTCACTCTACTCCCACTCACAATCTCCAGCAACATAATCCCGTAGCTGTACACATCACACTTCTCCGTGATGGCCTCCTCTGTTAGCCACTCTGGCGCCAAGTACCCTGGGGTTCCCCTCATCATCGTCACCACTGCACTCTGTTGGTCCCTTAGCACCCTTCGAGACATCCCGAAATCCGATATCTTAGGGAAGTAATCGGCTCCTAAGAGTATATTCTGTGGCTTGAGATCCATGTGTATGATTCTGTCCTCACACTCTTCGTGCAAGTAGGCTAAGCCTTTTGCAGTACCCACGGCTATGGTGAACCTGCACTCCCACGACAAGATCGGTCTGCACTTTTTATCAGCCTTAATCTCCTGGGATTCTGGAGTACATTTGGGTGTTTTGCTGAAGATCCAACCATCCAAAGAACCATTTTCCATGTATTCATACACGAGGAGCTTGTGTGTGGCACCTTCCAGGCAGAAGCCAACCAATCGAACAAGTTGAAGATGGTGAGTCCGGCCCAGAATTGAGACCTCGGCCATGAACTCTTTTCTACCCTGGTGACTTCCATCGATGAGTTGCTTCACGGCTATGGGCGTGCCATCGTCCATAGCTCCTCGGAAGACATTGCCGAAACCACCCCCCCCAAGAGGGTCCGAGAAACCACACGTGTATTCGTACATCTCCTTCCATGTGAATCGACGGGGCTTCGAGCCCAGAAGTGAGACACCGAGAAGCTCATTTTCGATCTCATAATCTTCCAGTTGTCTGGCCTTTAACCTTTGTGTCCTGTGCACATATCCTACACCCACGAATACGACGATGATAAGCACAAAGACACCTAATGATACTCGTATTGCGATGGGTTTGGTTAGAGAAGGTTTTGTTGCGTTCTCCATGAATTTCAAGTATCCCATGAATTCGTCCTTAGTTGCAGAAGCGTTGAATATGATGGTAGCTACGGGACCCTGGATGAGGAAACAAGAACCAGAACCATTCGGTTTTGACTCCCAGAATGCCGCTGTGCAAGCACAGTTGTCCTTACAATAATTTTTCCAGCAGCCTTGAGCATCGATTCCAGTGTGGTTGGGAGTGAGGAAAGCATTGGAGAAGTAGCTGGCCCCTGCTATCATTGAAGCATTCGGTTTCTTATGATTAGATCCATGGCCACAAGAAGAAGGGTACGGTTCCCATCTGCCATCGCCCACCTTGAACCTGCAGCCTAATTTGGCGTTCTTTTTGGAATCCTGAAGCTCTAATTCATTCGACCCGCCACAATTCTGTGTGCAATTTTGCTTCTCTTTGTCACATACACCATAGAATCCGCAGAAGAGAGGGAATTGGCATGGATTTTTATGGCTGGTTCTGGAGAGAATTGCGAATTGTCCAGTCTCTGCGTATGCATGAAGATCCCCATCACTCTCCAGCCTGAGGAATGTGGCATATGTTATGTTGATGCTGTGACCCTCGAATTTAATAGATGCGGATTGTTTGGCTTGCCTACTGCAAGCATCTGCCGAGATTTGGTTGTATATGGAAATTACGTCTGAACTGTATGAGGTTGATTAAACATCATGTCCAAATCTTTATAGGAATGAGATTGTACCTACTATAAATATTTGGAATCTGGAAGGAACTGAATACAAATTATGACTAACCCGTTGATTGCTGATGGAACAATATCCAATTGGAGGCTGCTGTTATGATCCGGATACCAGCACAATGCCGCTGCTGCTGCATGATCCATGTCCTGTGTACCATTGAGAGACGAAACCAAATAAGGATACCCATATCCGCTGTAATCTGCAGTACTCTTAGAGGTATTGTTATTTAAGGTTTCGTATTGAATCTTGGTGTAGAGTGTAAGGGTCCCGTTTTCAATGGCTAGCGTGTGGCGGGCCGTTTTGTTGGTATTGCCTGATTCCGAGGTGGAGGCGGCTGTGAGTTTCATCCCGGGTCGAAGGGCTTGCAGCACCATGAGCGTGTCGGTGGGATGGTCGAACGATTGCCAGAGTATGTGCTGTTTCAGAGTAGAGTCGCTAGGACCTGTGGTGTTAGTGAAGAGGACGAGGTTTCCCTCATACGTGATGGTAAGGGATGCATTGGTAAAACCGGGCGTATTCGTCTGCCACACGACAGATCCGTTCCTGTCGTAATCCACGAGCTTGAGATTGCTATCGTCAGGACTGAGTTGGAGGCAAGCGTTCTCGCCCACAGGGTTGCCCACGTTGGCCGTCCACACGACTTTGGAGTCCATATTGGGGTAACGATTAACGAGGACGAGGGAGAGGTAGTAGAAAGGGGTGCTCGCATTGCAGAGCTCATCCGCGTTGATAACGAAGAAGAGCTCGAAGAAGGTATACATGTAGTCAAGGTATGCATGTCCCGAATAGACGCCAGCTGGGCGACCGTAAAGCCTTTCCTGCCTACTCAATGCTTCTAGAAGGGAGTCATTGTTGCAGGAGAGAATCGTGGATGTGGAGGATTCCACCTGAGCCATATGGAAATCGCTGTCGGAGAAGAGATTTCCATCGACGTTAGAGGAAGGGAGGTAATAATTCTCGTCTGTGCTGTCGGCAGCAACATGAATAGTTGTGAGTAGGAAGCATGCTATGGCGGTGATGAAAGTCAGAAGCTGCTCTCCACAATAAAAGTAAGAAGAAGAAGAAGAAGAAGAATGCTTAGTTTCCATGGCTGAGTGCAGTGTAAGCATCCCCTATCAATGGTGTGTGTCTGTCTAGACGGATCCAATGAATACTTGGGGAGAAGAGCAAGGACTTGCTTTTCCACAGATTAAAATGATTAGCCCAAAACAGATAAAGACATTGAGTGGATGACATTCTACCTACTAGATCATCTGGTCAAGATGCTTGAAAACTATTTCCCCCAAATTAACGACAAAAACTCTAAAAACTCTAAAGAAGAAAGAAAGAAAGAAAGATATATTAACGTCTTCTAAGGCCAAAATTGGCCCATGAGACAAATGGTGTACAACAAAAATGGGATATTTACCCATTCATCGAAAGTAAAAATAAAAATAAGATAAAATAGAGTTTAAGCTAAATAGTTCTAAGAAAACAACAAACATGTTCTATATAAAAAACATGTTCTACAATGAGAATGATTCTATACTAGGCCTAATTTCATTTCCATCCAAGTTTCTCGAAGAGAAGCGGGGGGTCAAAGGGTTGCCATGATGTGGATGTGGCCCGTGGTCCCCATGTAAGAGGTACCCCAACCATAGCTTCGAGTCGACGTAGCTCACGTTCCCTTATCTTCTTAATCTTTTCTACTCCACGTTGACTTGTGTTGAAGCCCAACATCCGAGGACGTTTGGTTGCTCTTTGTATTTCTGCTTCCTCAAGGGAGAGGCCGAGCGGCATAAGTGTATCCACATTCATCGTCTCCCCATGTTCCTGAAAAATTACACTAGGTACATGTTGATGAGTAGTAAAAGGGTTATGATTAACACTTTGTAATTTATCCTCCCTATGTTGTTTTAGCTCTAAGATATACCTACCTAGTCTCTTTACACTCGGGGTATCTAATAGTTTGGAGAGGGTGGGAGAGGGTCCTAGTATGTCTTGGTATTCCGCCCGTATCTCGGCATAAGTTGGGCACTTGCATGTGAAGTGATACTCATCCTCTATCTCTATGTGGCATAACCTACATAGCCTTTCCTCTCTAGGGACTCTATTAGCTCGACCATTCTCAATCTCAAGTTGGTGAGATGATATCCTAAGTTGTCCAATGGCCACCCTTAGTGCATTTGATAAGAAAGTATCTAGGTATCTTGGTCGTGTAATAAACCCTAACTTAGAGAAGTGCAAGAAGTGTTCCTTATAGTACACCATTTTAGATGGGAGTGGCTCTCGTGGGGTGATCCATTTGTATCGAGTGTAGATTTGCCATATTTCTTGGCGTATCACTTTATTACGATCTTCACGAGAGATTAAAGTTTGATTAGTCCCATGGTTGTACTTAAGGGGAGGTAGGTTATTAATGTCTATGCCATTTGCAAATAACCAACTCACCACAATGCTATACCAAGAGTTGGTGTCTCCAGACACATGTAAGGATCGGGATGCCTCAAAGGCTCGACGGGATATCCTATCTTGTGGTTGACTATGTATCCGATGAATAAAAGCTACCACTTGAAAGAGTGCTTCTACTAACATCGGGGGTAGGCTAAACTCCGCTCTAATAATGTCATGTGGTACTGTCGATTTGCTTCGGAGTTGACGTGATAACATCACCACTAAAGGTCTCTCCAATTGCGTCCACATGAAAGATGGTAGACCTGGAGCCCATACTATTGATGCATACATGAGGGACGGGGTCACTAATGAGTCGAAAAGCCATCCCTTAGTCCGTGGCTCTTGAAAGTATGCTTGGTGGCATTGTCTCTCTAAGAGTGAGAGGGATGCATATCCTCTCGTTAGCCTATCTTTGGCTGCCTGGGTCATCGAGAATTTACCTGAGCGAGCACTAAAAGTGACTCCCAAGTATACATAAGATCCCACCACCTCAACTAGTTTATGAGAGAGGATGAGGTGACATTTACTCCTAACTCTGGACGATGTATGAAAGATAAGGACTTTAGTTTTCGCTAGATTCACTACCAGTCCTCGTTGTGTACAAAAGTCATCTAGGGCATTAAGATGCTTTTGTAGGTCGTGTTCCGACTCCGAGAGCAAGACAATGTCGTCTGCGTAGAGTAAGAGACTAACTTGCATATCCCCAATAGCCATTCCTTTGCCTCCCTTATGAGCAATAAAATCAGTGATCTCATCAATGTAGATCCCAAAAAGAGTCGGTGATAGGGGGCAACCCTGTTTTACACCAATGGTGCTAGTGAAACAATCGGATAGGCCACCTGGGCATCTTACGCGCCCATAGACTTGCTCATATAGGGCATAAATGGCCCAAATCATGTCATTTGGTATCTCCAAGCTCTTAAGTCTATCAAACAACCTCTCCCTAGGTACTGTATCAAAGGCTTTGCGAAAGTCCACAAAGCAACAATATAGTTTCTTCTTACGAGCCTTTGTTTGGTCAATTAAGCACCTAAGTGTGAAGATGTGGTCAATAGTGGAGAAGGCTCGTCTAAAGCCAGCCTGCTCAGGTGCTCGAAGACTTAATGTTTCCATATAATCACTGAGCTCCGCGTCCATTACTGCACCATATAGTTTAGCAAGCGTATGACCTATCATAATGGTCCTATATGTATTTGGGTCCATTGGGTCCCCTCCTTTATGTATAGGGGCCACAGTGTTCATGGCCCATTGTGGTGGAAAACCCTCGGCGAGGGCGCGGTTGAAGATTAGAGTGAGAAGGGGAGCTAGGCACTCTCGAGCATATATGATGTGCTCGGCTCGCAATCCTGTGTGGTCCATGGATTTCCTATGTTGTAATTTTTTTATGACCTTCGTGACCCTAGAGGTCGTGAAAAGTGTCCCCATGGTAGGTCGAGGTGTGGAGGGCATTGTAATGGGTGGTTGGTTCGGGACATGGTAGAGTCTCTCGGTATATGTGTGCCAAATATTGGGATCCTCGATGGGTGTTTGTGGTCTCGGTTCCCGTAGTCTCTTCCATGCAAGGGCACAATCCCTACTCATGAGCATATGGTAGAGTTCCCAATATTGAGATGCTTCCCAAGCTCGTCTTTTACGACGTGTCATCTTGCGCATCTCTTTGCGAGCCTGTACTAAGGAGATAGTACCACTGAGTCGCGATACTTTAAGTTGTCTATACAACTCTCTACAATCCTCGTCATACCACTTGTTTTGTGGCATAGACCCTATTCTACTATGATTGGAGTCTTTCGTGTATGGGAAGCTACTAGTGGCGGCTGAGTGAAGGATGTGTGTGAGTTCTGTAGTGAGGTTCTCTAAAGGCAAGGAAGAATCAAACGAGGAAAGATGGGCTTGAACATGTCGAGAGTAGATGTCCGCGAGCTCATGCGTGAAATGTATTATAGTGTGATGGGTTGGTTTACTAGAGTTGGTGGTGTGGGAGGTGTCACATTTTAGCTCAAAGTATAGGAAGGTATGGTCTGCCCCAATGGGGCATGGGGCCACCCGGAAGGAGCTAACCATGTGGGTAGCTTCAGGGCGTCCTATTAGATAATCAACGGTGCTTTCCCCTCCTCCATGTGGGAAACATGTGAGCTCTTCCGAGCCCGGCCACTTGGCTAAGCCATTATATATGATCATCTGGTGTCGGCTTCCAAGTTCAAGCAGATGATGGCCAAAGCTTGTGGCATCCGCACCTTGATCCTTCGATGTACGTGTTATGCCTAAGGCTAAAGGGTCGACATTCACCATTTCTAGGTTTCTATCCATCTGAAATATTGTGCATTGTCGGGACTGGGTTCTCGCATTGAAATCTCCTACCAGGAAGACTTCCCCTTGAGAAGAATATCGGATTATGTCATCCGACAAAGGTTCGTATGGAGAAGGCCCATGTGGCGTTCCTTCATCAACTATACTCGCCTCTCCAGCCATATTGTAGCGGGACCCTTTCGGGGGGAAGTAACAAACTGCGATAAATATCACCTGATCCTTACTGGTGAGGACTTTCACCCACATAAAATGGGCTTCTGGGTCTGACTTTAGTATTTCTATCCTATTATTTATCTCTTTCCGAAATAATATCGCAACCCCCCCAGACCCTCTAGTAGTGTGTCGACGTGAGGTTTGTCTAAAGACAGATTCCCAACGAAAACCGTCAACTCGTGGCAGTCCTCGATTTGGGCTTTGATGTGTTTCTACTACAAAAAGTATATCAGATACTTTCAAAATCTCCTCTAGACGGCAAGGATGTGTCCAAAGTGCGCCGTTACAGTTCCATAAAGTGATCCTAAGTTTATTATCTGTCACATGGGCCACACGCCGTCAATTGGCGGCACGATCATTTATTATGACACGTCCGTCCCGGTAGAAAGCACGATGCCCCTCTTTACGAGCTTGTATGACTCGCGGCATACAAGTTTTACGATGCTCAATTTGCATCTTGGTCAAGTCTTCATCGAGGTAGATAGGCTCCCCACCCAAGCCTCGAAGAATTGGTCTCTTTTTAAAAAAGGCGATTCTAGATTCTGAGTCCTTAAACTGAAGGACTAAAGCTCTTTTCCTAGTTGTGTCACGCCCTACCCTCCAGGTTTTAGTGATTGGTAGGGCTTCGTACCCTAACATTTTCCCTAATGTTTGTGCATCTTCATCCAGAGATGCCCCTTCCTTGAGCCCAGTAACTCGTACATTTAGGCGTCGAGGTTGACGCATTTTTTCTTCCTCGAGGGTGGTGTTTACAATGTTTTCATCCTTTAGTTCTTTTTTAATATTACGTTTTACTACATCAACCCACCCAGTTTTAGCTAATTCCATATCACTTTTAACCTCTTCTTTAACCTTTTTTATCTCGTCCTTAATATCCTCTAGGGAAGATATTTCACCATCTTCCCTAGATATCTCGAGGTCTTTAACTTGTTTTCGAAGGTTCACATTGTCTACCTTAAGTTTCGCTATTTCCGCAAAAAGTAGTTCTTTTTCTTCCTTATCTTTTTGTTTTTCAGCTTCAATTTCTTTCGCCCATTTTTCAAATTTTACTAACCGGTTAAGGACATCTAAAAATTCTTCCTTACTTATCATTTCGTCGTGTGTTTCCTTATGGTTTCGTCGAGAAGTCATGTTGTAATTCAAAGAATAAACGAAAGAAAAAGTCAAAAAGGGCAGAAAAAACTTAGCCGAGCATCGATGTCTTGCGCGCTAGGTACAAGTGTAGAAGCACATTTGTACTCTCTCGTCACGACGCCGTAAGAGGTGTAGGTGATAGCGACGGTCGACACCGATGACAACAACGACGGCGACAAGGGCATCGATTTCCCACAACAGCGACGGGTGACGACGATGGCCAAGAACCGACGACGACGGCGACGGCGGCTGACGTTAGACGTCAGACGACGGCGGACGGCGACAGTCGGCAGCGGCAGCAGACGGCGGCTGACAGCGGTTGCAGACGACGACGGCAGCAGACAGCAGTTGCAGACGACGGCGGCAGCAGACAGTAGTTGCAGACGACGGCGGCAGTCTGCAGACATCAGCGGCAGAAAACGGAGGCAGCAGCAGGCAACAGTCGGCAGACGGCAGACGGCAGACGGCGGCACCAGACGACGACGACCGTCGACAGACGACGGCGACGACGGCAGGAGGCGACGGCGGCGTCAGCAGCAGCAGCGACAACAGGCGGCGTCGTCGGCAGCACCAGACGGCGGCGACAGCAGGCGACGCGGCTGCAGACGACGGCGGCAGCAGATGAATCCAGGTTGTCACTATTAAATTTTCGATGCTTCTTTCATGGCATTTTGGTAGAATATGTGCAGAATACTTAAAATACGTATATTCTACGGTGTGTAAAATATGTTAAATACTTCTTAAATTTTAAAGCTTTTTTCAGAAAGAATAATTTTTAAAATTTCAAACATTTTTAAAATGTTTAATAAGTCAAATTCTTAAACAATGTGAAAAATTATAAATGGCAGCTCTAAAATGAAGAATACGTGTAGAATACTTTAGAGTATTCTAAAATGTATTTCTAAAAGTAGAATAGACCTTTTTTAACAACTATGGATGACCCAATTGATACAATAACAAAGTCTACCTAACCGATTGGAAAGTGAGTTGACAGTCATTGTAGAATCAAATTATTCAAAATACTCCCCAATTCATCTTCTTCTTCCTTTATTCCACATAATGCCCTCAACCATCTTTTACTTCTACTATCTTCCCTTTATTTAAATCTTGCTGATTTGAGATAACGTTTGCAACTAATGCAACAAAATTTGGTGAGCGATAACGTTTGCAAGTGATGCAACAAAATTTGGTGAGCCTAACGTGAAACATCAAACCTTCCCCTTGAACTTCTTCTCTACCAACCTTCTCCTTGTCCAATGTTGAAAACACCATGCACTAAAATGTATCGATATTGATGATGTCAGTAAGGGAATAAAGACGATGGCAAGTATGAAAGCAACAAATGTAACCCATGTCTCAAGTGAGCTTTTAAAATGGAGAAGGCCACATACTCGTCGTCATTGGATACTGACATTTATAGAGCAAGCTATAAAACAAGGTTTTCCAAATGATTGGCTTATGAATTGGCTTAAACCAATATTTAAAGCCGGTGATAAGAATCAAGTATCAAATTATCGTACAATAATGGTGAGCTCAACTATTGCTAAATTATATAGCACAAGGGTAAGCAGTGTTGTCGTGTCAAAGAAATTTGTGTGTTCAGGCAGAACTGTTCAAGAGTGAAAATAAGAGAACATTGGGGTTCTGAACTAGGAGATTGAAAATAAGAGAAAGAAAGGAAAGAGTAGGAAGTCGAGCCGAAAGTATCCCAATAGCTGCATGTAGCTTGCAGCCCTACCCGTGAAGATGAAAATCGTTGTTGTGTTAAAGAAATTTGCGTTCTCGTAGTTTAATTCGCACACTATGTGAAAAATTACATTTTGGGTTTCTTCGGATAGGATATGGAGTACCCAATGAGAACCGGATGAAGCAGAACCGGCAAGAGCCGGATGAAGAAGGCCGGTGAGAGTCTCTCACCAGATGAAGAGACATATTTGTAAATAGGAGAAAGTATAAAATTATATATTACATGCATAGGGCAAGATTCGAACCTTGCACCTCCATGTTAATAATGTTAAGCCTTATCATTATACTAGCGTATTATGAATTTTAAAGTTATACTAAACTTTATCCCATGTAAAATTTCTAGACATGCATGGTACAAAAAGTTATTCATGCATAGACAATCGAGTTAGAAGAAAAGATGAGATAGAAAGCTAATCATGCACATGCAGTGTGCATGAAAACTAAAGATAGGAAAAGCATGATGCTTGCATGTGATAAACTTAGACTCTTCCAACACTATATAAGGAAGAGAGAAAGATGTATGGAGGTTGTTGATTATTTTACAAGGATTTTTTATCAATCTAATATATTCGTGGGATTCACGATTTTTTTCCATATATTTCTCTCTTACATTCTTAGTATCAATTAATACACTATACTCGTGGGATTCACGATTTTCATATCTTCTTTCAAATATATTCTCTTTCTTGCAATCGATACATAAGGAGCCTTATCTCATATTTTTCTTTCTCCTAGTCCAAAACCTCAACGGTTCCCACCCGACTCACGCAATGATCTGGAGCTGAAAGGCACAACACAAGTGGTGAACCCGACGTGAACACGGGTGGCAAGGAGATGGAAAATCAACCGGAGGCTAACAACATGATGATGATGTTCGAGCGGATGCTTCAGGAACAACGTGTGATGTCGGATATAGCGGCGGCAGTAGAGCGGCTCGTGCAACGGATTGGGCAATTCAACGGAAAGGACATATCACGCTATCTTCGGGACTACAAGGCGGAAATGCTACAGTGCGGGATTTCCGAAGGACTGCAAGTGGCATCCTTCAACCGGGTGGCTACTGACGGGCTTCAAGCAAGTATCCATGAGCTACGACAACAAAATCTGACGTGGGAAGCGTCGATTCCGAAACCGAGATTCGGATCGAAAGATTATCAACCACGGGCTCGGGAAGCTACGATTGAGAAGGGAATCGACGCAACTCCCACAAGTTCCAAGTATATGGACCGTCGACGCATATGGTGCGATAGCACCAAACATAATCGGAGGGATTGCGACGAGCACAAGGAAGTGCTATGACAGGATCTTATCTACTACGAGGGAAATCAGATTCATTCGATGGACTCTCGGAAGCCGCTCCGACCGAACTTTCGAAAAGGCGGCCTAAAGAAGGTCCTAGAGGAGGAAATAACGGCGAAGAACAATTACGCGACAACCGCGGGAATACGTGTCGAGGAGTCATCGGGAGCTAAGGTGTCTTTTTGGCCAGAAGTGCTAGAAAACACCAAGAAAACCGACTCTAATGAGATTTGAAGCACCGCGGAAGGCATCCGGGAAGCTACGGGATGGGAGTGCCCCGTCGATAAGAATAGCGTGTTTGCTTTATGCCAATTGCATGAAGAGTATGTAGATGAGAAGCGACGGTGCACAGATGAGGCGGCCGGTCCATTGAAGACACCGGGAAGTTGGAACTCCGGAGGTAAGGGAAAAGAAAAGATGATTCCGGCATTCAAGCTCAGCTCGGACATCGAACAACAAACGAACTTGAAAAAGGTGTTCGAGGAGCGAATCCTCGATAGCCGGGTAGATTTTTGGCTTCGAGAATTACTCGGAATAGTGAAGGAGTTCCACGATCTTCTTGTGGATCTCATGAAGAGAAAAAGGCAAAGTACGGAGGAGAACACTCCAAGGGTGAATGCAAATACCATTCTAATGAATAACACCGAATTGGAGGACGAAATACCGAATTCTCACTACACAAAGCCACACTGGGCACGCGCAACTACAGAGACTCCGATCCGAATTGGTAACATCAAAGAACCCGTGCTAGCATTGATTGATCACGGATCGGAGATCAACTTGATGTCCAAGGAATTCTACCGGAAGGGCAAGTGGCCTATTAACACGAATCATGGGTGGAAGATCTGGGCGGCCACTAAAGCAACGGAAGATCTATTTGCGGCTTGTCCGGATGTGACCGTGAAGATCAGGGATGTCGAGATCGACCAAAATTTCTTCATACAAGACGAGGTCTCACACTCCATGATCCTCGGGCAACATTTTATCACACCATCACAGATGGAGACGACGGTGCTTGATAGTGGTGCGGCTTTTGTGCGAATTCGGAGCCAAAACGGAGGGAAATCCGTCCAATTCCTAATGGTGCCGGCAAATCATGAAAGGAACAAGAGAGAGTTGTTGTCCCAAACAAGAATGGATTTTTAGAGAGGATTGTTGCGGAGTGGGGAAGTGATAGTCCGAGAAGCCCTAATACCCCACACAGGAAGAAACCTCTTGGTGCAAAACAAGTACGAATCGGTCCGGATGGGGCATCCACGTACATGGCCGTAACCGGAGGAATGAAGAAAGAATATCGAAAAGTGGAGGATAAGTTACGGTCAGCATCAATAATAAAAGAAGACGAAGAAATCGTGGGAATAGTCAAAGAGGTGTTCTATGGGAGCACACTACAATGGCTTGAAGAGCTCGTGGAAGATACAAGCCAGGAAAACCGGGTAATTCCGGTGGAGTCGGTCGAGATATACGAGATCATTGTGAAAATGGGGCCGGATGCGCTCCGCAAAGAAGAAGCAATGGTAAGTATGAAATACAAGACCGTGGAGAAGAAAGTGAAACCGGCCGCGGGACCGTTACCCGCAGATAGCGAACAAAAGAGGAAAGAAGTTTCGGGGGATCCGACACTTAGGAAGTCCATGGATATTGGACATGCCTTCATGGATGAGACCGGGAAGAAACTTCAGATCGGTGGAGGTGGGTTCCTATTAAAGAATGAAGAAGAACGATTCCGTGGGATGCTAGAGCGACATGGGAGAGCATTTGCATTTACATCGAAAGAAATAGGATGCGTTGACCCGAAGATAGTGGAGCCGATGGTGATCTTCACGATTGACCATGTGCCTTGGAACCTGAAGCCGATTCCGGTGCCACGGGCGCATATTCCGAAAATCATCGACTTGCTCAAGGAGAAGGTGGCGATGGGGATTCTAGAGCCATCAAATGCTCCGTACTCAAATCGATGGTTTACGGTTCCGAAGAAGAATGGGTCACTCCAATTTATTCAAGATTTGCAACCGGTGAACAAGGTCACGATCCGGAACTCCGAAGTCGGTTCGATAGTGGACAAATTTGCGGAAGCATTTGCCGGTCGCGCGATATACTCCATCAGAGACCTATACTCCGGATATGACTAGTTCCAACTAGTTGTGAAGAGCCGAGACATCACTACCATGCGGACACCGATAGGATTAGCCCGGATGTGTACGCTACCACAAGGCGTGACGAACTCAGTCGCACATATGATGAATGCGATGAACAAGGTGCTCCGGGATTGCATACCGGAGATAACGATGCCGTTCCTAGATGACATTCCGATGAAAGGGTGTGCGGTGGAAGAAAAAGATGAAGCTATGGATGAATGGGGATGTCGAAGGTTTGTAGTCAACCATATCCGTGATTGTGAGAAAGTGTTATGGAAGTTAGAAGATGTGCATCTAACACTTTTCGGAGAGAAATCGGCATTCGGACAAGAAGAAATATTGGTAGTCGGACATCTATGTGGGCCCTACGGCCGAAGACCGTCACCAACCAAGATCGATGCGATTCAAGCTATGAAAGAAGTATGCGAGTCACAATCCGAAGTTTGAAGGTTTCTTGGAGCATGTGCATTCTACCACATATGGATTCCGCACTATGCACATATAGTGGACCCACTCTATCACTTGTTGCGGAAGGGTAAGAAGTTTGAATGGAAACCGGAGCATACCAAAGCCGTGAAGAAGCTCAAGAAATAACTACGGAGGGTAGAAGCCCTAAAGAAGCCAAACTATGACCAACCGATCATAGTAACGGTTGACACAAGTCCAACCGGAATCGGATGGGTCATTAATCAAGCCGATCCGGAAGGTTCGCGAAATCCGATCCGATTTGGAGTGCAAAGGTTCTGAACGAAAGGCAACGCGAATATGCACAAGTTAAAAGAGAATTATGGGGAGTCATGTCGGCAATCAAATCGGATCGAGATTATTTGATCGGAGCCAAAGTAGTGATCGAAACGGATTGTTTTCCGATACTCGGGATGATGCGGTGTTGCACGATACCGGATGTGGCTATGCGAAGATGGATTGCATATGTTAAGTCACTTAATCCGGAGGTAAGACATATCTCCGGAAAAGAAAATGTTGTGGCGGATATGCTATCAAGGGCGTGGTTCGGAGATGACATAACCAAATCTGATAATGTAGAAGTTTCCGAAGACTACTTTGCTTCGGAGCACATATGCCGGGTGGACGTAATCCAAGAATTCTGGGAAGAAGAATACGAGGGAGAAAGCATGTTGATCGAGAAAATGCTACGAGAAATCGAGGAATCATCGGACAATAAAGAGAAGAGAGCTGAGATCCGAAGTAAGAAACGGCAAGTCCGAAAGTTCTTCTTGAAAAATGGATTTTTATGGAGGGATCCGAAAAGACCGGGTGGCATACCACTTCGAGTAGTCGGGACAAAAGAGCAATGAAACCAGGTAATGTCCAAATTTCACGAATCTGATTGGGCTGGACATCAGGGAACATGGGCAACATTTGGGAAGATCAAGCAAAGATATTGGTGGAAAAATATATCCAAAGATGTCATGGAGTTCACGGAAAGCTGCGAGAAGTGTCAAATCTACTCCGGAGTTCGACACCGAGATGAGTTACATTCGACATTCTCACCGACAATCAACTTCAAATGGATGGTCGACATTGTAGCCATGCCAACCGGGATCGGACAAAAGAAGTACTTGGTGTTAGCTTGGGAAGATCTCATAAACCAAGTAGAAGGTCGAGTGCTACGGAGGAAAACGTGTTCTACGGTATGCCAATTCCTTTTGGGAGAAGTGTTTTGCAGGTACGGGTGCGTAGGACAAGTGATTGCGGATCGGGGAGAACTCGACTCTGATAAAGCTAAAGAATTCTTTACTAAACATGGAGTTCGGTTAACACTGACAACGGCATACAATCCGGAAGCCAACGGGAAGATCGAACGAGGACATAGTCCAATTGTCAAAGTACTTGCGAAGGCATGTGATGGAAGGCTGATGGATTGGCCGCAGATGCTCCCGTATGCACTATGGGCGGATCATACGACACATAGCTCTGTAACCGGTTACATGCCGGCAGAACTTATGACCGGACAAGCACCGGTAATGCCGACGGAAACCGCAATCGCGACATGGACAATGCTACCATGGAAGGAAGAGATGAGCCGGGAAGAACTACTAGCGGTCCGGATACAACAACTGGAGGGAAGACCGAAAGATGTAGCGGAAGCGTCACGCTGACAACAAGAAGCGCGACTCCGGAACAAAAGCCGATTCGACACCAAGCACCGAGTACGACCACGGAAGATTGAAGAAGGAGATTGGGTGATTGTCTATGAAAGTAGTTTGGATCATCAACATACAACGGTACGGAAATTCGCAAAAAGGTGGTTCAGCCCATATGAGGTTCGGAAAGTTTTCGACAACGAAACTTACCGACTATGCGAGTTGGATGGAACGATGCGACGAGTGCCTATAGCCGGGAAACGGGTGAAGATTTTCAAGAAGCGGACTGAAGAAGAACCCTATGTGATCCTAGACAAGACCAACAAGAAGGAGCAATCGGACGAAGATCGCGGTGATGTGGAAAGCGAGGAAAGTGGATTACAACTCATAGTCGACTTAAGGGGAGAATTGGTTGAAGCTTCGGATGAAGGTGAATAGCAAGCATCGGGGACTTTGGCACATACCGGAGGATATGCGGGTTCGGAGGGGGCGAGTGTCGTAGTGTAATTCGCACACTACGTGAAAAATTACATTTTGGGTTTCTTCGGATAGGATATGGAGTACCCAATGAGAACCGGATGAAGCAGAACCGGCAAGAGCCGGATGAAGCAGAACCGGCAAGAGCCGGATGAAGAAGGCCGGTGAGAGTCTCTCACCAGATGAAGTGACATATTTGTAAATAGGAGAAAGTATAAAATTATATATTACATGCATAGGGCAAGATTCGAACCTTGCACCTCCATGTTAATAATGTTAAGCCTTATCATTATACTAGCGTATTATGAATTTTAAAGTTATACTAAACTTTATCCCATGTAAAATTTCTAGACATGCATGGTACAAAAAGTTATTCATGCATAGACAATCGAGTTAGAAGAAAAGATGAGATAGAAAGCTAATCATGCACATGCAGTGTGCATGAAAACTAAAGATAGGAAAAGCATGATGCTTGCATGTGATAAACTTAGACTCTTCCAGCACTATATAAGGAAGACAGAAAGATGTATAGAGGTTGTTGATTATTTTACAAGGATTTTTTATCAATCTAATATATTCGTGGGATTCACAATTTTTTTTCCATCTATTTCTCTCTTACATTCTTAGTATCAATTAATACACTATACTCGTGGGATTCACGATTTTCATATCTTCTTTTAAATATTTCTCTTTCTTGCAATCGATTCATAAGGAGCCTTATGTCATATTTTTCTTTCTTCTAGTCCAAAACCTCAGCGGTTCCCACCCGACTCACGCAACGATCCGGAGCCGAAAGGCACGACACAAGTGTTCAGGCGGAACCGTTGGGGTTCTGAACCAGGAGAGTGAAAATAAGAGAACACAAGGGTTTTGAACTAGGAGATTGAAAATAAGAGAAAGAAAGGAAAGAGTAGGAAGTTGAGCCGAAAGTATCCCAATAGCTGAGTGTAGCTTGCAGCCCTACCCGTGAAGACGAAAATCCTTGTATCGTTTCCCTGATATACCCAAATTAAGCATGCAGACATAGGTTGAAAAGCTCTGAGAACGAGCTTTCCAATAAGCTATAGAATTCAGAGTTATGAACAAAACACTTCTTCGAGAAGGAAAAGAAACCCTTTACAAAAGAAACTTGACTCTAGAATGTAAATCAATTCCAATGGGTCGAATCAAGTGGATTCCAAGGAGTGTTGGGTCATCGAACCAAATCGAGATGTGTGGTTGTAGTTGAGGCAAGTGTGGAATTGCGGTGGTACCCATCGATCGCATCCCTTTACGACATGCACCCTCTCCTAATCTGTATATCCTCCAGTATGTGCCAAGTGGAGAAAATTCAACCAAATTCCTCATTGCCTTCACTTGAATATCTGATGCACACCAATCATCTTCATTCAATTCCAGAATCGACACAACAGTCATCTTCACCCCCTTTGATTGAAAAGCTAGCTCCTCATTTACATTCTCTTCTAGACCAGTATCTTGTGATGAAACTGTCGTCACCACTTATAATTGGATACTTGTAACTACCACTTCACGGACCATCTCTTCTTCAACATCTTCTTCCCAATTCAAATTAGCTTCCACTGATTCTTCATCCTGCAAAATGTCTGGAACAAGAGAGGCTCTTTGTTTAAAGAGTTTAATCCTTTTACCACCAACCGGAATTCGAAGAAGAGTTCCATAAAATTTTGATAAAATATATGTTCCATTTCGTCGCACTTCTACCATTTGATATGATCCAAACCATCAATGAGAGAATTTTCGAATAGATTTGTGTTGATGTTTGAGACTACTATCAAACACCAAAAACCAATCTTCTTTTTTAATGGGAATATTCCAAAATTGATGTCTCTTGACAGATTGATCCTTATTCTTCAATCTAACTTCTTGTTGTTTCCTAACGGCTTCAACTATATCCTCTAGCCTATTTTCTAATTGAAGAATTTGAATAGCCAACAAATCTGCGCATTCCATCTGATCTTCCCAAGGTAAAACTCCCCAAGTGGGAACATCCACTCCGTAGGCATAATAAGCTTCTGACCAAAAAGTAGTTCTAATGGCATAAATCCTGTAATAGAGTTGTGAGTGCATCTATCCGCCCAAAGAGCATAAGGTAGTATGTTAGGCCACACAAAAATTCAACCATCACATGCTTTGACCAAAGCTTTCACAATTGGACCATGTCCCCTTTCCACTTCAATCTAACTTCTTGTTGTTTCCTAACGGCTTCAACTATATCCTCTAGCCTATTTTCTAATTGAAGAATTTGAATAGCCAACAAATCTGCCCGTTCCATCTGATCTTCCCAAGGTAAAACTCCCCAAGTGGGAACATCCGCTCCGTAGGTAGAATAAGCTTCTGACCAAAAAGTAGTTCTGATGGCATAAATCCTGTAATAGAGTTGTGAGTGCATCTATTCGCCCAAAGAGCATAAGGTAGTATGTTAGGCCACACAAAAATTCAACCATCACATGCTTTGACCAAAGCTTTCACAATTGGACCATGTCCCCTTTCCACTTTACCATTTCCCTCCGGATTATATGCAGTAGTCAGAATCAATTGGAACTCGAATGTTTGGAAGAACATTTGAGCCTCATCCGAATCAAGCTCCCCTTGATCTGTTATAATTTGCCCAACCTTAGCATATCTACAAATTACATTCTCTAATAAAAACTTTAGAACGGCCGATGCAGACTTATTTCGGAGAGATCTTCCGTCCACTTGGTTGGACAAATCCTCTCGATCAAGAACCAAGTATTTCATTTGATTTCGACCAGTGGGCATATGAACTATATCCACCATCCACTTATAATGTAATATAGGTGAGTATGTAGGTTGTAGCCCATCTCTCACCCTGGAATCAAAATACATTTGTCATTCAATGCATGATTCCACATATCTTTGAATATCCACATATATTCTTTCCACCAATACCGATCCTTAATCTTCAAAAATGTGTTTACCACTCCTTTATGTCCATCCCAATGACTATTATGAAAATCTAAAACAATCTTATCTTTCTAAACCTGTACATCGATAGCTCGAGTTGGAGGATCCTTAACTTTCTTTGCAAGTCTCCAAAGATATCCATCCCTCAAGTAAAACCTATAAGCCTTCTCCCTAAATAGCTGAAAATCCTTTGGCGTCCAATCAGAGCTTCTTTCTTGTGCTTGTAGGAATTTCCCGATTTGCAATAACTCCCCTTCATATTCCTCCTCTCTAAATTCAAGCACCTATACACCAATCTCATTACAAAAGAATCTATTATCAAAGTCATCCTCTTCCTCTAGAGAGGATGGCTCTAGAATAGTTCATGCTCGGAAAAGCATATCAGCCATAGCATTGTTTTTCCTTGTAATGTGTTGGATCTCTGGGTTAAATGTTTTAATATAGGCAATCCATCTCAACATGGATATATTTGTAGAAGAGCATCCTAAAATCATTCCAAGGATTGGCAGACAAACTGTCTCTATAACCACTTATGATCCAATCAAATAATCCTTGTCTGCTTTAATCGTAGAAATTATACCCCACGACTCTCTCTTTATTTGAGCATACCTTCTTTGTTGATCATGTAAAATTTTTGCTCCAAACTGAATAGCATATTGATCTCCATTTTCATCCTCCTAATTAAAAACCCATCCAAATCTATTCGGACTTGCATCTACAGCCACAAAAATAGGTTCTTCATGGCGAGAGTATGCTCCTCCTCCCATATAAACCTTTTTCCTTTCCGTAAGAGCTTATATAAAGGATCAGAAATATGTGCAAAATGTGGAATCCAAATGTGGTAAAAAACACATGCACCTAAAAATCTTCTTGCTTCCATTGTTGACTTGTAGATATCCTCCATTGCATTGATCCTATCCAGCTTGGCTAGATCAGGTTTCCAACCATAGGGGCCACACAAGTGTCCCGCAATCCGAACTTCAGATATTCCAAAACTTGATTTGTCTCCAGAAATTGTCAAATGCACCTCTAAATTCTTCAATATGGTCTTCACAATCTGCTTATGGTTTGAGACAAATTTCTGGCATCCATCCCACCCAACTTCTTCATCCTTCTCCTCTTCTAGACATCCTTTATTCGAAATGTCATCCAAGAAAGGCATTGTTGGATGAGGAATATGATCCTTGAGCACCTTATTCATTGCGTTCATCATATGAATGACGGAATTAGTTGCGCCTTATGGTAAAGTACACATTTGAACCAACCCAATAAGTGAACCCATTGTAGTAATATCCCTACTATCCATAGCAAGGTCAAATTGATCATATTTAAAATACAAATCAACCATGGAGTAGATAGTTGTACCTGCAAAAGATTTTGCAAGGGAATCCACGATTGGACCAACTCCTGAATTCTGAATTGTTACTATGTTAACTGGTTGGAGATCTTGAATAAACCTAAGAGATTCATTCTTCTTTAGCACTGTAAACTACCAATTAGAATACGGAGCAATAGAAGGCTCTAAAATACCCATTTGAACCTTCTCTTTCAGCAACTCAATTCGCGTCATAATATGAGCTCTCAGACCAAGAATTGGTTTCAAGTTCCAAGGCATATGCGGGATAGTAAAAATAATCATTGGTTGCACCAGTTGTGGGTCTACACAACCTATCTCTAAAAGTGAAAAAGCGAAGACTTTACCATGTCGAGATAACATCTTCCGAAATTGTTTTTCTTTAGCTCGATTGAGGAAGTCACCCCCTCCTATTTGAAGTTTCCCTTGTGAAGACTCTGAAAACACATGACCAATCTTCCTCGGATCCCATAACATTGGTTCTTGCTTCACTCTTTTGAGCTGATCTATGATATCAGCTAGTAATGGTTCCGGTATAGGTTGAACTTTCCAATCCACTATCTTATAGTTTTTTATGGACGCGAGCAACCATATCCATCCAATTCCGAAATGTTGCAATTTCAACATACATATCTAGTGAATTGGCCGAAATAAAAAATGTCTGACCTTCATATGAATATAAAGAATTTTCCAACTCCACAATGGTATCCACAAAGGAAAGTTCCTCCATAACTCCTAACATCTAATCATCCGGTTCCAAAATCTAATATTTAAGAAACATCACCCAAATGTCGTCCACATTTCCCTGGCTTTTACGATTTAAATCATCAATAGAAGAAATTGAGATTGCTCCGGTATAAGAAACATAATCTTTATTATTGCCAGAATAATTATTCTCATATAGGGACTTTTGTTGTCCTGGACTATTATAGCCCTATTTACAATAGTCCTATCAACAAATCCTAATAAGAGGATACATCTATACTATCCTTATTTCTTTCATGACTACGTCAAATTGTCTGAAACTGTATTGTCCTTCCACCGTCCATATCTTTGATCCGAGCATAGGTTGTTCCATCATCCAACATCTTTGTCTTCATGCAAACAACAACCATGAAGGGTTGACCCAATATAACTAGATATGTGGCTGAATCCTGAATAAATAATCAGTAACACCACCAATTGATACCTCCACCACATCTTGGCAAGCTCCCGATAACTTCTCTGATGATTGTGTTATTGCTCGAATCCTCCAATGATGATCAGAAGTCATTGGTCACCCTCCTTTCTTGTAAACCTCCAAGGACATGAGGTTTATCTCCGAGCCACTATCAATCAAAGCCATGACTACATCTAATAAACCACCAAGTCATACTTTCGTTTCTGTAGTTGTTCGAGCCTAGTGATTCTGAGTAAAGTGGCTCCTCGAAATATTATCTTCATGCTTCAACACTTGTGTAGATCCTCCTTTCCATCCTGTCTCCTTTGTAGACATTGCTATATCAATTGGAATTCTCTTCCTTCACACCTCCTCTAGTAAATCATCTTGTACTTCCTTTTTGGAGACCGCCAACAAGTCTCCCAATGGAACCGAGATATGTTACTTTAGAACATAATGTTCAATGAAAGAGAAAGCATCTACCTCTTGTTCCAATTCAACACGCATCCAAAATGCTCGAAATGACTTCCTCGACGCTTGTACAAGTTTTGATTCAGTCCTTTGTATGTCCAAATTTTGCTTTTCAAATGGAGATAGAAAATCAACCCTCTTCAGAACTTGTGCATGATCCAGCTCTTCCTCTCTTCTCCTTTTCTCCTCTATCATCACATCATAATTTGTGGGAATAGTTGGATCACTCTAGCCAGTGCTTTGACAACCATCTTCAATACGAATAGTTTGAATAGTTGGAGCTTGCTTTGTCATTTCAATTAGTCGAACAACAACCGAAGTAGAGTTGGAAAATAGACCTAGAGGAAATCAATCACGTCAAGTCTCAATTGATGGAATCATTCGAGATGAAGGATCTAGGAGAACTTCATTACTTCCTCGGGATCGAAGAGATTTGCACCCCCGAAGGCATATTGATCAACCAACGACATTATGTGCTGAATATGGTCTTCAAACTTGGCATGGCAGATTGTAAATATTTCTTGACTCCTCTTGACAAGAATGTGAAGCTTCGTCTCAGGTCGGGGTCAACATGTGACGTGACACGGTTCTGGTTGATTGTCGAGTGCCTTTTGTTGAGCGGCAAGCTCAACTGGATCCTACTTGGCTAAATAAGCCTGAGCCGGATTGGCATCCGGAAGGATGAGCCGGATCAGTGAGCCAGTGAGCAAGTGAGTCGGTGAGCTGGGGAGTTGGTTAGCCGGATCGAGTAGTAACCGGAAGCCTAGTAGCAGCTTAGACTACTAGGTAGTTAATGTCTCGTAGTTAGTGTCAGATGCTCGTGTGAGCATTGAAGGACTTCTATCAGTCCTCTTAGGACTTGTATAAATATTGTTATTGAGCACGTTGTATGTACAGAGAATTTTACAGAGTGGTTGATAATAGATTTAAGTGTTCTGCTCTTTCTCTATCTCTCTTGCGTACCTTTTGTGTGTTAATCTCTCTCTCTCTCTGTTGCTATCCGGCTAAGCCGGTTGTCTAACACTTCCGAACCTTCATTTTTACATGGTATCAGAGTGCAAGGGTTGAGAACCTCTACAGCCAACATCAGCATCTGAAGAAAAACCCTAAGACCCGGTAAGAACAGAAAGAGAAGTGATGGACAAAGGAATGACTAGCTTGCTCTCGGTGGAGAAGCTCAACAGATCCAACTATGCATCTTGGTCATATAAGATGCACCAGTACTTGCTTGGGCAGTGTTACTGGAGCTATGTCGACGGAGCTAATGACACAACACCTGATGCGGCACACAAGGACTTCCTAGTGTGGGAACAAGCGATAAGTAGAGTGATGTACTCCTTTGCATCCAGTGTCGAAGACCAGCTGCTGAGCCATGTCTGAGATGCCAAAACGCCAAAAGAAGCTTGGGGAAACCTAAAGAAGGTTTTCGCGGCAAGCACTACGGTCCGGAAGCTGCAACTCCGACAGGAGTTGAGCAATGTCCGACAGAAGGACATGTCGGTAGCCGATTACATGGACCGAATCCAAGAGATCTGTGACTCACTTGCCTCTATCAACGTCACTGTAGAGGAAGATGAGATGGTGCAGATCTGTCTTGGGGGCCTAACATCTAAGTTTAGTATGTACAAGGGATAATACGCCGTCATTTTTCGACTGTAAGTCGATGCTCTTTGTTGAGGAGAACCATGTCGGTGTGTCAACAAGTGCACCCACTGACAGTCGGATGTTGTACACAGAGGCGGATCGGCCCCATGGGCGTGGTGGACGAGGAGGGTCGGCTCGCAATGGTAGCGGCTGGCAAGAGTAGGACCGAAGGCACAGAGAACGTGCTGACACCAGTTCCAGACCCTCCACAAGCAAGGGGAGTCAAGGCGGCGCCGGAGGCCAGCAAGCAAAGGCCGACACAGAATGTTGGTACAGTGGTAAAAAGGGCCATAGAGTGCTAAGTGGCAAGCTCAACTGGAGCCGGATCGGCTGAATAAGCCTGAGCTAGCAAGCGAGACGGATCGGTAAGCTGTGAGCAACCGAGCCGGCAAGCAACAAAGCCGGTGAGCTAGGGAGCCGGTTAGCCGGATCCAATCAGTAACCGGAAGCCTAGTATTAGTGTAGACTACTAGGCAATTATAGTCTCGTAGTAAGTGTCAGATGCTCGTGTGAGCATTGAAGTACGCGGTACTTCTGTCAGTCCCACGGGGACTTGTATAAATGATGCTACTGAGCATAGTTGTATGTACAGAGTGTTTTATATATTTTTGAATATAGCTTTGAGGTTTTGCTTCTTCTCTCCCTCTAGGGTACTTTGTGTATTCCCTAATTTCTCTGTTTTTCTAACGCTTCCACAAGTAATCGTTTACATGGTATCAGAGCGCGAGGGTTGAGAACCTCTGCAGCCGACAAACGCTTGAAAACAAATCCTAACAGGTCGTCAGAACAACAGACAGAGAAGTGATGGATAGAGGAATGGCTGGTTCGCTCCCTATGGAGAAACTCGAGAGATCCAACTATGCATCTTGGTCGTATAAGATGCACTAGTACCTGCTTGGGCATGGCTACTGGAGTTTCGTTGAAGGATCCAACGAAACAACACCTGATGCGGCACATAAGGACTTCCCAGTGTGGGAACAATCGGCAAGCAAAGTGATGTACTGCTTCGCATCCAGTGTCGGAGACCAGCTGCTGAGCCACATCCGAGATGCCAAGACGCTGAAGGAGGCTTGGGGGAACCTGAAGAAGGTTTTCACCGCGAGCACTACAACCTGGAAGCTGCAACTCCGACAAGAGTTGAGCAATGTCCGACAGAAGGACATGTCGGTGGCGGATTACACAGCCCGGATCAAAGAGATCTATGACTCGCTTGCCTCTATCAACGTTACCGTAGAGGAAGATGAGATGTTACAGGTCTGTCTTGGGGGCCTGGCGTCTAAGTTCAGAGTGTTCCGAATGGCGGTGTGTACAAGGGAGAATACCCCGTCATTTTTCGACTTACAGTCGATGCTCCTTGTAGAGGAGAACCACGCCAGTGCGTCAACTAGCGCACCCACTGACAGCCGGATGTTGTAAACGGAGGCGGATCGGTCCCGTGGGCGTGGTGGATGAGGCGGGTCGGCACGCAATGGAGGCGGCCGGCAAGAGCAAGAACGAAGGCAGAGAGAATGTGCCGACAGTAGTTTCGGGACCTCCACAGGTAGGGGGAGTCAAGGCAGTGCCGTAGGCCAGCAACACAAATCTGCAACAAAATGTTGGTACTGTGGCAAAAAGGGCCACAGAGAAAGCGAGTGTTGGAGAAAACGCGCCGATTCGGACAAATCTGGATCCGGCAAGGCCGACAAGGATGGCCATCAAAGCTCGCACTACGCGAAGGGATCAGGAGGATCCAAGAACGGTAATGGGCCAGCCTTGGTGATGAAGCACGAGGCGAACTCGATGAAGAAGAACACTTCCAAATCAAAGGATGTGTGGTATGTTGATTCCGGTGTGTCAAACCACATGATGAACCACAAAGAGTGGCTCTCCTTTTTGGAGAAACCGGATCAACTAGGAGTAGTCGAAACCGGAGACGACACTGCTCACCCAATTGTGCACGTCGGAGAAGTCCCTTTCAGCCACGTCGGACAGAAGGGGAAGCTGATGAACGTATTACACGTTCTGACAATCACGAAGAACCTAGTGTCGGTCAGATAGATCATCGACCAAGGGATGCAGGTGTCATGAACAGTACTGAGACAGAGAAGGAATTAGTACTAAACGAAGGACTAGTACTATGAGAGGTGTGGAACTTCTGAGAGAGAAGGAAGAAGTGAGCGAGACAGAGAGAAAGAGAGAGATTGAGAGAGAGAGAGAATGATGATAAGAAAGATATGTATTATATGAAGAGAATATACAATGGTGGCTAAAAGGCTTAAGACTGGCGTTGAACCAATTTGGTTCAACATAATGCCTAGTGCCCTCTTTTATAGTGTTTTCAGGAGTAATCCTGAAGCTTCTAGAATGTTCCAGAGAAATCTGGAATATACACTAATTTCCTATAATAAAATGTATCAAGAGCTCAACCCATATAACCTAAGGTCATGGGTTCGAGTCTTGCCATATCATGACACTATCCCCCCTTTAAAACGACGAGTGTCACGAGTCGTCTTGGATTGAGGACCTGGTTTGTGTGGATATTGACAATGGAAGTCTTCAAGAAGAGCACGAGCATTGGTCACATTCTCGATCGGTTCCCAAGTACGTTCGCTGGGGCTATAGCCTAGCCAATCGACTAGATAGTAGAGCTTGTTGCGAACAATCTTGGAATCAAGGATTGCGGCAACCTCGTACTCCGGCCCATCTTCAAGCTCGATCGGGGGTGGAGGTTGGATAAGACATCCTGGGATAGTGCTCTCGTGGTAGGGTTCGAGGAGAGAACTATGAAACACGGGATGTATCCGAAGTTGAGGAGGTAGATCGAGACGAAAAGCGACATCATTAATCTGTCCAATAATACGGAAAGGACCTAATCGCCGATAATCTAACTTCTCACATGGACGAGTAGTCTTGATGTGTTGTCGTAGCAGCCACACCCGATCTCCAATATTAAAACTGGATGGAAGTCGATGACGATCCGTGTAGACCTTGTGTGTTTGTTGAGCTTGCTGGAGATGAGTAGATAAATGCGCTTGTATCTTGCATAATTGCTCCAAACGATCCTCCGCGCATGGATTTGTGGACACCTCTGGGGTTTCAAGTACACTCCACCGGGGGTGACATCCTGTATAAGCATAAAATGGCGTAACTTTAGTGGATGCGTGAATAGAGTGGTTATAGGCAAATTCCGCGAAGTGGAGAATATCTGCCCAGTCATCTTGATGATAACTGAGAAAGCACTGCAGATACTGCTCCAACGTTTGATTTGTTCATTCAGGTTGGCTGTCGGTTTGTGGGTGGTAGCCGGAGGAGAGGTTACAAGTGACCTTGAGCATGTTAAAAAGGTGCTTCCAGAATTTTGACACGAACTGGGGTCCACGGTCGCTTATGATACTATCAGGAAGTCCATGATGCCGACATACTTCACGCATGACAATTTCAGCAGTGTCTTCACTGGAGATCTCCTTAGTACATGAAAAGAAATGAGCCATCTTCCTATATCGATCGACCACTGTTAGAATCGCATTGAACCCCGTAGAGACTGGAAGATCTGTGATGAAGTCTAGAGCAATGGATTGCCACGGCTTGCTTGGAATTGGTAATGGTTCTAATAAACCATATGGATGATGCCTTGGCATTTTCGCTCTGCAACATGTATCACAAGTCCGAACAAAATCCTCGACAAATTGTCGCATACAGGGCCACCAGAATGATCGTTGTACTAAATGTAATGTTTTAGTACTACCAAAATGCCCAGTTGAATATGTGTCATGATAGTTTTGTACTACTCGAAGGCGGCAAGAACCATTAGGAACATGCCAGTATAGCTTAGGCGAACGCATCTGTCTTCAAGTCTTCACGTATGGTATCGATAACGCGGGAATCCATAGGCATGTCAAAGATCTGTGTTGCTTGTAGTCGTGCCGGTCCCAAGATGACTTGTTTTTGGTTATCGAAAGCTGGCTCGCCGGGACGGGGTGCTAGATACGAATGTCGTGATAATGCATCTACCTTCCCTTGGTGCCTCCCTGGACGATATGTAACTTTGAAGTCGAAACGCGTGAGGAAATGGGCCCACCGAGCTTGACGTCGATTCAACACACGAGCACCCTGAAAGTAGGCTAGATTCTTGTGGTCACTAAATACGGTGACTGGATAAGAGGATCCCTCTAGAAAATGCCTCCATTGCATAAAAGAATCCACTATTGCCAATAGCTCCTTATCATGAATTTCGTAGTTCATTTCGGCGGCGTCACACTTGCGTGAGTGAAAAGCCACAGGATGTAGCTTCTCATCATTCCCCTGTTGTGATAGAATGCTCCCCAATGCAAAATCCGATGCGTCAGCTTCGATAATGAATGGTTTTTCCGGATCGACATGAGCTAGAATTGGAGCTGATGTAAATGCCTTTTTAAGACTCTCGAAATCCATGTCCGTTTCTTCAGACCAGATGAACGGTTGTCCCTTCCTGGTAAGTTGTGTGAGAGGTAGAACGATCTTTGAGTAATCTTGTATGAACTTCCAGTAAAAATTGGCAAAGCCTAAGAAGCATTGCACATCCCGCACCGAACGCGGAGTCTGCCATTCTACCACCGTTTTGACCTTACCTGGGTCCATGGAGATGCCTTCTGACGAAATGATGTAGCCGAGAAATTACACTTGGTTGCACCCGAAACTACATTTTTCCAGCTTTGCATACAGACCATGTTCTCGAAGTTGTTTTAGTACTAATAGTACATGAGAATCATGTTCTTCTTGGGTCTTTGAATAAACCAGTAGATCATCCAAATAGATGATCAAACAATCATCCAATAGATCTCGGAATATATCATTAGCCATGTGCTGGAAGACTTCCGGCGCATTAGTGAGGCCGAACGGTATGACCGTATACTCGAAGTGCCCATATCTGGTGCGAAACGCGGTCTTCCATTCGTCTCCTGGTCGGATCCATACGAGGTTATATGCTCCCCGTAAGTCGATCTTCGTGAAGAACCTGGCACCATTGATCCGTTCTAAAAGACTTGAGATAAGGGGAAGAGCATACCTATTCCTGATTGTAACCTTATTCAAGCCACGGTAATCTACAACGAGACGAAGCGATCCATCTTTTTTTTTGACGAAGAAAATGGGCGCGCCGGCTGGAGATTTCGAATGCCGAATGAAACCATTTTCCAAATTCTCCTCTATATAGGCCCGAAGGACTTCCAGCTCGGTTGGTGAAAAATTGTAGATCGGTCCCCATGGCGGCTCTTTTCCCGGTTGTAAATCGATGGGGCAATCGTACGGTCGATGATGAGGAAGTGTGTTAGCTTGTACTTTATCGAACACATCGGCCTAATGACGATACTTCTCGGGAAGTTGAACGGTGGATTCTTCTTTAGTGGTTCTGGAGGGGTTTACTGATATTGCAAAGAGGAACATTTCCTCCTTGCGCCCTTCTTTACGCAACTGACGTAGCGAAATGGTTGCCATCTTCTGAGTTGACCCTTGGGTTTGTCGACACCGGATTTCTCTTGTTCTCCAATCTATGTCTGGGTTATATAACTCGAACCACGGTAATCCTAAAACTATAGGATGTTCTGGGATACTAATAATATTAAATGATACTACACATGCTAAGTTATCTAGGACAATATTAATGGGCTCTGACTCTTCTATGATATTTCCGGAAGCAGTGGAACGTCCATCAATGACTACTACAGAAGCTGGACATTGGAGTTTTCTTAGGGATATCTTATGAGCTTGAGCCAATTTCTTATCCATAAAGCAAGAGTTAGCTCCGGAATTTAGGAGTGCTAGGACATGTACTGGAGGGGTACTTTTAGTACTAACTATTACTTGGGCTACGAACACATTACTAACTTGCCTAGAGGGAATGGAACCACTAATGGGCTGCATAGATCTAGGGTTGTCCAACCAAACGACTCCTATTTTGGCTGGACTTCGTCATTTAACTCTTCTTCTAACTGTCTAAGGACATCAAATTTGTTTGCTAGATCTGGGATATTAGTACTATTAGTACTATTAGGACTATCAGATATCCCTACTAAAATAGGCTCGGATTTAGTACAATTAGAACTAGCGACTATTTGGTTTACCTGTCTTCTTGGCCTATGGGGGCAATTTATTGTGATATGTCCTGGTTCACCGCAGTAAAGACATAGTCGATTTGTACGGCGTCGCTGCTTTTCTTCTTCAAATAATGGCCCTCGACGACGTGTAGTGTCAATCTCCATCGGAGTCGGAGTATTCGCTGGAGGCGCATTATATGACTCCCTCGAAAAAGGTCTTGCTACCATTGAGGCGTAGGTGTGCTCTGATCTTGCCCTCAGCATCTGTAGCTGTCGTTCCGAACGCCGCTCAAAGAGGTGGTTGTCACATGTCACCGCTCGACTGATTGCTTCTGTTAAGGACATTGGCTCGTCGGGGAAGGTCAATAGTAAATCCTTGACGTCGTTGCGTAAACCATAATGGAATTGCTCCATCAACTCTTGATCATCCCAAGGGATATCGGCGGCGAGTAGGTGAAAATCTGTAGCGTATGCGGAGGCTGGACGGTCACCTTGGCGTAATCGCTGGATTTTGTTGATTGCGGTCCTGATGCTATCAGTATCTCCGAAACATGCTTTAAACTCACCTAGAAACTCTTCAAAATTGTTGAGTAACGGAGATTCCTTTTCTAATAGTGGAGCGAACCATGACAACGCTGAGCCACTTAACAAAGTGCCTACTAAACCCACTCATGATGCATCGGTGGGATATCGGGAAGGATGCATTTGAATAACTAATCGTACCTGGTTAAGGAACCCTCTAAACTGCGATCGCGTTCCATCGAACTTCGTGGGAAGGTCAATCTTGGGTTCTTTATGAATCCCTTGTGTTCCGGGCCCTTGTTGTTGCATCGCTACGATGGTTGCTTCGAGTTGTTGCATGCGTAACGCAAGTTCCCCATGTTGTTGTTGCGTTTGCTGCTTTTCTAAGGAGATTTGCTGAAGATCCCCCAGCAACCTTTGGTTTTCTTGTTCCAAAGCATGGAACTTCTCCTTCAAGCATTGAAATTCCGAGAAAACATATTGATATTCTTCAGCGCTAACAATGGCCATGGGATGAAAGAAAAGAGGAATAAAAGATTAGTAGGAATTGAGAGAGACAGAAGGTAGGGAAAATTGGTTCAAACTGTCATGAACAGTACTGAGACAGAGAAGGAATTAGTACTAAACGAAGGACTAGTACTATGAGAGGTGTGGAACTTCTTCGAGAGAGAAGGAAGAAGTGAGCGAGACAGAGAGAAAGAGAGAGATTGAGAGAGAGAGAGAGTGATGATAAGAAAGATATGTATTATATGAAGAGAATATACAATGGTGGCTAAAAGGCTTAAGACTGGCGTTGAACCAATTTGGTTCAGTGCCCTCTTTTATAGTGTTTTCAGGAGTAATCCTGAAGCTTCTAGAATGTTCCAGAGAAATCTGGAATATACACTAATTTCCTATAATAAAATGTAAATGAAAATAATATCCTACGTATTACAATAGATGATCTAATGGTCAAGAGCTCAACCCATATAACCTAAGGTCATGGGTTCGAGTCTTGCCATATCGTGACAGGAGGTGCGGTTTACGCACCTCGGGTGCTTCATTGAGGAAGAGGGCCAGATTATTGCGCAAGGGCGTAGAGACGAGAGGATGTTTATCCTCGACACTAGTGACGTCGGAACTGCTCTATTTGCAAAAGGGCAGAAGGTCGAATCGGACATCGACCTATGGCACAAGAGGATAGGCCACGTGAATTATCGGAGGATTCAAGACCTGCAAACGAAACAAGTTGTTTTTGGTTTGCCAAAGTTTAGCGGCCGAGGCAGTCCGAATAGCTGTCTACATCCAGAATCGGATCAGTGACAAGGTGTCAGCTCACGAGCTATATTTCGGACGCAAGCCGAATTTGAGACACCTTAAGATCTTCGGTAGCATTGCATATGTGCATGTACCGGAATAGAAGTGGAGGAAGTTGGATGTAAAATCGGAAAAATGCATCCTAATCGGCTATGCTCAAGAGCAGAAGGGTTACAAGTGTTATAACCCCCGGACAAAGCAGGTCGAGTTAGTCAAGATGTCGAGTTCGATGAATCGGCATCGTGGTACTCCTTAACGGCTCCGACTTCCGAATCTGACCCGGTGCTGGTGGATGAGGCTAGTGAGCCTGAACCGGCCCAGGTAGAGGATGATGAAGCGTGGACTCAGGATGAGAGTCCGGAATCGTTCCGGTTGAGCGGGCCAAACGAGAGACTGAGTCAATCTGACCAGTCCGATGAGGAACCGACGAGTAGTGGAGACTCTGCTGTGCACTCCCCGCACAAGGAACCGAGGCAACGGTTCACGCGCAAAGAGAGGGGGAAGAAGAAGATGCCAGAATTCGAAACCGGCAACGATGAGTCGGATTAGTGTGCATCTGACTCCGGCAAGGAGAAAGGCAGATCTTCGGGAATGAAGACCGAACCGGCCAAGAAGGGCCCCAAACTGGGTAACGTTAAGTTACGTCGGTCTTCCCACCAGAAGAACCCCGTGAAGCAGTTTGGGCACAATGAGTACATGGCGCATCACTATGCGTACATGACCAAGGTGGCAGAAGTGCGTGAGTCGGAGAGCTACGCAGAAGCAGAAAATGACGCAAATTGGCGTGCCGCTATGGAGGAAGAAATGCGGGCACTTGATGCCAACAACACATGGGACCTAGTTGACCCTCCCCGATAGTGTAAACCAATCGGATGTAAGTGGGTGTACAAGGTAAAGTACAATACCGATGGTTCGGTTAACCGGTACAAGGCCCGGTTAGTGGCGAAGGGATACGCGCAGACCCACAGAATCGACTATGATGAGACCTTCGCTCTGGTAGCGAAGATGATGACGTTTCGTGTGGTGCTGGTGGTTGTTGTGGCAAGGGGGTGGCATCTTCACCATATGGACGTGAAGAATGCATTTCTTCAAGGAAATCTTGAAGAAGAGGTTTTTATGACCCAACCCCCCGGTTTCCAGTCGGAGATGAACAAGTCGGTGGTATGCCGGCTAAAGAAGTCACTTTATGTCCTGAAGCAAGCCCCCCGAGCTTGGAATGCGAAGATCACGCATCGGTTGCATAAGATGGGGTTTGCGGCCTCCAAGTCTGACTCCTCGTTGTTCATCCGGCAAGGTTCGGATGGTCCAGTTTGCATCTTGCTGTATGTTGATGATCTAGTCATCACTGGACCCGGACTCGATGAAATCAGCCGAGTCAAGTCCTTCACTATTTTGTTGGGATCGAGGTGATCCGAACCCCCAATGGCATATTGCTCTCACAAAGACACTATGTGTTGAATATGTTGTACAAGTTCGGCATGATGGAATGCCGACCGATCTCCATAGACCTGGACCGGAACCAGAAGCTCCGTCTCGACTCCGGACCGGCCTGCGCTAAGAAGCGGTTGCGACAAATCGTCGAAAGCCTTATATATTTGACAATCATCCAACCCAACATCAGTTATTCGGTCGGTGTGATCAGCCAATATATGTAGAAGACGACTATGGAGCACCTTCTGTGCACGTATCAAATTTTGCGATATGTGAGCAGCACGAAGGACCGGGGACTATACCGGCATGGTATAACCGAAGAGCTAGTCGACTACACCGATGCCCACTGGGCCGGGGATGCATCGCATCGCCGATCCAACTCCGGCTATATGTTTTCCCTTGGTAGCGCAACTATTGCGTGGAGTAGCAAAAAGCAGCCAACAGTGGCCCTTTCGAGCACTGAGGCTGAATACCGGGGTGCTATTGTTGCCACCTATGAAGCCATTTGGCTTCGGTGACTGCTACAAGACCTGCGGATCGAGGTGTCGATCCCGATCTTGATCTACTGTGACAAAATAAGCAACATGAAGCTCGCCAAGAATCCCGTATTCCATGATCGCACCAAGCACATAGAAGTGCACTACCACTTCGTGCGTGAGCGTGTACTGAGCGGTGAAGTCAAACTTCGGTATGTTCATACGGATCGGCAAGTTGCTGACATCTTCACCAAACCGCTCGGATCAGACAAGTTGCAGCACTTCACCAAAATGCTTGGTGTTCAACATCTCGACGTGCCACACTTGAGGGGGAGAACAGGCAAAGACACTGGAACGGGCATAGGCAAAAAAAATGCCGATTGCATCGGTGAGGGAAGAACTGATAAAGGCAGAGACAAGAAGAAGAAAGGAAGTTGACACATCCGAACAAGTCGGAACAAGCAGCAGCGGCGGTAGAGTTGAGAAGGACAGAGCCGACTGGAAGAAGAAGGCCAAGACCCAAACATGGTTCGATGTGGTGAGGGGCCTGGAATCGGAAGACGAATTGCGAGCGATCGATTCGGTTCAAGAGACGGATTCGGAGGAATCGGATCAATTCAAGACCAAGAGGACGAGAAGGGGCCGAATGTCGATGCCGACATGAAGGAATCGGCGAATCGGCAAGCGCTGAAGTCACAGCAGCGAGGGAGCTGAATTAGGCCTGTTGAGTAGACAAGCCGACCGAGGAGATCGAGGTGCGCAGAATTAGAAGGGTCGCGGCAAATAGGACTGTACTGGACGAGGAGTGCGAGCAAGGTGGAGCGACGCCAGAAGGAGCTGAGTGGAAGGACCGGCACCCATGGAGACTAACACTAAGATCCGACCTCATGTTGAGCTTGAGGGGGAGTGTTGAGCGGCAAGCTCAACCGGATCCGGATCGGCTGAATAAACCTGAGCCGGATCGGTGAGCCAATGAGCAAGTGAGCCAGTAAGTTGGGGAGCCGGTTAGTCGGATCCAATAGTAACCAGAAGCCTAGTAGCAACTTAGACTACTAGGTAGTTAATGTCTCGTAGTTAGTGTCAGACGCTTGTGTGAGCATTGAAGTACACCGTACTTCTGTCAGTCCTCTTCGGACTTGTATAAATAGTGTTGTTGAGCACGTTGTATGTACAAAGAATTTTACAGAGTGGTTGATAATAGATTTAAGTGTTCTGCTCTTTCTCTATATCTCATGCGTACCTTCTGTGTGTTAATCTCTCTCTCCCTCTCTCTCTCTCTGTTGCTATCCGACTAAGCCGGTTGTCTAACACTTCTGCACTTTCGTTTTTATACCTTTCATATTTGACCATCACCCGGCCAAATCTCAACTATTTGGTCCGTCTAATCAGTTACTTCCTCGGGATCAAAGTGATCTGCACCCCCGAAGCCATATTGATCAACCAACGACATTATGTGCTGAATATGGTCTTCAAACTTGGCATGGCAGATTGTAAACCTGTCTTGACTCCTCTTGACAAGAATGTGAAGCTTCATCTCAGGTTGACATGTGACGCGACACGGTTCTAGTTGATTTTCAGAAGCCTTTCATATTTGACCATCACCCGACCAAACCTCAGTTATTTGGTCCGTCTAATTAGTTAATTTATGTCGCAATCGAGGACCGATCACCTTCAGTCCGCACATCGAATCTTGCAATATGTGAGCGGCACGAAGGATAGAGGGTTGCGATATCAAGCAGATGTAGTCAAACAACTTGTCGGCTACACGGATGCCAACTAGGTAGGAAATGCTGGTTATTGACGATTGACATCAGGTTATGCATTCTCCTTGGGGAGTGTGGCGATTGCTTGGAGTTGTAAAAAGTAGTCGATAGTGGCACTATCGAGCACTGAGGCCGAATACCGACGAGCGGTTGTCGCAACATACAAAGCCATCTGGCTGAAGTGGCTATTGAAGTATCTGTGGGTGGAGGTATGATAACCTTAGTAATATCTAGTTGGTGAAAAACCCCGACTTCCATGCTTGGATGAAGCACATCGAAGTGCATTAAGGTTTTTGCTTCCGACATGTTAAATATTTCAAAACCTTTGTTACCCGTTGTCGGGCCTTTTGCTCCGGATCGTTGCGTGAGTCAGGTGGGAACCATTGAGGTTTTGGACTAGGAGAAAGAAGAATATGAGATAAGGTTTGTTGCGATTAGATTGCAAGATGAAGTTATGGAACTCGTGAATCCCATGAGTATAGTGTATTAATTGATACTTAGATTGTAAGAGAGAAATAGATGGCAAAATTGTGAATCCCACTAGGGATCGGCAACGGCTCGGCTCAAGCCTAAACCGTTTGGCTTAGCCGGCTTGAAAACGGCTTAGCGGCTTAGCGGCTCGGCTCGGCTCGGTTTAGGCTTGAACTTGCCTTAACGGTTTGAGCTCGGCTTGGCTTGGCTTGAGCCTCGCTAAACCGGCTAAGCCGGATAAACCGTTTAAGCTGTTTATAAACTTTAGAGAGGGGGAGAGAGACAACAGACAAGGGGAAAGAGAGAGAGAGAGTAAGGGAGGGAGAACTACATAGACGAGGAGAGAGAGAGGGAGGGAGGGAGACAACATATAAGGAGAGAGAGAGACTACACAAACGAGGAGAGAGAGAGAGAGGGAGGGAGACAACATATAAGGAGAGAGAGAGAGAGAGGAACTACATAGAGGGGAGAGACAGAGATACTACACAGAGGGGAGAGAGAGAGAGAGAGAGAGAGAGAGGAACTACATAGAGGGGAGAGAGAGAGAGACTACACAGAGGGGAGAGAGAGAGAGAGAGAGAGGAACTACATAGAGGGGAGAGAGAGAGAGACTACACAGAGGGGAGAGAGAGAGAGAGATGAACTACATAGAGGGGAGACAGAGAGAGAGGGAGGGAGAGTCGAGACCATAGACGTGAGAGAGAGAGAGAGAGAGGAACTACATAGAGGGGAGAGAGAGAGGATTTACATAGAGGGGAGAGAGAGGGAGAGGGAGAGAGAGTCGAGACCACAGACGTGAGAGAGAGTGGGAGGGATCATCTGAGAGAGAGGGGGAGGTAGGGAGAGAGAGAGAGAGAGAGAGAGAGAGAGACGGAGGTTTCTAAACCGGTTTCCAAGCCGGTTTGGAAACCGGTTTACAAGCCGTTTACCAAGCCGGTTCACAAACCGGTTTTGCCTAAACTGGTTTGTGAACCGGCTCGGCTTGGCTCGGCTCAGGTTTGAGATCCTGTAAACGGTTTAGGCTTAGCCGGTTTGGCTTGGATCAGGCCAAACCGGCTAAGCCTAAACCAAACCGTTGCCGATCCCTAAATCCCACGAATAGTTTATATTAATCAGCCTTTATAAAAAATCAACAACCATATACATCTTTTCTCTCTTCCTTATATAGCGATGGAAGAGGCTAATCATAGCATCAAGCTTTTTCCTAAAGGGTTCTTGCACACTAGATGTGCATGAGTTGCCTTCTTCAACCATGCTTTGTTATTTCCTAAATATAGTGCTCATGCACACAAGATGTGCATGAGTAATTGGCTTGCGTTTTTCTTCCAAATGAAGTTTTCGTGCACTCTAAAAGTGCATGATTTACTTTTTTGTAAAAATAGGCGTAAATATAACTCTTATACCTATTAAATCTATATTTAGATCACTTATGATAAGTTAGTACAATGGTAAGTACAGGGTTCCAATTCTGCCCTATGCATGTAACAATATTTTTAATATTTTCTTTTATTTATTTATGTGTACTTAAATCAGATATATTTTTTACATATTTCGCGTAGTGTGCGAATTACACTACGACACTCACCCCCTCCAAACCCGCACATCCTCCGGTATGTGTAGAAGTTCCCGATGCTTGTTATTCGTCTTCATCCGTAGCACACTCTGATTCTCCCCTTATGTTGATTATCAATTGTAGTCCACTTTCTTCGCTTTCTGCATCACCGCGATCTTTGTCTGATTGCTCCTCATTGTCGGTCTTGACTAAGCTTACATAAGGTTCGTTGTTAGTTCGCTTCTTGAAAATCTTCACTCGTTTCCCCGCTATAGGCACCCGTAGTACTGTTCCATCCAACTCGCATAGTCCGTAAGTTCCGTTGTTGAAAACTTTCCGAACCTCGTATGGCCCGAACCACTTTTTAGCAAACTTCCATATCGTTGTATGTTGATGATCCGAACTACTGTCATAGATAATCACCCAATCTCCTACTTCAATCTTCCGTGGTCGTAGTCGATGCTTTGTGTCGTATCAACTTTTGTTCCGGAATCGCGCTTCCTGTTGTCGGCGTGTTGCTTTTGCTATGTCTTCTGGTCTTCCCTCTAGTTGTCGTATTCGGACCGCTAGTAGTTCTTCCCGGCTCATTTCTTCCTTGCACAGTAGTACTGTCCATATTGTAATTGCGGTTTCCATCGGCATTACCGGTGCTTGTCCGGTCATAAGTTTGGCTGGCATATAACTGGTCACGGAACTATGAGTCGTGTGATCCGCCCATAGTGCATACGGTTCACCCTTTCGTCGCATGCTTTTGCAAGTGCTTTAACGATTGGACCATGTCCTCGCTCGATCTTTCCGTTGGCTTCCGGATTGTATGACGTGGTTAGTGTTGAGAAGCAAGCTCAACATGGTATGCGATGCTTATTGGGAAATAAGCTATAGTAGTTATTTAGCTACTTGTGAACATAAAGGAGAAACAGCTAATTAGCTACTGACAGCTATTTAGCTACTGACAGCTATTTAGCGACTGACAGCTAATTAGCTACAGGCAGCTAATTAGCTGCATACGTAAGTAACTTATTACTTACGAAGATATACAGGAAGTAGAACTCTGAGAGAGAGAGATAGAGAGTATAGAGAGAAAGAACTCAGAGAGTGAGAGCAAGAGAGAGAAACAAACGAGAGCAAGTAGAGCTCTGCGCATAATGAAATAGAAGAAGTTTTTGGCTGCTACAGAGGTAAGTCTCCTTCCCCCTTCCCTTCTGTGTTTGAGCACTAAACGATCTAGCACACCACGATCCGCCGCGCACATAAGAAGAGCCCGAGTGCCTTCTTCACGTTTTCTTAACAGTTAGTGTTAACCCTACTCCATGTCTGATGAATAATTCCCTAGCTTTATCTGAGTCAAGTTCTCCTCGATCCGCAATCACTTGTCCTACGCACTCGTACCTGCAGAACACTTCTTCCAAGAGAAATTGGTTGCATGCTATGGAACATGTTTTCCTCCATAGTGCCCGTCCTTCTACTTGGTTTGTTAGATCTTCCCGGGCTAACACCAAGTACTTCATTTGTCCGATCCCAGTTGGCCTGGTCACAATGTTGACCATCCATTTGAAGTTGATTGTCGGTGAGAATATAAGATGTAATTCATCTCGGTGTCAAACTCCGGAGTAGATTTGACATTTCTCACAACTTTTGGTGAACTCCGCTACATCTTTGTACATATTTTTCCACCAATATTTTTGTTTGATCTTCGCAAATGTTGGCTGTTGAGAGACAAGCTCAACATTGGCCGGATCGGCTGAAGAAGCCGAGGACCGGATCGGTTGGGACCAATCGGTTAGGCCGAATGAGTAAACCGGTACGCAAACCGGTGCGTAGGTAGGGCCAGAACGGTGCGTAAACTGGGAGGCCGTTAGGAAAGATATTCCGTGAGGAATATATTTGGGAGTTAGTGTAGGAGCTCTTAATGAGCATTGAAGTACTGTCAGTACTTCTGTCAGCCCTTCTAGGACTTGTATAAAAGTGTTCATTGAACACACATATGTAGAGAGTGGAAAATAGAGATTGAATATTTTTTAATATAGTTCTTGTGCTTTTTCTCTCTCACTCTCTCTGTCTCTCCCGCGTATACTGTGTAAGCTCAAGCTCTCCATTAAACCTGAGTTTTTCTTCCTTCTATTCGGTCTTAATACTTGCTTCCGCAGGCTACTTTTCACATGGTATCAGAGCGTTCCGAACGGCTGTGTGTACCCGGGAGAATACGCCGTCCTTTTTCGACTTATAGTCAATGCTCCTGGTAGAGGAGAACCACGCGGGTGTGTCTACAAGCATGCACACCGACAGCAAAATGCTGTACACGGAGGGAGATAGGCCCTGTGGACGTGGAGGACGAAGCGAGTCGGCGCGCAATGGAGGCGGCCAACGAGATCAAGGAAGAAGGCACCGAAGTGATGTCGACAGCAACTCCGGACCCTCCGGATACAGGGGGAGTCGAAGTGATGAGAACCGGCAAGGGAAGGCCATCGCGGAGTGCTGGTACTGTGGCAAGAAAGGCCACAAGGAAAGTGAGTGCTGGAAGAAGCGCGCCGATTCGAAGAGAACCGGTTCCGGAAACGGCTCCGGACATACCGACAAGGGAAATCGGCAGCGATTGCACTACGCCGAAGACTCCGTGAGAGCCGGAGAAGGGTTTGCCTTCGTGACGAGACACGAAGCAAACTCAATGAAACAGAGCACCCCGAGATCGGACGAGGTGTGGTACGTAGACTCCGGCGCGTCAAACCACATGACGAGCCATAAAGAGTGGTTCTCATACCTTGAAAAATTGATACAACCTGGAGTAGTCGCAACTGGAGACGACACTCCGCATCCGATCGTGAATGTCGGAGAAGTTCCCCTTAGCCATGTCGGGCAGAAAGGGAAACTCATGAACGTGCTGCACATTCCAACAATCACGAAGAACTTGGTCTCGGTCGGACAGATCGTCGACCAAGGGATGGAGGTTCGGTTTACACACCTCGGGTGCTTCATTGAGGAAGAAGGGCGCAGAGACGGGAGGATGTTCATCCTCGACTCCACTAACGGCGGCACCGCAATGTTCGTGAAGGGACAAAAATCCGAGTCGGACATCGACTTGTGGCACAAGCGGATAGGCCACATCAACTACCAGCGGCTTCAAGATCTGCAATCGAAACAGGTAGTGTTTGGATTGCCCAAATTTAGTGGCCGAAAGGCATAAATTTGTGAAGCCTGCTAGCTCGGGAAGCAACACCGACTTCCTTTCCCCAATGAGCGAAACCGGAGCCGGAACAAGCTCGACCTTATACACTCCGATGTATGGGGACCAACACAAAATGTTAGTCTCGGCGGGAGCCGATATTTCGTCTCCTTCATCAACGACCACACGGGGCACACGTGGATTTACATCATTGAGAGGAAGAGCGAAGTCTTCGACTGTTTTCAGGACCTCAAAGGGTTCGTGGAAATGGAAACGGGACGAAAGATCAAGTGCCTGCGGTCGGATGGCGGGAAAGAGTACTTCTCCAGTCAATTCAACGGTTATCTACAACAAATGGGAATTCGGCGCGAATTCAGTTGTAAATACACGCCAGAGCAGAATGGCGTGGCCGAGAGGAAGAATCGGTCAGTTGTGGAAGCAGCACGGGTAATGCTGGAGGAGAAGAGCTTGCCCAAGTTCTACTGGGCCGAGGCGGTAAGGACCGCGGTATACATCCAGAACCAGATCGGAGACAAGGTGTCGGCGCACGAGCTATATTTCGGAACGAAGCCGAACTTGCGACACTTGAGGGTGTTCGGTAGCATTGCATATGTGCATGTACCGAAGGAGAAAAGGAGGAAGCTGGACCCAAAGGCCGAGAAATGCATCTTGGTCGATTACTCGGACGAGCAGAAGGGCTATAAGTGCTATAACCCTCGCACCAAACAAACGCGTGTTAGCCGTGACGTTGTGTTTGATGAGTCCGCGTCCTGGTACCAACCCCCGACTCCGCACCCCGACTCCAATCCGAGCTCTGACGATGAGGTTAGCGAGGCCGAGATGCCTCTCGATGAGCCCGAAATCGAGACCCGCGAAGAGAGTCCGATTTCACTCCGTTTAAGTGGACCGATTGGACGACTGAGTCGGTACGACCAGTCCGATGAAGAGCCGGCGAGTAGTGGAGACTCGGTCGTGCATTCCCCATGTAGGAAGCCGAGGAGACGGCTTACGCGCGAAGAGAAAGGGAAGAAGAAGGTCTCGGATTCCGGCACGGATAGGAAAGGGTCGGACCGACGCGAGTCCGAGTTCGAGGGAAGCGGCGACGAACCTTCAGGAACGAAGTCCACGTCGGCCGAGAAGATCTCGACATCGGAAAATGACCGATTGCGCCGATCTACCCGCCAAAAGAACCCAGTTGTGCGGTTCGGATACAATGAGTACATGGCGCATCACTATGCGTACATGACCTGTGTAGCGGAAGTGCGTGAGCTGGAGAGCTACGCAGAAGTGGCTAAAGACGCGACTTGGCGTGCCGCGATGGAGGAAGAGATGCACGCATTGGTGGAGAACGAGACCTGGGACCTGGTTGACGCACCAAAGGGTGTGAAGCTGATCGGGTGTAGGTGGGTGTACAAGGTCAAGTACAACACCGATGGCTCGGTCAACTGGTACAAGGCTCGGCTAGTGGCAAAGGGCTACGCGCAGAAACACGACATCGACTACGATGAGACATTTGCGCCGGTCGTGAAAATGACGACCGTCCGTGTTTTGCTCGCAGTAGCTACGGTGAAGGGGTGGCACTTACATCAGATGGATGTAAAGAATGCGTTCCTGCAAGGTGACCTTGAGGAACAGGTGTACATGGTACAACCCCCCGGATATCACTCTGGATTGAACTCCTCGGTAGTATGCCGACTGAAGAAGTCCCTTTACGGACTGAAGCAAGCCCCGCGTGCCTGGAACGCGAAGATCACGCAACAACTGCGACGGATGGGCTTCGTCACGTCAAAATTGGACTCTTCCCTGTTCATCCGGAAAGGTCGACTTGGACCGGTTAGTATTTTACTATATGTTGATGACCTGGTCATCACCGGTGCCGACCTAGGTGAAATCGACCATGTGAAGCTCCAGCTTGTGGGATCGTTCGACATGAAGGATCTGGGGGACCTTCATTACTTTCTCGGGATCGAAGTGATCCGCACCCCCGAAGGCATACTAATCAGCAAACGTCATTACGCGTTGAATATGCTCTTCAAATTCGGGATGGCCGACTGTAAGTCCGTCTTGACTCCTCTGGACAGAACCATCAAGCTTCGTCCCGATACGGGAAAGGTATGCGACCCGACGAGGTTCCGACAAATTGTCGGAAGCCTCATATACTTGACGATCACCTGACCCGACCTCAGTTATCCGGTCGGAGTGATCAATTAGTTCATGGCGCGACCTACCAAGGAGCACCTCCAGTGTGCGCAACGCATACTTCGGTATGTCAATGGCACTAAGGACCGGGGACTGCTATATCGGACCGGTGCAGCCGTGCAGTTAGCCGGCTACACGGATGCTGATTGGGCTGGGAATGCCGCCGATCGTCGATCCACGTCCGGATACGCCGTGGAGCAGTAAGAAGTAGCCGACAGTTGCACTGTCGAGCACCGAAGCTGAGTACCGAAGAGCGGCTGTGGCGACATGCGAAGCCATATGGTTGAAATGGCTACTTAATGACCTGCAAGAGGAGGTGTCCGATCCAATGACGATCTACTGCGACAACCTTAGCAGCATCCAACTTGCGAAGAACCCCGTCTTCCACGCACGAACCAAGCACATTGAGGTGCACTACCATTTCATCCGTGAGCGTGTCCTTTCCGGTGAAGTCAAACTTTAGTACATCCCGACGGATCGGCAGACTACCGACATCTTCACAAAGCCTCTTGGTCTGGACAAGTTGCGGCAATTCTCAGGTGCGCTCGGATTGCGTCACCTCGACGTGCCAAACTTGAGGGGGAGAACAGTCCCGAATGACCAAGCAAGGCAGCAGTAAAGGAACGGAGAACGCGACACCGAGTCGGTTGACTCGGTTGTCGAGTTCGACTTCGGATCGGCTGAAGAAGCCGAGGGCGGACCAGCGGAAAAGTTCGGAAGCGGACAAAAGGGGAACAACCGAAGGAGAGAGCCGAAGCCAATCACGCATGGGGAAGATGACGCTGTCGAGGGCGAGAAGACCGAAGACAAGTTCGAGACAGCCAACTCGGACGAGAGCGAAAACCGATTGGAGGTAGCCGAGTCGGTTCGGATGTTTGATTCAGATATGTTAAATCAACCGAGGCCCAAACGGAAGAAAAGGCAGTAGGAGAAGCGTCAACACCACAATAGCAGAAGAGCTGATAAGGGAATCATGAGCAGACAAGTCGACCGGAAGGGTCGAAGCGCGCGGAGTCGAACAGGTCGAGAAGCGCGAGCAAGGCGTGAAGCCAGGAGGAACCGGAGCTGTGAGCCCAAAGATCCCGAAGAGCCTCAAGATGAGCTTGAGGGGGAGTGTTGAGAGACAAACTCAACATCGGCCGGATCGTCTGAAGAAGTCGAGGACCGGATCGGTTGGGACCGATCGGTTAGGCCGAATGCGTAAACCGGTACGCAGACTGGTGCGTAGGTAGGGCCGGATCGGAGCGTAAACCGGGAGGCCGTTAGGAAAGATATTCCGTGAGGAATATATTTGGGAGTTAGCGTAGGAGCTCTTAATGAGCATTGAAGTACTGTCAGTACTTCTGTCAGTCCTTCTAGGACTTGTATAAAAGTGTTCATTGAACACACATATGTAGAGAGTGGAAAATAGAGATTGAATATTTTTTAATATAGTTTTTGTGCTTTCTCTCTCTCACTCTCTCTGTCTCTCCCGCGTATACTGTGTAAGCTCAAGCACTCCATTAAACCTGAGTTTCTCTTCCTTCTATTCGGTCTTAATACTTGCTTCCGCACACTACTTTTCACATTGCCCATGTTCCCCGATGTTCAGCCCAATAGGATTCGTGAAATTCGGACATTATCCGGTTTCTTTGTTCTTTTGTTCCAACTACTCGAAGTGGTATACCATTCGGTCTTTTCGGCTCCCTCCAGATTAACCCATTGTTCAAGAAAAACTTTTGGATTTTCCGCTTCTTACTTTGGATTTTGGCTCTCTTCTCTTTGTTGTCCAATGATTCCTCGACTTCTTGCAGCACTTTCCCGATAAGCAAACTTTCTCCCTCGTATTCTTCTTCCCGGAATTCTCGGATTACGTTCACCTGGCATATGTGCTCCGAAGTAAAGTAGTTTTCAAAAACTTCTTCATTAACGGATTCGGCTATGTCGTCTCCGAACCGTGCCCTTGATAGCATATCCATTCCCACGTTATCTTTTCTAGAGATGTGTCGTATCTCTGGATTAAGCGACTTTACATATGCAATCCATCTTAGCATAGCCACATCCAGTATCGTCCAACACCGCATCAATCCAAGTATCGGAAGACAATCCGTTTCGATCATTACTTCGACTCCAATTAAGTAATCTCAATCTAATTTTATTGCCGACACGACTCCCCATAATTCTCTTTTAACTTGTGCATATCCGCATTGCCTTTCGTTGAGAACCTTTGCTACGAATCGGATCGGATATCGTGAACCATCCGAATCGGCTTGATTGATGACCCACCCGATCCCGGTTGGACTTGTATCAACCATTACTATAATCAGTCGGTCATAGTTCGGCTTCTTAAGTGCTTCTCCCCTCTGTAGTGATTTCTTGAGCTTCTTCACTACTTTGGTATGTTCCAGTTTCCATTCGAACTTCTTCCCCTTCCGCAACAAGTGATAGAGTGGGTCCGCAATCTGTGCATAGTGCGGAATCCATATGTGATAGAATGCACATGCCCCAAGAAATCTACGGACTTCGGATTGTGACTCGCATATTTCTTTCATAGCTTGAATCGCATCGATCTTGATTGGCGACAGTCTTCAGTCGTACGGCCCACATAGATGTCTGACTACCAATATCTCTTCTTGTCCGAATGCCGATTTCTCTCCGGAGAGTGTTGGGTGCACATCTTCTAACTTCCGTAACACTTTCTTGCAATCACGAATATGATCGACTATGAACTTTCGGCATCCCCGATCATCCTCTTATCGGAATGTCATCTAGGAACAACATCGTTATCTCCAGAATGCAGTCCTAGAGCACCTTGTTCATCACATTCATCATATGTGCGACCGAGTTCATCACACCTTGGGTTAGCGTGCACATCCGGACCAATCCTATCGGTGCTCGCATGGTAGTGATGTCTCGGCTCTCCACGGCTAGTTGGAATTGGTCATGCCCGAAGTATAGGTCTCCGATGGAGTATATCGTGCGACCACCAAATGCTTCCGCAAATTCGTCCACTATCGGACCGACTCCGGAGTTCCGGATCATGACCTTGTTCACCGGTTGCAAATCTTGAATAAATCGGAGTGACCCATTCTTTTGTGGAACCGTAAACCATTGATTTGAGTACGGAGCGTTGGATGGCTCTAGAATCCCCATCACCACCTTCTCCTGGAGCAAGTCAATGATTTTCGGCATATGCGCCCATGGCACTAGAATTGGCTTCAAGTTCCATGGCACATGATCAATCGTGAAGATCACCATCGGCTCCACTATCTTTGGGTCAACACACCCTATCTCTTTCGATGTGAATGCAAATGCTCTTCCATGTTGCTCCAACATCTCACGACACCGTTCTTCTTCATTTTGTGAGAGGAAAGCACCTCCACCGATTCGAAGTTTCTTCCGGGTCTCATCAGTGAAGGCATGTCCGATATCCACAGACTTCCGAAGTGTCGGATCTCTCGAGACTTCTTTCACCTTTTGTTCGCTATTAGCGTGCAGCGGTCCCGCGGCCGGTTTCACCTCCTTTTCCATGGTCTTCTATTTCATACATACCATTGCTTCTTCTTTGCAGAGCGCATTCGGCCCCATTTTCGCAATGATCTTATACATCTCGACCGATTCCACCGGAACTACCCAGTCTCCCTGGCTATTCTCTTCTGCAAGCTGTTCAAGCCGTTGTAGCGTGTTCCCATAGAACACTTCTTTGACTACTCCCACGATTTCTTCGTCTTCTTTAATTATTGATGCAGACCATTGTTGTGCCTTTTGACGCCGGATCATTGTGTGAGTCGGGTGGGAACCACTGGGGTTTGGGACTAGGAGGAGGAAGAATTTGAGACGATTATAGTTATGAATAGAATTTAAGAAAGGGAGATAGAAACCTCATGAATCCCATGAGTATAATGTATTTTATTAGATTAATCAATATAAAGATAAGAATATAAACTTGGATTGAAAGAGAAGGGTATAGAAGCCTTGTGAATCCCACGAGTATAGTTTATTTCGTGAATCCCACGAATATATTTTATTAATTGGTGTTTTTTGAAATATATCAAATTTCCAAAGTTTTCACACATAATTTATTTATTTATTTTTCTCCCCCCTTATTACATTGTGTTCCCCATCCTTATATAGTGATGAGAGAGTCTTAGCAATCCATGCTTTTTCTCTAACTATAGACTATATGCTTTCTCTATCATGCTTCTTCTAAAAGTGATCATGCTTTTTCTAACCTCATGCGTTTTTATCGACTATAGTGCTCATGCACGCTAAATGTGCATGTGTCGCTTTTTTCTATCATGCATTTTTCTTCTAACTAAAGCTTTTCCCTAGAAAATATGCGTGAAATAACCTTTCTATGTGGGATATCTGCTTTTCTAATACTCATGATATGTTAGTGTAGTGGTTAAGACTTTAAATTATTAACATGGAGGTATAAGGGTCGAATCTTGCCCTATGCATGTAACATGTATTTTCAAATTTTCTTTGTTTTCTTCATATTTATTAAATCGGGTACTTTATATGTTTTTCACGTAGTGTACGAAATACACTACGACACTCGCCCCCTCCGAACCCGCACATCCTCCGGTATGTGCCAAAATTGTCGCAGCTCGTTATTCTCCATCCGTAATACCCTCTGTTTCTCTCGCTATGTCGACTTTGTCTCTCCTTTTTTGGCACATCCATTATTTCCACCCGAACCATTGTCGCCATCCAATCCACCATATTCTTCGTTCACTCTTTGCATGACCATGACGGGTTGTCATGACTCCTGCTCTTCTTGAGCTTAACCCTTCATTCTAACCATCTCCTTGGTCAAGACACTTCGCACATCATCCATCTTTGTCGTACAATCTCGCGTTAGAGTTGACAATCTTCATGTTAGAGCCCTCCTTCTTTGTTGAGATATCATCCTCGGTAACACCCTTCAAATCCACTTGGCCCTTGTCGTCTGTGGTAGTGTGCTTGCTTAACCTCTTCCTCGTGTTCTCTGGCCTCGATTGTTTCGACCTCCAGTTCAGTTGTATTAGCTTCTTTCCCATTTGGTCTCGTTTGATCAGCTTTCGATTGGGTCGGCTTCCAATCGGATTCGTATACGGCCGAATCGCACTCGGTTGATCGGTTTCGACCGAGTTGGGCCCCTTCCGGGTCAGGTTCAACCCATCGGTTTCGGTCTTGATTGACTTCCCTTTCCTAGTGTTCATCGGATTCAACCGGTTCGACTTCCGGCTGGATCGAATTAACTTCTGTCCGGATCGGTCTCGTTCAATCGGCTTCCGGCTGGAACAATTTTTGTCGGGGTTGGGGTTGACCGATTGGATTTCGGCCGAATCCACTTCTGCTTGGTTCGGCTTTCATTTAGATCGGAATTTTGGACAGATCATTTTCCATCCGAACCGGCTTCCGACTTTACCTTCCTTGCCGCCATCTCCCGTCTCTCCAGTCTCACGTTGGTTCTTGGACACAACCGCCGAAGTATCTAGAATTAGTGTATAGGAATCGTCGGTATTATCGTCCTCTGTCGTTTCACCCATAGTCACCTTATTGGCTATCTCTCCGTCGTATACATCGGCTTCGACCTTCGTTTTCTCTCCGTCACCTTCCATCTCTTCGCTCTCACGTTGCTTTTCTAACGCAACCGCCGAAATCTCTGGAATTAGCATTGGGAAAATCTCGCCTCGGCCATTCGTCATTGACTCGTTCATATCCACCTTCGACTTGATGTCATCTTTCGTGGCTACCTCCTCAATCACCTCCAGCTCACACTCTTTATCTCCCTCAATCATGCAAGCATCGATTATGCTTACCCCTTTCTCACCCGATGTTTCGGACACTTGTATCCCAAAACCTTATTCCTCCCTTTAAGTAGCATTCGCCACTATCAAGTCATCTACCTTATCCTTGGTCGTTGTTCTTTTGCAAGAAGAGAGGGTGTCTTGTTCTAAACCCTCTCCCGTAATACCACCATATTGTATTTCGGCCTTCATAACGGCCACATCATTCATTCTCAACCAATCATCCCTCATGGACCATGTTGATGCCAACATGATTCTCGTCTTCCTCTTATCATGTCTTTGGCGTACTCTTTTGACTTCGGCCCAATGCTCGGTAAGGCCATTTGCACCGTCATCATCTTCAAGTTTGATCCCGATGTCCATCCCTTCTTTCCGATCAATCGATCTTACGAACATTAGGACTTTATCCACCCCCACCAATCTTTATTCCCACTCCGAGAGTTGAGCAAAATGATGCTCGAACTCTAGGAATGCTTGTGTCGCACTTTGGTGGATCTTCGTCGATGCCACCCATTGGTCAAACTCGCACCAATCTCATCCCTTTGGTCTCTCATAGTCATATGCCTTTTGTAAAGCTTCTTCAAAGGACCCCCATGTCGAGTTTTGTTTCCGTATCTTGTAGATTCTCTCTTGTAACTCATCCGTGGTCACCCGACTGAAGGATATCACTTGCAATCCTTCTGGTATCCCACATCGCATCATCTCCGCTTTGTAGTCACATAGATAGCGTGACAGATCTTTTTCATTGAGTTGTTTGTTTCATTGTAAGAGCTGCTTTACTGCTGTCGTGATCTTCGACATCGCTCGTTGTTCTTGTAGTATCCGCTCGAACATCATCATCATCATGTTCATCGCCTCTTGTTGATTCTCCGTCTCCTTGCCAGCCGTCTTCACATCGGGTTCACCAATTGTGTCGTGCCTTTCAGCGCAGGATCGTTGTGTGAGTCGGGTGGGAACTGCTGGGGTTTTGGACTAGGAGGAAGAATTTGGGATGAGTATAGTTATGAATAGATTTTAAGAAAGAGAGGTAGAAACCTCGTGAATTCCACGAGTATAATGTATTTTATTAGATTAATCAATATAAAGATAAGAATATAAATTTGGATTGAAAGAGAAGGGTATAGAAGCCTTGCGAATCCCACGAGTATAGTTTATTTCGTGAATCCCACGAATATATTTTATTAATTCGTGTTTTTAGAAATATATCAAATTTCCAAAGTTTTCACACATAATTTATTTATTTATTTTTCTCCCCCCCTATTACATTGTGCTCCCCATCCTTATATAGTGATGAGAAAGAAAAAAAGAAAGAAAGATATATTAACGTCTTCTAAGGCCAAATTTGGCCCATGAGACAAATGGTTTACAAAAAATGGGATATTTACCCATTCATCGTTCAAAGTAAAAAATCAAAATAAGATAAAAAATAGTTCTAAAAAAACATGTTCTACAATGAAAAGATGTTATACTAGGCCTAATTTCATTTCCATCCCCGTCTCTTGAAGAGAAGCGGTAGGTCAAAGCGTTGCGATGTGGATGTGGCCCGTAGTCCCAATGTAAAAGGTACCCCAACCATAGCTTCTATTAGACGTAGCTCACGTTCCCTTATCTTCTTAATATTTTCTACTCCACGTCGACTTGTTTTGAAGCCCAACATCCGAGGGAGTTTGGTTATTCTTTGTATTTCTGTTTCCTCAAGGGAGAGGCCGAGCAGCGTAAGTGTATCCACATTCATCGTCTTCCCTTGTTCCTAAAAAATTACACTAGTTACATGTTGATGAATAGTAAAAGGGTTATGATTAACACTTTGTAATTTATTCTCCCTATGTTGTTTTAGCTCTAAGATATACCTACCTAGTCTTTTTACACTCGGGGTATCCAATAGTTTGGAGAGGGTGGGAGAGGGTGTCCTAATATGTCTTGGTATTCCACCCGTATCTCGGCATAAGTTGGGCACTTGCATGTGAAGTGATACTCATCCTCTATCTCTATGTGACATAACCTACATAGCCTTTCCTCTCTAGGGACTCTATTAGCTCGACCATTCTCAATCTCAAGTTGGTGAGATGATATCCTAAGTTGTCCAATGGCCATCCTTAGTGCATTTGATAAGAATTTATCTAGATATGTTGGTCATGTAATTAAACCTAACTCAGAGAAGTGTAAGAAATGTTCCTTATAGTACAACATTTTAGATGGGAGTGGCTCTCCTAGGGTGATCCATTTAAATCGAGTGTAAATTTGCCATATTTCTTGGCGTATCACTTTATTACGGTCTCATGAGAGATTAAAGTTTGATTAGTCCCATGGTTGTACTTTAGGGGAAGTAGGGTATTAATGTCTATGCCGTTTGCAAGTAACCAACTCACCATAATGTTATACCAAGAGCTAGTGTCTCCAGATGCATGTAGGGATTGGGATGCCTCAAAGGCTTGATGGGATATCCTATCTTGTGGTTGGCTATGTATCCGATAAATAAAAACTACCATTTGAAAGAGTACTTCTACTAACATCGAGGGTAGGCTAAACTTTGCTCTAATAATGTCATGTGGTACTGTCGATTTGCTTCGTAGTTGACATGATAACATCGTCCCCAAAGGTCTCTCTAATTGCGTCCACATGAAGGATGGTAGACCTGGAGCCCATACTACTGATGCATACATGAGGGAAGGGGTCACTAATGAGTCGAAGAGCCATCCCTTAGTCCGTGGCTCTTGAAAGTATGCTTGGTGGCATTGTTTCTCTAAGCGTGAGAGGGATGCATACCCTCTCGTTAGCCTATCTTTGGCTGCTTGGGTCATCGAGAATTTACCCGAGCAAGCACTAAAAGTGACTCCCAAGTATACATATGATCCCACTACCTCAACTAGTTTATGAGAGAGTCTTAGCAATCCATGTTTTTTCTCTAACTATAGACTATATGCTTTCTCTATCATGTTTCTTCTAAAAGTGATCATGCTTTTTCTAACCTCATGCGTTTTTATCGACTATAGTGCTCATGCATGCTAAATGTGCATGTGTTGCTTTTTTGAATCCTGCGTTTTTATTCTAACTAAAGCTTTTTCCTAGAAAATATGCGTGAAATAACCTTTCTATGTGGGATATCTGCTTTTCTAATACTCATGATGTGTTAATGTAGTGGTTAAGACTTTAAAATATTAACATGGAGGTGCAAGGGTTGAATCTTGCCCTATCCATGTAACATGTATTCTCATATTCTCTTCGTTTTCTTCATATTCATTAAATTGGGTACTTTATACGTTTTTCACGTAGTGTACGAAATACATTACAACACCGTAACTCATCTTGTACCTTTCAAAATTCTTTCTTCATTACTCTGGCTACGACCGTGTATGTACATGCCCCATCCGAACCGATTTGTGCTTGTTTTGCTCTGAGAGTTTTCTTCCTGTGTGGGGTATCAGGGTTTCTTCGACTATTACTTCCCCACTCCGTAACAGTCCACTTTAAAAATCCGTTTTTGTTTGGGACAAGAGCTCTCTCTTGTTCCTTTCGTGATTTGATGGCACGGTTCAGAATTGGACGGTTTTCCCTCCGCTTTGGCTCCGAATTCGTGCAAAAGCCACTCCGCTATCTAGCACCTTTGTCTCCTTCCGTGAAGGCATGATAAAGGGTGGTCCGAGGATCATGGAGTGTGAGACCTCATCTTACACGAAGAAATTTTGGTCAATCTCAACATCTCTGATCTTCACCGTCACATCCGGACAAGCCGTAAATAAATCTTCCGTTGTTTAAGTGGCTGCCCGGATCTTCCTTCCATGATTGGTGTTAATTGGCCACTTCCCCTTTCGGTAGAACTCCTTGGACATCAAATTGATCTCCGATCCATGATAATAAATGTTAGTAGGTGTTAATAAATGTTAGTACGGGTTCTTTGATGTTTCCGATTCGGACCGGAATCTCCGTAGTTGCGCGTGCCCAGTGTGGCCTTGTGTAGTGGGAATTCGGAATTTCATCCTCCACTTCAGTGTCATTCATTAGAACGGTATTTGCATTCACCCTTGGAGCATTTTCCTCTTTATTTTGTCTTTTTCTCCTCAGAAGATCCACAAGAAGATCGTGGAACTCCTTCTTCACTATTCCAAGTAATTCCCAAAGCAAAAAATCTACCCGACTATCGAGGATTCTGTCCTCGAACACCTTTTTTTAAGTCCCTTCGTTGCTCGGTGTCCGATATGAGTTTGAATGCCGGAATTGTTTTTCCTTTCCCCTTCCCTTCGGAGTTCCACCTCTCCGGTGTCTTTGATGGTTTGGCCGCATCATCCGTGCGCTGTCGTTTCGCATCTACATACACTGTTGTAGACAGGGGCCGTCAATGCGGAAGATCAAGAAGCATTCGATTCTTGTTGAGAGTACCTACGTATGACTGTTTGCAAGATCGTGCACACAGATAGAGAGAGAGAGAGAGAGACACACACACAAAAGAGTCTTTCTATTCAATAGAAGAAAAAAATACAACCAACCTTACAAAAAGGTTACAAGGTCACTATATATAGTGACCGACTTAGGGCAACTCCCATTTATGCTAATTACACAAATGGCCCAAACTTGAGCTATACAAAGGGATAGTGTGAATACGTCCATTATACACTTGTATTCGACACTCCCCCGTAATGGGCGTATACATGGGTTATCTAAGAATACAGGTATAAAGCTAGGTTCTCGGACATATCAGTTTTGTTCGAGTCGGCAGGGTCCGAAGGCAGAAGACCGGACTGGTCGGGTCAGAAGAGTTGAAGCAGATCATTAAGGAACTGATGTCGGTTGTCCGAAACCATCCTGCGCTGTGTCCGGCTCTAACCGGACTGGTTTGTCGTTACGCCCATCTGATGCCGAAGGGACCGAAAGCGGTCTGCCGAAAGACACTTGGTCATTCCATCTACGACATTGTCGGTTGTGGATATTTTCTCCAGACCGATTTTCCCTGAAATGACGCAGTCCCGAACGAAGTGATATCGAACGTCGATATGTTTGGAGGCGTTGTGGTGAACCGGATTTCTCGACAAGGCAACAACACCTTGATTGTCGCTATAGACAACTGGAGTCGAGTCGTGGTCGACTTGCCGAAACGTGTGCGCCAGCCGGCCGAGCCACAAAGCTTCTTTTGCAGCATCGGACGCAGCTACATATTCTGCTTCGGTCGTTGAGGTCGCTGTGCACTCCTGAAGTTTCGACTTCCACGCAATTGCTCCATTGCCGAATTTGAAGCAGTATCCGGTTGTTGATTTCCGACTGTCTATATAGCCGGCGAAGTCCGAGTCGGTGTAACCGACTACGCCTGAGGTTGAGTTCGGACCGAAAAGAATGCCGTGATCTTTTGTGCCAGCCAGATATTTGAACACATGCTTGACAACGTTCCAATGCGATCGGCCAGGATTGTGCATAAATCTGCTAACGACTCCTACGGCATGAGAGATATCAGGCCGTGTCGCGACCATCAGGTACATAAGGGAGCCGACTGCTGGTGCATACGGTACCGACTTCATATTTTCCCCCTCCGGACCGGATGTCGGGCAGTCTCGCTGAGAGAGCCGAAGATTCATGGGGAGCGGGGTTGAAGCAGATTTGGCTGATTGCATGTTGAAGCGTTCCAAGACACGTCCGATATAGTCGGTCTGAGACAAAAAAAGATGTCGTTGATCGCGATGCCGACTAATCTTCATGCCAAGTATGTGTCGTGCCGGACCGAGGTCCTTCATGGCAAACTTCAACCGCAGTTGCCGAATGAGATCGGCAAGTTCGCCCGCGTGGCGTCCAGAAATTAGCATGTCGTCCACGTAAATGATGAGGAAGATGGGTGATCCATCTTGAGCTGTGTTGGTAAAAAGACAATGGTCCTCATCGCTTTTTGAGAAGCCGATCGATTGGATGAAGTCGTCGAACTTCTTGTACCATTGTCGCGGTGCCTGTTTGAGGCCGTATAGACTCTTCCTGAGTCGGCAGACTAGATGTTCTTGGCCAGTTGCCACGAAGCCTTTTGGCTGCTCCATATAAATTTCCTCTTCAAGATCACCATGGAGGAAGGCTGTTTTGACATCTAGCTGAATCAGCTCCAAGTTGTCGGCTGCCACTACGCCGAGTAGAAAACGAAGGGTTGTCATTTTCACCACTGGTGAAAAAATCTCGTCGAAGTCGACGCCATATTCTTGTCGGAAGCCCTTCGCAACTAATCTGGCCTTGTACTTTGGGGTGGTCGAATCAGACGTCTCTTTTAGTCGATAAACCCACTTGCAAGGAAGAGCACGTCGGTTCCTAGGTAATTCGACCAGATCCCAAGTCTTGTTTGCCCGAATGGAGTGCATTTCCGACTCCATCGCCAGATGCCAGGTGGCTGAATCGACAGATGTCGATGCTTCTTCGTAGGACGTCGGTTCGCCGGCGTCGGTGAAGAAAATTCCAGGAGAATACCTCTCCGGAGGTTGCGACAGTCTCTCGGATCGTCGAGGTATGATTGGACTGGTCGCATCGGGTATCGAGGTCGGATGGTCCGAAAACGAATCATTCGGCTGTGCCGAGTCAGAGTTGTCCGAGTCGGTAGTGTAAGGTTCAGCTACCCGTGAAGCTGACTGTGTGTTAAGAGCGGGGCCTTCTTGAAGGGTCGGCACATCGGAAAATGTTACCCTTCGGACTTCGATCGGTGTTTTGACTGATGGATTCATAGCCGACTCGTTGAACACAACGTCCGAACTTCGAACGATTTGTCTGCGTTCGGGGTCCCAGAGTCAGTATCCCATTTCGCCGTCGGATCCATATCCAAGGAAAATGCATTTCCTGGACCGAGGTGCAACTTTTCGGCGATCATCTTTCGGAATAAGGGCGTACGCCTCGCATCCGAAGATCCTCAGCTTGTCGTAATTCGGCTTACTGCCGATCCATAGTTCCTGAGGAATTTGAAGTCCTAGAGGTCTACTTGGCGACATATTGATTATGTGTACTGCCGTGAGTAGAGCCTCTGCCCAGAAGCCATCCGATAGTCCGGAGTGTTGGAGCATGGAAACTATCCGTTCTTGGATTGTCCAATTCATTCGTTCTGCAATCCCGTTTTGCTCCGGACTGTGTGGTGCCGTAAATTCACGTCGGATGCCGCGTTGTCGGCAGAATTTGACGAATTCTTCGGATTTGAACTCTCCCCCATTGTCTGTCCGAAAGCATTTCAGTTTTCGGTCGGTTTGATTTTCTACCATAGCGAGCCAATCGGAGAAGATCGAGAAGACACGATCTTTGGTGCGAATTGGATAAGCCCACACCTTTCGAGTCGAATCGTCAATAAAACTGACGAAGTAAGAGGCACCGCCGAGAGACTGATGCGGCATTGGGCCACAGACGTCCGAGTGGACTAAATCGAGAGGTCTCGTTTCTCGTGGTGCTGATGTCGGGTGTGATGCGGCTGCTTGTTTGCCGTACTGGCAATGTTCGCAGAATTGATGGTCGGAGAAGGAGAGTTTAGGGATGTATCCGGCTCTAGATAGGTGCGTGATGCCGGCCTTGCTGAGGTGTCCTAATCTTCTGTGCCATAGTGATGACACAGGAATATCCACCAAAAACAGGTTACCCTCTCTGAGCGTAACATGTAACGGATACAGTGAGTGTATCTTGGGTCCTCTAGCAAGCAGGAGGTTCCCCCTGTGGAGTGTCCACCCTCCCGAAGAGAAACCGGCACGAATGCCGTCTTCATCTAATTGTCCGACTGAGATCAATGGTCTTGAGAGCTCGGGTACATGTCGGACATTGTGAAGTACAAGTGTAGAGCCACCTGCAAGGTTGAGCTCTACTGTGCCGATTCCAATGATGTCACAGTGTTGCGAGTTACCGACTCGAACTGAGTCGGAGTGACGGATCGTATATTGCCGAAATTGGGATCGATGAGGAGTCACGTGAAATGACGCGCCCGAATCTAAGAGCCATGTGCTCGATTCTTCAGTCGTGAGCAGAACTTCTGATCCGACTGGATTTTCGATTGATAGTATATTCGGGTCGTTTGGTAGTACATCAGCTGAGAAGCTGACGTAATTGATCTCCTCATGCCGGCCACTCTTCTTGTCTGATCTCTGAGACTTGTCGTTCTTGTTCTTGAGTGCGCGGCAGTCGGCTTTGATGTGTCCGGGTTTCTTGCAATAGTTGCAGATTCGATTATCCCGTGACTGGCTCCGTCTTCGCTGATTGTTCGGCGGCCCTGAGGAATCTCTTCCTCGTATGTTCGATCGGTCTGTCGAACCTTGTACTACGTAAGCGTCGTCTGTTGAGTCTTTGGCGAAAGACTTTCTCCGAGCTGCTTCGGTCAGGATTGCGCTCGTGACTTCGGAGTATTTAACACGGTTGACGCGTTGCACACGGTTGTGACGAAAGTTTCCCATGATGAGGGAAGGCTGCTCATGAGTATCATTGCTCTGAGTTCATCCTCGATTGCCGTCCCCTGAGATGAGATTTGGGAGCTTATGCTTTCGTACTCATTGAGATGTGCTTGAACCGAATCGGATTCTTTCATCCGCAAGTTGTAGAGGCGCCGGATCAGAAACATCTTCGTTGCAGCGACCTTCTTTTCGTAGGTGTCCGACAGTGTTTTCCACAGTTCGAATGCTGTCGTACACGATTGCACCGTAAAGTATACCGATTCCGATAGGTGCATCCGAATCGTGGCGCGGACGATTCTGTCCAGCTTCTGCCACTCAATTGGTTTGTATCCTTCTGGAGGTTCTTCATTTTCGATGGGATCGATTTGCCCCTTGACTATGAGATAGTCCTGCATTTGCTCCTTCCAGAAGTTGAAGTTCGATCCATCGAACTTTCGTAGACTCATTTCTGACGAGCCGGATGTTGATGCCATCAAATTCGGTTTCGGTTGACGAAGCTCGGTTCGGAGTTGACTACGAACCTTGTTGGAGTGCAGCCGGTTGGCTCACCCGATATCGTTCTAGTCGGATTTGAACCCGAGTCGGTTCGGCTTCGGATATATGTATTGTTGAACTTGCTCGAATTGACTCCGGTAACTTGAGGGACAGAACCGACTGGTCTTCCCGAATGTTGCCAAGTCGGAGTGAGCCCGGTTCGCTTCCGAATATTTATGCCAAATACCGATTATTGAATCCGATTGTCTGGACCGATTCTGCTTCGGGTGACTGCAGCGATGAGAGAGACGGATCCAACTGATCCTCTCGAATGTCGATCAGCCGGATGAAGCACGAATTAGGGTTGTTGTCTTGAGACCGATCTGCACCGAGTGGTTACAATGAGCGGCGAGCAGCGTTTGATGACCTCTTCGGATGCCGTTTAACCGAGTGGAGCACGATCGTGTCAATGTTGCACAAGGGGATTTCACCTCGAGTGGTTACGATCACAAGGAACAGAGTACAACCGGCTGGCTTACTCCAGGCGAAGATGATCTAACGCGATGAGGTGCAAGCCTCGTTTTTCTTCTTCTCTCTTCTTCGAATGACGCAGGAAACCGAATGCTGTGCAGGCTGAGACGACGGCCGACAGCGGGTTGAGGAACCGAATACTGTGCAAGCTCTGATACCAGATGTTGTAGACAGGGGCCGTCAATGCGGAAGATCAAGAAGCATTCGATTCTTGTTGAGAGTACCTGCGTATGACTGTTTGCAAGATCGTGCACACAGATAGAGAGAGAGAGAGAGACACACACACAAAAGAGTCTTTCTATTCAATAGAAGAAAAAAATACAACCAACCTTACAAAAAGGTTACAAGGTCACTATATATAGTGACCGACTTAGGGCAACTCCCATTTATGCTAATTACACAAATGGCCCAAACTTGAGCTATACAAAGGGATAGTGTGAATACGTCCATTATACACTTGTATTCGACATACACCTCATGTAATTTGCATAGGGCATATACACTATTCTTATCGATGCGGCACTCCCATCCCGTAGCTTCTCGGATGCCTTCCATGGTGCTTCGGATCTCATTAGAGTCAGCTTTCTAGGGGTTTTCTTGCACTTCTGGCCAAAAGGACGCTCTTGCTCCAGATGACTCACCCACACATATCCCCGCAGTTGTTGCATAATTGCTTTTCACTGCTATTTCCTCCTCTAGGAGCTTCTTCATGCCGCCTTTTCGGAAGTTCGGTCGGACTGGCTTCCAAGAGTCCATCGAATGAATCTAATTTCCCTCGTAGTAGATAAGGTCCCGTCGTAGTGCCTCCTTGTGCTCGTCGCAATCCCTTCGATCATGTTTGGTGCTATCACACCATATGCATCGACGGTCCATATACTTGGAACTTGTGGGACGGTCATTTGACTTCTTCACCATCACGATTTTTAGATTCTCCATATCCTTCAGCAACTGCTCCACCGTGCTTGCATCGATTCCCTTCTCGGTCGTAGTCTCCCAAGCCCACGGTTGATGGTCTTCAAATCTGGATCTTGGTTTCAGAATTGGTTCCGAAACCCTCTTTTCATCACTACCAAGCCATTTCCCCCTCTTTGTGTATCGTACGATGATATCCCGCGCGTTTTCCCATTTCTTGGTGAGGCCACTCTCAGTAGTGGTGTCCTTAGAAGCATTCTAAGATCTTTCCAGTCCCGCACATCCATGGCTTGTAAGAACATGATCACTTTGTTCGGTGGGAGGATAACTTGATCTCTTGTGGACAACCTCCTGAACCGACTTTAAAATGCCAAAAACACATCGAGGACCTTCAGCCCCTTGTCTAGCGTTTCCACCCAATCTTCGAATACCCTCCGTGTTGCCTTGGAGGAGTCCCCGATGGCAAACGTGGTCTTTAGCGCTTCTTCAAATGTTTCCCACGTCGGAATTTGTTGTCATATCCCGTGGATACTCCCTTGAAGCCCTTCCATAGCCACCCTACTGAAGGATATCACCTACAATCCTTCCGATATTCCACAATGTAGCATTTCCACCTTGTAATCCCGCAAATATCGCGACACGTCCTTCCCGTTGAATTGCCCGCTCCGTTGCATGAGCCGCTCTACTTCCACCGCAATCTCCGATATCGCGTGTTGTTCTTGTACCATCCTCTCGAACATCGCCATCATGTTGTTAGTTTCCGGTTGTTGATTCTCCATCTCCTTGCCACCTGTCTTCACGTCGGGTTCACCACTTGTGTCGGGCCTTTTGCTCCGGATCGTTGCGTGAGTCGGGTGGGAACTGCTGAGGTTTTGGACTAGGAGAAAGAAGAATATGGGATAAGGTTTGTTACGATTAGGTTGCAAGATGAAGTTATGAAACTTGTGAATCCCAAGAGTATATTGTATTAATTGATACTTAGATTGTAAGAGAGACATAGATGGCAAAATCGTGAATCCCACAAATAGTTTATATTAATCAACCCTTACGAAAAATCAACAACAACCATATACATCTTTTCTCTCATCTTTATATAGTGATGGAAGAGGCTAATCATAGCATCATGCTTTTTCCTAAAGTGTTCTTACACACTAGATGTGCCTGAGTTGCCTTCTTCAACCATACTTTTATATTTCCTAAATATAGTGCTCATGCACACTAGATGTGCATGAGTAATTGGCTTGCATTTTTCTTCCAAATGAAGTTTTCACGCACTCTAGAAGTGCCTGATTTACTTTTTAGTAGAAATAGGCGTAAATATAACTCTTATACCTATTAAATCTAGAACTAAATTACTTGTGATAAGTTAGTACAATGGTAAAGTTTGGGTTTGTTTACATAGAGGTATAGGGTTCAAATCTTGCCCTATGCATGTAACAATAATTTTAATATTTTCTTTTATTTATTTATGCGTACTTAAATTGGATATATTTGTTTACATATTTCACGTAGTGTGCGAATTACACTACAACACCGTATGGATGTACGGGAGGGTTAACAATATAATGTATAAGGCGTGTAATTTGTATAAACATGAAATGTGTACTATGTGAGTGTGAGGAAGAGTGTGTACACGTGCACATTTCGCTTTTTGTGTGCATGTACAAATATAAGAGAATGGGGTAAGTAGGTCTAACTACCCCCATTTGGCATTTTGTATTTGTTAGAAAGATTGAGAATCGATTAGATAGGTATATAGAGTTACAATTACAAAGATGGGTATATGAAAACAAAACTTCTATTACATATAAGAGTAGCTCACAATGGTAGTTTACCCATGCGCTCACACCTCAAAGCTTAGATAGGATATGGACCAACTCACTACAAAATTAGTGGGGACTGATGATCAATCCAACCACTCTGTAAGAAAGTAGATTATATTCTATGTTTGGTCTGAGTATAACATTAAATGTGCAAGTTAGTTTATAGTAGTGGAGATATTCCGTTTCTGTCAACTGACTTGTCATTTAATATGACCCAATTCCCTAGATATAGGCCAGTGCTGGATAGTACTTATCTTGAAGTCAATGGCCCATACTTCAAGACTAAGTACATCGTAACTTGCCCACAAAATATTCTAGTTGACTTGATTAGCCAATCCTATTACCTATTTCGCTCTTTCCTAAATACATTGTGTCCTACACATCTAGGGTTTCCTAGATTAAAACCTTATCAACCCATATGGTCGAGTTGCACACTAGCCACTCCTCATTTGGGGCGCTATCACAAAATGTGCACTCTAAGAGCACATGGGGATAGATTTACAACTTCAGGCTGATCATTGATTATATCTAACACGCCTCCTCAATGATCGACCCATTGAGTTCACTTGGTATTGGGTCAACTTCTAGTCATTGAAAGTGTTGTTGTAGTTGTTCTACTCCAAGCGCCTTTGTGAAGATATCCGCAACATTTTCTGATGTTGGACAATACTCAAGCTCCACAATCTCATCATTTATTAGATCCTGCACATAGTGATATTGAATCTCCATGTGTTTAGTATATGCATGAAATATGGGGTTCTTGGCAATGGCCATGCAAGTCTGATTGTCACACCTCATTACCGTTGTTGTCCTTATTGGAACTGCCACATCCATAAGGATTCTTCTTAGCCAAACTACCTCGCATGCCGTTATGCATGCTACTTTGTATTCTGCCTCCATTGAAGATAGTGCCACTATTGGTTGTTTTTTACTACTCGATGAAACAACTCCAGAGCCTATTGAAAAAAATATCTAGAAACTGATTTCTGGAATCACTATCTCCAGCCTACTCAGAGTCGCAATACCCACTATGTTCGTCAATTGTTGGCTTGTAGAAGATTCTATAATTTAAAGTACCCACAATGTACTTTAATACACGTAGTGCAGCTTTCCAATGAGTCTCCTTCAGTTTGTTTCTGAATCGACTCACCACATTGACTGCAAAACAGATATCCGACCTAGTGTTGCATAGGAAAATTAAACTTCCTACTAGCTATCTATACTTCCTTATGTCAACCATTGGTGATGGGTCTTCTTGGGATAGCTTGCAGTTGGACTCCATTGGAGTCGACTTCAACTTGCTGTCCATCATTCCAAAGGTCTTCAAGATCTCTGTTGCATACTTTCTTTGTGACATGAAGATGCCAACCGAGGTTTGCCAAACCTCAATTCCAAGGAAGTTGTGTAGAATCCCCAAGTCTATCATTTCAAACTCAGTTTTCAAACACTCTTGTGTTAGGCCAATACACTCTTCCTGGTCACCAGTAAGTACTAGATCATCCACGTAAATGATGATGATGACTTGTTTCCTGTCCTTCATTTTGACATACATACTTGCAGCCAAAGCACATCGCTTAAAGTTGATTGGACGTAAGAAGCTGTCTATCCTCTTGTTCCAAGCTCTTGGTGCTTGCTTTAGACCATACAACGCCTTCTTCAGCTTGCAGACTTTGTTTTCTGAATTCGGCATCTGAAACCCTGGTGGTTGTATGACGTATACCTCCTCCTTGAGATGCCCATTCAGAAATACCGATTTTACCTCCATTTGATAAATCGTCCATCCTCTTGAAGCAGCCAATGCTATGACCATTCGAATTGCTATCATGCGAGCTGTCAGGGAAAATGTTTCTTGTACATTGAACCCTTCAATTTGGGAGTATCCTTGTGCCACTAGCCTGGCCTTGAGTTTCTTCAAAGAACCATTAGCTTTATACTTTACTTTCCACACCCACTTGGTGCCTATCACCTTCCTCTTTGTTGGCCTCTCTACCAACTCCCATGTGTCATTTTTCATGATGCTATCATATTCTGATATCATCGCCTCTTTCCACTTTGGGTCGGCCATGGCTTCCTCCACCGAGGTCAGCTCACTCATTGAGCCTATGATGTTCACCATTAGAGACATGTTGACAATGTGGTCAGAGGTTCTCCCTTGCTCCTGTATTCTTCTTGAACTTCGTAATCCATCAATTGAAGATTCAGGAAACTCAACTTTAGGAGTACGTTCATTGAAGAGTTGTACAACCCACTTAGGTATTTTCTTTACATGTGGAATTGGCATAAGCTGAACTAGCGAGCCATTACCATCAGATGGTTCAGCTTCCTTTTTTGGACAGTGGGTCGGGATTGGGTGGAATACTTCCTCGATTGATGAGGCAACTTGAGAATTGTTGTTCTCAGCTAGCTGTGGTCATTCCTCATCGACACCACATCGCGGCTTGTCAATATCTTTCTTGCCTTTGGATCGTAGAGTCGATAGGCCTTTGACTCTTCACTATATCCGAGAAAGATACACCTCTTGGTTTTAGCATCCAACTTCTTTCTGCTCACATCTGGAACATGTGCGTAGCACGTACACCCAAAGGTTCTGAAAGTGTAGCACTAAAGGTTTCTTGCCTGAATAAGCTTCTTGGGGTTTTTTCCCTTGAAGTGCCTTCGTGTAGCTCCAATTGAGGATGTAAACTGTTGTATTCACTACTTTAGCCCAGAATGGGTCAGGCAACGCTAACTCGACAATTGTTCAGTTTCGACGTTCAAAAACACCATTTTGTTGTGGGGTGTAGGCAGTTGTAAGTTGGCGCTTAATTCTATGCTCTTTGTAGTACTCACAAAATTCTATTGATAGGAATTCTTCACCTCGATGAGAGTGTAACTCCTTCACTAACTTTCCGGACTCTCGCTTGAAAAACTTATGCCATCTTTTGAAGATTTTAAAAGCTTCATCCTTCTCCCGAAGGAAGTAAACCCACATCTTTCTACTAAAGTCGTCGACTAGTAGCATATAGTATAGACATCCACCCATTGCAGGAGCCACCATTTTTCTAGAGAGGTCGATGTGTATTAGTTGTAGAGGAGTCTTTGTCCGATTTTGACTCTCTTTTAGAATGGCTAATCTTTGATGCTTGCCCATCATACAAGCACCACAAACATGACTTAAGTCAAATAGGGTTGGCAACCCAACTACCATATTCGACTTCTTCATCTCCTTCAACAGAGCAACATTGAGATGTCCAAATCTCGCATGCCATTACTTTGTGTTAGTACTTGTGTTGTGGTTCGTAGAAATCGTAAACGCGTTGAGCTCATAGAGATTGTTGCGCCTCACCCCTATTCCTACAACCTTGCCAATAGAATCTGTTATTTTTGCACCTGACTTCTTGAATTGAACATTAAGGCCCTTGTTGGTCAGTGCAGAAATGGACAATAGATTCTTCTTGAGATCTGGCACATACAACACTTGAGAGAGATGCTTTGTCCTACTGGTCGTTGCTTTGAGGGAGATGGTTCTGGTTCCTTTGGCTGGACATCGAGCATTCTTCCCGACCACAACATTGATGGGCTCTTGTAGAGGTGTCCAAGAGTTGTACCAGTCATGATTACTGGTCATATGTCAGGACGCTCCACTATCAAGAATCCAAGAGTCATCGACAACTTGAGTATCAATTGAAGAATGCACTTCTTTAGTTGCGACCCATAACTCAAGCTCATCTACGACATTGTTGGCGGACTCGGGCTCTCTCCAAGAAGTCTTACTAGAACCATTCCTCTCATCCGCCATCTTCTTCCAACAATCCTTGATTGTGTGACCCTTCTTGTCACAATAGAAACATGATCCATTGAACTTCTTCTTCTTTGGTATCCTATTCGCATTGTTTGAATTGGATGCCCCTTTACCCTTAGTCCTAGAGACAAATGCCGAATCTTCCCTTCCTTCTCTTGTCTTCAGCCGAAGCTCCTCTTCGAGCAGTATTGCACTTAGTTCATCAAATTTTAAAGGAGTGGGTCGAACCTGAGTGTTCAATGCTGTCACAATTCCATCATACTTGAAAGGAAGTACTCGAATGCACCGAAGAGCCATATCCTCTCAAGAGACAACTACTCCAACAGCCGCCAGCTGATCTTGAAGATCCTTAATCCTTTTTACAAAGGATTCTACTTTCTCTCCATCAACGAGATTCTCTACAACAAGCTGATTTTCGAGGTTCTGTATCCTTGTATAATTTATGGTTTCATACTAGCTGGCCAATATGCTCCAAGCTTCATGTGCCCTGGTTTTATGTTGCAATAATGTCAGTACAGAGTCACATACACCAGTGACTATGGTACACAATGCATCAACATTCTTTCTCTTCCAGGCTTGAAGTAGATCAACATTTGGAGGGATTGATGTGGTAGGGTGTGCAAGGTCAAATGTCGCCATGGTCTCAAGGTCTCCTCCTGTGGGTCCCATGATTGTCTCCAACAACTCGTAGGAGTCCAAAATGGTAGACATTTTGAAATTCCATAGAGTGTAGTTAGTTCCGTCTAGCTTTCCATCAGACATTAGAGGTGGGCGAATGCGCAGTGGAGCAGCTGCAACATTCGTGGACAAGGCCATCGATACTCTCTCTCTCTCTCTCTCTCTTTATTTCTCTGCGCTGCTAGACAACAACTACCCATATCCACCTAATCTAGATCAACCTCGCTCTGATACCATGTTAGAAATATTGAGAATCGATTAGATAGATATATAGAGTTACAATTACAAAGATGGGTATATGAAAACAAAACCTCTATTACATACAAGAGTAGCTCACAATGGTAGTTTACCCATGTGCTCACACCTTAGAGCTTAGATAGGACATGGACCAGTTCACTACAAAATTAATGGGGATTGATGATCAATCTAACCACTCTATAAGAAAGTGGATTATATTCTATGTTTGGTCTGAGTATAACATTAAATGTGAAAGTTAGTTGATAGTAGTGGAGATATTCCTTTTCTGTCAATTGACTTGTCATTTAATATGACCCAATTCCCTAGATATATGCCAATGCTAGATAGTACTTATCTTGAAGTCAATGGTACATACTTCAAGACTAAGTACATCGTAACTTGACCACAAAATATTCTAGTTGACTTGATTAGCCAATCCTATTACCTATTTCGCTCTTTCCTAAATACATTGTGTCCTACACATCTAGGGTTTCCTAGATTAGAACCTTATCAACCCATATGGTCGAGTTGCACACTAGCCGTGACTCATCATTGGGGGCGCTATCACAAAATGTGCACTCTAAGAGCACATATGGGGATAGATTTACAACTTCAGGCTGATCATTGATTATATCTAACAGTATTGTCTTGTAACGCTATGATTTTGTACTATATAAACCCCACTTATGAGGCATGAAAAGAAGAGGAAGGAATAGAAAAGTTCCAACTCAACATTGTGTTTCATTTTCCCTCTCATTGTGTGTGTGTGTGTGTGTGTGTGTGTGATCCTCACATTTGAATGTGGAGGCGTTCTTGGCTCCACCCCAACCCAATAACACTGGCACTCCTTACTAGAGACCCCCGTTGAGATGAAGTCCCTCTCCCTCCCTCTTGCCTGTGTGTTTGTCTCTGCCTTTGTGTCTTACCCCTGCTCTCTGTGTGTTAGCTATGGTGTTTCTCTATATCTAACTTTGTATTCAATTATGGTATAACCTTGACAAGATCATGAAACAACTACGGTTGCCAAAGAACTCCAGTCCCTGTGGTAGGAGAACCCTTAACCGATGGGAATCACCCACAAATCAATCACACGCAACCAGATGATCAGTACTCTGTCACTAGGGACCTCTCAAAAAAACACTAAAGAAGAAGAGATCACTGATCTGAACAATTGCTTCAATGATGCTCGAAATGTTAGAGGAAGAAGAATCTATGGATAGTGTTCCATCCTTTGTTAACAACTAGTGATCTAGGCAGCATTCTAGTGAAACATGTCTATAAGCTTCAACAAGAGATTGAAGCGTCAAAGGCAAGAAGACAGTTTCTTGATGAGCCAGAACCATGTGTTTCTTTTAAGAGGCAGCAAAAGGAATTGCCTATCGAGAGCTTGGATTGGATCCTTGTTAAGCATGTTACAAAGCTTGAGAAAGAGAAGATAGTGGCTGCTCAAGAAACGTAACGAACATCATCTATGAAGAGTAATACAAAATCAATCAGGGTTGCTAAGAAGGAACAGAGCTAAGCCAATGGACACAAAAAATGTCAGCTAGACAGGCATCCAGAAGCTGGTGGACAGAGACACCCGACTGAGCCGACATCCAACCATTGGCCGAGTTTGCAACTCTCTCGCTCTCTTGGCCTTTTTGCAACGCCAATTTTACATGAGATGGGACAAATGTGGAGGCTCATGCTTCACACATTATACTACACATGTTGCACCTAACTACAAAAACATATTCTCTGTGGAACGGGGAAACCATACACATCGATACATGTTAGAGCCCATACCAGTATCTGCCATTCAAACCATTGCTTCGATGCGACTTAGCTCACATGCATTGCAATGTGAGACAGGGCGTTGGGGCACAAATGATGAGAGTGGTTGGCTATGCACACTTTGCCCTAAATAAGTTCGTGAGTCTGAGTATCACACTTTGATATAATGCTCCACCTTTGATCATATTTGACCATGCTTTCCACATCTCTTCGACCGAGCCCAATCCTTGCATGAATTTCTCTCACAACCACCATGTGCAATCTTGATTGCAACATTCATCGGTAAAGTTCTTGAACATCGAGAGCCACCACTCACTTTCACACGTATCACGTGAAAAGTACTAAGGAATACTTCTGAAGTTTCTAGAATGTTCCAGAGAAATATGGAATATACATCAATTTTCTATAATAAAACATAAATGAAAATAATATTCTACGTATTACAATGTATAATCTAATGGTCAAGAGATCGACCCATGTAGCATAAGGTCATGGGTTCGAGTCTTGCCATATCATGACACTATCCCCCCTTTAAAATGACGAGTGTAACGAGTCGTTTTGGATTGAGGACCCGGTTTGTCTGGATATTGACGATCGAAGTCTTCAAGAAGAGCACAAGCATTGGTGACATTCTCTATCGGTTCCCAAGTACGCTCACTGGGACTATATCCTAGCCAATCGACTAGATAGTACAGCTTGTTGCGAACAAACTTGGAATCAAGGATGGCGGCAACCTCGTACTCAGGTCCATCTTCAAGCTCGATCGGGGGTGGAGGCTGTGTAATACGGCCTGGGATAGTGCTCTCTTGATAGGGTTTGAGGAGAGAACTATGAAACACCGGATGTATCTGAAGTTGTGGAGGTAGATCAGGACGAAAAGGGACATCATTAATCTTTCCTATAATACGGAAAGGACCTAATCGCCGATAATCCAACTGCTCGCATGGGTGAGTAGTCTTGATGTGTCGTCGGAGTAGTCATACCCGATCTCCAATGTTAAAACTAGATGGGAGTCGATGACGATCCGCATAAACCTTGTGTGTTTGTTGAGCTTGTTGGAGATGAGTAGACAAATCTGCTTGTATCTTGCGTAACCTCTCCAAAACGATCCTCTGCGCAAGGATTTTTGGACACCTCTGGGGTTTCAAATACACACCACCGGGGGTGATATCCCGTATAAGCATAAAATGGCGTAACTTTCGTGGATGCGTGGATAGAGTTGTTATAGGCAAATTCGGTGAAGTGGAGAATATCTGCCCAGTCATCCTGATGATAGCTGAGAAAGCACCGCAAATACTGCTCCAACGTTTGATTGGTTCGTTCGGCTTGGCCGTCGGTTTGTGGGTGGTAGCCGGAGGAGAGGTTACAAGTGACCTTGAGCATGTTAAAAAGGTGCTTCCAGAATTTTGACACAAACTGGGGTCCACGGTCGCTGATGATACTATCGGGAAGTCCATGATGCCGACATACTTCACGCATGACAATTTCAGTAGTGTCTTCACTGGAGATCTCCTTATTACATGGAAAGAAATGAGCCATCTTCCTATATCGATCGACCACTGTTAGAATCGCATTGAACCCCTTAGAGACTGGAAGATCTGTGATGAAGTCTAGAGCAATGGACTGCCATGGCTTGCTTGGAATTGGTAATGGTTCTAATAAACCATATGGATGATGCCTTGGCATTTTCGCTCTGCAGCATGTATCACAAGTCCAAACCAAATCCTCGACAAATTATCGCATATAGGGCCACCAGAATGATCGTTGTACTAAATGTAGTGTTTTAGTACTACCAAAATGCCCACCTGTATATTTGTCATGACAGTTTTGTACTACTTGAAGGCGGCAAGAACCATTAGGAACATACAAAAGTTCTTTAAAGAAGAGTAATCCATCATGGTATTTGAATTGCCGATAGTCCGTACCTGGTGGTTGCGACTGTGAACACGACGCTCGAGAGGGATCAATTTGTGCTATTATAGCTTGGGCGAACGCATCTGTCTTCAAGTCTTTGCGTATGGTATCGATAACGCGGGAATCCATGGGCATGTCAAAGATCTGTGTTGCATGTAGTCGTGTCGGTCCCAAGATGACTTGTTTTTGGTTATCGAAAGCTGGCTTGCCAGGACGGGGTGCTAGATACGAACGTCGTGATAATGCATCTGCCTTCCCTTGGTACTTCCCCAGACGATATGTAATTTTGAAGTCGAAACGCGTGAGGAAGTGGGCCCACCGAGCTTGACGTCGATTCAACACACGAGCATCTTGAAAGTAGGCAAGGTTCTTGTGGTCACTAAATACGGTGACCGGATGACAGGATCCCTCCAGAAAATGCCTCCATTGCATAAAAGAATTCACTATTGCCAATAGCTCCTTATCATGAATTTCGTAGTTCATTTCGGCGGCGTCAAACTTGCGTGAGTGAAAAGCCACAGGATGTAGCTTTTCATCATTCCCCTGTTGTGATAGAATGCTCCCCAATGCAAAATCCGATGCATCAGCTTCGATAATGAATAGTTTTTCCGGATCGACATGAGCTAGAATTGGAGCCGATGTAAATGCCTTTTTAAGACTCTCGAATGCCACATCTGTTTCTTCAGTCCAGATGAACGGGTGTCCCTTCCTGGGAAGTTGTGTTAGAGGTAGAACGATCTTTGAGTAATCTTGTATGAACTTCCAGTAAAAATTGGCAAAGCCTAGGAAGCATTGCACATCCCACACCGAACGCGGAGTCTGCCATTCTACCACCGTTCTGACCTTAGCTGGGTCCATGGAGATGCCTTCTGACGAAATGATGTAGCCGAGAAATTCCACTTGGTTGCATCCGAAACTACATTGTTCCAGCTTTGCATACAGACCATGTTCTCGAAGTCGTTTTAGTACTAATAGTACATGAGAATCATGTTCTTCTTGGGTCTTTGAATAAACCAGTAGATCATCCAAATAGATGATCAAACAATCATCCAAAAGATCTCGGAATATATCATTAGCCATGTGCTGGAAGACTGTCGGTGCATTAGTGAGGCCGAACGGCATGACCTTATACTCGAAGTGCCCATATCTGGTGCGAAACGCGGTCTTCCATTCGTCTCCTGGTCGGATCTGTACGAGGTTATATGCTCCCCGTAAGTCGATCTTCGTGAAGAACCTGACACCATTGATCCATTTTGAAAGACGTGAGATAAGGGGAAGAGCATACCTATTCCTGATTGTAACCTTATTCAGGCCACGGTAATCTACAACGAGACGAAGCGATCCATCCTTTTTCTTGACGAAGAAAATGGGCGCGCCCGCTGGAGATTTCGAATGCCGGATGAAACCATTTTCCAAATTCTCCTCTATATAGGCCCGAAGGACTTCCAACTCGGTTGGTGACAAATTGTAGATCGGTCCCCATGGCGGCTCTTTTCCCGGTTGTAAATCGATGGGGCAATCGTACAGTTGATGATGAGGAAGTGTGTTGGCTTGTACTTTATCGAACACATCGGCGTAATGATGATACTTCTCGGGAAGTTGAATGGTGGATTCCTCTTTAGTGGTTTTGGAGGGGTTTACTGATATTGCAAAGAGGAACATTTCCTCCTTGTGCCCTTCTTTACGCAACTGACGTAGCGAAATGGTTGCCATCTTCTGAGTTGACCCTTGGGTTTGTCGACAACGGATTTCTCTTGTTCTCCAATCTATGTTTGGGTTATGTAACTCGAACCACGGTAATCCTAAAACTATGGGATGTTCTGGGATACTAATAATATTAAATGATACTACACATGCTAAGTTACTTGGGCTAATGGGAATGGAACCACTAATGGGCTACACAGATCTAGGTCTGTCCAACCAAACGGCTCCTATTTTGGCTGGACTTAGTCGTTTAACTCTTCTTCTAACTGACTAAGGACATCAAATCTGTTTGCTAGATCTGGGCTATTAGTACTATTAGGACTATCAGATATCCCTACTGAAATATGCTCGGGTTTAGTACAATTAGAACTAGAGACTATTTGGTTTACCTGTCTTCTTGGCCTATGGGGGCAATTTATTGCAATATGTCCTGGTCCACCGCAGTAAAGACATAGTCGATTTGTATGGCGTCGCTGCTTTTCTTCTTTGGATAATGGCCCTCGACGACGTGTAGTGTCAATTTCCATTGGAGTCGGAGTATTCGCTGGAGGCGCATTATATGACTCCCTCGGAAAAGGTCTTGCTACCACTGAGGCGTAGGTGGGCTCTGATCTTGCCCTCGGCATCTATAGTTGTCGTTCCGAACGTCGCTCAAAGAGGCGGTTGTCACATCTCACCGTGCGACTGATTGCTTCTGTTAAGAACTTTGGCTCTTCGGGGAAGGTCAAGAGTAAATCCTTGACGTCGTTGCGTAAACCATAACGGAATTGCTCCATCAACGCTTGATCATCCCAAGGGATATCAGCGGCGAGTAGGCGAAAATCTGCAGCATATGCGGAGGCTGGACGGTCACCTTGGCGTAATCGCCGAATTTTGTTGATTGCGGTCCTGATGCTATCAGTATCTCCGAAACATGCTTTAAACTCACCTAGAAACTCTTCAAAATTGTTGAGTAACGGAGATTCCTTTTCTAATAGTGGAGCGAACCATGCCAACGCTGAGCCACTTAACAAAGTGCCTACTAAACCCACTCGTGATGCATCGGTGGGATACTGGGAAGGATGCATTTGAATAACTAATCGTACCTAGTTAAGGAACCCTCTAAACTGCGATCGCGTTCCATCGAACTTCGTAGGAAGGCCAATCTTGGGTTCTTTATGAATCCCTTGTGTTTCGGGCCCTTGTTGTTGCATCGCTTCGATGGTTGCTTCGAGTTGTTGCACGCGTAACGCAAGTTCCCCATGTTGTTGTTGCGTTTGTTGCTTTTCTAAGGAGATTTGCTGAAGATCCCCCAACAACCGTTGGTTTTCTTGTTCCAAAGCATGGAACTTCTCTTTCAAGCATTGAAATTCCGAGAAAACAGATTGATATTCTTCAGCGATAACAGTGGCCACGGGATGAAAGAAAAGAGGAATAAGAGATTAGTAGGAAATGAGAGAGACAGAAGGTAGGGAAAATCCGTTCAAACTGTCAGGAACAGTACTAAGACAGAGAAGGACTTAGTACTAAAAGAAGTATTAGTACTAAGAGAGGTGAAGAACTCTCGAGAGAAGGAAAGAGTGAGTGAGAGGGAGGGAGAGAGAGATCGAGAAAGAGTGAGAGTGATGATAAGAAAAGATATATATTATGTGAAGAAAATGTACAGTAGCTAGGAGGCTTAAGACTGGCATTGAACCGATTTGGTTCGAAATAAAGCCTTGTGCCTCCTTTGATAGTGTTCTAAGGAATACTCCTGAAGTTTCTAGAATGTTCTAGAGAAATCTGGAATATACATCAATTTTTTATAATAAAACATGAATGAAAATAATATTTTACGTATTACAATGTATAATCTAATGGTCAAGAGCTCGACCCATGTAGCATAAGGTCATGGGTTCGAGACTTGCCATATCATTACACTATCTCTCTCTCTCTCTGTCTCTCTCTCTCTCTCTCTTTCCTTAACAAATAGACAAATTTAGCTAATTCAAACAAAAAGTTGAATAGGTAGATCTAAGAGCAGATAGAGACAGATTCACAAACACACAAACATGCGCATGCTCAAAACCTAGACATGGCTTTCATCGCCAAGATTCGAGCACTTTAATGAAGAAGAAGAGGAAGAAGAAGTTAGAAGTTAAAGAGGAGGAAGAGGAAAAAGTATTGGTTTGGCTTTGAAGTCACGTTGGAATGTGTATGTGTGAAATAGAAAGAGAGTAGAAAAAAAAGAAGAAGAAAAAGAAAGAAGAAAAGGAAGGAGAGGATGGGAATCAGACACAAAAGGAAGAATTGATAACAAACAGAAGAAGAAGAGAAGAGAGAAAACAAGCTGCACAGAAACTCGAAGAAGACACAGAAATTGGAGAAAAAGACGAGGATAGAAATACAAAATGAAGAAAAAGAGAGGCAATTCAAGGAATTTAAAAAACGGAAGGGTACTATAAAGAATTTTGTACTTGGTTGTTGGTGGTTTATTTTTTTATTCCTTGTTAATATTCATTTGAGTCATTATGTTCTATCTATCTTGTCTCTCTTCTTCACACACACAAACACACATCTAATCTATTCTGCATAACACAATTACTCTAGGTAATTATTTACACAAAAGATATAAAAAAGTTGATTGTCTTTTAAATCTATTGCATCTAATCTTTTTAAGATCGAAAAGATTACTAATTATTATTTTTCCTTAAAAATACACAAAGTTACTTTTCGTATTTAGTCAAATTTTGACATTTTTCAAATTTACCAAATGGTGAAATTTTTAGCTTTTTCATCAAGTTTTTGAGAACATGTGATACTCGTACCAAGGTGTTTTGTGAAATAGACCGAATATTCCTTATCCCTCCACTGGTGAATGTGAACATGTTAGATGCATTTAAATTATTTGGCATCCCTTTTGCTACCTTTCTCTCTCTTTTACAACTCTCAAACCCTCCGCATCATGTCAATGTGTAGCAAACCTAAAAGGTACTTACAATTGCATCTAGATGTGTTCTTGTTGATGGTGATGTGCATATGTGTATAGGTTTGTGTATACGCTTATATAACTATATGGAGATTGGTGTCAATATGTGGGTATGTATGTATATAACTATGTAAATAAGTGTTTGTATTGTACATGTGCAATAACTTGTATGGGCATATTTGTGTCTATATGTATTCGTGTATGGATGTGAATAGTTGTGCTTAAATATAAGTGTGCTTCTGTACATGTGTGTGAATGTGATTTTTTGTAAGAGTGAGTTTTTATAACGGGAAATTGCATTGCATGGGTGAGAGACATAAAGAACAAGGAAACGGTTAAAAACAATTCCAAAAGTGGACGTTATGAGTCTCCGATTGATGCCACGTAACTTTTCTGCTTTTTATTGCCTTGTATAACAAGGTTCAAACCCTTGTCCTAATTGTTTAAGCGATTAGCATTGTCATATGAGCAAGCTCAAAATTTCGTAAGTAATAAGGTGAAGGGCTCAAACTTCATTAAAGATAATTGACTTTTCAAGGATTGCTATTTAATCAATTATATTCCGCTTAAAGAAAGGAGATACAACAATTAAGGATGGTGGAGCATCTATACAAGAATTACAACCTGATGTTGTTGAAGGAGATACAACAATTAAGGATGCTCAAAGAATCAAAATGAGTACAAGACCATATGGGAAGGGATTCATACTTGGGAACCAAGCAGCACATGCTCGGGCAAACTCACCACCTTGTTCACGATCGAGGTCTACTACAACAGAAACATCAACACAAGATCGGACACAGAAAGGGAAAACTCGGTCTCTACGCGAAATCTATGATGCTACAAATATGATAGAGAACTTCTTCGTATCTATTGTAGATTTAGATGTTTCTGCATTACATTCATATGTTACAAACGATACGGTTGCATTTGTTCCTATACTTACATTGAGACAGGTTCTACAAAGCCCAGACAAAGACAAATGGCTGGAGGCAGTACAAGTTGAGGTTGATGCACTATACAAGAATCACACATGGACAGTTGTCCAAAAGCCACCTAACTCAAATGTGGTAAGTTGTAAGTGGTTCTTTACAAAGAAATATGATGCCCATGGGAATATTCGCTTTAAGGCACGACTTGTTGCAAAGGGTTTCACTCAGATTCCCAATGTGGATTATCATGAGACTTTTTCTCGTACACTCAAACTCACCTCTCTCCTTATTTTTGCAATTGTTATCCGGTCGGCAAAGGAGCTAAGGTCGCCGAGACCAGGGTGTGAAAGGGGAATTGTTAATTGGGAATCTGTTGTAATTATTAGTCTTAATATATTAATATATGAGAAGATGTGGACGGACGGACTGAATCGGTATGCCGATCCGGATCCGGACCCATCTTGAATAGGTGCCGGTTGGCACCGTTTTGTACTTCGCACCGGTGACCTATATAAAGGCCCGGTTACAATGTAGTCATTAACGGAGAGCCATATAAACCTTTTGTTTAATCATTGAGTATTGTTCACCGTTCTGTGCTTATTGTATATCTTACGTGTGTTAATGACGTATTACTAAGTAACCGATTAAGGTCCAATTAAGCGTTGTGTCGTAAGTTATCTTGCTGTAACACCCTTTGGTGAAGTGTCTTACGTGGACACCCTATGTTAGGCTGTTGTCCAGCCCTAAGGATTAACACAATTTTTGGCGACCACGATGGGATCAACACTGGCGAATCCACCTTGACCCCATCATATGTTGCGATGATCAAGCCTGCTCGGTTCTGAGGCATAACGGGGGGTCGAGTTGCAATTCCGGCGCTGCCTGCTGACCACTTTGCCGTTCAAGTTCCAGTTGTGTTTTGGCTGGCCGCTCTTGTTCTACTTGTTCTTGGCCGACTGAGGAAGGTGGCACATGCATTACCGATGCTTGCGTTTCGGGGCTTGCCCTTTCTTGACCCGCCGGTATTGCCTGTTGTGCAGGGGCTTCTAAGACCGGTTCCATCCAAACCGGTTTCGGTTCCTCCCTTGGCGTGGGATTCTCGGTGTGGGGTCAAGGCATTCCATCCTTCTATGGGTCCGAATGCTTCCCAGCTGATTCTGCGGTGCTCGTCTTCGGCCACCGCTGGAGGTGCTCTGTAGGTTCTTCCTCCGTTTCCTCCTCCTGAGTTCCGCCATTCATTCTTGCCGCCAGGGTGTCCGTTTCTTGCTGCATCGGTCGGCGGAGTGTGCTTTTCAGGAGCCGTGCCAGGGTCTCCTCCTGCTTGTCCGTCGGCTGCTTCCGGATGGCGCGCTCCTTCGCCGCCTGCTCCGTGTCGGTTGTCTTCCCCTGAATGGTCTTGGTAGCCAACAACTGTTGTCGTTTTGAAGCAGCTTTCGAGATGCCGTCCATTACTCTTCCCCGCTTCTTGGTCTGGAAGGGCTCGACAGGTGGCGCCAATAGGGTGAGCCATTGCGCCATCGCATGCCATATTTTCCGGCCTTCTTTGGCTTCCTTACCTCTTACGGTGTCAATAGCCGCACACAATCTGTCGGCGATCAGCACCGGCCAATCCACCTTGACCCCTTCGTATGTTGCGATGATCAAGCCTGCTCGGTTCTGAGGCATAACGGGGGGTCGAGGGTATACGTGGCCGAACTCATGGAGTACACGGGAAATTTCTCGGATTAACATATCTTCTCCGCCCTATGTCCTGTAGCCCTTGCTGGCTAGAGAATACTTGTCGAAGTATTTGATGAGCCGTTCGGAGGTAGGGTTGTCAATGGTATAGATGCCCCCCTCCGGAAGGTTTGCCAGTGCACGGATCTCTTCCTCCGTGATGAGCTCGATGTCTATTTCTTTGATGATCTTGTCGGCTTCTTTGTGTGGTGGTGCGTCCATGATTGTGAGGAACCCCTCCAATCCGTGTTGTCATAGCCATTTCTTGGCGGCCTCAGAGAGAGTCTGGCAGTTCATGTCTGCGTCGAGGTCGGACAGCGTTGGTGAGGGCTGTGTATGAGGAAGCTCTGTGTGAGGAGGCTCTGTGTAAGGAAGCTCTATGTGTGTTGGCTCTCTTCTGATGATCTTTAAGTGCCTATGTGCATTTGTGCTCCTTGGTTCGCGGAAGAAGAAGGTCTCGATGCGTGGGGGGTTTTCTCTCTGCTTCTTGGCGCCTTTTTCGAGCCTCCGCGTGTGCAGGTCGTGTACTATAATAGCATTACGTGCCATGTGGTGGTGGTTTAATGCCCTATTCATAGCCCCCTCGTACCTTTTCGAAGTGCCTCTTTACTCCTCGTTTGCATGGCCGTTCCCACCACTCCTTTGCATGATTTCTTTGATTCGATTCGATTCGATTTTTTTTTATTTTTTATTTTTTAAATATCAATTGTTAAATTAATTCCTCTCCGGTCCTATCGAACCCTTACCCAAATGAGCAATCTTGCCGGCCTCGTGCCGGTTTGCCGTCCTCTTATCCAACCCGTGTGCTGGCTCTTTGTCTCCCTTACCGGTTTCGTTGTTGCTGATTGCTAATCGGGTTGTCGTTGTTTCCGGTATGCCGGTATCTGGTTCGGCATCGGCCTTTTCTTGTTCAAATGGGTTCCTTGGCATGGGTCCCTTGTATGGGTTTAGTCAAAATCCGTTGACCCACTTACCCAGGACCTCGCCGGCAAGTGTCCCTAACTGGTAGGATCCATTGAACTCGTGTGTGATCCAGTACGGTCCGGTCCACCGAAACCGTAGTTTCCCCGACATCTTGCCCATCCGGGTTTGGAACACTAGTATTGGCTTGCCGATTCCAAACATCTTTTCATTTCCTTTTCAGTGGCGATCCACAAACGCCTTTCTTCGCCGCTGCTTTAGTTCCAGGTGCATGATACTCGCTAGTCGGTGTTCTTCTAGTTCACACAGAGCTGCTAACCGAATTGCCTCCGATTCGTTCTCGTTTAACCGTTCCCTAATCTGAATCCGTAAGCTCGAGACCTGGAACTCTACCGGCATGACGGCCTCCAATCCAAATGCTAGCCGGAACGGTGTGGTTTGGATGCTTGTTTCGTAAGTTGTCCGGTAAGCCCATAGGGCGCTGTGCAACTTTGTATCCCAGTCTATCCGGTTTTCGTTGACGATTTTCTGAAGGATATTCTGTAGCATTTTATTTGTTGACTTGGCCAACCCGTTTGCTTGTGGATAGTATGGCGTGCTCCATTTATGCACCACGGCATAGAACGACGTCAAGCTTTCCACCACTTGGCCGAGGAAGTGCCATCCTTGGTCACTTACTAGTTGGATCCCCCGTTATGCCTCAGAACTGAGTAGGCTTGATCATTGCAACATACGAAGGGGTCAAGGTGGATTGGTCGGTGCTGATCGCCAACGGATTGTGTGCGGCTATTGACACTGTAAGAGGTAAGGAAGCCAAAGAAGGCCGGAAAATATGGCATGCAGTGGCACAATGGCTCGCCCTATTGGCACCACCTGTCGAGCCTGTCCAGACCAAGAAGCGGGGAAGAGTAATGGATGGCACCCCGAAAGCTGCTTCAAAACGACAGTAGTTGTTGGCTACCAAGAACACTAAGGGGAAGACAGCCGACACGAAGCAGGAGGCGAAGGAGCACGCCATCCGGAAGCAGCCGACGGACAAGTAGGAGCAGACACCGGCACAACCCCTGAAGAGCACACTCCGCCGACCGGTGCAGCAAGAAACGGACACCCTAGCGGTAAGAATGAATGCCGGAACTCGGGAGGAGGAAACAGAGGAAGAACCTACGGAGCACCTCCAGAGGCGGCCGAAGACGAGCACCGCAGAATCAACCAGGAGGCGTTCAGACCCACAGAAGGATGGAACGCCTTTACCCCACACTGAGAATCCCACGCTAGGGGAGGAACCGAAACCGGTTCGGATGGACCCGGTCTCAAAAGCCCGTGCACAACAGGCAATACCGGCGGGTCAAGAAAGGGCAAGCCCTGAAACACAAGCGCCGGTAAGGCATGTGCCACCTTCCTCAACCGGCCAATAACAAGTAGAACAAGAGCGGCCAGCCGAAACACAACTGGAACCTGAATAGCAAAGTGGTCAGCAGGCAGTGCCGGAATTGCAGCTTGACCTAGTTAGGCAGGACCGGCCACTGCCAAGTAAACCCACCAACCAACCCTCCGTTGTCGCGTTGTTACGCGTGTGTGTGGAGAAAGGCGGGACCACGGGGGTCTTGGACTAGAGAGCGATGGAGCGTAGGAAGTCGTGCTTCAGTGTTTCCGGGGCATCCCAGAAACGCACCGGAAGCAACCGAAGGGAGAGAGAGATAGAGAGAGAGAGAGCTTAACACCGACTCACGCCTTATGTAATCACCCGACGCCAACAGCAACGCGAATATACACAGACAAACGTAAACGTATATGTATGTATATATATGAAGAATACATTCCTGGCTTCCAGCCGAGCCAAGGTAGCTTACAACAGTCACCTGCTGTCAAGCCGCCGTCGGGGAGCTCTCGGGCTCGTTGCGCCGAGCGGGGTCTTGCACAGGAGATGAGCTGCAGCGAACCCTAAGCGAACACAAAGGAGAAGAAGAAGAAGAAGCTAACTCTAAACCTAACGGTATACCCTCTAATGCAAAATGGGCAACCCTTACACAAAGGGTGTTCCCTTCCTTTTATAGAACAAGGAAAGGGATGCGTTATAATGTGGGACAAATCCTGCCTTACATGGGATCGTCTGCCCCGACTTGATTACTCTTCGACGCCATAAAGGCGCCCTCGATATTCACACTAAATGTACATGGGTGCGTACACACGCTGCACCCTGCCGATGTAGCCAATGTTTCCCGGTTTCTGCCTCTTGCCGAAATTCTTCACGACATCCGCCCCCACCTAACTGCACGTCCACCGGTACGTGCCAAATCTTGTTGAAGGGTGAGAGATTTCGGCCGGTGAGAAACCGGTCTCCCGTGATCCGCATCTCAGCTCGCTGCCAGTTTGATCCGTCGGCTTCGAGTCTTCCTTCGCGCTCGCCTCCCCGTAGGCTCGTTCGACCCGTCGGTAGGTCCTCTGCCGCGATCTCCGTAGTACTCGTACTTCCGTTGGCCCTTGTTCGACCGTATGAACGCCCCGTTTCCCGTTGTAGGCCTGATGTCCTCCGCTTAAGGCATGCCCGTAGTGGCCCGCTTGGCCTCCGTTGACCAACCGTGATGTCTTGATGTTGTTTCGAGTTGGCTTCGTCTTTTCGCCGCCACCTTCCTTCTCCATGGTCTTACATTGCCGCGTCGGCTCGAACCGCCATGGTCTCTGGAACGGTGTGGAGGATCCCTTTCCGGTCTTCTCCGCGCTTGCCTTCCTGCTCCGGCACCTCCATGTGCCACATACCCTTGACCGTTGTTTGGCACTGCCTGTCCCGTACCCCGGTTCATTGCACGCCTCGTCGGCCCCTTTCCCGGCCAGATCGTGCATCACCGCTCACCCGCATACCGGTGTCCTTTGCATCCGAGGAACACCCTGTCCACACGAACCACCGCCGGCTTCCGGCCCACCATCCTCGCCGAATGGTCTCGAACCGTCGGCGCCATCCGATCCGCCACACTCGACGATGTTTGCCAAGTCGTTGCCTCCACCTGATCCGCCACGTCCACCGTGGGTCCTTGAACCACCGACTACATCCAACCCGCCATATCCGATGCCCGTGCTTTCCTCCCCGTTCAGTCCTCCCGAATGCCGTCGCCGACCCGGTTGCTCTTCCTTTGTCCACCTCGTAACTCCCCCGGATGCGCTCCCGGTCGCATGCCGGATTCCGCCCTTTGCGTGCCGCACACCTCGGCGTGCCGACTTTCTCCGCTCCGCGCTTGCCTTCCATAGGCTTTCCCCGTATGTCGATGTTGCCCTCCGAATGCGTGCTCATGCTTCGGTCCTTCAACGACCCCATCACGCGTTTTTCGCTTTCCCCCTTTTCGCCGTGCTCTCTCGCAGTAGAGCGTATCTTCATCCCGACCTCCGTGCCGGTGTCCCTCGAGGCTCTCGTTATCGCGTCGCCTCGCTTGGCCTTGTATGCCCTCCGGGAAGCCGCCGCACTTTCTCTTCCCGGCGTGTGCCCCGTTGTTCTCCGCGCATCTCCTCCGTTTTCCTAGATACGACCCTCCGCTCATGCCGATCGCGCTCGGCCCATGTCGTCGATCTTGATGTTTCGCCGCACCATCCTTCGTCCCGCGTTTGCCTCTCGAAGGCTTGATCCGACCGTCATCGTCGGTCAATCGTTGACGCTCTCTCGGATGCATGCTCGTTCTTGGGCCCTTCCCCGACCGTAGTGCATGCTTCGTGTTACGCCCTTCATCCGCCATAGACCCGACCTCCGCATCGGCCACTTCTTCCTTTGTCACCGTAGCCCGTTCCGACCCGAGCTCGCCATCTTGGACCCGCTCGTCCATTATCTCATACCGGATACCCGCTCCGATAACTTTGTCCTCTTTGGTCTTTTCGCACGTGCCCACTCCGGGCCTCTCATCCTCACGGCCACCGCCAATGCCGAACACCGTCCCGTAGTCACGCTTCGATCCGGCCCGCGATGGCCACTTGCGAGACTCTTGTTCTGTCCCAGGTGTGCCTTTCCGGCCTGACACACCTCCCCGTGTTTGCCCCTACCGGCTCCTTCCGAAACCTCGTGTCGTCGGGTCCTGTTCCCTGCCGCCACCGTCCTTCTCCCTTGGTCTTACGTTGCCACGTTGGCTGAACAGCCGGAGTCTCCTGATCGGTGTGAGGGTCCCATAGGACCAGACTCCGTTTCTATGTTTGCCGTAATTCGGGTGTCTTTTGTTTGAGTCCCTCCCAGACTCTCCTCGTGTCTTCCGCGTAGTCGGGTCCCGTTTCTCGCCGCCACCAACCTTCTCTCTTAGTCTCATGTAGCCACGTTGGCCGAACTGCCGGAGTCTCTGGTTAGCGTGGGGATCCCGTAGGACCGGACTTCCTTACGCCCATAGCCTTCGTCACCTCGCCGCCACCGTCAGTATCTTGGTCTTACGTCGACCGCGTTGCCGACTGCCGAAGTCTCTAGAACCGGTGTGAAGGATCCTCCGTAGACCGCCCATCCGTAGCCCCTTCGCCTTCGTCACCTCGCCGCCACCGTCAGTATCTTGGTCTTACTTCGACCGCGTTGCCGACTGCCGAAGTCTCTAGAACCGGTGTGAAGGATCCTCCGTAGACCGCCCAATTTGTCTCCCTGACCCTATCCCGGGTCGTCCTTTTCCGCACGCCGAGAGGGCATTTTGTTCCGCACCCTCTCTCGTGGTACCAACGTACCGTGTCCTCGGCCTCTTCGTAGGCCAGCTCTCTTCCTCCCTCCCAGAATGGTCATCCGGGAGTCCGCTCCGCCCGGTTCTCGTCCGGGTCCGTTCGTCCTTCTTTCTCTCGACCTTCGCCCTGTCGGTCTTTCTCCCCATGTAAAAGAGGGCGGCTCGTCCCGCACCCCCTTCCGTATCAACCCTTTCATGCCGAATCCGGCCCCGATCGAATGATCCACGACCGGATTACGCTCCACCCGTATCGGAATGCCGATCTCCTCGTGCCGCGTCCGTCCTCGGCCTCCTCGCAGGCCGTTTCCCATCCGACTTCGCTGTCATCGTGCCAGGACTCCTCGGTACCGCCATCCATCTCCTCGGTCTTACATGGGCATACGGGCCCGAATGCCGACTTCTCCAGAATCGGGTCCAAGGGTTTCGTCCGTTCCTTCCCCGTATCGTCTCGCGGGTGATTCTTGGTCTATCGCCGCCGCCTTCCTCCGCTTGGGACTTACGTGGGCACTCGGGCCCGACTGCCATCGTCTCGGGAGAAAATGTGGGAAGACACAAAGAATCGCCCGTCCGTTTTACGCCCTTGTCCGTAGCCACCGACTCTTCGTGGTCGGCGGTCGTCTTCTTATCGATCGTGCAAGCCCCGTCTTGGCTCGCTTCTCCAACGACCGGGGTCTCGGGCTGACACGCCCGAATCCGCTGGTCCCAACGTTCTGGTTCCGCGATCGGTATCTCGGCCTCGTCCTTGGCCGTTCTATCTCCGCAAGTTGAGAGGGTGTTTCGTTCCGCACCCTCTCCCGTGGTACCGTGGTACCGATCTTCCGCCGTCGCGTGGCGCAAGTCCGTCTTCTCATTCTCGGCTTGCGGCTCCCGTCTTTCCTCTTCCTCGAGCATCGCCTTGAGAGCTGCATACGCCTCCGCAATCCTGGCCCCAACGTCGATTCTGGCCAACTCCCTTTGTCGTTCGGCCTCTTCCCGCTATGATGGCACGCCGTCGCGTACCTTCCTCTTAGCCTTCTCAGCTCGCTCGTTGTCTAGCCTTTGGCACACCCTTCCGACCTTCGACCAGTCCTCCGTAAGCCCATTCGCTCCGTCATCGTCTTCAAGCTCAATCCCGATGGCTTCCCGTTCCGCTCGGTCGATTGACCTGACGAACGAAAGGACTTTGTCCGCCCCCACCAAACCTTGTTCCCGCAAGCCGTCGCTCGAACTCTCGGAATGCCTTGGTCGCGCCCCGGTGGGTCTTTGCCGATGCTACCCACTGGTCAAAGTCGTGTCGTCCCCGGCTCTTCCGCCGTCCTCCGTATGCCTTCAGGAGCGCCTCTTCGAAGGCCTCCCACGAACTATGAGCATCACGGAGCTCCTTTATTTCCGCATGCATCCGGACAGCCACGACCCAACAGAAGAACTCCAGCCTCAACGCCTCGTCTACGCCACGCTCCTCCATTTCCGCGTTGTAGGCTTCCAAGTAAGATGGGACTTTGTCCCCGTTGAAACGGCCGACTCTTTCGACCACTCCCTCAACCGCCTGTTGCGCTGCTTCTCGCCTCATCACCACTCGTGCCGACTCCAACACCACTTCGGCCACCATCTCCGCAAGGTCGTCATCTTCCGACTCCATCCTCCCTTGCCGCGTTTCACGTCGGGTTCACCAAAGATGTCGCGTTGTTACGCGCATGCGTGGAGAAAGGCGGGACCACGGGGGTCTTGGACTAGAGAGCGATGGAGCGTAGGAAGTCGTGCTTCAGTGTTTCCGGGGCATCCCAGAAACGCACCGGAAGCAACCGAAGGGAGAGAGAGAGAGAGAGAGAGAGCTTAACACCGACTCACGCCTTATGTAACCACCCGACGCCAACAGCGACGCGAATATACACAGACAAACATAAACGTATATGTATGTATATATATGAAGAATACATTCCCGGCTTCCAGCCGGGCCAAGGTAGCTTGCAACAGTCACCTGCTGTCAAGCCGCCGTTGGGGAGCTCTCGGGCTCGTCGCATCGAGCGGGGTCTTGCACAGGATATGAGCTGGAGCGAACCCTAAGCGAACACAAAGGAGAAGAAGAAGAAGAAGCTAACTCTAAACCTAACGGTATACCCTCTAATGCAATATGGGCAACCCTTACACAAAGGGTGTTCCCTTCCTTTTATAGAACAAGGAAAGGGATGCGTTACAATGTGGGACAAATCCCGCCTTACATGGGATTGTCTGCCCCGACTTGACTACTCTTCGGCGCCATAAAGGCGCCCTTGATATTCACACTAAATGTACATGGGTGCATACACACGCTGCACCCCGCCGATGTAGCCAATGTTTCCCGGTTTCTGCCTTTGGCCGAAATTCTTCATGACACCGTGCAGATGCAACAATAGGGCACCGGTAGCCAATGGCTCTGGTGGATAGGAGAGCAGGTTGCCGGAGTGATACTGTATGTAGAGGCGGAAGAACGAGCGCAGATGGAACGGTTGCTAGTCACAACCGATGAACTAGAGACGGCCCGGTCAAGGATCCGGTGCCTTGAACAAGACTTGGATCGGGTCACAGAAGACATGGCCAAAATGGCCTTAACTGCAACACAAATCCAAGCACCGGTGACTCTGGTGGATGTACAGAAAAAAGAAACAACCACGCCTGTAAATACGAATAAGATCCCAGCGACAGAAACCGTCCTGGAGAAAGATGCGGAGCAAGCCCAAGAGCTTGCCGAATTAAGGGACAAACTTGCCGCACAAGAAGCATGATGGAGCTGCCAACGAGATGTGAAGAAAGCGAGAGAAGAGGAGTTAAAGAAGATTGTTGAAAACCTCCGCCGGGTAGAAGAAAATCTGCTGAAAGGGCATCAAGCTTACGAACGGCTAAAGGAGGAAAAAGAAAAATTGCTATAGGAGAAGGACAAGCTGCAACGGATGGCGGAAACAGAAATCGAAAGGCTGAAAGAAGAACTCCGTCAACAAAAGGACCGAGAAGACCGCGCTTGCCAGCAAATCAACCAGCGGCTGAAGCAGAAGACAGAGGAGTTCGACCACCTGCACCGGAACTTTAAGAGCTTGGACACGGAGCATAAGCAACAACAAGAAAGGATGGCCGAGCTCCGGCAGGGAGTTGATTGGGCCACCACGGCACTCGTCGACGAATGGGCTGAGAATACAAAGCTATTGGAGGAAGCGACGAGGGACCGGATGGAGCTCCACGAGCATCACAATGAAGAAAAGGAGAGGGCGACAATGGTGTTACAAAGGTTGCAAACAACCTATCAAAGTCAATTGTTGCATTATAGGGAGTTGGAGGCGGATACGGTCAGAATCATCAAGGAATTTAAAGAGGAGCGACAAGCCGCGGAGAACAAATCACAGATGGGAACCGAACGGATCAAGTGCATCCTCCGGGCATGGCTAAAGAAGACCAAACGCTTGATTGACGAGAGCTCTGTGCGATGGTGGACGAAATGAGTGTAGAATACGGCTGAACTCTAGTTGCTCAGGGCGGACGCGAAAAACCGGCGGATGGAAGGTGACGACTGTTACATGCTCACATCGGGGACTTCACCACCATAAAGGATGAGCTGGCAGAGGATTTCACATCTCTGGCGGATGAGCAATTTGTGCAGGTCCAGCAACTAATAGCTCAACTGGATGACGATCGGAGGGAGGCTCAAATCTAGTTTGAGAGCTATGAGCGGTCCCGGCTTAGGGAAGAAAAAGCAAGGCAGGCGGCAGCGGTCAACCTCAGTGATGAGGAACCGTCGCCGGTACAAGGACCAGACGGAAACCAAGCCGGGGTAAGTCAACCAGGGACAACTCCGACGGAGGAAACAACGAAGGAAACGCTAGTGCAAGAGCAACAATCGGAGTCACAGCCGGAGTCGGAGCAGCCACCACAACAGTCAGCACACTAGCCACAGCAGCAACAATAGATTCCCGTCGAGCCATTGGAAACTCTGGAGCAAAGCATACTGGACATTTTGGACGAAGAGTAACAGGGCCAGATAATGGATTCGATGTACAAGGTACTGTCCCACGGGCGTGCCATGTGTTACCCGGTGTCATGATATGGCAAGACTCGAACCCATGACCTTATACTACATGGGTCGAGCTCTTGACCATTAGACTCTACATTGTAATACATAGAATATTATTTTCATTTATGTTTCATTATAGAAAATTGATGTATATTCCAGATTTCTCTGGAACATTCTAGAAACTTCAGGAGTATTCCTTAGAACACTATAAAAGGAGGCACAAGGCATTATTTCGAACCAAATCGGTTCAACGCTAGTCTGAAGCCTCCTAGCTACTGTACATTTTCTTCACATAATATATATCTTTTCTTATCATCACTATCTCTCTCTCTCTCAATCTCTCTCTCCCTCCCTCTCACTCACTCTTTCCTTCTCTCGAGAGTTCTTCACCTTTCTTAGTACTAATACTTCTTTTAGTACTAATTCCTTCTCTGTCTTAGTACTGTTCCTGACAGTTTGAACCTATTTTCCTACCTTCTGTCTCTCTCATTTCCTACTAATCTCTTATTCCTCTCATCCCATGGCCACTGTTAGCGCTGAAGAATATCAATCTGTTTTCTCGGAATTTCAATGCTTGAAAGAGAAGTTCCATGCTTTGGAACAAGAAAACCAACGGTTGTTGGGGGATCTTCAGCAAATCTCCTTAGAAAAGCAGCAAACGCAACAACAGCATGGGGAACTTGCATTACGCGTGCAACAACTCGAAGAAACCATCGTAGCGATGCAACAACAAGGGCCCGAAACACAAGGGATTCATAAAGAACCCAAGATTGGCCTTCCCACGAAGTTCGATGGAACGCGATCGCAGTTTAGAGGGTTCCTTAACCAGGTACGATTAGTTATTCAAATGCATCCTTCCCGGTATCCCACCGATGCATCACGAGTGGGTTTAGTAGGCACTTTGTTAAGTGGCCCAGCGTTGGCATGGTTCGCTCCACTATTAGAAAAGGAATCTCCGTTACTCAACAATTTTAAAGAGTTTCTAGGTGAGTTTAAAGCATGTTTCGGAGATACTGATAGCATCAGGACCGCAATCAACAAAATTCGGCGATTACGCCAAGGTGACCGTCCAGCCTCCGCATATGCTGCAGATTTTCGCCTACTCGCCGCTGATATCCCTTGGGATGATCAAGCGTTGATGGAGCAATTCCGTTATGGTTTACGCAACGACGTCAAGGATTTACTCTTGACCTTCCCCGAAGAGCCAAAGTTCTTAACAGAAGCAATCAGTTGCACGGTGAGATGTGACAACCGCCTCTTTGAGCGACGTTCGGAACGACAACTATAGATGCCGAGGGCAAGATCAGAGCCCACCTACGCCTCAGTGGTAGCAAGACCTTTTCCGAGGGAGTCATATAATGCGCCTCCAGCGAATACTCCGACTCCAATGGAAATTGACACTACACGTCGTCGAGGGCCATTATCCGAAGAAGAAAAGCAGCGACGCCATACAAATCGACTATGTCTTTACTGCGGTGGACCAGGACATATTGCAATAAATTGCCCCCATAGGCCAAGAAGACAGGTAAACCAAATAGTCGCTAGTTCTAATTGTACTAAACCCGAGCATATTTCAGTAGGGATATCTGATAGTCCTAATAGTACTAATAGCCCAGATCTAGCAAACAGATTTGATGTCCTTAGTCAGTTAGAACAAGAGTTAAACGACTAAGTCCAGCCAAAATAGGAGCCGTTTGGTTGGACAGCCCTAGATCTGTGCAACCCATTAGTGGTTCCATTCCCTCTAAGCAAGTTAGTGATGTGTTCGTAGCCCAAGTAATAGTTAGTACTAAAAGTACCCATCCAGTACATGTCCTAGCACTCCTAGATTCCGGAGCTAACTCTTGCTTTATGGATAAGAAATTTGCTCAAGCTCATAAGATATCCCTAAGAAAACTCCAGTGTCCAGCCTTTGTAGTAGTCATTGATGGACATCCCATTGCTTCCGGAAATATCATAGAAGAGTCAGAGCCCATTAATATTGTCCTAAATAACTTAGCATGTGTAGTATCATTTAATATTATTAGTATCCCAGAACATCCCATAGTTTTAGGATTACCATGGTTCGAGTTACATAACCCAGACATAGATTGGAGAACAAGAGAAATCCGGTGTCGACAAACCCAAGGGTCAACTCAGAAGATGGCAACCATTTCGCTACATCAGTTGCGTAAAGAAGGGCACAAGGAGGAAATGTTCCTCTTTGCAATATCAGTAAACCCCTCCAGCACCACTAAAGAAGGGTCCACCGTTCAACTTCCCGAGAAGTATCGTCATTACGCCGATGTGTTCGATAAAGTACAAGCCAACACACTTCCTTATCATCGACTGTATGATTGCCCCATCGATTTACAACCGGGAAAAGAGCCGCCATGGGGACCGATCTACAATTTGTCACCAACCGAGCTGGAAGTCCTTCGGGCCTATATAGAGGAGAATTTGGAAAATGGTTTCATCCGGCATTCGAAATCTCCAGCCGGCACGCCCATTTTCTTCGTCAAGAAAAAGGATGGATTGCTTCGTCTTGTTGTAGATTACTGTGGCCTGAATAAGGTTACAATCAGGAATAGGTATTCTCTTCCCCTTATCTCAAGTCTTTTAGAACGGATCAATGGTGCCAGGTTCTTCACGAAGATCGACTTACGGGGAGCATATAACCTCGTACGGATCCGACCAGGAGACGAATGGAAGACCGTTGTTTCGCACCAGATATGGGCACTTCGAGTATACGGTCATGCTGTTCGGCCTCACTAATGCACCGACAGTCTTCCAGCACATGGCTAATGATATATTCCGAGATCTATTGGAAGATTGTTTGATCATCTATTTGGATGATCTACTGGTTTATTCAAAGACCCAAGAAGAACATGATTCTCATGTACTATTAGTACTAAAACGACTTCGAGAACATGGTCTGTATGCAAAGCTGGAAAAATGTAGTTTCGGATGCAACCAAGTGGAATTTCTCGGCTACATCATTTCGTCAGAAGGCATCTCCATGGACCCAGCTAAGGTCAGAACGGTGGTAGAATGGCAGACTCCGCGTTCGGTGTGGGATGTGCAATGCTTCCTAGGCTTTGCCAATTTTTACTGGAAGTTCATACAAGATTACTCAAAGATCGTTCTACCTCTAACACAACTTACCAGGAAGGGACACCCGTTCATCTGGACTGAAGAAACAGATGTGGCATTCGAGAGTCTTAAAAAGGCATTTACATCGGCTCCAATTCTAGCTCATGTCGATCCGGAAAAACTATTCATTATCGAAGCTGATGCATCGGATTTTGCATTGGGGAGCATTCTATCACAACAGGGGAATGATGAGAAGCTTCATCCTGTGGCTTTTCACTCACGCAAGTTTGACGCCGCCGAAATCAACTACGAAATTCATGATAAGGAGGTATTGGCAATAGTGGATTCTTTTATGCAATGGAGGCATTTTCTGGAGGGATCCTCTCATCCGGTCACCGTATTTAATGACCACAAGAACCTTGCCTACTTTTAGGATGCTCGTGTGTTGAATCGACGTGAAGCTCGGTGGGCCCACTTCCTCACGCGTTTCGACTTCAAAATTACATATCGTCCGGGGAAGCACCAAGGGAAGGCCGATGCATTATCATGGCATTCGTACCTAGCACCCCGTCCCGGGGAGCCAGCTTTCGATAACCAAAAACAAGTCATCTTGGGACCGGCACGACTACAAGCAACAAAGATCTTTGACATGCCCATGGATTCCCGCGTTATCGATACCATACGCGAAGACTTGAAGACAGATGCGTTCACCCAAGCTATACTAGCACAAATTGATCCCTCTCGAGCGTCGTGTTCACAGTCGCAACCACCAGGTACGGACTATCGGCAATTCAAATACCATGATGGATTACTCTTCTTTAAAGAACTTTTGTATGTTCCTAATGTTTCTTGCCGCCTTCAAGTAGTACAAAACTGTCATGACACATATACAGCTGGGCATTTTGGTAGTACTAAAATACTACATTTAGTACAACGATCATTCTGGTGGCCCTGTATGCGACAATTTGTCGAGGATATTGTTTGGACTTGTGATACATGTTGCAGAGCGAAAATGCCAAGGCATCATCCATATGTTTTATTAAAACCATTACCAAATCCAAGCAAGCCGTGGCAATCCATTGCTCTAGACTTCATCACAGATCTTCCAGTCTCTAAGGGGTTCAATGCGATTCTAATGGTGGTCGATCGATATACAAAGATGGCTCATTTCTTGCCATGTACTAAGGAGATCTCCAGTGAAGACACTACTGAAATTGTCATGCGTGAAGTATGTCGGCATCATGGACTTCCCGATAGTATCATCAGCGATCGTGGACCCCAGTTCGTGTCAAAATTCTGGAAGCACCTTTTTAACATGCTCAAGGTCACTTGTAACCTCTCCTCCGGCTACCACCCACAAACCGACGGCAAAGCCGAACGAACCAATCAAACACTGGAGCAGTATCTGCGGTGCTTTCCCAGCTATCATCAGGATGACTGGGCAGATATTCTCCACTTCGCCGAATTTGCCTATAACAACTCTATCCACGCATCCACGAAAGTTACGCCATTTTATGCTTATACGGGATGTCACCCCGGGTGGTGTGTACTTGAAACCCCAGAGGTGTCCACAAATCCTCGCGCAGAGGATCGTTTGGAGAGGTTACGCAAGAGACAAGCAGATTTATCTACTCATCTCTAACAAGCTCAACAAACACACAAGGTTTATGCGGATCGTCATCGACTCCCATCTAGTTTTTACATTGGAGATCGGGTATGACTACTCCGACGACACATCAAGACTACTCGCCCATGCGAGAAGTTGGATTATCGGAGATTAGGTCCTTTCCGTATTATCAGAAAGATTAATGATGTCGCTTTTCGTCTTGATCTACCTCCACAACTTCGGATACATCCGGTGTTTCATAGTTCTCTCCTCGAACCCTATCAAGAGAGCACCATCCCAGGACGTATTACACAGCCTCCACCCCCGATCGAGCCTGTAGATGGACTTGAGTACGAGGTTGCCGCCATCCTTGATTCCAAGCTTGTTCGCAACAAGTTCTACTATCTAGTCGACTGGCTAGGATATAGTCCCAGCGAGCTTACTTGGGAACCGATAGAGAATGTCACCAATGCTCGTGCTCTTCTTGAAGACTTCCATCGTCAATATCCAGACAAACCGGGTCCTCAATCCAAAACGACTCGTTACACTCATCGTTTTAAAAGGGGGATAGTGTCATGATATGGCAAGACTCGAACCCATGACCTTATACTACATGGGTCGAGCTCTTGACCATTAGACTATACGTTGTAATACGTAGAATATTATTTTCATTTATGTTTTATTATAGAAAATTGATGTATATTCCAGATTTCTCTGGAACATTCTAGAAACTTCAGGAGTATTTCTTAGAACACTATAAAAGGAGGCACAAGGCATTATTTCGAACCAAATCGGTTCAACGCTAGTCTTAAGCCTCCTAGCTACTGTACATTTTCTTCACATAATATATATCTTTTCTTATCATCTCTCTCTCTCTCTCTCTCTCTCTCGATCTCTCTCTCCCTCCCTCTCACTCACTCTTTCCGTCTCTTGAGAGTTCTTCACCTCTCTTAGTACTAATACTTCTTTTAGTACTAATTCCTTCTCTGTCTTAGTATTGTTCCTGACACCCGGCCGGCAAAGGAGCTAAGGACGCCGAGACCAGGGTGTGAAAAGGGGAATTGTTAATTGGGAATCTGTTGTAATTATTAGTCTTAATATATTAATATATGAGAAGATGTGGAAGGATGGACCGAATCGGTATGCCGATCCAGATCCGGACCGATCCCTAATAGGTGTCGGTTGGCACCGTTTTGTACTTCGCACCGGTGACCTATATAAAGGCCCGATTACAATGTAGTCATTAACGGAGAGTAATATAATCCCTTTGTTTAATCATTGATTATTGTTCACTGTTCTGTGCTTATTGTATATCTTACGTGTGTTAATGACGTATTACTAAGTAACCGATTAAGGTCCAATTAAGTGTTGTGTCGTAAGTTATCTCGCCGTAACATCCTTTGGTGAAGTGTCTTAAGTGGACAGCCTATGTTAGGCTGTTGTCCGGCCCTAAGGATTAACAGCAATAACTACCTACTTAAATTTGGAATTGCATCATGTTGATATTGAGACAACTTTCTTACATGGAGATTTGAAGGAAGAAATCTACATGGAGCAATCACAACTCTTGAAGGATGAATCAAAACCCAACTATGTCTGCAAATTGCATAAACTATTATATGGTTTAAAGTAGTCTCCCAAGCAATGGTATGAAAAACTTCATAGATTTCTTCTCACAAATAGTTTTGTTCAATTACAGTCCGAGCCAACTTTGTATGTTCGAAAGAAAGATCACAATTTTCTTGTTTTGGGTGTCTATGTGGATGACCTTCCTATTGTTGGCACCCCTAAGGCCAACATTCTTCAATTTGTCGACGACTTACAAAAAAAATTTCCCACCAAACATCTTGGTGAGCTAGAATATTTCCTTGGACTAGAGGTCAACCGGAATCGAAGTCTTGGCACTCTATCGGTATCTCAATGCAAACTAGTTGACAACGTCTTGCATAAATATGATATTATGAGTTGTTCTCCAGTTGCCACTCCTCTCACAGTCCCTTGTCATCTCTCCACCTCTGACTCTCCCTCTACAAATGAAGAAGAATCCTTCATGCAAAGTATACCCTACCGCCATATTCTAGGTAGTTTAAGATACTTGGTGAGCTACACTCAGCCAGACCTATCCTATTCTGCAGGATTCTTATTTAGGTTTATGGAAGCTTTGAAACGTGTCCTCGTCATTGGGAAGCTTTGAAACGTGTCCTCTGGTACCTGAAATATTCAAGAGATATGACACTAACCTATAAAGCCTTATCTCCCTCCTCTAAACGAGACATCGTGGTCCTTTAGGGTTGGATAGATGCGGATTGGGGAGGTGACAGGGACACATCTCGGTCTACATCTGGTTTTGTTTTCACTTGTGCTGGTGGTGCCATTACATGCAAGACCAAGAAACAAGCTACCGTGACACTATCCTCCACCAAATTAGAATATATTGCGGCTACTTTGGTAGCTAAGGAGGGACTTTGGCTACAATCAATTTTTTCGGAACTCGACATCATCCACATAACCGAATTTCGATTTTGGTGTGATAACCAATCATGCATCAAGATTTCATGGAATCCTAAAATCATTGATCAAAATAATTATTTTCGGGCTCGATATCATTTCTTGTTTGAATTATTTGAAGATGGTGTCTTGCAGATTGGTTATACTCCCACTCTTACCATGTGGGCTAATTTTTTGACAAAACCAGTCCCTTCTCTCAAACACTGGTCATGTTGTCAAAACATTGGCCTCAAGTGTGGTGTTGGTGTTAAGGGGGAGCGTTAGAAGTTATAATTAACTAATTAGATGTCAGTAAGCAACTACTTAGTTAATTACTAAATATAACCCCACACCCCAAGTTATTATTAGTAAAAGGAAACAGTTTCACATTAGTTGTATTTCAGTTTTCTTATTAGGTTTATTTGAGTTTTTGTATTTCAAAAGCTTAACTCATTTTTTTTCCCTCCACTTCCTCTGCTGTATAAAGAGGAAGTTGGGGAACCTGTTTGGTGTGCTCTACATCCTTGCATCCTTTAGCCATCTCTCTTAGTTGTATTACCAACTTGTTTTTGTTAATCAAATTTCTGATTTGCATTCCAAGTTATTCCATCATTCCTGTTTTCCATAACCTTGTACCCCATGTCAAAATCCTAACAATGGCCTCTACCTTCCCTTCCAACATCTGCACCACTCTACTCATGATTGGCTGGCTCCCAGGATCGGCTCGCACGCACAGCATGGCTACCTCCACCATCCTCATGGCTTGCTTCTCATCATAGATCTTCTTCTTCACCTCACCCATGCCATAGCTCATGACCCTCTCGTCCACGAGCTCCATCACTCCCTCGCACAGATTCCGGCTCATGTCCAACTTCTGCCTCATGCTCTCCAATCTCTCACTCTTCTCCTGCTCACGATCTCGAGGAGCAAGATTCTGTAACTGTACACATCACACTTCTCGGTCACGGCCACGTCGGTTATCCATTCGGGCGCCAAGTATCCAGGGGTCCCCCTCATCATGGTCACGACCGCGCTCTCTTCACCTCTTACCACTCTTCGGGACATCCTGAAATCCGAAATCTTTGGGAAGAAATCGGCTCCCAGCAATATGTTCTGTGGCTTGAGATCCATTTGTATGATTCTGTCCTCACACTCTTTGTGCAAGTATTCCAAGCCTTTGGTAGTACCCAAGGCTATGTCGAATCGCCTCTCCCAAGTCAAGATGGGTTGCTGGTGGTTCTCCTTACTCTTGTCGGTCTTCAACTTATCTTTGTGGGTTTTACTGAAGATCCAAGCATCCAAGGATCCATTTTTCCTGTATTCGTACACAATGAGCTTGTGCAAGGTACCTTCGAGGCAGAAACCAATCAAGCGGACAAGGTGAAGGTGTCATTGAGCTGCTTCACGACTATGGGCGTGCCATCGTCCATAGCCCCGTGGAAGACTTTGTCGAAGCCACCACTCCCAAGCTGGTCAGAGAAGCCACACGTGTTTTGATGCATCTCTTTCCATGTGAACCGTTGCGGCTTTGTCCCTTGGAGTGAGGCACCCAGGAGCTCAGTTTCCATGTCGTTATGATCTTCCAGTTTCCTGGCTTGTAGTCTTCTTCTCCTGCACAGATATCCAGCCACCAATATGGCTATAATTGTGATGACTGCTGATACTGGTAGTCCTACTCGAATGAATAGAGATGAGGGTGAGGATGGAGTAGGGATGTTTATGACTTTCAATAATGCCTGAAATTCATTAGAAGCAGAAGCATTCACTACTATAATGGTGGCAACATGACCGTGGATGAGGAAGCAAGAACCATCTGATGATGATGGCTCCCAGAATGTGGCCATGCAAGAGCAATGGTCCTTACAGCTCTCCCAACAGTTTTCTGCAGAAATGTTTCTCTGCTCAGGTGACCGGAAAGTGTTCGAGAAGTAATGGGCCCCATCCCATGTATGACTGAACGATTCGCCGAATAATTTAGTGTTGAATCAGACAGAGTAGTACAGTCTTGAGCTTGCAGCTTGATTTAGGGCTTGTGGGATCCTGAAGCACATATGTTTGTGATCCTCCACAATCTGAAGAGCTATTTTGGAACTCTTCTTGGACACACGGTAGAATCCGCAAAAGAGAGGCAATCAGCATGGATTCAACGATCTTCCATCCAAGAGACTGGCGAAGTTCCTCTAGACCGCGGTGCTGTTGGGATATTTAGTTTCATTGAGTGTGTCTACAGGCATGAAGGTCTCCATCACTTTCCAGCCTAAGGAATGTGCCATATGTTATTGTCAAGTTATTGGCTTCATACTCCTTTCTCGTATCCTCAAATTCAAATGCTTTCGATTCTTCAGGCAGATAACCACAATCATATTGTTATGTAGATAGTCCCTCCATGTGGGGGAGTCGGCCAAAAAGCCGACTTGAGAGTCGGTTGGCTGAAATCAGCTCAGAAGCCGAAATGAGTTGGCTGGTTGAAATCGGTTGAGAAGCCGGAACCACAATCATATTGTTGTGTAGATAGTCCCCCCTTGTGGGGGGAGTTGGCTCGTTGAAATCGGCTAAGAAGCCGAAATGATTTGGTTGGCCGAAATTGGTTGAGAAGCCAAAATGAGTCGACTGATCGACATTGGTCGAAAAGCCAAAATGGTATTTGATCGATTGGAGTCATCCGAATAGAACTTCGAACAAAATGGTATATGTATACGAGATGAGCTAGTATATATAGTGAGTCAAACTAGTTGTGTTTGTATGTGGGATAACTCACTGAGAGTAATCCGTGAGAGATCAAGCTATGCTCGTACTAAACAAATTGATCATGTTCTTGCAAGCTGTGAATGTCCGGAACCAGAAAGATCCTGGAGTTCTTCTAGAGGATACGACTACCGAGAGTGGCCTCACCAATACATGGGGAAATGTGTGGGACATCTTCGTTCGATACAGAAAGAGGGGACAATGGCACGGTGATGAAGAAAAGAGGGCTGTGGAACTGATGCTGAGGCCAAGATTTGTAGCAGAAGACCACCGAACACGACCTCAGGAGACTACAACCAAGAAGGTAATTGACGCAACCATAGTGGAGCAGCTGCTAAAGGAGATGGAGAATCTCAAGATTTCCATGGTGAAGAAATCAGAAGACTAACCCACAAGTTCCAAGTATATGAACTGTCGGACGGATTGTGATAAGCATCAGGAAGCTCTATGATGGGATCTCGTCTACTATGAAGGAAATCAGATCCATTCGATGGACTCTCAGAAGCCACTCCAGCCAAACTTTCGAAAAGGCGCCATGAAGAAGGTCCTAGAGGAGAAGATGGCGGCAAAAAGCAATTATGGGACAACTGCGGGAATATGTGTGGGAGAAACATCTAGAGCAAAGTCGTCATTCTAGTTGGAAGTGCTAGAAATCTCCAAGAAAACCGACTCTTATGAAATCTAGAGCACCGCCAAAGGCATCCGAGAAGCTACAGGATGGGAGTGCCCCGTAGATAAAAATAGCGTACTAAACACCTTATGTCAATTACATGAGGTGTATGTAGATGAGAAACAACGATGCAGGGATGATGCGACCGGACCATCGAAGACGCTAGAGAGCTGGAAATTTGAAGGAAATGGAAAAGGAGAAACAACTCCAACATTCAAACTCACTTTGGACATCGAACAACAGACAGACCTAAAGAAGGTGTTTGAAGAGAAAATCCTTGATAGTCAGGTGGAATTTTCTCTCTGAGAATTGCTCGGAATAACAATGAAAGAGTTCGACGATCTCCTCATGGATCTCATGAAGAGAAAGAAGCTACAGAGGAATCAAATGCTCCAAGGGTGAATGTGAATACTATTCTAATGAACGATATGGAAGTGGAGGATGAGATTCCAAACTCTCACTACACAAAGACACACTGCACACGAGCAACTACGGAGACTCCGGTCCGAATTGGAAACGTCAAAGAGCCCTTGCATGTGTTGATTGACCATGGATCGGAGATCAATTTGATGTCCAAGGAGTTCTACCGGAAGGGGAAGTGGCTTATAAACATGAATCATGGATGGAAGATTCGGGCAACCACTAAAGCAACAGAAGACTTATTTGCGGCTTGTTCGGATGTGATGGTGAAGATCAGAGATGTGGAGATTGATCAAAATTTCTTCGTGCAAGATGAGATCTCACATTCCATAATACTCGGGCAACCCTTTATCATGGCTTTGCGAACAATTTCTGATTGTGCCATCGAATCACGAAAGGAACAAGAGAGAGCTCTTGTCCCAAACAAAAATGGAATTTTAAAGCGGACTATTGCAAAGTGGGGAAGTGATAGTCTGAGAAGCCCTAATACCTCACATAGGAAGAAAACTCTCAGAGAGAAACAAGTGCGAATTAGTCCAGATGGGGCATCTACTTACATGGCCGTGACTAGAGAAATGAAGAAAGAACTCCGGAAGATGTAGGATGAGCTATGGTCTACATCAATTATAAAAGAAGACAAAGAAATCATGGGAGTGGTCGAAACAGTTATCTATGGAAGCATGCTACAATGACTTGAAGAGCTTGCGAAAGAGAATACCCAAGGAGACCGGGTAGTTTCGGTAGAATCAGACGAGATGTACGAGATCATTGCAAAAATGGGGCCAAATGTGCTCCACAAAGAAGAAACAATGGTATGTATGAAATACAAGACTGTGGAAAAGAAGGTGAAACTGTCCGTGGGACCGTTACCTGCCAATAGTGAACAAAAGAGGAAAGAAGTCTTGGGAGATTCGACACTTCGAAAGTGCGTGGATATTGGACATACCTTCACGAATGAGACCCGGAAGAAACTCTGGATTGGTGGAGATGGGTTCCTCTTACCAAAGGAAGAAGAAAGATTTCATGAGATGTTGGAGCAGCATGGAAAAGCATTCACATTCACATCAAGAGAGTGGAGCCGATGGTGATCTTCACGATTGAACATGTGTCGTGGAAACTGAAGCCGATTCCAGTGACACGGGCGCATATTCCGAAAATCATTGATTTGCTCAAGGAGAAGATGGGGATGGGGATTCTAGAGCCATCAAATGCACCGTACTCAAATAGAGGGTTTACAGTTCTGAAGAAGAATGGGTCACTCTGGTTCATTCAAGATTTGCAATTGGTGAACAAGGTCATGGTCCAAAACTCCGGAGTCGGTCCGAATTTGCAGAAGCGTTTGCCAGACGTGCGATATACTGTATCGGAGACCTATACTCTGGATATGACCAATTTCAACTAGCCATGGATAGCCAAGATATCACTACAATGCGGACACCGATAGGATTATTCCGAATGTGTATGTTACCACAAGGAGCGACAAATTAGGTCGCATATATGATGAATGCGATGAACAAGGTGCTTTGAGACTGCATTCTGGACATAACAATGCTGTTCCTAGATGGCATTCCAAAGAAAGGATGTGCGGTGGAAGAAAAGGATGAGAATATGGATGATCAGGGATTTCGAAAGTTCATAGTTGACCATATTCGCGTTTGTGAGAAGATGTGCACTTAACACTCTCTAGAGAAAAATCAGTATTCGGACAAAAATAGATACTGGTAGTTGGTCATCTATGTGGGCCCTACGCTTGAAGACCGTCACCAGTAAAGATCGATGTGATTCAAGTTATGAAAGAAATATGCGGGTCACAATCTAAAGTTCATAGGTTACTCGGGGCATGTGCATTCTATCATATATGGATTCCACACTATACACACATTGCCAACCCACTCTATCACTTGCGACAGAAGGGGAAAATGTTCGAATGGAATCCGGAGCACACCGAAGCCGTGAAGAACTTGGAGAAAGAACTACGCAGGGGGGTAGCCTTAAGAAGCCGGTTCTCACCGGGCCTTCATCATCCCATCTGGAGGAACAGAGATCCTAACAAACTCCCCCTTCACTCCGGCATGGGATGTCTGGGTAGTCCAATTCGCTTTCGGCATGCGTCCAGCTTGTCGGGCATCAGCACCTTGGTCAACATATCTGACCCATTCTCCTCTGTGTTAATCTTCGTCAGCATGAACTCTCGATCTTCCACTTGCTCCCGGATCCAGTGGTACCTCCGCTGGATGTGCTTCGTCTTGGAATGATACGCCGTGTTCTTTGCAAGGTGGATGACACTTTGATTGTCGCAATAGAGCCTGTATTCCTCTTGTTGGATCCCTAGCTCTCCGATGAAGTCCTTCATCCATAATATTTCCTTGCCGGCTTCCACAGCCGCCATGTACTCCACCTCCGTGGTTGACAACGCAACCTTCTTCTGCAACCTCGACTGCCACGAAACAGCTCCACTTGGATATGTCATAACATATCCCGATGTTGACCGGCTGGTATCCGCATCAGCCGACATATCTGAATCGGTGAAACCGTTAAGTTGGGGTTTACCGGAGCCGAATCGGAGACACATACTTGAGGTGCCTTTCAAGTACCGGAGTATCCATTTTACCGCATTCCAATGCTCCTTGCCGGGATTGCTCATAAACTGGCTCACCACTCTGATTGCATATCCGATATCCAGTCAGGTACACACCATTGCGTACATTAAGCTCCTAACGGCAGAGGCATAAGGTATCTTCATCATATCCACCTTCTCTGCCTTCTTCTTCGGGCTTTGCTTGCCGGAAGTGTCGATCCAACCGGTTTCGCGTCTGACATGTTGAACCATTGAAGCACCTTTGTCACGTATTTCTCCTGTGACAGCCACAATTGCTTCTTTGACCGGTCCCGGATGATATGCATCCCTAGTATCTGTCTTGCCAGACCTAGCTCTTTCATTGAGAAGGTCTGGTTCAGAGCCTTCTTCAGCATCCGTATCTTGACTTGGTCTCGTCTGACGATCAACATGTTGTCCATGTACAGGAGGAGTATCAAGAAGTCTCCACCTTCGAACTTCTTCACAAATACGCAGTGATCGGCCTGCATCTTGTGGTACCCTTGATCGGTCATGAAGGAGTCGAACTTCAAGTACCATTGCCGGGGAGCCTGCTTCAAACCGTAGACGCTCTTCTTCAACCGGCAAACCAAGTGCTCCTTCCCTTTCTTCACAAATCCCTCCGGTTGCTGCATGTAGATCTCCTCTTCGAGGTCGCCGTGGAGGAACATCGTCTTCACATCTAACTGCTCTACCTCAAGATCCATGCTTGCCGCTATGCTCAGCACGGTCCGGATGGAAGTCATCTTTACTACCGGGGCAAATATCTCGTCGAAGTCCATGCCCTTCTTCTGCCGGAACCCTTTCACCACGATCTTTGCTTTGTATCTTGGGGGGTTGCAGGCATCTCCATGTTTCAGCTTGTACACCCACTTGTTTCGGAGTGCCCTCTTTCCTTTCGGGAACTCCATCAATTCATACATGTGGTTCTCATGCAGGGAATCCATCTCGTCCTACATGGCACTCAACCACTTGCGGCTATGGGTGTCCTCCCTAGATTCTTCGAAGCTCTCCGGCTCCCCGTCATCGGTTAGCAACACACGTTCTGCATTCGGAAATCTCCGGGGGGACTTCTTTCCCAGAGAGGATATCTCCGTCCCCGGTTTTCGGTAACCAGCTCCTATGTCTGTTTTTCATCCGAATCCGATTCGGGGTCTTGTTCGGTTCCGGTTTCAACTTCCTCTCCTTCTTCTGCCGGTTCGATATCCTCACCGTAACCGGCCGGTTCTTCGAGTGTCAACCGGCTCTTAGCCGGGTAGGTCCGTATCTCATCAAACTAATCCTTACCGGTTGACTCGGAGTTCATTATCTTCTTCTCCGACTCCCAATCGGCAAGGGTCTTGTCCTCCATGAAGATAATGTCTCGACTCCGGAAAACCTTCTTGTCGACCAGATCCCACACTCGGTAGCCGAACTTATCATCGCCGTATCCAAGGAATATGCAAGGCCGGGACTTTGGATCCAACTTTGCTCTCCGGTCCTTTGCAACATGCACGTAAGCGAGACACCCAAACACCTTCAGATGCCAGTAAGACACTTCCTTACTGGTCCACACTCTCTGTGGCGTGTCTCCGTCCAAGGGTACTGAGGGTGATCTATTTATCATGTAAGTTGTTGTCGTCAGGGCCTCAGCCCAAAACGTCTTGGGTAACTTGGCATGTGCTAGCATACTCCGGACCCTCTCCATTATGGTCCAGTTCATCCTCTCGGACAGCCCATTCGAGCCAGATTCCCTTCGAGTGGCAGTACTCCTCAAACTGCCCCCGGTATTCGCCTCCCTTATCTGCTCAAACCTCCTTTAGCTTCCGGCCAGTTTCTCTTTCCACTCTTGCGTGGAAGTCCTTGAAGACAGATAACACCTGATCCTTGATCTTCAGCGGTGTGGCCCACAGGTTTTGGTTGTGGTAATCTATGAACGTCACAAAGTACTGTGATCTAGCATGTGACTTCGTGTCCACTTCCCACACATCGGTATGCACCAGCTCCAATGGTGCATTATGTCTCGTCGGTGGGCTTGAGTGGAAGGAGGTTCGGTTTTGCTTACTGGCTAGGCAGTCTGTGCACTTCTCAAGATGCACGTCTTTCACCGGAATGAGGTTGTCATCGGCAAGCCTCTTCATCCCCTTCTCGCTCACGTGACACAGTCTCTTGTGCCACAGCTCACCGGCAGTGTCAGATGCAACATTCACTTCATCCTGGCATAACCGGGCATTCATTAGGTACAGAGTGTTGACTTTCCGGGCCCGAGCCACTATTAGCCTCCCTTTGCTAAATTTCATGACTCCGTTCCGGATGCTACCCGTGTAGCCTTCATCGTCTAGCCGACCGGCTGACATTAGGTTTAGTCGAACCTCTGGAACGTGTCGAACATCCTTCAGTAGCAGCTTGCATCCGGTTGATGTCATCAACATCACATCTCCTATGCCGATAATTCGGCATGTCCCTTCATTCCCCATCTGGACACAACCGTGCTCACCGGTTGTGTAGGATGAGAAGCATTTTCGGTCTGGGGTCAGGTGGAACGACGCTCCGGAATCAACAACCCACGTTGTCTCATCGCTGGCAAGGTTCAACTCACTCTCCTCGGTGATGAGCATCAACTCCTCTTCACTTGCCGCGATTGCCGTCGTTCCCTTCCAGTCTTGTCCTCTCCGATCCGAACCGTTTTGGTCCGGTGACTTCTTCGAATCGGTACCGTCGATTCCCTTGTCTTTCCGGAAATGCTGACAGTTCTTCTGGAAGTGTCCCGGCTTGCCGCAATAGAAGCAAGTGGGCCTCCCCCTTGACTTTGACTGTGTCCCCGACTTTTCCCGGTTCTAGGGACTCTGATTCCTTTGTCTTCCGCATTCAGATTCAGTAAGGAGCGCTTTGGAGTCAGAGCTCGTATCCTTGTCTTTCCAACGCACCTCCTCATCTAGCAAGCTCGACTTGACTCTTTCTAGGGATAATTGTTTTCCTTCCGGCCTTGCGTAGCCCAAAGTGACAACTAACTTCTCCCAACTATCTGGGAGGGAACCGAGCAGGAGTAGAGCAAGTACCTCATCGGCGAGAGGTACTTCCAATGAGGTTGCCTAGTGAATCAGCCCCTGGAAGGCATTCATGTGCTCTGCCATACTGGAGCCGTCTTGGTACTGAAGCCTCACTAGCTTCTGAAATACTGAAACCCGATTAACAGCATTCTTGTTCTCAAACATAATGTCGATCTTCTCCCAGAGTTCATGAACCTTGCTCTCTTCATTGAAGTTGTTGTACAGGCTCATGTCGATGAAGCACCGGATGTATGCCATTGTCTTCATGTGCGTCACCTCCCACACCGTGGCGTCGATCTTGTTCGGTCACTTGTCCCCGAACTGAACCGGAAACCAAAGATCTTTGACCATGAGCATGGCCCTCATCTTCGACTTCCACACTAAGTAGTTGGAGCCAGTGAGCTTGAACATGCCTCCCAATGAATCTTCCATTTTTCTGTGTCATTTCGCTCTGATACCAGATTGTAGAAAATATGCGGAGTATTCATCGGCCACAATCGAGACTTAGATCACTTAATGATAATCAAACACAGAAGAAATGAGAAATGGAAGTAAGTACACAAACATAAGAGAATGCACACGATGTTAACGTGGAAACCCTAAATGGGAAAAACCACATGAGCCCACAGACTCCGAACTATCACTATGTAAGGAGAATACAATAGAGGGGTGGCATGTTTGATTAAGAAGGAAATAGAGAAATATGTGTCAATCATAAAAAATGATGAAAATAAATGCTACATATGGCTCAAAATAGAAACACCTAATGATTTACCCACTTTTGTAGTTGGATGTTACATTCCTCATCAAGATTCTAACTTTTATGCTTGTTTGGATAAAGATCAACCGTTTGCCAATCTAGAAGATGATATTGCTTATTTCAAATCCAAAGGGGAAGTTATTGTCTTTGGTGACATGAATGCTCGTACAAGAAGTTTCCAACTTGATTCACAAGAATCTTTCATGCCACATATCTCAAGGATGCAAGAGGATATGCAAATGTATAACCGCTCTTCTAGCGATGAAAAAGATCTGGACCAATTTGGGAAGTTACTCCTACAAATGTGCAATAGTACCGGATTGCTTATTGCAAATGGTATTTCCTTATGGCCCAACACTAATGGTTTTACATGTAGAAAACACAACGGAAATAGTGTGATTGATTATGTGCTACTTTCCGAAGGTATTTTGGATTGTATACATAAATTCTCACTTGGTGAATGGACACCAGAATCCGATCATAGGCCTTTATGTATTGATCTCAAATGTATGCACAGGTTTGATTGTGAGAAGGCTATTGAAGATAATAAACAACCGCACTTGAGCATGAACCTTAAGCGAGCACCCATGTATTCCAAGATGGTTGAGGATATGTTACAAATGACAAAGATACAACATGGTGCCACATTAGAATGCAAATGGGAAGCTTTCAAGAAAGTCATTCACTCATGTACAAAAAAATGTTTTTCGACCAAGCGCACATCTTGGAAATGCACCAAGAAACTTAGGAAAAAATGGTTTGATAAAGAATGTTGTGAAGCTCGAAAGTGCCTTATGGTTTTGGATGTAGTTAAGGATAAAGAGAATTACCAAAAGCATTTGCATGAGTATAAAAGCCTTATTCAAAGAAAGAGAAGAATATGGGAAGTTACTCAACAATTTATCCAAACGCAAGAGAAAGCACATGCATGTGCTAAATTTTGGGGAAATCTAAAGGGAAAACATGTTGAGAGTTATGGTGACTTAACTCTTCACGACTTGTCTATGCATTGTAAGAATTTATATGAGTTATCTCTTGCCGGAAAGATGATGTGTTAAGGTTCTCTTTCACATATGCCTCCCTTCTTTACAATTGAAGATATATGCATAATTGGCCTCTCGAAAGGCAAGCGATCTTCAATGTCTAAAGGTTGAAATGCTCAAATGGACGGGAAAGGAAGCACATATATGGATAAGCGATATGTTTAATGATGCATTGCAACATGGTATGCCGCACGATTGGACTACAAATTGGATCAATCTTTACATAAAGGTGGAGATATAAATAATGTAAAAAACTATCGAACCATCATGGTTGGCTCATTAATGGAAAAACTATTTGGATGTATAATGGAATCAAAGATAAGTGTATGGGCTGAAAAAAGTGGTAAGAGAGCTTATGGACAAGCTGGCTTTCGGAAACACCATAGCACCATTGATCACCTTATCACCCTTCGAGTATTAATGGAGGAAAGTCGCCTTAGAGGTAAAGGTTTATATTGTTGCTTTGTAGACTTCAAGAAAGGTTTTGATATGGTACCTTCTGAGCATCTTTGGAGGCAAATGGAAGAACTTTGAGGTGCCAAGTGAATATATGCTTGCAATTTCCCGAATTTATGAGAAGGTTATATGTTGTGTGCGCATGAGAGATAAACTTTCAGATTTTTTCAAAAGCACTATTGGTGTTAAGCAAGGATGCCCACTCTCACCAACACTATTTGGTCTATGCATTGATGAATTGGAAGAAATGGTTACCAAGTTTGCAAAGGAAGAATGTGTTGAAGAAGTTGCCATTGGGAATGTTGTGATTATGCTTTTGCTATATACAGATGATGTAGTGCTTTTTGCAAATACTTTAGGAGATGCACAAAAGCTTATGAAGGCATTGGAAATTTTTTGCATGCATACTAAATTAAGTGTCAATAGCTCTAAAACAAAGATTATGCTTGTGAAGAGCCAAAAAAGAGATAAACCATGCCTTATGTACAACAATGAGCCACTTGAATGTGTGGAAAGCTTCAAATATCTTGGTCTTGATTTTCCTTCAAATCATAGATGGAATGAATGTGCTACACGCCACTTAGAGGCGGGCAAGCGAGCATACTATGCATTTGAGAACACGTGCAATCTTGGAGATATTAAGTGTTGGGTCCTCAAGAAATATCTTTTCGACACTTTGGTGACACCGGTTCTTCTCTATGGGGTGGAAGTATGGGGCGGTAGCATCCCTAAATCTATGTGGAAAGAGTTTGAAAATGTCAAAAAGCATTTTCTTACCAAGTTTGTACAAGTTAAGAAACAAACGCCCTACACCCTCCTCCTTGAGATAGGATCGCTTCCCATTGAGATCATGGCCATGGAAAGGGTTGTTGAATACATGCTTAAGGTTCAAAAAAGTCCCTCACATCGACTTCCTAGAATTGTGTGGGAAGCAAGCAAAAAGATCCAAAAGACGCATAAAAGCAAAATTTTGTGTTCCGGTTGGATGCAAGATATAGAAAAATGGTTTGGTAGACGGGATGCGAGACACTTGCTTCATGATGCATCATTAGATTCCTCTGTAAATGAGGCATTTTTGCAACGCCAATGTATCATGACATGGGACAAATGTGGAGGCTCACGCTTCACACATTATACTACACATGTTGCACCTAACTACAAAACCATATTCTTTGCGGAACGGGAAATCGTACACATCCATACATGTTAGAGCCCATACCATTATTTGCCATTCGAACCATTGCTTCCATGCGACTTAGCTCACATGCATTGCGATGTGAAACAGGGCGTTGGGGTACAAGTGATGAGAGTGGTCGGCTATGCACACTTTGCCCTAAACAAGTTCGCGAGTCTGAGTATCACACTTTGATACAATGCTCTGCCTTTGATCATATTCGACCATGCTTTCCATATCTCTTCGATCGAGCCCAATCTTTGCATGAATTCCTCTCACAACCACAATGTGCACTCTCGATTGCAACATTCATTGGTAAAGTTCTTGAACATCGAGAGTCACTACTCACTTTCACACGTATCACATGAAATGTAATATTTTTGGTCTCATAGGTCATATTTGACCTCCAAAGATGATAATATAATCTATCTATCTATATATCTATCTCTTTCACTCTACAACGCTCTGTACAGCAGTTACACCAAAAATGACCAACAACGATGATCGTGTTTGCCCTAGGTCATATTTATACTAATATGACTTTTGGGCTATTTACAAATATAGCCACAATGGGCTAACGGAAACATATTTACATCTATGTCCCTTCATCCGGTGTGAGGTTCTCACCAGGTCTTCCTTACCGGGTACTCATCATGCAATTCTCATCGGGTCTATGTCATCCAATTCTCATCGGGCCTTCATCATCCGGTTCTCATCGGGCCTTCATCATCCCATCTGGAGGGACCAAGATCCTAACACATTTGCGAGTAAGATTCTTGAACCTACTCAATGTCAGTATACCGTTCAAGAAAATGAATTATTTGCAATTATCCATGCACTAAAGTCATGGTGTCATTACCTTTATGGAAATCATTTTGTGGTAACTACAGATCAGGAATCCTTGAACTATTTTTGTGACCATCAAGAGCTTAAGGTTCATAAGGCACGATGGTCATATCTCATCGAGGACTTTGACTTTTCCCTACGATATCGTGAGGGTTCCATGAAAACTGTCACTAATGGACTAAGTTGCATCCGTGAGGTTAACATGCTTAGCTTCACTAAAATAGAATTAGAACTTTATAATCACCTTCCAGGAAAGTATCATGATGACAATTATTTTGGAAAATATTTGTCAAGAGTTGAGTTTGGAACTGTTGAGAGTCGAACTCAACTTCCCATAGTAATAGGTTTCACACTAGCTCATGGTCATATCATGCTAGTTTTGTAAATAGTAGAAAGGGCCCTTGCCCTAGTTTAGTTGGTATTTAAACCATACCCTTGTAACTTAGTTATTGTTGGAAGTATTTTGGTTAATGTATCTCTGTCTCTCTGTTTCTCTTTTTGCCTTACGTACACACACACACATAGTCCTTCCCCTGCATCTCAACTACTCTTGCTCCTTGTTTCTTTACATGGTATCAGAGCGTGTGGTTGCATAATCGAATCTATTCATCTGTGTTGTGGTACACGCCGACGATCAATAGAACCAACTTATCAACAGAGAAGAAATCGACATAATGAACACTCAGATGGGAAGCGTTCTTCCTACGGAGAAACTTAACAGAACGAACTTTGCTTCTTGGGAATACAAGATGAATCAATACCTTGTCGGAGAAGGTTATTGGAGCTACATTGAAGGAGCTCACGAAACACAACCCAACCCAACACACGCCGACTATCCCGCTTGGGATCAGGCTGCAAGCTGTGTGTTGTATTGCTTGGCATCATGCGTACATGATCCCATTCTTGGATATATTAGAGAGGCAAAAACACGGAAAGAATCTTGGGGAAATCTCAAGAAGATTTTTGCGGCCAACACGGATGCGCAAAAGCTCCAACTTCGACAGGAGCTAAACAACATGCAACAGAGGGACATGTCGATCACAAGCTATACCTTAAGGATCAAGGAGTTGTGTGATGCCCTCGGTTCGACTAATGTTGTAATCGATGATGAAGAGATAGTGCAAATATGCCTTGGTGGCTTAGCAACCCAATTTGGCTCAATTAGATCGGCCATCCTTGTAAGGGAGAACCCTCCTTCATTTTTCAATCTCCAATCAATACTGTTGGTTGAGCAAAATCACTTCAAAGAGAGGAGCAACGCACCAGAGGGTCATATGCTCTACTCCCAGTCAGATGATAGAAGAAATTTCAGCCGAGTAAATAGAGGTCGATTCGAACAAGGCCATAATGGTTGGCAGACCCAAGAGCATAACTCCCATCAATGGCAAACGGATAGGAACAATCCCAGAGAGTTCTGAAAAAGGGGGAGTCATCACGTCGGACCAAGCAATCGTAATAACCCAATTGAATGCGGGTATTACGGAAAACTCAGCCATTACGAAGAGGAATGCCGAAAGAAGAAACGAGAGATGGGTCGACAACTTACAAACTACGCCATGAATTCCGACTATGGTGAACGTAGAGGAATGTTCCTAATTGAAAAGAATAGATGGTGATTCTTGTGTGGCGGAATAGATGTGCGTTACGTGTGTATATGTGTGAGAGAAAAGGGAGGAGAGAAAAGAGAAGCCAAGATAGATAAAATAGAGGAAAATAGAATACTCAAGAAGAAGAAGTATATTTCACAAGTAGAATAGAGATACAAAAATGTAGCATTACAAGGAGTCACAGAGAAGGGTGCTTTATATATAGTCACCCTCTCTCTTCATTAACTAAATACAACAACTACTCTCTCTTGGGGAATGTGAAGAATCATAGTCATAGGGAATATGTAAATCATTAGTTATGTGTAGAGAGTAGTGGTGTGACTCTTGACCTTTGAGTAATCATAGATTCTCAAAAGGTGTGTTCACACGTTGTGCTATGTTGAGCTTGATTCTCAACACGCCCCCTCAAGCTCAACTCGGGTTGGTTGCTTTTGGTTGATGTCCGCTTTGGTCGGTATCTAGTTCGGACGATCTCCGGTGTCCGCTTCGGGTCATACCCGGTTCGGGCGGTATTCCAGTTCTCGCTTGTACTCCTCTTCAAGCTTGGCAAATCTAGGATCATCAATCTAAGGTTTGACATGAATTACTGAAGCTTGTTTGCTCCTAGGGCCTTGGTGAAGATGTCGGCCGTTTGAAGATTCGTGTTGATGTGTTGAAGGTCGACATCTCTAGTCTGCACACGCTCTCGAATGAACTGATAGTGCACTTGGATATGCTTTGTGCGTGCGTTGTCGTGAAGATTTTTGGCAACGGTGTGAAAATCACATGGAACGAGGAAAATCGAGGTCCAATATGCACATGTATGGAAGGGGTGATGGTTAATGTGCATGTGTGATGTGTGTTTAGGTGTTCATTACACATATATATAATAAGCCTAACGCATACAATGAGTTGCAACTAAAGGTTTTGAACCTTACACCTCCAAGATAGGAGGCAATAGACATACCATTAGACTAGGTGGTTTTATTTGAAAGTTATTATTGTTCATTGTACTGTTTCACACGAAACTATTTGTACATGAGAGCTTAGATAAGGTACATGGTCATCATGCATCGCATCCATCTCATGCATTGTATGCATGTACTACACCCTCACATGCACATATGCATGGGGGCATCTATATAAGAAGGAGAGAGAGGGAAAGAAAAGGGGGGAGGAATGTATGCAATCAATAATAATTAATAAGTTCTAGTTATATCATTGGCAAAGTGTCTTCTATCTCAATTTCGAAGTCAAAGGTTCAAACCGGGAATAGGAATTCCCGCCTGTATCTATCTATCAATTTATCTTTAATACTTCTCTCTTGCGCTAGTCCTTCCTCGGTTCCGTTATCTTGAACGATCCCATCATCAATCCTCCATAACCACTAGCGGATAGAGGCCCGATGCTTGTCCGCGCTTGTGATACGCACATCTCGACGTTTGGCACGTGTGTCACGTGCCACGTGACAGTGTGAAACACCGGGTTACAAGCCAAATAAATATTGCTTATGTTGTTACAGTAAAGGCCGAATACAAGGGTGCTTCACATGCAGCTACGACTGCGCCCCTGTATTCGGCCTTCGTACTCGAAAGTGCGACGGTAGGCTGCTTCTTACTACTCCAAGATATTGCTCCACTACCAAGCGAGAACACAAATCCGGAGGTTGATCGTCGATCAGCTTTGTAGCCGGCCCAATCGGCATTCATGTACCCTGTGAGTCGAATTGGTGTGGTCGATGCGTAAAGAATGCCGTAATCCATTGTGCAGCTCACGTATCGTAATACTCGCTTAGCGCAATCGAAATGGGTATCTCGCGGAGTTTGCATGAATTCGCTAAGGAGTCCGACTGGATAGCTAAGGTCAGGTCGAGTGATCGTGAGATAGATAAGACTACCAATGAGTTGTCGATATTGAGTCGGCTCACACTTTTCTGTGCCGGAGTCGACATCTAACTTGAGGTTTCGATCAAGGGGCGTAGCAACCGATTTACACCTAGTCATCCCAAACTTGTATAACAAGTTGAGGATGTAGTGCCGTTGAGAGATCATAATGCCGGTCGGAATCCGAATTACCTCGATGCCAAGGAAGTAATGGAGCTCCTTCATGTCCTTCATCTCGAAGTTGTTGGATAAGAGAGACTTCAACTTGTACATGTCGACTAAATGCTCACCTCCAATAACTAGATCATCCATGTATAGGATGATGACAATTGGGCTTTTAGACTCATTTCGTACATAGAGGTAGTTGTCGTATTTCGACATTTAGAAGCCAAATTTATGAAGATATTGCGTAATCTTCGAATGCCCCGTAGAGAGGCTTCTTGAGTTGGCATAAGGCTTTCGGATGAATGTGCGATTCGAAGCTGGGTGGTTGTACCATGTACACCTCCTCTTCTAATTCTCCTTGGAGCAAGGCATTATGGAAGTCCATTTGGTGGAGATGCCACCCTTTCGCCGCTGCAAGTGCGATCACGGTCCACACAATTGCCATCTTTGCCACCGGGGCAAAGGTCTCTTCGTAGTCAACTCCATGTGTTCGTGCGTATCCTTTCGCTACGAGTCAGGATTTGTAGCGGTTTATGGAGCCATCAACGTTATATTTCACCTTGTAAATCCATCTACAGCCGATTGCCTTCTTGTGCGGTGAGTGAAGAACGAGATCCCATGTGTCGTTCTTGCATAGTGCACGCATCTCCTCGTCCATTGCTTCAATCCATCGCGGGTCCTTCGCCGCTTTGGAACAGGTTTCCAGCTCCCGTACTGTTGCTACCTTCATCATAAAGGCGTAATGGTACGCCTGTATACTCATCATAGCCAAAACGGCTTACTGGATTCTTTTCTTGGGTGGATCGGCGGAGCTTCTCGTTTGTAGATTCTAAGGTTTTCTTCACTCCATTTGTCTGGATGTCAAGGCTTTCGAACTCACTATCAAGGGAGTGAGTCGATTCGATGCCATCGAAATGATCGTCTTCATACTCCGGCACTTTGGCCTTCCCTTTGTCCAGCTTCGGACTTGATCGAGATGTTCTTTGGTTGCTCAAAGGCTCTTGTGGTCCACTCAGTCGGGTCGTGATCGGACTTTCTTTGAACATGCGCATGATGTGATCTTCATCGTATATCTCTCGTTCGGCGAATTCCAGGTCGAGCAAAGTCGTAGTCGTAGTTCTCTCTGGTGCGTACCATGATGCGGTCTCGTCGAAGACTACAACTCAACTCACAAGAACCTTCGAAGTCGAGGCGTTATAACATTTGTATCTCCAATGAGTATCCTACGAGGATACATTTCTCCAACTTTGGGTCGAGCTTTTGTCGCTTTTCGTCGTGGATGTGCACATACGCAATGGAGCTGAATATCCGAACATGTGATAGATCCAGCTTCTTCCCGAAACACTTCTTGTGCGGCGTGAGGTCATGTACGCCGGATGTCGTACACCGATTCATAAGATAGAAGACCATGTTGTCCGCTTCCTGTTGTCGATCAGAATCGTAACCGACGGACAAAAGCATAGAAATATTATAATATAGTAAAGCGTTAAGAAATGAATGTAACGGCTCACGTAGGAAGTGTGAACGGCTAAAAAGCCTGTGTATATAAAGGACAAAAATCCTCTGTAAGAGGTAGCGTGTAATTTTGGAGTATAGAGCATTTTTCTAATAGAATACTATCTTCTGTGCATATCTGTGGCGTTCTCTGTTGTGTACTGTTAATCGTAAGGGTGTAGGCATAAGTGCGGATACTAGTGCACTTCCTAAGGAGTTCGGTTGTAGCCGTCTCCCTTATATGCTACTAGAATATGAGGGAGTATCCCATTACGATTTATGGTACGAAGGTTCTATTCATTGTAACACGGTTACCTTGAGGTCTACCTCAAAGGACTGAGTGTAGACAGTGTTCCTAATTAGTAACACATTTGGCACACCTAGTGATTTGTGATTTCTCACAGACGAACAACAAGGGATGGATATCTAGCCGTAGATGGCCTAGAGAACCGACCCAACAAGACCGACCACTCACGAGGTCCATCACACACCAGACAGAGGAGTGCGCAAGGCAAAAACCTCGCCTCAGTGATATCTGTCCGGACCACAAAGTCCACTGCACGCTTACCCAACATCGCGACGTCAAGTAAGAAGTTTTGTCACCACACGAGTACCGTGATCTTTCCCTGCCCACCATCGCATCCGGAATGGCCTTCTCCTACCCACACTTTAATGGCGAAACAGATTCCACAAGCCACATCGGGCTATTCCTGAACGTTTGGAACGGGAATCACATGGCACAATGATTTCTAGAAGAGGAAGCGCACCAGTAAAAAATGACAGAGTTTGGTTTAACTCTGGATGGTAGAGCCGCGTTTTGGCATTCACATATGGATCTACTGGCAATCCACACCTTCAACCAATTGCAGTCAATATTTTTGCGATTTTTTCATTGGAGGTTACCTCAATGGGAAATCATCGGGCAGTTCTACACAATCAAACAACTAACAGTAGAATTGGTCACGGACATTAGTTTGCTCTTCCAAAATCTACGACGGAAATTAGGACGGGCCCCTGACAGATGATGAGGCTAGGGAGACGTTTTTGGCAGCCCTGCGACGGCCTATCAGGACAACGCTCAACACACGTAGTCTGAAAGGGGAAACAACCGACATGGTCATCAAGTGAGCATTACAGCTTGAGTTGCACGAAGAGAAGGATTTTCTCTGTCCTGATTACGAAAGGCGTTGCCTTAGGACGAGGAACGCCACTTTCGTCAGGCTATTCAGTGCACGATTTGCCTCAATTCCAGGCATTCCGCAGTGCAATGCAATATGCGAAGTCACTGCCCAATTTGTCACTCAAAGGCACACACGGTCGAGCAATGTGAGTACAATATGATGAATAGACCTACGCCCATAGTACAACACATAGAACCACAACGACCACCTTGCCGAAATGATCCAAGGCGCCAAGAGAAACGACCCCGATATACAGATCGAAATCCACGCAATGACCGGCACTACCGTAATCACTGGAATAACAACGATTCCAATGAAGAGGAGCCGGAGGACGAAGAATATTGGGGCAACCACCAGTATAATAAAGGAGGGCGTCGTTACGACAACCACCATTCGACGAACAGGCGTGGTGGAGTCAATGGGCCTCGCCTACAAGGAAAGCATCGAGAGTATAGGGACCAACGGCGTTACGAGGAAAGTTCTGATGATGACTGGCGCCAGGAGTCACGCAGGGACCAACTGCAAACTCCCTGGAATTCCAGGAGAATGCAACAAGACCAGGAGGAGCCAACGACGCTTGGGGATAGGAATCCACCGCCAGCTGCAAAGAAAGGAGAGTCCAGCGTACATTTTTTTGTCTACCAACAACCCAGACATTATGCAACTCAATGTTCACTGTGTAAGGACAAAGGCCAAACCGTAAATACGATAATGGTGGAAGTTCAACAGGTTACGACACGACAACAAACAAAGAATGTTGACTGGGCTGCAAAAGATGAGGTACGCAAAGCGGCCCAAGCATGGGTGGAAAAAGCAAATGTGACAAATACGTCGCGTATGCGGTAGGAGTCTACAACCAATGTTGGGTCAATAGAAGAAAACATAATATCCCTGGACCCCATATGGCAAGCACTGGCAGGCTGCGAAATAACCATGACTATGGAAAAACTCCTTCAACTAGTTCCACGATTTCAGTAGGCCGTAGAAACTAGCCTCAGACCAACAATGGTGGATCACCACAATCCAGCCATTAAGCTAGTACTACACGGGCAGGAAATAACGGGCTGTATAATCGACGGGGCCTCGGGCGTTAATGTGATTACTGCAAAGACGTGTGAATAGTTAGGAATTTTGAGATGGGAAGCTTGCCCCTTTTGGCTTCGCCTGGCGGATACCCGATTTGTCAGGCCCTTAGGGTTAATCCGGAAACTATGCATCATCATTGGCGGTCACCGCTTTGACATCTCGGCGGTAGTACTCGCACTCGACACTCCGGGAGTGTACCCAATACTACTTGGTAGACCTTGGCTTTGCTCGGTGAACATCAAACAAAGCTGGCAACATAATTGTATCAGTTTCCGATGAGGACGCATCAAAGTTCGCGTACCTATAGAAGAAATGACAATGCAACCCAAAGGAATGACACCATTGTACATGGAGGACATAAATATGATGGAAGGAGTGGATGATACAGAGCTGGAAGCGTACCTAGATGAGCACCCGGGAATCATCCTGCTATTCAAAATTGACATAATAGAAACCGCGGTGGAGTACGCTACTCCCACTACACTTCACGAAGAGGCTTATGAACCGAACCCAAAGTTGATACTAGAATTAAACCGAGCATGGGCCGCATTCGAGAAAGATATGGAAATTTCACGACAAGTCATTGCCTCATCGTTGGAAGAAGTTAACGTAGGAACAACAACAGATCCCCGATTACTCTCCATCGCAAAAGACTTACTACTGGATTAGAAAGAGGTGATGTTAGCTCTGCTCAAGGAATATAAAGATGTGTTCGCGTGGTCCCACGAAGACATGAAGGGATTAGATCCAAAATTCTACCAGCATAAGATCAATTTAGCTATCGACACGAAACTTGTTCAGCAGCGTCGATACCGAATGAATCCGAATTACGCAGCTCGCGTAAAAGAAGAAATTGACAAACTTCTCAATGCTAGATTCATTCGACCAGTCAAGCAAGCTATGGGGCTGAGCTCGATAGTTGTAGTTCCGAAGAAAAATGGAAAAATCCGCGTTTGCGTAGACCATCGGATATTGAACGTCGTAACTATTACAGATGCGTTTCCCTTACCTTACACCGACAGCATATTAGACGCAGTCGTAGGGCATGACATGTACAATTTTTTAGAAGGCTTTAGTGGATACATTCAAGTATGCATGCATCCTGACGACCAAGAGAAGACGATGTTTGTCACAGACTGGGGAGTTTATGTCACGGTAGTCATGATGTTCGGGTTAAAGACGACGCTTGCTACATTCCAACTGACAATTATGGAAATTTTTGGGGATTACATACCCGCCTTCATGCAAGTCTTTCTGGACGATTTTGCGGTGTATGGGGCAACAACTGACCATCTAAGTCATTTATGACTGTGTCTGGAGCGCTACTAGGTTGCACGCTTAAGCATGGATCCAGCCAAATGCGCGTTCGGCATCACAAGCGGAGCCCTTCTCGGCCACATCGTCAGCAAGGAGGAGATAACAGTGGATCCTAATAAAATTTCCACAATCATTCAAGAAAAAACGCCAACAACGGCCAAAGCACTTAGCCGTTTTCTAGGACAAATACGATGGCATAGTTGCATGTTACGATATCGAGCAGATTTCGCCATGCCGTTACATGTCGTCGTCCACCGTACACCTTTCAACTAGATGACAATTGAAGAAAATCCGTACGATGCGCTTAAAATAATGCTGACTCCAGCACCAGTCGTACAACCACCAGATTGGGGGAATCCATTTCACGTTTTTGTAGACGCTTCGGACATAGCAATCGGTAGTGCATTGATGCAACCCACGGAGACGAACTGGTACAAACCAGTATATTACACTAGTAGGAAGTTATCAAAGGCAGAGTGTAACTACTCCACAATGGAACAAGAAGCACTGGGAATGATATACAACATCAATAAATTCTGACATTATCTATTGGGGCGGAAATTTATGTTTTACGTGGACCATACGGCGCTGCTGTACTTGGTGGGGAAGCAAGCGCTAACAGGAAAATTGGCTAGATGGATGTTGTTGCTCCAGAAGTTCGACTTTGTTATACAATATCAACCTAGTACGTAGCACAATGTAGCGGATTTCTTAAGCAGGATAGATAATGGAGAAATGGTGTGAAAGGATGACGATGACTTTCCTGATGCGGACATCTTGCGAATCGCAAATATAGCGACATGTATAGAAATTTTTTTTCCCGATTATTGGTTGATGGAGATGACATTCTTTCTGACCACAGGATTACCACTGCCACAATTAAGGACGGATGAAAAGAAACGATTGGCCGTCCGAAGTCATAATTTCTGTTTGGTCGAAGGGGTCTTGTATCACAAAGGCAATGACGGAATCTGGCGACACGGAATATGCCAGGATGAGAAGGAAGCGGTTTTACACGGAGCTCACTATGGTACGACAGGAGCACACTACGCGGGCAATGTTATGGCTCCTAAAGTCTGGCAAGCCGGCCTATGGTGGCCGACTACGCTAAAGGATGCGTATGAATATTGCAAACAATGCGACCTGTGTCAACGCATGGGCCAACCCACATAGGTCGCAAGGACTCCACATCAACTAGTGTTGGATCCATTCTAGAAATTTCGTGGGGCCGTTTACACTGACGACAGCTTGGACTAGCAATAAATATATACTCGTGGCCACTGATTATTGCACCAAGTGGGTGGAAGCGAAAGCATTACGAGAAAATACCGTGGCATTGATGACGAAATTTCTTTACGAACACATCTAGTGTCGTTTTGGCTACCCTATCGAGCTCATCAGTGACCAAGGAAGCCACTTTCGGAATTTCGTCATCCGGGAGCTAACACAACACTATGCCGTTGTCCACAAGAAGAGCACACTGTATTATCCATAGGCAAATGGTTTAGCAGAGTCCACGAACAAAATGTTACAAACCATACTAAACAATATCGTCAATGAGAATAGAACAAACTGGGATACCAAATTACACAGTGCGTTATGGGCGTACCGAACCAACTATAAGACTAGCATACAATCCATGCCTTTCCAACTAGCATTTGGGCTGGAGGCCGTAATGCCAGTCAAATTTTAGGTGCCCAGTTTGCGGATTCATGTAGGAGACCGACTATCAGAAGACAAATCCGAACAAATACGACTACAACAGCTGCTCAAACAAGGCGAGACACGATTACAAAGCATGGCCATATTGGAACAAGAGCAGTGTCGGCGTAAAGCATTCGTGGACCGGCATTGAAATGCGCGTGAAAAAGATTTTGCGGTCGGCAAAGTGGTCCTAGTCTTTTAAACACGGATGGGGCAAATGCTAGGTAAATTAAGATTCCGCTGGACGGGGCCATACTGGATAATTGGCGCGGAAAAGGCACGTTTGAACTAGGCACCCTGGCCGGAGAACTGTTACGATAAAACATGAATGGGTTTCGACTAAAACCCTATCTAGGATTGGTGCCACCAAACCCGTTCCACACCGTAAATGACACGGCCAAAGAAACTGCAGATTAATTAAAGGGACCCACTTGTATTATAGTGTAACAATCTGTATTATAGCGTAATAGTAATATTGTATTTAACCGTTAGAGAAAAAGAGAAGATAGTGACGCTATTAAAAGGACTTGATGCATGCACACACTTCTAGAGCAAGAACACGCGGCACCACGATGGCCCTGTTAACGATCTATGTATCGATGGAGTAGGCTCCTCGATGTCGTAGCGGGATTCGAACCGGCGTATACCCTCTTGATGGCGAATCGGTCGGAGGTGGTTGTCGGACACCTCCGAGCCTCACACTCACTTAACAACTAATAGATGATTATTAGGCACAATATCTCTCTCACTCTCTCAAGCTCACTCTCATAAAGAATGGGGTAATGAATGTAGACAACAAGATTAATGAATATATTTATTAACCCTCTTCGCTATGAGGTCTAGCACCAACAAAGGAGAAATTAGTGTTCTCTAACTAAACACTTCACTAATCTCTCTTAAGCTTAAAGGTTACAAGAAAGAGTAGAGGAAGCTTCTAGCTCTTAATCACTTAGGAGATCTTTACAAATGGGAGAACCCTTACAAAGCCACTACTATGTGGTTTATATAGTTTTCATGTTTAGGGTATAGGCCTATCACACTTGGACGTCTCTTTGCTTCTTTTCCTCTTGTTGTTTCCTCTATGTCCTTGTTGATGCGCTCTTATTCGTGGTTGGTTGTGTTGTTATCCTAGCGCTTAACATGCCCCCCAACCTAATGAGTACACACTCCCGGGTGCATTGTGGGATGGGAGCATCAGGGGTGAGTAGGATTGAGTAGGGGGGTTCCTTGGGGGGTGGGTGGCGTCAGAGATGATGGCGAAGACAACGGATGTTCAGTGGTGGTAGCCGGATTTCCTGCAGTTCGTCGGTTGTCGTGAAGAAATCTTTCGTGGGGCTGGTGAGCCAAGTGCAGGTGTTGTGGCTGGCTAAGGGAGAAGGGAGGTTTCGACTAAAGCTTATGTAAGCGAGGAAAAAACGCGTGTCAATCATGGTTTCAAAATTCCGTTTGTAGGTGGCGGGGAGTACGTTGACGCGGGGGTCTAAAGACCGACCGGTTGGCGGCGAGTTGGACCTTTATTAAAATCAAAGGCGAGGCCCCACGTTGGGTGGTTGTGCTATTGGAAGGGGGGGGCTTCCTACGGGCAAGGGTCAAGGAGGATGAGTAGGAGTTGTAGAAAGCGAAGGCTAGCTTGAATGTCGGGGTCCGGGACATCGAGGTATGTATGTAGGAATCTTCGCATGACCCGGATCATGTCGGGTTCAGTCGGGGATGTGTGAGGGGGTTGGGGGAACAACAACTACTTGAATTGAAGAGTGTGTAGGCATGCTTGGGCGGCTCGAAAGTCGTGCCATGGCCAACGACGAGGGACGGGAAAAAAGGTGGGGCTGGTGCGCAGCTCGGGGGGGTGGAGGGCGAGCCATTTGGGGAAGGATGTGTGTGTGAACCAAGGGATACGCCACAAGGGTTGGATGCCAGCTGGTTCGAGGAGGGGGTCGACGATGGGGTGGTGCCATCCTCGAGTGGGGGTTGGGTTTGCGGCCGCCCAAGTAGACATCTTATCACGGTAAATATGGGGGTAAAGGAAGATGTCGACTTGGGGTTCAAAGGCGACTTCGGGGCGGGTGGGGAGTAGGGGGGTCTCGAAGAAGTCGAACTCCCAGGGGATGGGGGCGGCAGATTGATTATCAAGGCGAATGTCCCAACCGGTACCGCTTTCAATGCAATCAAGGGCAGTTTGGAGGCCGTGGGTGAGTTTGTAACGATCGACCAAATTAGCATAGAAGGCCGCAACGTTGAATCGGGCGCTCGGGGCATGGAGTAGAGGAGGTGTAGTGAAGATGGGGGGGGGGGGGGGGGGGTAGTTGTTGGTGGAGCATGAGGTGGACGAGGGGGTGGTTGAAAGGGAGAGTTTTGCGGAGGATGGCCTCCGTGAATGTCCGACCAGGGTGGGTGACGACCCGTGTGTGGAAGGGAAAGGGGTGGGCCGAGGGGGGTGTGCGAAAGGGGTTGTCACCGAACATGGGGTGTGTGTGGTCGGGGACATGGTGTTTGGTAAGGTGAGGGTGTGGAGTTGAGTGCCGGGGGGAGGGGGGAGGTGGGCTTGTAGGTGGGGGAGGCGATGGGGGTCGGGGGGGGTCGGGGGGGGTGCTTGGAGGCGGTGGGGAGGGAGGGTGAGGGCGAGGAGGCGGCTGGGGTGTCAGGTTCATCAGGTATGAGGGCACGAGCACGAGCCTCATCAAAGATCATGAGTTGATACTCGCGAGAGACGTCGAGGTATAGGGCTAATTCTAGTATGTCATCAGCCTCGAGGTTGGTGGGCTAGTTGAATGTGGCGTATTCGATGTTGAATATGTGAGTACGAACCCCGACGTCCCAGGCGGTTTGCGAAGTGCGTATTAGCCAGAGGAAGCCGAAAGGGGGTAAAGAGGTTGTAGTGTTCTCCAACAGGGTGCGGGTGAGAGTTTTGGCGATGTGGTGTAAGCGCACTAGTGTTGCGAAGAGGTGGGCTAGCTAGTCTTCGGTGACTTGCATTGTGACATCAGAAGGGTAGGTGAAATAGATCAGGTCAGAGATGTCTAAGTCGGGGGTGAGGGTGGTGTGAAGGTAGGCCATACCTTTGAGGAACAAAATAGGGAGATGCTGGGAGAAGAGGTCGCCGACTTGGGGAGAAGGTTCTTCGGTGGCTTCCTAGTACAACATGAAGAGGGCAAGAGCGTGGTTGTCTTCAGGGAGTGCTCAAATGATGATCTGCCGGTCTGGGGGTGTGGCGTCGTCAAAGAATACGTGACACGTGGTGGCCAACGACCGAAGGACGCACGTGGCTTGGATGAGGAGGGTACGCGGTGTACGTGGTACAGTGAAAAGTTTGGAGAGCAGGGATGTTGAGGTCACGTACACCGAGAGTGCCTGAATCATATTTGGAGAGCAGGGATGTCGAGGTCACGTACACCGAGAGAGCCTGAATCATATTCGGACGGTCGGGGTTGTGGGCGATGGCTGGTTGGGGTTTTAGTGTCTGGAGAGTTGTGGCGGGCGAGTTTATGGGGTTGAGGTTGCGGGGTGTCGTCGGTGGTGGTGGGCGGGAAAGGCTGGGTAGTTGTGGCTGGGGTGTGGAGTGAGGGTTCTCGGGGTAGAGGGGTTGGCAGGTTCCGTTGGTCACGCAAGATTGACTCGGTTGTGCAGCTGTAGGTACGCGGGGTCATGGTTGTGTTCTGATGTGACACATAGTGGAAGGTAGTGGACAAGGCCTGGATTTCAGTGAGGGTGAACACGTGTGTCTGGAATTCCTTGACACGATTGGTGATATCCTCAAGGGTGTCGAGGTTAGCTTTGGCTGACATGTGGTTGATCAGGGGTTGTTTGTGCGTCGGTGGTCGTTCCCGTTCGCCTTAGTGTACCTGTCTTAAGAAGTCGCGTTCGGGGAGGCAAAGGCGCTCAGGTTGGCCTAGTACAATTATCTGGCAGCGTATGAAGGGAGGGGCGTGGGGTCCAATGCTGAACTTTGCGCACAAGTAGCGGGTGAGGAACCACGCAAAATTGACCGTCGATTTGGGCCTTGTGTGCCATTCTCAGACCCAGCGGACAAGCTCATGAGCCAATTGGACCGGTTGCGGATCATGTGCCCAGTTGAGGTACTCTCCTGTCATACGGGCGGTGGCATCGGTAGATGCGGTGTCGCCGATTTGGGCAATTGTGCTACAACAATCGTGGAGATGGAGAGGGATTTCGGTGTAACGCAACCTTCACGTCTTGAATATTCAGCGTAGGCGGCAAGAATGATGCCAGGGAGAACCCCAGGGGTCCTCATGGTGCGGAAGGGGATGCCATCAAGTGGTAAATGTAGCGTAGCGCAAATGTCTGCCGCAGTGAACTGGAATGCGACGAGGGGGAGAACCGCGAAAGCCTACATATCGACGTGGCTTGTGTTGGGGTTGTACCCGGTGAGGAAGCGGTTGACTAGCTCGGGTAGGACGCCCCACGGCCCGATCTAGAGGAAGAACTTGAGGCCAAGTTGTGAGAAGGTGGCCAACACGTCAAGTTTGAGGTACTTGAGCTGCGTTGCGGCCGTGCGGACCTAGTAAGTACATCGGGTGTTGTTGAACACTGCTCGAATGATTAAGGAACCGAACCCTGCGTCGGGGTAGTATGCATGGAGGAGTTTGATGAGTTGAGGAGATGTCATCGTTTGCGACCTGCGGGGAAAAGATTGGTATAGTTAAATTCGGTGACGAATCCGAATTGGCGGGGTGGGGGAATTTGGGTTCGGAAGGGTAGAGGGAAGGATATTGTTCGAGGGGTGAGGCCCCTCGAATATGTGTGGTTCGAGGGGTTAGGCTCCTCGAATATGTGTGGTTCGAGGAGTTAGGCTCCTCGAATATGTGTGGTTCGAGGAGTTGGGCTCCTCGGACATGTGCGGTTCGAGGAGTTGGGCTCCTCAGACAATGTGCAGTTCAAGGAGTTGGGCTCCTCGGACATGTCTGGTTCGAGGAGGTAGGCTACTCGAACAATGTGTGGTTCTAGGAGGTAAGCTGCTCGAACAATGTGCGGTCAAGGAGTTGGGCTCCTCAGACATGTGCGGTTCGAGGAGTTAGGCTCCTCGAACAATGTGTTTTATTTATTATTTTCCTTCAATTCTTGTTGTTTAATTTATTTACTTTACTTTTTATAAAACTACTATGTACAAATTAATCTTATGTGATTTTCCCTCATTGCCTGTTTTTGGGAGGTAAGATATTAATGTCTTTTTTGAGGTGCTATCTATTTATTTATTATGTCCAATTATCCTACCTCCTCGAACAATGTGCGGTTCGAGGGGTTAGGCTCCTCGAACAATGTGCAGTTCGAGGAGTTAGGCTCCTCGAACACAGTGGGGTTCGAGGAGTTACGCTCGTCGAACACGCGGGAACGGAAAACGACGAGGCGGAGTGGTCTGTTAACAGCAAGCGATGTGGGGGGAGTGAAAATGACAGGGTTTCCGTCATGGCCGCCTCGGGGGGAACGAAAAACGACGAGGGTGTGGCCCATTAACGACCAGCGACATGAGGAGGGGAGGCAACGACGTGGCGGTAGCTATGGCCACCACGGGGGGGAACGAAAAACGACGGGGCTGTGTGGCCCGTTATGGGCCAGCAACAGGAGGAGGGGAGGCAGTGATGTGGTGACGGCTATGGCCACCACCGGGGGGGGACGAAAAAGGGTGGGGCTGTGTGGCCCATTATGGTCCGGCACCATGGCCGCCACAAAGGAGCAAAGTGTAGGTAAGGGATTCGTGTGGCGAAACAAGAGGGAAGAGGGAAGGTCTACCCGAGGCGTGGGTAAGCAGGGTGTGGAGGAGACGAGGCGGCAACTGGGGCAGGCGACTGATGGTGTAGGAACAGAAAGAGAGAGAGGGGGTGGGTAGAGAAAAGAAGAAGAAAGAAGAAGAAGAAATAAATAAATAAATAAATAATAATAATAATAAAATAGAAAATAAAATCATAAAATCATAAATAATAATAATAATAATAATAAAATCATAAAATCATAAATAATAATAATAATAATAAGCATAAAAAATAAAAATAGAAGATAATATAATAATAATAATAATAGAAATTAAAAATAAGAAAAAATAAAAATATTAAAAATAAAAATAATAAAAAATAAACCAAGGCAACGAGGGGACAACCAAAGGGAACGTGACGCCGTGAGGGCAAGGAGCAATCGAAGAAAAAGATTCGAATACCAACGATAATTAAGAAACTGTGAGGTGGTTAAGGTTGGCATGCGGGCGGAGGGGGTGAATGTGGGGGGAGGTTCCTGGCCCATGACGTTTAAGGACCCAAACCTGCGACATGTTTGTTAAGGGGATGGGGAGGATTTGTGAAGCGTTTCTATGGGGTGTTCGGCCTCTCAGTTGTTTAGGCTTGTCGAATTTTTTGGCTTTAACTTGGACGGGATATCGGACTGATGTGTGTGATTTTCGGGTGTCCCATGCGGGCGTGGTATGATCATGACTGGGGAGCCGGCTTCATTTCGGAACCCAAAAGCTAGTAGCGCCTTTGTGCCAACCTTGTGCGGTTGTGAGTGTCTTTTTGACTCGTCAAATGGCAGGTTCTCCATAGCGCCGTCCATTAGCAAAAACCGCATGGATGTTCACCCATTCCCGTGGTTTGGGTGTCTGCATTCGGATGTTAGCGTCGCGTTGGTCCTGGATGGCCGGTGGGTGTTGGCATTCTGTTTGATTGAGCAACTCCGCACCTTGGGGTTCATCGAGGTCCCATGCAGGGCTGGTCCGATCCCGAGCGGGGAGCCGGTTTCGTTTCGGGACCTAGAAGCTAGTGGTGCCATTGTGCCAACCCTATGCGGTTGTGATTATTTTTCTGACTCGCCACACAACACGTTCTTCGCAACGTGGTTTGTCAACGAAAACTACGTGGACGTTCACCCATTCTCGTGGTTTGGGTGTTCATGTTCTAATGTTAGTGTTGCGCTGGTCATGGGCGGCCGGTGAGTGTTGGCGTGCTGTTTGTTTGGGCAACTCCACACTTTGGGGGTCATCGAGGTCAGCGGAGTGTGATTTGAGTGTTGTTGCGACGAGGTCCTCGGACTTCAGTCCATCTCCCATTTGGAAGGAGACGATGTGTTTGTTGGGTGATAGGAGACATTTGCTTATGCGACACCAATCTAAACCGAGGAGGCATTGTGCGCACATCACTCCGGGCGGGAGTACCCGAACTTCGATTGGGTGAGCGTTGTATTCTGTCTTGATGTTACACACGAAAGTTCCCAGGCAACATGATGTGGAACCATCGAAGCCACGAATGTTTTCATTGCACACTTAGAGGTCTGGGCAACCTAGACGTTCCCATGTTTCGATGGAGAAAAGGGTTAGTGATGCTCCTGTGTCAATTACCGCCGTCAAAAGCATGTCGTCGACGCAACATCGTAGTTGTATTGTTCCGTCATTAGAGTTGACCGCCTTAGACATGGTTGTCGGATGCGTGTGTCATTGTCCCTTCAATTTCGCTTGTGTATTGCGCAAGTCGGTTTCTAGCCAGGCGATTCGACCTTCGGAGGCCTTAAGTTTGGCTTCTACCTCTCGTTGCCGAGCCGTGAGTAGAGCCTCGAGGGTGAGGGGTCCATAGTAACGTTTGAGCTTGCTCCCATTGATGAATCCGGGGATGTCAAAACCTTCGAGCGTGCGTAGGTGACATGCTCCTGTCTTGGTAATTTCTGAAACCACATACGAGCCTTTGCCCTGTAACTTAAGCTTCTTCTTGTGTCGTTGAGAGGAGAATTTGAGGGCCATGTCGCCTTCAGCGAGGTCTTTGTTCTTGACTTTATGGTCGTGCCACACCTTTCTATTGGCTTTCTTTGCAAGAGTGCTTGGAATGCGAGAAGGCGAGTTTCTGTCAGCGGTTCTAGGTTCTTTAGACGTGACGAGAGGGGGTTACCGTCCCATCATTCTTGTACGGCTATCCTGAGCCTGGGGACCAGGAACTCGATGGGTAATACTGCTTCTTGTCCGTACACTAGTTTGAATGGTGTGTGGCGAGTTGCGACTTTGTAGGAAGTACAAAAAGCCCATAATGTTGCTTGGAGTTTGGTGCTCCAATCAGACCGTGAGGCAGCGATTATCTTTGTGAGCACTGCACATAACACCTTATTCGTGCTTTCCTCTTGTCCGTTGCATCGAGGGTAATAAGCAGAACTCTTGCGATGTGTCACCATAAATTCGCCTAGTAAATTTGCTATCACTTCGTTGAGGAAATGCGAGCCTTGGTCACTAATGATTTCGAGCGGACATCCAAACCGTACTATGACATTTTCATATAGGAATTTGGCGGTACTATGCACTTTGGCGTTAACGGAAGCTCTAGCTTTGACCCACTTGGTAGCTTAGTCGGTGGCTGTTATTATGTATCGGTTGAGGTTGGAAGCTGGACTGATTGGGCCGATAAAGTTGATACCCCATTTCTCGAATGGTTGCCATGCCACCACCGAGTATAACATATTGAAATCCGCTTTTAGTGGGTGTTTGAAACGTTGGCACTCGTCACAACGGCATACATACTCGTATGTGTCCTTGAAGAGTGTTGGCCACCATAGGCCGGACTGGACGATCTTGTGTGCAGTGGTCTCGTGATTGAAATGACCACTTCCACCCCCGCAATGAGCTTTTTCGAGGGTGGCGATGACATCGTGGTCTGTTACACACCTCCGAAGTAGATCATCGTTACCTCAACGGTAGAAGTTGCCATGGAGCATCGTGAAGGGGCCACATTTCTTTAACAAGACACGCGCGTGTGCCCGGGGTAGTTGTTTTAGGAAGGACGCTCGTTTAGTCAGGACTCGAACGATCTCTGATGCCCATGCTGGTACGGTGTCGATCATGAATAATGCTACATCCGGTGTTTCATCATCGACCCCAATGGCTTCTTCTCCATTGAGTATCCGGGAGAAATGATCGGCGAGTACATGGTCTTTTCCTTTTCTCACCACTACCTTGAAGTCGAACTCGAGTAAAGTTACTATCCATCGTGAGATGCGTCCGGTGGCGTGAGTTTTGTTTACTAAGTACAGTAGGGCTTGATGATCTACAAAAAATGAGAACCGGAACGCCAAAAGGTAGTGGCGGAATTTCTTTACGCTGTAAACCATGGCCAAAGCCTCTCGTTCCGTCGTGGAGTAATTTCGTTCTGCGGCATTCAGCTGGCGACTAGCGAAGGTGACCTATAGGTTGAGTGCCCCTTCACCGGGTTGAGCTAGCACTGCACCAATCGCGCAGGCCGAAGCATCGGTGTGAATGTGGAATTCTTTGGTCAAATTTGGGGGCCGGAGGATGGGGGCCTTAGTTAGGCACTTTTTCAAGAGCTTGAAGGAGTGTGTGCATTCTTCTGTCCACACGAACTGTTTTAGTAGGTCGCTGAGCGGTCTGGCCTTGTCAACGAACATCTTAGTGAAACGTCTATAGTAACCTGCGTATCCCATGAACCCTTGTAGTTGTTTCTCGTTCGTGGGGGGTGGCATGTCGAGGATGAGTTTTACCTTTGCCTCATCGGTCGAGATCCCGTGGCGGGACATGACGTGCCCTAATATTAATCCGTGCTTGACCCAGAACTGACACTTGAGTGGGTTGAGAGAGAGACTGCATTTTTCTAACGTCAAGCGGAGTAGCGCCAGGTGGTCATGTCATTTCGAATGGAAACATAAGTCGTCAACATAAGACTCCACCCCTTGTCGTAACCTTGCTATGAAGATATGGTCTGCCGCTCTTTGGTAGGTGCTCAAGGCACTCGTGAGTCCGAAAGGCATCTGTTTATACGCGAATGTACCAAATTCGGTGGCGAAGGCTGTCTTGTGTTGATCCTCAGGGACCACCGAGATTTGGTTGTGCCCGGAGAACTTGTTGATGAAGCTATAAGCTTCTGCTCCCGCGATTTTTTCGAGTAGATGCTCGATGTAGGGTACCGGGTAGTTCTCCTTGAAAGTGGCTTCGTTAACTTGGTGGTAGTCAACACATATGCGGATTTGGCCATTTTTCTTTGGGACTACTACAATTGGGGAGACCCAAGTAGTTCATTCGATTGGGTAGATAATGCCTGCAACCAACATTTTGTTGATTTCGGCTTTTACTTGTTGGGCGTAGTTAGGGTTCATTGAGCGTGGCCTTTGCGGGATTGGGCGGGCGTCGACTCGCATGGGGATACTATGGGTGATGACCTCAGCTGGGACTCCCTTCATGTCGACGTACGACCATGCAAACACATCGCTAAATTCCGTGAGGAGGGTGATCAAGGACGTCTCCTCGTCGGGTTGGAGATCTGTAGCTATGAATACCAATTTGGAGTCTGTCCCTTTCTCGAGGTTGATTTCTTTCAGCCTTGCCGGTCCATCATAGACTTGTCCTAGGCCTTGGGGGGTGCGTTGTGGTCTCTTACAAGCCACTGCCCTATTCTCTTGTTCATAGAGTTTGAAATGCTCAGGGAAGTCCACTTCCGTCGAAGTCTTCTGAGTGGTCATGGTGTCACCTGGACGTGTGACTTGTTGTACCAGGTCTTCGTCCTTTACGTCTACTTCTTTTTGCCATGGTTCGAGGGTGGTGACGTTGAAGCAAGAGATTGTGTCTCCATCCTCATCACAACACTTTGTACCTATAGGGTACATTGCGTCAATTGTGGCGAGAGTGCATACCCAATTCACCTCGGACGTCTCCGAAGCGACGGATTGGTCGTCTCTCTCACGTACGTTCTCCTTTTTGGAAATGGCGATTTTTTGGGGGAACGGTTGGCGTCTGGTCAAGAGTTGAACTGTCTTTGTGGGGTTGCACGCTAGGAGGTTGGTCTTGAACTCGGTGGTTTCTAACGAATTGTCTACGACAGGGTTGCCTTCTTGTTCATGCACTTTTTGTGTGTATGCTTTGATGCGGAAGGTTTTGTTGTTTTTATGCATATAGATTATATCGTTCCCGAAATCCATTACTAGGCGGCTTATATGTAGGAATGATCTTCCTAGTAAGCACTCATAGGCCACATGATTGGATGATCTTGTGACGACGAAGGTGAGATTGAACTCCACTCCATGGATATTGAAGTGATGTGCAGGGATCATACCTTTTGGCCTTTGGATGGACCCATTTGCCATTCCTAGTTTGACATCTGAAGGAAGCATTTTTGGGCTCCCCCACTTACACCAACATTCCTAATTGATGATACTTACCCCTGCTCTGGTGTCAATGATTGCATCACATGTCTTACCATTGATGCAGACTGGTAGAGTGAAACTAGTATCGTGGCTCATCAACTTGTCATCTGACATCTTGTCGCTCGGGCTACAACGATGATGCAGGCTTTTCGTGCGACGTATGTAGTCCCTGACCGTTTCATTCGCTTCTTGCTTCAGGGCAAAAAATTGGTCAATTGGGTTCCATTTATTCCCTCGGCAAGCAAAGTTTATCAAGAAATCTTCGATGACATACTCGAAATCGGTGGTGATTTCTTCATTCAAGGTTCGAAACCAAATTCCAGCTTGGTCATCAAGTGTAAGTCCAAATGCGGCTACCTTGGTGATCTCTGTGAGGGGTTCATAAGCGTGACAAATCTGTTTGAACCTCTCGACGTGATCATAGGCATCGCTAAAACCAAGGAAATGCGGTGCTAGTTTAGAAATGGAAGCACTCTTCCCGCTGTCATTTGTGAGGTTTCTCAGATGGTCTATGGGTGCTCGATCTTTTTCCATTAATGCTACAAGAGTTTGGATGGATTGTAGCGCTAGTGCGAGTTCGGTGTTTGCGGGTGTAGGGGTAGCTTGGTCAGGTGTAGGGGTTGTGCCCATGCGTGGTGGTGTTGGGTGTTGTGTGTGTGCTTCGTTCGAGTTGTCGCCCGTTGTGCTCGAATGTGGTACGGGGCTGTGCTCCTGACCTCGGCAGTGCATGTGCGACGATGTTTCTAGGAGGTGGATTTTTTGTTGCACTCGTGCAAATCTATCTTTCCTTTTCGCCAAAGCGGCTTCGATATCTCGAGTGGTGCTTTCCGGTTGTCCTCCTTTCGCAAGTTGTACCGTCCATAGATTGATTTCGTGTTATACACCCGTAACTCTTGCGTTGTGTCTCGTATGTGTCGCTCTACACTAAGTGGGTCTTCCATTGGTCTCTCTTGTAGTGGGGGTGTGTTGAGAAGTGCTTTAGTTCCTGGGCTTCATGGGAGGTTCATGTTTGGTAGCATCCCTAGAGTTAGCCACCCTCCGTGGTACCGAGTCGAGTTAGGTGGGACGGCATCGTGGGTTTGGTTGGTTTGGCTGGACTCCTCCTGGCGTGCGGGTCGGGTTTTGAAAATCTCTGTCCGTGAGGATCCAGCCATGTTTTCTAGTCAAGCTTTTGTAGGTTTGTCAAAGAATGAAGCTTTCGTCGAATTATGAGGGTTTGTCGAAGGATGAATCCTCGTCGAAGGTTGAATCTTCATCGAAGGTTGAAGGTTCAGCGAACTTTGTTCTTTGGACGAACTTTGCGTGGGAAATTCAAACTTTTTGGCGCCAACGGTCGTTTCGTGTCCCGTGGGATGATCATAAGCCGCGAGACTCACGGTGGTTATACTTGCCCTGTAACGGCTCAATCTCCACAATGTTTAGTGTTAACCGAATGAATAAACAAAAAATCAACGTAATTAAACTATGAAATAGTGAGGAAAAATATAAAATCAACTTAATGAAACTATGAAATAGTGAGGAAAAATAGAAAATCAACTTAATGAAACTATGAAATAGTGAGGAAAAACAGAAAATCAACTTAATTAAACTATGGAATAGTGAGGAAAAACAGAAAATCAACTTAATTAAACTATGAAATAATGAGAAAAACAGAAAATAGTGGTTCTCTTGCGATTTCTTCCTTCGTTAAGTGGTTTGCCTCCGAGTTTTTGACTACTCGAAAATAGGCTTCAAGCGTCGGTCGTATCCCCGGCAGCAGCGCCAAATAGATGTTAACGATCTATGTATCGATGGAGTAGGCTCCTCGATGTCGTAGCGGGATTCGGACCGGCGTATACCCTCTTGATGGCAAATCAGGCGGAGGTGGTTGTCGGACACCTCCGAGCCTCACACTCAACAACTAATAGATGATTAGGCACAATATCTCTCTCAAGCTCACTCTCATAAACAATGGGGTAATGAATGTAGACAACAAGATTAATGAATATATTTATTAACCCTCTTTGCTATGAGGTCTAGCACCAACAAAGGAGAAAGATTAGTGTTCTCTAACTAAACACTTCACTAATCTCTCTTAAGCTTAAAGGTTACAAGAAAGAGGAGAGGAAGCTTCTAGCTCTTAATCACTTAGGAGATCTTTACAAATGGGAGAACCCTTACAAAGCCACTACTAAGTGGTTTATATAGTTTTCACGTTTAGGGTATGGGCCTTTCACACTTGGATGTCTCTTTGCTTCTTTTCCTCATGTTGTTTCCTCTACATCCTTGTTAATGCGCTCTTATTCGTGGTTGGTTGTGTTGTTATCCTAGCGCTTAACAGGCACACATGCCAATGAGCCCTAGGACACAAAAAGAGGAAACCAGAAGGTTTTCTACACAGTGCAGAAAACAATCTTCAGCCCTTAACACTCCTCGTTTTCGTCGCTCTTCTCACTCACCCTACTCCCCATCCTACCACAGAGCCCACACCCGCCATAGCCAACAAACATCACCCACTAACCACGAATCTCCTCCACCTTGCTCAGATGGCTCCTCAAAAAGAGACTGGATGGATACATCAAAGTTGCCGAGGCACCTGCTCACCCTAAAGCCCTGGAAATTGCCAAGAACCTGAACATAGACATGGTCACCAATGCTACCATTTGGAAGAAGCTTGACTTATCATCGATTGGGCAGAAACATTTCGACATCCCTCATGCAGAAACCCTATAGAGATATTTCGGGGCATATTCGGTGTCTGCCAAAGCATACAAGATGAAGAAAATTCCTAACCCCTTCTTTTGAGAAATAGCCAAGTTCTTGTTGGAGGTAGGATGTGTGCACGTAAATGCCTATGGGATGCCAAGCCAAAAGGCAGGCATCATCATTGATACCTTTGAAGGGCACGCGGTCGATTAGGGGGTAATTACAGGACCAACTTTATGCAAAGGACTGCACGCATATCAGGGCGGCAAGAAGCTAAGGCCAATCATACAACAGTATCTGACGATACTATTCCCACCTCGAGGTCTGCCTACAGCACAGCCTAGGGTTAACGCCGCCGCCACGTTCCACGAAACGGCGGTTAGTAGAGTTGGCTACCATGGAATGGGAAGATGAACCACAACCTTCCCAGCCCAGCACGCAAACAACATAGGAAGAATGGTCGGCAAGCAGGGAGGCAAGCCGAGCAACACCAGGAAAGCCCGAGGCCGAAATGGCGTAGGCTGGACATGAAAGATGGGCGCGGACTGGTCAAAGACACAACTGCAGACATAGACACCACCGCCTTGGTTGATAGTTCCGCGGCTACGAAGCCCAACACCAGTTTAGAAATAATCCGGGAACCACAGCTGATCATTACGGCCCAATCGCAGCGTGGGAAAGGCGTACTCACGGTGGAAAGCGAAGTCCCGGATACAACCCGTGAGTTTGGTGCGCTACTACAATTCGGAACAACTTATGAACTCATGGAATTTTTGGCAACGCAACAAATTAAGGTATCGCAGAGAATGGCGGAGGAACACGAAGAGCAACAGATGATTGTGCGTGTGCTCACACGGACAACAGAAAGTGAGGATGAAGGGTCTCTAGCCAAAGTAAGTAGGCAACGGAATGCGGGGATTCGGCGTATGGGCATTGAACTACGTCCATTAAATGGTACCCTGGTCGAGGTACATCGGGAATTGGCTAGAGTGAGTGTGGGGGCCAAGGAAATGGCTAGCAAGAATAAAAACGTGTGGAAAACAGTCACTAGGGCACAACGTCACTAGGGCACCACAAAATCCCAAACCAGTAGTGGGTGAGAACCCCTAGAAACCCTACAAGAGGAGATTGCCGCACAACAGGCCATCGTTGCTAAAGCAAAAAGGGCTACGCAATTGGCGGAGTCTGAGATTGACCGCATCTGCTCCGAACTCCGCCAATCCTCCGATAGAGAAAAGGACATCCAGGCCAAAGGCCAAAAGGAAGTGAAGGCACTCGAAGAGAAACTTGAAGTGGAGGCAGCAACGCACAACCGCACGAAAGAAGAAAACACTAAACTACGGGACGAAGGCCAAAAGTCGAAAGCGGCGATCGAAGGACTCCAGGCGTTATTGGAAAAGAAGAAAGCATGGTACGATGAGCAGCTCATACGAGAACAGGAGGTGCGGTATTAGGTCGAAGTTTGCCTAAAAAATGAAATGGGCCAGCTAGAGGAATTACACTTGAAAGAATCTCAAATATGGGTAGGGATGAAGAACCATTATGAGGAAGCGACTGCGGTTAATAAGCAAGAAATCGAAAACCTCAAAAAAACCCTGGAAGAAGCGCAAAACCGTTGCCAAGTAATAATCAACTACGTGCGCATACTTCTTCAAACAAATTGGGAAAGGTTTACGGCGCAACTACAAGCAGCGCTAGACAAAGGCTAGATGGCGTAGGCAACAGAAGCGACGGAGTTGCATACCTACCGGGCGGATTGGGAGAACCGTAGGAAAGAAGGTTGAGGTTTCTACAAACTCAATGAGGAAGGCATTGCGGCAGTACGCAAGGACCTACCACAGGATTATCGCACGCTAGCGGACCAACACTCTGAGGAACTCGCGTAGCTACTGGAAGATTTCAGCGAAAGTCAGGAGGATATGTTTCACCGAATCATGGAAGCAGGCAACACGCGGCAAGGAGCGGAGCCCATCGCAATACCAGATAGCGATACTGCCGAACAGGAGGAACCTCAACCCAATTCACCGGACATGACAACTACGGCCGGCAAAATTGAGGAATTTACGGACAGGACAATGCCTCAGCCTACCGAGAGCCCACAGACGGAAGAGCCAGCCATGGTAGAACGGAATGAGCCAGCAAAGTTGGGTCCGCCGACGCAGGGAGAAGTTGATGCCATGGAAACCCCCACGATGTCCGAGCAAGTACAAGACATGCAACCAAGCAACGACGTGCCTATAGGCACTATGCTATCCTCGGACCAGTACATAGGAGTAGAACCAAACATCCGGGATATTCTGGAGGAAGAATAGAGGGATGGGTCTTGGCACTATCCCACAGGCGTGCCAGGTGTTGTCCACCGGAATCGTAATTGACAAACAGAAGTGCAGAAATATTATAATATAGTAAAGCATTAAGAAACGAATGTAACGGTTCACGCGGGAAGCGTGTACGGCTAAAAACCCTGTGTATATAAAGGGCATAAATCCTCTGTAAGAGGTAGTGTGTAATTTTGGAGTATAGAGAGTTTTTCTAATAGAATACTATCTTCACTGATCTCGGTGCATATCTGTGGCGTTCTCTGTTGCGTAATGTTAATCGTAAGGGTGTAGGCGTAAGTGTGGATACTAGTGCACTTCCTACGGAGATCGGTTGTAGCCATCTCCCTTATACGCTACTAGGATACGAGGGAGTATCCCGTTACAATTTACGATACAAAGGTTCTATTCCTTGTAACGCGGTCATCTTGAGGTCTACCTCGAAGGAATGAGCTAGACAATGTTCCTAATCGGTAACACTTCCGCCCAATACAATTTCGGCATGTGCTTTCTATTAAGCATAGCCCGTGCCACTTCGAGGATGTGCCGATTCTTGTGTTCAGCTAGTTTGTTCTGTTGTGGCGTATGTCCACACGAAAATTCTTGCCAAATCCCTTCTTTTCGAAGATACGCCATAAACTCATCCGAGAAATATTCGTTGCCTCCATCCGATCGAACGCACCGAATGTGTCAACTCGTAGCTTTTTCGACTCCACTCTTGAATTTTTGGAAGTGTCCGAACACTTCGCTCTTTTGCCGCATTGGGTAGATCCATGTGTGCCTCGAGAAGTCGTCGATGAAGGTTACGTAGTATCGGCATCCACCGAATGTCGTCGTTTGAGCCAGGCCCCATACATCGGAATGAATTACGTCGAGTACACCTTTGCTCATGTTCCACTCCTTTGGAAATGGGTGCCGATGTTGCTTGCTCAATTGGTAAGCGACACACATGCCTTCAATCTCCTTCTGCTTGAATGTCAGGAGCCCAATGATGACTCCTTTCAATTGCATTGCCTTGAGCTTTTGGAGGTTGATATGGGCAATCCTCTTGTGCCATAAATCTATGTCGGAATCGGCTTTCGTGCCTTTTGCGAACATGGCCGATTTCATCTCATGTGAGTCGAGAATGAACATTCGGCCCTCTCTTCGTCCACGTGCGATGAGTCGTCCCTCTTTTTCGAAGAAGCAACCACCTTGATTGAATTGAACTTGCATTCCGTGCTCTACAATTTGGCCAACAGAGACCAAATTCTTCGTGATAGTTGGCACATGCAAGACATTTTTTATGTAAGTTTGCTTACCTTCTTTTCCGAACAGAACATTGCTGGTGTGCCAAATCAGGTGCGTAGTGTCGTGTTCGGTTTCGACATAGCCGGGTCAGTCCGGTTCCCGAAGTTCTCAGAACCATTCTTGATGTGATGTCATATGGTTTGAGGCACCGGAATCGACGAACCATGTGTCTTCCGGACCGGAGGCACTAGTAGAAGTAGAGGCCGACATAGAATACGCTCTATGTCCAATGTTGCGAGGTTGGCATCTTTTGGTTTGGGTCGGTGTTCTTGTGCTCCTTTGATGTAGCTCTAATAGCCTTGGCTGACAAGGTATTGGTGCATCTTGTACTCCCAACATGCAAAGTTGTTGCGATCCAACTTCTCGCTAGGGAGAGCGCTCCCCATTTGAGTAATCATTGTCGATTAAGCTTCCTTTCTTCTTTTCCTTCCCTCTCGAACACGAGCTATGTATTGGTACTACGATAGCGATGAAATGGTTCTTCTTGAACGTCGGGGTAGAGCACAACACACGATCACGATGAGACGAATGGGCTAGATCGAGCTACCAAATCACTCTCATACCATGAAAAGAATCAATGGTGATTTTTGTGCAGTGGAATAGATGTGCGTTACTTGTGTATATGTGTGAGAGAAAAGGGAGGAGAGAAAAGAGAACTCAAGATAGATAAAATAGAGGAAAATAGAATACTCAAGAAGAAGAAGTATATTTCACAAGTAGAATAGAGATACAAAAATGTAGCATTACAAGGAGTCACAACCAACTTAATATGAAGTGGGAGAAGGGTACTTTATATATAGTCACCCTCTCTCTTCATTAACTAACTACAACAACTACTCTCTATTGGGGAATGCGAAGACTCATAGTCATGGGGAATATGTAACTCATTAGTTATGTGTCATGGAATATGATTCTATGACACATAGTTAATATGTAGAGAGTAGTGGTGTGACTCTTGGCCTTTGAGTAATCATAGATTCTCAAAAGGTGTGTTCACACATTGTGCTATGCTGGGCTTGATTCTCAACAGTAATAAGCATGAAGCACACTCAATGTCAGCACAGGCTTCAACTAGTGCCTTAGCCTCAAATAATGTATGGTTTGTCGATTCGGGAGCGTCAAATCACTTGATGTCTCAGGAAGATTGGTTTTACGAATTACGGAAGCCTGAACATCCCGGATATGTCGAAACAGGCGATGACACGACTCATCCAATACAACATCTCGGGAATGTCCCGTTCAAAATAGACGGCAAACAGACCTACCTCCTCGAATACGCCTGCATTCACGCAAACCCCTACGGCATGCCGAAGAAGAAAGCGGGATTCATTATTACGGCCTACCGTGGCAAAGCCATTGATTGGGGAGTCATAACAGGGGAAGGTGTCCATGCGGTGATCGCCTCTTTTCAATCGGGGAAATGATTTTTACCCGTACTTGCAGAATACACTGTCGTGTTGTACCCGCCCCAAACATAGTTGCCACGATAGCCATTGGCACTCCCTATCGGTAACGAGTGCATTTTGCAGAAATGTGTAAGGATCTGTTGTCGATTATGAATAGCAAACAACGCAGACAGAAAATCGGATGGGCAGAGACTTACACAGTGAGCTGTAATCGAAATCTTCTTCTTTGTTCTCACTCTCTCTCTCTGAGATACAATACACCGAATTGAGAATCTGTTCTTCTTTGCTCTTCCTCTTATCACTCTATACAATGTTAGGTATTCGCTTATATACTAAGCCCTAACTTATTGATGAGTTCACACTCAGACGGATACAATTTGGAAGGAGTCAGCCTTTTATGCCAACAAACTCCCCCGTAAAAGGACTACTCTTTTGTACATATACAAATGCTTGGGGTTATGTCCCCCGTAAACCTAGATTACAAAACTAAACTAAGTTTTATGCTACAAGTCTGTTGGCATGAAGCCAAGTCAGCAGAGGTATAGTATGAGTGTCAATCAACTCTTACCGGCTGCTCCTTGTTCGGCTTTCTTCTGCTCGGTCGCTTGTCATAGTCCCATCTTCGTCCTTACTGTTCCGAAGCATTGATCTAGGAGTGGCTTCCTCAGGCAATTGACGATGTTCACCTCAGTGTCGATCTTCCAGACTTTGAGTTTCTTCTCGGTCACGAGCTCCCAGATATCATGATACCGCACCTCAATGTGCTTCGTCTTCACATGGTAGATGGGATTGTTGATGAGGTGTATTGCGATATGTGAATCGCAATAGATGGTCAACGTTGGTCGCTCTATTCGGCTTGCAGTTCCGAAGTCGGCAGACAACCAGTGTAGCCAGATCTCTTCCTTCGCTGCTTATGATGCTGCTATGTACTCAGCTTTTGTGGTAGACAGAGTCGTGCACACTTGAAGTTTTGACCTCCATGATATTGCACAGCCACCATAGGTGAATATGTAGCCTGATATCGATTTCCGATTATCTGTATTTCTAGCATAGTCAGAATCGGTGTAGCCTTCGACTTCGACTGAGGTTGTCAGTCCGAAAGTCAGTTGTGCATCCGTGGTTCCTTTCAGATACCTAAGGATGTGCTTGACGGCATCCCAATACTTCCTTCTTGGGTTTGACATGTACCGGCTGACCACCGCTACGTCATCGGCTAGGTCGGATCGGGTTGCCACCATTGCATACATGATACTTCCTACTGCCGATGCATAGGGTATCTTCCCATTAAGCTCTCTCTCCTTGTCCGTCGAAGGAGAGTCCCTGTCTGATAGTCTAATCAATGTCGGAAGCCTTGTTGGTGTTGGCTTCACATTCTCCATGTTGAAGCGCTTCAGCACATTGCGGATGTAGTCGGACTGGAAGAGTCGGACAATCTTTGTCATTCGATTTTGCTCTATCCTCATGCCTAGTATGTGTCGAGCTTGTCCCAGTTCCTTCATCGCAAATTTTGCGTGAATGCTCCGCTTCAACATACTGATCTCTGTTTGACTGCTCCCTACAATCAGCATGTCATCGACATATAGGATCAGATAGATCCAGGACTCGTCGACCAGTTGCCGAACATACATGCATGGGTCAGAGTCTGATCTGATGTATCCAAGCTGCCGTATGTAGGAGTCAAACTTCTGGTACCACATTCTCAACACTTGTTTGAGGCCATATACACTTTTCTTTAGTCGACATACGAGGTGATTGTCCTCCCCTGTCGGCGTGAAGCCTGCTGGTTAAAACATGTATATGTCTTCTTCCAGATATCCGTGTAGGAATGCCGTCTTTATGTCCATCTGCTCGAGCTCTAGGTCATTTGTCGCCATGATTCCTAGTAGGAGTCGGAGGGTGGTCATCTTGACTACTGGTGAGAATATCTCGTCATAGTCGACCCCATATTCCTGTTTGAGTCCCTTTGCGACAAGCCGAGCTTTGTACTTGGGTTTCTCTAAATCGGATACATACTTGTATCGGAATACCCATTTGCAAGGTAGCGGCTTTCTTCCTACTAGTAGTTTTACCAGCTCCCATGTCTTATTCTAGTGAATCGAGTCCATTTCGGAATTCATGGTATGTAGCCATGTTTCGGCATCCGGTGCGGCCATAGCTTTGTCATACGTGCTCGGTTTGCCTGCATCCGTGTAGTTGACATAGTCGAGACCCAATTGATAGAACTCTATTTGCCTTCAAGCTCATCCAGATCTCCTGAGTGCCGTGATGCTGGGTTCGGATCCTTCGATCGGTTCTATTGGACAATTGGTATTTGTTGAGCCATCTATATCAGGAGACTCGTTAGGTGTCCCACCCCCAGATTGGGATTTCGGCGGTGTTTGGGTGTTCTCCCCTATAGTTGTCGACTCGGTTCTGACTTGCCTCTTAGTGACTCTGCCTTTGTCGACTCTAGTCGATTCAGCTCTGTCTTTGATGGCTTTGTCTTTGAGTTCAACGATGGAACTTGTTGCCGATTCAGTGTTGGCAGGGAAGTTGTCAGCTAGTTGGAGTTCAATTGTTTGTTGACGGGTCGAAGCATGCTACGGTGTACCAACTTTTGGCCAAAAATTTGGTACTAAATCGAAGAAGAAAATAAACATTAAAAATTGTAAATAAATTTCAAAAAACAAAAAACAAATTCATTACGTCACAGTCGAATGCACAAAGATATTATACGTCACACTCGAAATGTCCCTAGGCCATATTTAATACATTAATTGTTGCCCTAGTCTCCTAGGTAGAGTTGTACGAAAGCACACCTGGAGAAGGTATCCATTGTGACAATTGGTCAGTCTTAGTATCTCTCTCTCTCTCTCTCTAGTATGGGTAGTCGAACATGTCAGTTGGTATGTCTCTCTCTCTCTCTCTCTCTCTCTCTCTCTCTCTCTCTCTCTCTCTCTCTCTCTCTCTCTCTCTTCTGTCTCGAAGTTGTCAGACAGACAATGGCAGAAAGTTAAAGAAAGACGACATATCTATTACAGGTCTATCTCTCTCTTTCTCTCTCTCACTCCACCTTCGAAGCTCTGTTTCTTTCTTTCTTTCTGTTTCTCTCTCTCACTCCACCTTCGATTCTCTTTTTCCCCGCATAGCTGTTCTTGTGTTCCCCTCTGTGCCAGGTTCGATCTCTGAACTTTGTATACGCAGAGATTTTTGTTTCCCCTGCTCGTTGTATGTGTTGTTGATTTTCCTTCCTTGTGTATGCTCGTTTGTCTCCTCTGTAGCAGCCTCATCAACAACCTCTTGCATATAGGTGATTTTGAAGGCTTGATGTGCTCCCAAGGTGTCGAAATCAACACGGTGTGGTACCTCTGCAAGTTGTACGACCTCCAGGTATTCTCTGTGTTGCATGCCCAACTGGTATGTTTTCTTTTTCTGAATGTTTCCTGTCTGTCTGTTTTCTATTTGCATGTGTATGGCCATTTTTAGGTTTTGATTATTCATAGTCTATGTGTTGCATGCCCAACTGGTATGTTTTTGTTTTCTCTGTGTTTCTTTTAAAAATGTATGACAACATTTTTGATCGAGGTGGTTGTGTGTTAGACATGTTTGTACATGCAACGTAAATGGAGTTGGCTATGATGAGTTGCTATGTTTTCGTTTTGTTCTTGTTTCCTGTCCATCTGTTTTATTTTGTGTGAGTTTGACATGGATGAGTTTTTTTCCGACTATTTTGGGTTTTTGTGTGTTTGACATGGCTTGTACATGCGATGTGATGGAGTTGGCTATGATGATTTACAATGTTTTCGTTTTCTTTGACTTTCCTATCCATCTATTTTTATTGTCTGTGTGTTTGACATGGATGAGTTTTTTTCCGACTATTTAGGGTTATTGTGTGTTTGACATGGTTTGTACATGCAATGTGATGATTTGCTATGTGTTAATGGTAATTGCTTGAGTTTTCTTCTAGTACATGCATATTCATTCCCTGAGAATTGTGTTGACTAGGACAATGACGAGAAGGACACCCATAAAGAAGACATTGATGAAAGAGAAAGTGAAGACACCAGTGAAGGAAGGAAGAAGGACACCCATGAGAGAAAGCAAGAAGACACCCACAAGAGAAAGGGTGATGAATTCATCAACACAGAGAAAGAAGATGTACCACTCCATCAGTCGAGACACACCTCTTGGATGGAATTATTTCCTTCGAGCACGACCTGACGTTTATCTAGAGCTGAGAGAGTGGTTGTTAAAAACCTGGGGGTCAGCACATCCCGACATAAGGCGAGGATTCCACATAAGTGGTTTGAAGAGGGAATACATGAATTTATTGAAGACGAGATACGAACATGTTTATGATACAAATCAAATCACTAACAATGAGGTGGGTACTGTTTTTGCACGTGCTTTTGCATGTGAAGTTCAAGGTGGCATTGACGTAAATTGGGAAGATTTTAATTGGCACCGGTCAGAACATTACAAAGGGTCCTCCAATACCAACACTGGCTTGAAGTCATCTGGAACCTCTCATGTGGATATTCCAGCTACAACACCTGTCCACCAAGTTCTAGAGGCAAAGGTACGGGCCACAATGACTAAAAAGCATGAACACATGATGGCCGATTGCATAGCTTCTATGAGCTCAAGAATACAAGCACTACTTGTTGATTTGGAAGCAGTTAAATCAGCTGAGATATAGGCAGAAAAGAAATTTTCTTCAATAAAAACTACATATGAATGGATTGCACCGACAATCCAAAATTCAGAAAGTGAAGTGTTGAAAGAGGAGTTGAAGAAAGAGCTGAACAATATGGGCACTCAATTAGGTTCACAGATGAGAGACCTTGATACTTGCAAGAATGCACATGAAGAAATAGATAATAAGTTGTCAGCCTTAAAGTTGCATTCTGAGAACCTTGCATGCTTGATGCAGGATTTAAAACAAAATGGTCTTGATACTTTGTGTTCATCTATAATTGAGCACCCAAGTGGTATAGAAAGTACCATTACTAGTATAGCCATATCACGGTATTGGCTTTAAAAGTTATTTATTTCTACTTCTCTGGTATAAATAAGTGAGCAACTAATATATTATAACTTGTGTTTGCAATCTTCCAGGTGTATATTTTGTGGCCTCGGATTCAAGCTGGAGGCTATGGATGTTGTGATTACACCATGCTTGCACACATATCATGTGATATGTGCTAAGTATCATTTTGAGAAAGAGAATACATGCATGGACTATAAAACTACAATTGCGGCTGAGTGGTACTATGCTTGGGGTTTAAAAGTACACCCGTACGGTATGTGGCTCTACTATTCTATTGTTTGTATTATATGATGTCAATTAACATTTGGACTAGAACTAGTGTATGCCACAATTCATACTTCAAATTTAGTGTAATCTCTAACAACTATTATGTGGAACCCTAATTATGTGGGTTAGTATTGGCAGTACTCTTAATATATAATTGGTATGTGTAGTTGAAGGGATATTTTCCAGAATTAGTAGTACTAAAAGGGAACCAGGTACAGCATCGTCCAATCTATATTGCAACTTGCCTAGTATTAGTTTAGTAAACACTATACTTATAGTACACTGTTGACTGTTAGTATTGTTTGTGTAACTTGGGAATTAGTACTAGTAATGTAATTTGGGAACAAGGTGCATATTAAATTGCTGAATAATAGTACAGTTATTGTAATTTGGAAATGAGGTGTGTCAAACACATATCACGTTTAGTACTAATACTGTTCAAGATTAATACTGTTGGTGTAATTAGTACAAGTTATGTAACTAGGTGTGTAGAACACATATCACGTTTAGTATTACTTGTGTGCAAAATACCAATCTACATTTGTTGGATTAGTACTTAGTAAGTACTACATGGTTCATGATTAGTACTAGTTCTGTACTTTGTGAACTAAGTTACTAGTACATTGCTCATGATTAATACTAGTTTTGTAATTTGGGAACTGAGTAGTACTTTGTTCCTTATTAGTAGTAGTTTTGTACCTTATTAGTACTAGATCAATAATCTAGAAAATAAGTGAGTAGTACATTTTGTAGGATTAGTACTAATTGTGTAATTTGACTAAGTCAGTGGTACATTGTTGAGTAGTACATTGTTCAGGATTAGTACTAATTGTGTAATTTGACTAAGTCAGTGGTACATTGTTCGGGATTAGTACTCCTTGTGTAATTTGGTAACTAAGTGAGTAGTATATTGTGCATGACTAGTACTACTTGTGTAAATTGGGAACTAAGTGAGCAGTACATTGTTCGGGATTAGTACTCCTTGTGTAATTTGGTAACTAAGTGAGTAGTATATTGTGCATGATTAGTACTACTTGTGTAAATTGGGAACTAAGTGAGTAGTATATTGTGCATGATTAGTACTACTTGTGTAAATTGGGAACTAAGTGAGCAGTACATTGTTTGGGATTAGTACTATTTGGATGATTTAGGAAATAAGTGAGTAGTACATTGTTCAAGATTAGTACTACTTATTAATTTGACTAAGTCAGTGGTAATTTGGTAACTAAGTGAGTAGTATATTGTGCATGATTAGTACTACTTGTGTATATTGTACATGATTAGTACTAATCATGTATATTGGGAACTAAGTGAGCAGTACATTGTTCCTTATTAGTACTAGTTCAGTAATTCAGGAAACAAGTGAGTAGTACATTGTTCAAGATTAGTACTACTCCTTGTGTAATTTGGTAACTAAGTGAGTAGTATATTGTGCATGATTAGTACTACTTGTGTAAATTGGGAACTAAGTGAGCAGTACAGTGTTCCTTATCAGTACTAGTTTAGTAATCTAGGAACTATGTGAGTAGTACATGTTTCAGGATTGGTACATTGTGTAATATGGGAAGCAGCTCTTGTGACCTACATTATATATTTTAGATGATGGTACTAACATTCAAGGTTTTTTTGTTTCTTGCAATGAATGTTGTAGTGTCAAGCAACTCCACGCCAGGGAATGTAATGGAACAACCAGCCCCTGTGCCTAAACCCTCAATATCTGCTGCACATTCCAAGGTTCAGGGACCATCATTACCAATAACCTATGATTTTTATGATGAGGATGAATGTATGAGAAGGGCCATTGGAGCAGTGGAACATATGCTTCTACAAACAAATTCCCCAAGCTCCGGTCAACATCAAGAAATAGAGCCCACTAAGAAGAGAAATGCAGTTTCTTTACAAATAGAGCCCAGTAAGAAGAGAAATGCTGCAAGAATGTTGTATGGAAACGGCAAGAAAGGCAAAGTTGAATGCAATGGTGAGTCATATAAGTTCTCACCTGTCCGGAGCATTGTCAACCTAATCCATTGTCTAATACCATGTACTTGTGTTACTAGCTAATGACGAAATGATATTTGGTGACGGAGATACGAGTCCAAAACCTGATCGTGAAGACGAATTTATCACACTCCCAGGTACACGTCAAAAGCCAGACTTTGAAAACAATGATTTAGCTCATAACAACCCTATTTTTTTTGCTATTATAGATCATAACAACACTGTTGAGCACCTAGATGTTGTGGAGAAGATGACCGAGCCCACCATTTGCAATGGGGTATCTATGGCTGTACAGTATGACGATGTAACATTAGGTAAAAATGTGGCCCTAAACCCTATGTTCATTGTTTGAAAACTTTTGAGTATGTGAGTTGATACTAATATTCTTTGGAATCCCATTAATTAGGTTTACAAGAGCAGTCTGATTCCCAACTGCAATCAAATGAATCGGGAACTTCATGGAGCACAAGTGCAGAGTCAGATTCTGGTCAGAGTCAGAATCAAATTAACCTTTGCATGGAGGCAGACTCTGGAAGCACATCTTCCACACATGAGGATTGTGAGAAAAACGAAGCATTCATATGTGAAGAGCAGCTGGCATGTACAAACAACAGTATGTCTAAAGAAGCCTATGAGGAGTGTGGAAAGAATATGGCAAGTACTGAAGAGAAGATTGAAGCCCATGAAGAGTGTGGAAAGAATATGGCAAGTACTGAAGAGAAGATTGAAGCCCATGAAGAGTGTGGAAAGAATATGGCAAGTACTGAAGAGAAGACTGATTGTACTGATAATGTGGCAAGTGCTGAAGAGAAGACTGATTGTACTGATAATGTGTTAGTAGTGTCTACTGATAATGTGCTAGTACTGTCTAAAGATTCCCTCGAGGATCATGGAAAGAACATTGCTAGTAATGAAGAGGAGCTTGATTGTATTGAGAATGTGCTAGTAGTGTCTTGTGAAGCCCATGAGGATCGTGGAAAGAACATCGCTTTCCCTGAAGATAAGCCTGATTGTAGAGAATCCCATGAGGAGTGTAGAGCGAACAACGTTACTAATGAAGGGGGGCCTGATTGTACTCAGAGCGAGCATACTAGCATCACCCAAGAGGACCAGGCAGTAACGACCACCCAAGTAGGTACACATTGTCTTAAGAATGAGGTGACATCCACCATACAAGAGGAGTTGACCATGACTACTGCCACGGTCCACATACAGGAGTCTAATAAGAATGAGTGTATAGGCATCAGTGATGATGATAGGGCAATAAAGATCGCTAGGAGTACAAGCATTCAGGAGATGAGTGATAATTTGTCTATCGACAGCACCTTTGTGGATTTGTGTACAAGCATTGCAGTTGCAGAAAACATAGTTACTCTCTCAAGCTTGCCACCAATACAAGGTGCCCACGCATCCACGCCTGTCTCTGATGCCTCAAATGATGAAGTGCCACTTAGTCAGCTCATACCTAAAGGCTTTAAGATAAAGAAGAATGTAAAATCAGAAAAATCTGGCACCAACAACAAGCGCATTACAAGATCGGCCAAGTTACCCTCTAGTGCCTGATTGTCTTTCGATTGTACTTGAACTTTAGTTGTTAGTGATGTCTGAAATTGAACTATTTGGATACCAAAATACTGTTTCAATTGCCAATGTCAAAAATCCAGTTCATGAATTTGAAATAGTTATACCAGTGTGAAATCAAGTTCATGTTTAAGGATTGCTTCTGTATTTTGCTCGTCAACATATATCAAAAACAATGGGAATATACTTTTTGATCTAAGTATTCTTATTTTACAACGTTTTGTTTCTTTTTTGAGATCATCTCCTAATCCTCGCAAAGTCTTTCAGTCTGTTGTAGATAAAATTCTTGAAAGTCTTCTTAGCTTGCTAGGAAAATTTAGGTTTTCAGGTGTTGATGATGAGAAACAGAAAATATCGGGTGTTATTGAAGATATACTGAAGTATAGACTGTTTCATCAATGCCATTTGGAGGGTAACTAGAATGTGTGCAAATTGTTGAAGCAATGTGGGCCATATTTTGATGATATCATCCCAAATGATGAACCATCCACTAACAGTAGTAAGGAAACACTTACCTTTTTGAGCTATCACAAATTATTGTTTCAAGAGTTGGATTATTTTGTTAAGGAAAGGAAGGTCTGTACTTTAAAATCCATAGCCTGGATATTCAGGACTTATATACAAGAAGTTAAAACTCAGATGGCTTCACAGGACATATCATGAAACAAAAAAAGGATTCTGAGAGAATAATTTTCTTTGTTGTCTTCACAGAATTCATCGCCCCCTTTGAAGAATGAACTTACAGTAGAAAATCTTACAATATTAAAGTCTTTAATGAATTCAACTAACAATCTTCTCTTGGTAGCAAAAGAAGAGCAGATTTATGTGCCAACAGAGGACACACCAACTCTTATGAATCTAGACTTTATCAAAAAGATATACAATATTTTTACTCATTTTATTTAACATGGCTTTGCAAAACTTCTATGCTCAAATAACATCAGGACACATGAGCAATATCGGCAATGAAGAAATCCAAGTCCTGTTGACAACAGCTAATATATTATGAAAGATAAGTACAAGTGGTTGAGAGGCATAAACACTTTAGAAGAAAGATGAAATATATCAATTCATTTGTCAATCATCAAAATTAATAATGAACTCCAAGTGGATGTTTTTCAGTTTTCTGGTACAATGTATTGATAGGGTGACTTTCAAGCATTAAATAGAGAGACCTCCCCTAATATGTGCTCATGAACCTCTTGGGGGACCTTGTAGACAGTGTTGTATCCCTTAACCTTGTGCTTTGCTTGAGTCATATTGAATTTGATTGCAAGAATGGCATCAGTGTAGATTATTGCGATGGGTGCTTCTTTTAGTAATGCATATGTGTTCTTGCACTGCGGCAACTTTGCATAATAGTTTCCATACACGACAGACTCACCAACGTTGAAATTGTTGCCCCAACCATCCCTCACCACTTCTTGCAATAATGTCTTCCCTTGCTTGCACACCACAATGTAGTAGTCTTCTAAATCTTCATTCTGAGGAGATTTGAGCACTGCAAAATGATCTCCAACTTCCAATAAAACTGCCAAGTCTTGATTTTGGTTGTAGTATACAATATCGTTTGAATGCACATCCTCTTCAATATCATCTTGTCGTTCAGGTTCAAGCTTCTGCAGCTTCCAGGGCTCCACGATTGATAGGTTGATGCATTTATCCCAAGCTTCATCTAGACACATGGAACAAAAGCATGATAAACTACGGAGTAACAATTGTGTTGTGTCCTTGCGGCTAAACCCTAACACACAATGGGTGCTGCGTGTGCCTTTCACAGTTTTACAACCATATGATTTAGTTCTATCGACCTCATCAACGCGAACTTCAACAAACAATCTGTTCTTACTATCATTTGACATCTTCCATGTTAGCCACTGCACAACATCATGTGCATTTTGTAACTTAGCACCATTATTATCCAACTGCTCACTTGTAAGGGCACGTTTGATCACAACCCCCGTGCCATCATGCTCTCCTTTTCCATGTCCAGACCCGAAGTAATTCCATTGCATACGAATATTGAATAAGGAGAAATACCTGCTTTGATATCTTAGGTTTCTAACAAAATTAGTACTATGTTGTCAATTGAGAGTACTACACTTCCGTTAATACTGATTTAGTACAAATACAAAACAAAGCATAGCACAACGTATCCATTGAGAACACTCTACACTTATTAAAAGATAAATAGTACTATGTTGTCAACCAACAGTACCTGGCATCCATTTAATACTAACTTAATATGGATATAGCACAAAGTATAGTACAATGAGTTCATGGAAAGCACTCTACATGTATTAACAGATAAATAGTACAAAATGTTCAATATCGGATAGTACAGTACAATGTGTCCACGGAGAACACAACCCTCCTTAGAAGATCATTAGTACTACAAGGCATGTACTTTACATCCCCCAATAAACACTGATTTAGTATAGATACAACACATAGTACAATACAATGTGTTCATGGAGAACGCTGAACATTGATTAATAGATAATCAGTACCACACAGTGTGTTTAAAAGATGAGTACAGGATGAGTACAATACTATGAGTACAACATGAGTAAATACTGATTTAGTACAATTCTCTGAAGGACGGACAATACTATGAGTACAAGATGAGTACTTTACATCCTCCTATAAACACAACATAGTATAGATACAACACACAACATAGTACAATGTGTCTATGGAGAACCCTTCACATGGATTAAAACATAATTAGTACAATTCTCTTAAGGACGGACAATACTATAAGTACAAGATGAGTACTTCACATCCTTTTTTAAACACAACATAGTACAGAACCAACACACAACATAGTACAATGTGTCTATGGAGAACCCTTCACATGGATTAATCGATACTTAGTACAATTCTCTTAAGGACGGACAATACTATGAGTACAATATGAGTACTTTACATCCTTCTATACACACAACATAGTACAGATACAACACACAACATAGTACAATGTGTCTATGGAGAACACTTCAGATGGATAAAAAGATAATTAGTACAATTCTCTTAAGGACGGACAATACTATGAGTACAAGATGAGTACTTTACATCCTTCTGTAAACACAACATAGTACAATGTGTCTATGGAGAACACTTCACATGGATTAAAAGTTACTTAGTACAATTCTCTTAAGGACGGACAATACTATAGAGTACAATACGAGTACTTTACATCCTTCAGTAAATACTGATTTAGTACAGATACAACACACAACATAGTACAAACAAAATTAGTATGCATGCATCCATTCACAAGTGCAAGATTCGAATAGTTACAAACATAATTAGTATGCATCCATGTGAATAGTACTGTTTGTTAATAGTTACAAACATAATTAGTATGCATCCACTAACACAAGAATTACATCCTTACACATTGCATGATAAGTACTAAACATATGGATTAAAAATTACCTGGCGATAAAGTAGAACGATCGTGCCGCCTTAAACTGCGAGGCAGCACCATCAGACCAAACCCAATGATGGTTAAAGGTTAACCCTAGAGAAAATAAATCTGCATGGTGAAGCTTAAAACAATGTTGAAGAAATAGTGTATCATGCTTTTTATCATCTGAAATGTAAAATATTGATTTCTTATGTAACTCACCGTCTTGCCTCCAATAGCAAATATGTACAAGTATTGTACATTGATCATTGTACCAATGCATTGATTGAACCTCATTTTGAACTTTAAATGTATAGTTTTCTGCAAAATCAATAACGGATACGATGACACCCGTTGGTAAGTTATTAATACATTCCTTGAACTATGAATTTTGCCAATAACTCCGGAAGTTATGTGGAATGAACTCCCCAAGTTGTTTCTTAAATTCTGAGACAAGGGTAGCAGCACATGTCTCCTTATATACTTCTTTGATACGCTTAGTTACAACTCCCTTGCCAATATTTTCAGTCACATACTCCAAATATTTCCATTTCACGATATGACTATTTCCCAAATCAAGCTCCTGCCTACAAAATAATGGTAGCGAACAAACCTTACATGTTCTTAATAGACATGTACGACGATGCCACTCACATGATGGTTCTTTTTCACAAACACAAGACCTCCATAGCTCAGAAACGGATGCATAAGTCATGTTTCGTGCATTACACCTATTATCCTCCCCATTTGGTCTACAAATCTCACAAGTGCAGACACATAATTCCCCGTGTATACCCTTAGAATCAGTATGCATTGCATTCACTTCTAGCCTTAACATGTCCATCTTCACATGGTACACACAACAACATGTATTCCTCTCATTTAATTTTCTAACATAAAATGGTTTCAAACCTTGGAACTTGCGGAATCCAACAGTCAAGCTTGGATGTTGGTCTTTAAAGTTCATGTACAATTCAGCCTACATCAACCAATATATATAGCAAACATTAATATACACTTGGTCAAAACACAAAGTTATGGAATGTGAATTGATATAAAAAAATGGAATACCTCTATCATCTCCAAGAAGTGTCTAGGGTGAATCTGGTACTTACCCTGACTTATTCGTTGTCTACACACGTCCTTCTTATTTGGTGAGACATGCGTATTTTTGGCCCAAAATGAATCCACTTTCTCAATAATCTCTTGAGATAAGGCATCACATCGTCGTCTACGTCCCAACCCTAGCCACTTGAATTTGCTTGAGTGTATATTTCGGCGATGTTTCCTCAAGTTCCTTCTTTGAATACCCAGGGCTAAGGCAACTTTAGTATCACTATATTTTTTTTCTCTCGCACCGTTCACAACCATGTGTAGGGTTGCCCTCTTTGCAGCAAGTTTGTCTAAGCTCCCTACACCTTTCACCAAGTCTAGGGATGACTTCATAGACTCCACAATCTCTTCTGAAACACATTGGTCCCTAAATTTTATTCTCTCCATGTCTTCATTCAAACTTTGATGGTGTAACACTCTACAGATAATATCCCTACGATCCTCTTCACTAAATCTCTTCGTTATTTCTACCAAATAACGGACTATGTGAAGAACCACTCGTCTCTTAGTCCTTTCAGATATGCATGAGTTACTTAACAACTCACTCTCGTTAGGAACCCCCATTCGGTCACTAGATTTATCAACAAAAATTAAGTGTCTTGCGAAAGTAGTTAATGTTATATAGACTCAACCAAGAAAACACAATCAAATGTTTTTAAATGTGGCCTACAAAGTGAGAAATATTTTGTTTCAAACATTAGAATTACATATCAAATATGACAAATGTCAATTCTAAAAATTTAGTGCTGAAATATGAAGAAATGAAACATTTTAGTACTGAAAATAAAAAAATGGATGGAAGGAACCTTCAATGGTGGAGGGAGCGTTGGATATGCCGCCTCGATTTGGTGGAAGGAACCTCCAATGGTGGAGGGAGCGTGGATATGCAGCCTCGATTTGGTGGAAGGAACCTCCAATGGTGGAGGGAGCGTGGATATGCAGCCTCGATTTGGTGGAAGGAACCTCCAATGGTGGAGGGAGCGTTGGATATGCCGCCTCGATTTGGTGGAAGGAACCTCCAATGGTGGAGGGAGCGTTGGATATGCCACCTTGATTTGGTGGAAGGAACCTCCAATGCCGCCTCGATTTGGTGGAAAAAGCCCCAAATCACCACGACATCAACTGCAATCGGTGGAAGTAAGAAAGTCGTTGTTGAAGAAGTCACTATTGGTTGCTACCTAAACCCTCAGAACAGTCTCTGTACCTCAACCTAAACCCTAACAAAAACAGAAACCCTAAAAAAATCAGAAATCCTCAACTCAAACTCTCCAACCAGACTTGGATGTCTGAGATTTAGATTGAAGGAAAATCAGAAACGTGACATGGATGTCTATGATGAAAAGCTCAGAGGGACAGAGGAAGAGGAGTATGAGGGGAAGCGCCAAAATCGACGTGAGGGGAAAATAGCCCCCAAAATGGAAGAACATCTCCTCACGTGTTCCCCCCACTCCTTCTACAGTAAATGACACTTGTACTACAGTCACCCCACTCTCCAAAATCGATTTTCTTTTTCTCTAATTTTTTTTGTGAATTATTCAGTACTAATAGTATTGAAAGTACTGACAATTTTTGTGGCCAAAAACAATACTTTCTGGTACACCGTAGCGTGCTTCGACCCTGACTCCCTGATTCAGCCCGATGGGATGGTCCTTCTACGACAGTTCTGTCATCTGCGAATGATACCTTCTTGCCAACTGTTTTCTGTTGATTCCGTTGAGAGAAGATAGAGTCTTCATTGAAGACTACGTTGCTGCTCCGGATCAGTTTTTGGTTCTCAGGGTCCTATAGCGTGTAGCCGAAGTCCCCATCGGTTCCATAACCGAGAAATATACACTTCATTGCATGGGGTGCCAACTTCATTCTTTTGTCCCTGGGGTTGAATACGTAGGCCTTGCATCTGAATATACAGATCTGGAGCGTCTGCAATGCCTTGGCCTAGAATTCCAGCTTCAGTCCGGCTTGCTAGAGCATTGTCGTCGCCCTCTCCTGGATCATCCTATTGATCCGTTCAACCACTCCATTTTGCATGGGTGTGTAGGGAACAGTCTTTTGGTGTCGGATCCCTTTTTCGGATAAGTACTGTTTGAAGGCTCTGGAGCTATACTCACCTCCGTTGTCGGATCGGAGTGTCTTCACTTTGTATCCCAAGTGGTTCTCCAATTTGGATATCCAACGAGTGAAGAGCTCAAACGCTTCATCTTTGGACTTGATGGAGTATACCCAAACTCTCCGTGTACAGTCATCTACGGATGTGATGAAGTACCGGGAGCCTCCTAGTGATCGCTCTGGCATGGGCCCAGATATGTCTATGTGCACGAGCTCTAGCTGTTGTCGTACCGTCTTGTAATGGAGAGTGTGCGGACTTTGGGTTTGTTTCCCATATTGATAATGCTCGCAGAAGTCTATCTTCACTTGGAGTTTCGGGATGTAGGCCACTGCTATTAGTCGATCAAGTCTGTCTTGAGACATATCGCCAAGTAGGCATGCCATAAGTTCGGGTTGGTTTTCTCGACTGCGTTCACGGCTCCTTAAGGGTTTATTGCCATCAATGGGTATAGATTGTGTTGAGAATCAAGCTCAACATAGTGCAACATGTGAACACACCTTTTGAGAATCCATGATTACTCAAAGGTCAAGAGTCACACCACTACTCTCTACACATTAACTATATGTCATAGAATCATATTCTATGACACATAACTAATGAGTTACATATTCCCCATGACTATGAGTCTTCACATTCCCCAAGAGAGAGAGTGGTTGTTGTAAAGTTAATGAAGAGAGAGGGTGACTCTATATAAAGCACCCTCCTCATACTTCATACTAAGTCGGTTGTGACTCCTGATTATGCTACATTTTGTAAATCTTATTCTACTTGTGAAATATACACCTTCTTCTTGAGTATTCTATTTTCCTATCATTTATCTATCTTGAGTTCTCTTTTCTCTCCACTCTTCTTCTCTCACACATATACGCACATAACACACATCTATTCCGCTACACAAGAATCATATCTGATTCTTTACATGGTATTAGAGCGATTTGGTAACTTGATCGAGCCCACTCGCCTCATCGTGATCGTGTGTTGTGCTCTACACCAACATTAAAGAAGAACCGGCTCATCGTTATCGTAGTACCAGTACATAGTTCGTGTTCGAGAGAGAAGGAAAAGAAGAAAGAAAGCTTAATCGACAATGAATACTCAAATGGGGAGCGCTCTCCCTAGCGAGAAGTTAGACCGAAACAACTTCGCATCTTGGGAGTACAAGATGCACCAATACCTTGTCGGCCAAGGCTATTGGGGTTACATCAAGGGAGCACAAGAAAATCCACCCAAGCCGGAAGACGCCGACTATGCATTGTGGGAGCAAGCGACAAGCCGAGTGATTTATTGCTTGGCGACATGTGTTCACGACCACATGCTTGGCTACATTCGAGAAGCCGAGACGCCGAAAGAAGCGTGGGAGAATCTATGAAAGATTTTCGCCGCCAACACGACTACGAGAAAGCTTCAACTCTGCCAAGAGTTGAATAACATTCAACAACGGGATATGTCCATTACAAGCTACATCTTGAAGATCAAGGAGCTTTGTGACTCACTTGGCTCGATAAGCGTCAATGTGGACGATGATGAGATGGTGCAAATATGCCTCGGCGGCCTTGCACCACGATTCGGCACGATGCGGATCGTCGTACTAGCACGGGAGAATCCACCCTCCTTCTTCGATCTTCAATCCATGTTGTTGGTTGAAGAGAATCATGTTCGAACAAGGAACAACACCTCGGAAGGCCAAATGATCTACACGCATTCGGACGGAGAAAGAGGATGCGGCCGTGCAAGAAGAGGCTGATTCGTCCAAGGACGTGGCGGACGAGGCAGACAAGGCCCGATTTACGAAAACAACTCGCAATTTCCGCATCAAGACGGAAGCCATCGAGGAACCTTCGGAAGAAGGGGGAACTTCCATTCCGGCCCGAACCGACAAAGCTCGGTCGAATGCGGATATTGTGGAAAAATCGGTCACCACGAAGAAGAATGCCGTAAGATGATACGCAAGTCGGCTTCCACTAGCCGACAACTCACCAACTATGTCATCAACTCCGATTATGATGATGGCCGCGGAATGTTCGTGATGAGACATAGAGCGTATTCTATGTCGGCCTCTACTTCCACTAGTGCCTCCGGTCTAGAAGTCGTATGGTTCGTCGATTCCGGTGCCTCGAACCATATGACGTCGCATCTGTTAGAAAACAGGTCCCTCCGGATGGGAAGTGAGAAGAACAATGTTGATGAGGCAACCAGATGTGGAGTACCCGGCAACGGAAGACCCGGTGAAAACCAGATGACGAGTGCCCGGCAAGAGCCGGATGATGCAGGCCCGGTGAGGAGTGCTCACTGGATGAAGGGACATATTCGTAAATATTTTTCGGAGAGTCCATTGGGGCTATATTTGTAAATAGCCGAAAAGTCATATTAGTATAAATATGACTTAGGGAAAACTTTGGTCGTAGTATTCATTCTTGTTGGTGCAAGACTAGAGTGCGTAACTCTGTACAAAGAGAGAGAGAGAGAGGAAGAGGTCGTTGCCTCTATTGTAACCACCGCCTGTGGTGAAGATAGCAAGCTCGAGGTCGTTGCCTCGGCACTTTTACTATTGTACATTGTGATATAGTGATAGTTTGCAGTCTGTGGGCTGCCGTGGTTTTTCCCATGTTTGGGTTTTCCACGTAAACATCCTGTGTACTCTTCTCTTTACTGTGTCGTGCGTACATCACCCGTTTTCTGTGTTTGATCCTAGACTCGGTTGTGGCCGAGCGTTGTGCGTTGAGAGCGCATAGTCCTTTCAAACTGGTATCAGAGCGAAATGACACAGAAAATGGATGAATCGTTGGGAGGCATGTTCAAGCTCACCAGCTCCAACTATTCGGTGTGGAAGTCGAAGATGAGGGACATGCTCGTGGTTAAAGATCTTTGGTTGCCGGTTCAGTTTGGGGACAAGAGACCGGACAAAATCGACGCCACGATATGGGAGGTGATGCACATAAAGACAACGGCGTACATATGGTGTTTCATCGACACGAGTCTATACAACAACTTCAATGAAGAGAGCAAGGCTCATGAGCTCTTGGAGAAGATCGACATTATGTTTCAGAACAAAAATGTTGTTAATCAGGTTTCGGTATTTCGGAAGCTAGTAAGACTCCGGTACCAAGATGGCTCCAGCATGGCGGAGCACATGAATGCCTTCTAGGGGCTGATACACCAAGAAACATCATTAGAAGTACCTCTCGCCGATGAGGTACTAGCACTACTCCTGCTCGGTTCCCTCCTAGATAGCTGGGAGACGTTGGTTGTCACTTTAGGCAACGCCGGGCCGGAAGGGAAACAGTTATCCCTAGCAAGAGTGAAGTCGAGCTTGCTAGATGAGGAGGCGCGTCCGAAAGACAAGGATACAAACTCCGACTCCAAAGCGCTCATTACCGAATCGGAACTCGGAAGACAAAGGAACCGTAGTCCCCAGAACCGGGAGAAATCGAGGACACAGTCAAAGTCAAGGGGGAGGCCTACCTGCTTCTATTGCGGCAAGCCGGGACACTTCCAGAAGAACTGTCGGCACTTCCGAAAAGACAAGGAATCCAATGGTACCGATTCGAAGCAGACACCGGACCGGAATGGTAAAGAGTGGAGGGGGACAGACCGGAAGGGAACGACGGCAATCGCGGCAAGTAAAGAAGAGTTGATGCTCATCACCGAGGAGAGTCAATTGAACCTTGCCGGCGACGAGACAACGTGGGTTGTTGATTCCGGAGCGTCGTTCCACCTTACCCCGAACCGTAAATACTTCTCATCCTACTCAGCCGGTGATCACGGCTATGTCCGAATGGGGAATGAAGGTACATGCCGAGTTGTCAGCATAGGAGACGTGTGGATGACAACACCAACCGGATGCAAGCTGCTGCTGAAGGATGTCTGACACGTTCCGGAGGTTCGCCTGAACCTGATATCAGCCGATCCGCTAGATGATGAAGGCTACACGGGGAAGGGAATCTGGCTCGAATTTACTGTGCTGAAGATGCCGGAACTAAACGGGTTGGCCGAGAGGATGAACCAGACCATAATGGAGAGGGTCCGGAGTATGCTTGCGCATGCAAAACTACCCAAGAAGTTTTGGGCTGAGGCACTGTTGACGGCGACATATGTGATAAACAGATCACCCTCAGTACCCTTGGACGGAAACACGCCACAGAGAGTCTGGACCGGTAAGGAAGTGTCCTACCGGCATCTGAAGGTATTCTGGTGTCTTGCATACGTGCATGTTGCTAAGGACCGGTGAGGAAAGTTGGACCCAAAGACCCGGCCATACATATTCCTCGGTTACGGCGACGATGAGTTCGGCTACCGAGTGTGTGATTTGGCCGACAAGAAGGTATTCTGGAGTCGAGATGTTTTCTTCATGGAGGACAAGATGCTCGCTGACTGGGAGTCGGAGAAGAAGATAATGAACTCCGAGTTGACCGATAAGGATTGATTCTACGATGTGCAGACCCAACCGGCAAGAGACCGGTTAGCACTCGATGAACCGGCCGGTGATGGTAAGGAGACAAGACAGGTCGAAGAAGAAGGAATAGGTGAAACCGAAACCGGACAAGACCCCGAATCGGATTCGGATGAAGAGAAAATAGTGGAGCCGGTTGCTGAAGGCCAAAGACGGAGATATCCTCTCAGAGAGAGAAGGCCCCCCCGGAGATTTCCGGATGCAGAGCATGTGCTGCTGACCGATGAGGGAGAGCCAGAAAGCTTCGAAGAAGTGAAAGATGACACCCACAACCACAAATGGTTAAGTGTCATGAAGGATGAGATGGATTCCCTGCATGAGAACCATACGTACGAATTGGTGGAGTTGCCGAAAGGAAAGTAGGCACTCCGAAACAAGTGGGTGTACAAGTGGAAACCGGGAGATGCCGGCAACCCCCCGAGACACAAAGCCAGGATCGTGGTGAAGGGGTTCTAGCAGAAGAAGGGCGTGGACTTCGACAAGATATTTCCCCCGTAGTAAAGATGACCTCCATCCGGATGGTGCTGAGTATAGCGGCAAGCATGGACCTCGAGGTAGACCAGCTGGACGTGAGGACGGCATTCCTTCACGGTGACCTCGAAGAGGAGATCTACATGCCGCAACCGGAAGGATTCCTGGAGAAAGGGAAGGAGCACCTGGTCTGCTGGTTGAAGAAGAGCCTGTACGGACTGAACCAGGCTCCCCGACAATGGTACCAGAAGTTCGACTCCTTCATGACCGATCAAGGGTACCACAAGACATAGGTTGATAACTGCGTGTTTGTGAAGAAGTTCAAAGGAGGCGACCTCCTGATACTCCTTCTGTACGTGGACGACATGTTGATCGTAGGACGGGACCAAGCCAAAATACGGATGCTGAAGAAGGCTCTCAACCGAACCTTCGCAATGAACGACTTGGGCCCGGCAAGACAGATACTGGGGATGCACATCATCCGGGACCGGTCAAAGAAGCAATTGTGGCTGTCACAGGAGAAATATGTGACAAAGGTGCTTCAGCGGTTCAACATGTTAGAAGCAAAACCGGTCGGATCGACACTCCCGGCAAACTGCAGACTATCCGGTAAGCAAAGTCTGAAGACGAAAGCAGAGAAGGCAGGTTCCTTTTCGTCTTCAAACCCCTGGTCGACTATGTTGGGCTTGGCTTCACATTCTGGTGCTCTTGTGTTGTCGACTTAGTCATTGGCTCAGTGCATGTAGATACAGATCTAGTCGATATCAGCCCACTGGTATCACATGATGCATCTACCTGCAAAATAAGATCATCTGTCCAACTGGTGCACCCATCTTCTTTGTCAAGAAGAAAGATGGCTCACTTCATCTTGTCACTGATTACCGCGGATTGAATAAAGTCACCATCCGGAATAGGTATGCACTTCCTCTTATATCAAGTCTTTTAGAGCGAGTTAATGGTGCCAAGTTTTTTACTAAAATCGACCTACGAGGAGCGTATAACCTCGTGTGAATCCGACCGGGAGATGAGTGGAAGACCGCCTTTCGCACGCGGTATGGGCATTTCGAGTATACTGTTATTCCGTTTGGCCTAACCAATGCACCCCCAGTCTTCCAACACATGGCAAATGATATATTCATAGACCTCTTGGATATCTGTTTGATCATTTATCTGCATGATCTATTGATTTATTCGAAGACCCAGGAAGAGCACGATTCTCATGTACTATTAGTACTAAAGCGACTCCGCGAGAATGGTCTTTATGCCAAGCTAGAAAAATGTAGCTTTGACTGCAAGCAAGTGGAATTTCTAGGCTACGTCATCTCCTCAAAGGGCATCGCCATGGATCCAGCTAAAATCCAAACTGTACTAGAATGGCAAATTCCATGGTCAGTACGAGATGTACAATGTTTTCTAGGTTTTGCTAACTTCTACCGTAAGTTTATACAGGATTACTCGAAGATTATTTTACCTCTCACACAACTTACGAAGAAGGGCCAAGAATTTCTTTGGTCCATAGAAGCAGATATGGCTTTTCGGCATCTTAAGAAAGCCTTTACATCAGCACTGATTCTAGCTCATGTGGATACAAGCAAACCATTCATCATGGAGGCCGACGCATCAGATTTCGCCCTTGGTAGCATCCTTTCTCAACAAGGCGATAAAGAAGAGTTGCATCCGGTGGCTTTCCATTTGCGCAAATTCGATGTTGCAGAAATCAACTACGAAATACATGACAAGGAGTTATTAGCCATCGTGGATTCATTTGTACAATGGCGGCATTTCTTAGAGGTCTCTCCACATCAGGTCATTGTCTTTAGCGATCATAAAAATCTTGCTTATTTTCAAAACGCTCGCGTGCTAAATCGACGGCAAGCTCGGTGGGCGCAATTCCTCACGCGTTTCGACTTCAAAATCACATATTGACCGGGGAAGCAGCAAGGAAAAGCAGATGCACTATCATGGCGTTCATATCTTGCACCTCGTCCTGGTGACGCAACATTTGATAATCAAAAGCAAGTAATCTTGGGACCAACACAATTGCACACGACGCGGATTTTTCACACCCCGATGGATTCACGGATTACCGATGACATACGTGCAACCTTGAAGACGGATAGTTTTGCTCAAGACATCTTGGCGCACATTGATACTTCTCGGGCATCCTGTTCTCAGTCTCAACAACCAGGTATTGACTACCGACAATTCAAATATCATGATGGTTTGTTATTCTTTAAAAAGCGCGTATATGTCCCCGATTGCTCCTGTCGCCTTCAAATCGTCCAACATTGTCACGACACCCATACGGCGGGACATTTCGGTAGTACTAAGATGTTGGAGTTAGTGCAACGATCTTTTTGGTGGCCCCACATGTGCCGTTTTATCGACGACTACGTTCGGACCTGTGATGCTTGTTGCCGAGCAAAGATGCCTCGACACCATCCATATAGCTTGTTGGAACCCTTACCGATTCCCAGTAAGCCGTGGCAGTCTATTTGTCTTAATTTTATCACAGATCTACCGGTCTCGAAGGGGTTCAATGCTATCCTAACCGTCGTCAATCGATATACGAAGATGGCACATTTTGTGCCATGTACTAAAGCCATCACTAGCGAGGAAACCGCCGCTCTTGTTATGCGTGAGGTATTTCGGCATCATGGCCTCCCAGACAGTATTATCAGTGACCGAGGCCCGCAATTTGTCTCCAAATTTTGGCAGCATCTCTTCAAGATGCTCAAGGTCTCCTGCAACCTCTCCTCCGGCTACCATCCTCAGACCGACGGGCAGGCGGAACGAACAAACCATGTACTAAAGCCATCACTAGCGAGGAAACCGCCGCTCTTGTTATGCGTGAGGTATTTCGGCATCATGGCCTCCCAGACAGTATTATCAGTGACCGAGGCCCGCAATTTGTCTCCAAATTTTGGCAGCATCTCTTCAAGATGCTCAAGGTCTCCTGCAACCTCTCCTCCGGCTACCATCCTCAGACCGACGGGCAGGCAGAACGAACAAACCAAACGTTGGAGCAATATCTCTGGTGTTTCCTGAGTTATCAACAGGACGATTGGGCCGAGATTCTCCACTTTGCGGAGTTTGCGTATAATAATGCTATTCACTCCTTGACTCGGGTCTCCCCATTTTTCGTTTATACCGGTTTCCATCCTCATTGGTCGGTGATCGACACTCCGGAGCTACCTACCAACCCTCGTGCCGAGGATCATTTGGAGAGGCTAAGCAAGATCCAGATGGATCTCTCTACTAACCTTCATCATGCTCAACACACACAGAAGACTTATGCAGATCGTCATCGGATTCCCTCCTCTTTTGCCATCGGAGATCGAGTATGGCTCTTACGTCGTCACATCAAGACTACTCGACCGTGCGACAAGTTGGATTATCGACGACTCGGTCCCTTCCGTATTACGGGTAAGATTAATGATGTCACCTTCCGCAGCTTCAGATACATCCGGTTTTGCATTGTTCTCTTCTTGAACCTTATAAAGCCAACACCATTCCCGATCGTGTGACACCACCGCCGCCCCCGCTGGAGTTGCTGCCATCCTCGATTCCAAACTTGTTCGCAACAAACTTTATTACTTGGTCGATTGCCTCGGTTATAGTCCGAGCGAACGTACTTGGGAACCCGTCGAGCATGTTGCCAATGCACAGGATCTTCTTGTTGATTTCCACCGAAAGTATTCGGACAAACCCGGTCCGCAATTAGCGCTGACTCGTTCCACTCGTCGTCTTTAAGGGGGAGATAGTGTCATGATATGGCAAGACTCGAACCCATGACCTTATGCTACATGGGTCGAGCTCTTACCATTAGACTATGAATTGTAATTTGTATTATATTATTTTCATTTATGCTTTATCATAGAAAATTGATATATATTCCAGATCTCTCTGGAACATTCTAGAAGCTTCAGGATTATTCCTAAAAACACTATAAAAGCAGGCACAAGGCATTGTTTTGAACCAAATTGGTTCAACACCAGTCTTAAGCCTCTTAGCTACTATACTAAACTATGGTAGTACCTAATTAGCTAAGTGGTAGCTAATTAGCTACTCATCTAACGTATGGTAGTAGCTAATTAGCTACCACTTAGCTAATTAGCTACTTTACTAAACTATGGTAGTAGCTAAATAGCTACCACTTACATACTTAACTACTCTACTAAAGTATGGTAGTAGCTAATTAGCTAAGTGGTAGCTAATTAGCTACTGTACTAAACTATGGTAGTAGCTAATTATCTACCACTTAGCTAATTAGCTATTGTACTAAACTATGGTAGTAACTAATCAACTACCATTTAGCTAATTAGCTATTCTATTAAACTATGGTGGTAGGTAATTAGCTACTCGGCTAACGTATGCTAGTAGCTAATTAGCTACCACTTAGCTAATTCGCTATTGTGGGAGTAGCTAATTTTCTACCACTTAGCTAATTAGCTACTATACTAAACTATGGTAATAGCTAATTAGCTACCACTTAGCTAATTAGCTACTGTACTAAACTATAGTAGTAGCTAATTAGCTACTGTAAAGAATCGATGGTGATTCTTGTGCAACGAAATAGACTAGAGGTATGTGTTGTGAGTGTGTGTGTATGAGACAGAGAGAGAGTGAGAGAGAAATACAAGATAGATAGATTTGAACAACTATAGAATACTCAAGAAGATGTATATTACAAAGGAGATTAATCGACCTAATTACAAATTAGGAGGAGAGTGCTTTATATAGTCACTCTCTCTCTTCATTAATTATTGAAGCTCATGGGTCATGGGGAATGTGAAAACTCATTAGTTATGTGTCATAGAATATGATTTTATGACACATAGTTAATGTGTGGATAAGAGTGGTGACTTTTGACCTTTGAGTGTATTCTCTCAAGAGTGTGTTCACACACTAGACTAGGTTGAGCTTGATTCTCAACACGCCCCCTCAAGCTCAACTTTGGTTGGCTACTTCGGTTGATGTCCGCTTCGGCTTGTATCCGGTTTGGACGGTATCCGGTACATCGGGCTCAGACTCCCCCTCAAACTTGGCAAGTCAAGGATCGTCAATCCAAGGTCTGACCAGAATTGCGGAAGCTTGTCGGCTCCTAGGGCTTTGGTGAAGATGTCGGCTGTCTGAAGATTCGTAATGATATGTTGAAGGTCGACATCGCCAGCCTAAACACACTCTCGAATGAGGTGATAGTGCACTTCGATATGCTTCGTGCGTGCGTGGAACACAGGGTTTCGAGCCAGATAAATATTGCTCATGTTGTCGCAGTAAAGGAGAATCGGATCTTTGATGGGAACGCCTAGATCCTTTAACATCCTCTTGAGCCATACGGCTTGACATGCAGCCACCGCCGTGCCCTTGTATTTGGCCTCTGTGCTCGAAAGAGCGACAGTTGGTTGCTTCTTGCTACTCCAGGAGATGGCTCCACTTCCGAGGCAGAAGACGAAACCAGAGGTTGATCGTCGGTCTGCTTTGTAGCTTGCCCAGTCAGCATCTATTTACCCCTCGAGTTGAATTGGCATGGCCGACTTATAGAGAATGTCATAGTCCATCATTCCACTCACATATCGTAGCACTCCCTTAGCACAATCCAAATGGATATCTCGTGGCGTTTGCATGAATTGGCTAAGAAGGCCGACCTGATAGCTCAAGTTTGGTTGAGTGATCGTGAGGTAGAGAAGACTACCAATCAGTTGTCTATACTGAGTCGGTTCACACTCTGTGGTGCCAAAATTGGCATCTAGTTTGAGGTTTCGGTCGAGAGGTGTTGCCATAGACTTGCACTTAGTTATCCCGAACTTGTATAACAAGTTGAAAATGTAGTGTCGTTGGGAGATCATAATCCCGGCTGGAGTCCGAATTACCTCGATGCAAAGGAAGTAGTGGAGATCTTTCATGTCCATCATCTCGAATTTGTTGGAAATGAGGGATTTGACCTTGTTTATGTCGACTAGATGCTCACCCCCAATGACCAGATCATCCGTGTATAGGATGATGACGATCGGACTTTCGGAATCGCGTCTTACACAAAGAGAATTGTCGAATTTTGACATTCCGAAGTCGATTCGATGAAGATATTGTGTTATCTTCGAGTGCCAAGCACGTGGTGCTTGCTTAAGGCCGTAGAGAGGTTTCTTGAGTTGGTAGATGGCTTTCCGATGAATGTTGGATTCGAAGCCGGGTGGGTGTACCATGTACACCTCCTCTTCTAATTCGCCTTGAAGAAAAGTGTTCTTGACATCCATCTAGTGGAGGTGCCACCCTTTCGCTGCTGCAAGCGCTATCACAGTTCGCACGGTTGTCATCTTTGCCACCGGGGCAAAGGTCTCTTCATAGTCGACGCCCTGTGTTTCTGCGTAGCCCTTTCTTACAAGTCGAGCTTTGTAGTGGTTGACAGAACCGTCGGCATTATATTTCACTTTGTATATCCATCTGCAGCCGATTGCCTTCTTGTGCGGTGAGTGAGGGATGAGATCCCATGTCTCATTCTTGCTGAGAGCTTGCATCTCCTCGTTCATCGCTTCAACCCATTGTGTATCTTTAGAGGCTTTGGCAAAGCTCTCCGGTTCCCGAACTACTGCCACCTTCATCATAAAGGCATAGTGGTATGCCATATAGTCGTTGTAGCCGAATCGGCTAACCAGATTCTTCTCTCGGGTGGAGTGACGGAGTTTCTCTTTTGCCAATGTGAGTGTTTTTTCAACTCCGGGTGATCTTGTAAGAGACACATCAAAGCCATCTAACTCACTATCGAGTGGATGGGCAGATTCGTTGCCATCGAAGTGATCGTCTTCATATTTCGGCATTTTGGCCTTCCCTTTGTCCATCTTTGGACTTGGCCGAGATGTGCTTTGGTTGCTCGGAGGCTCTTGTGGTCCACTCAATCTAGTTGAGATCGGACTCTCTTTGAGTATTGACCTTAGTTGATCATCTTCTTCTATGTTGTCAAGGTCATTTGTAGATGATTCGGGAGGAGTCGGCTCGGGTTTGTGCCATGATGTCGATTCATCAAAGATGACATCCCGACTTACACGAGTCTTCCGAGTAGAGGGGTTGAAGCACTTGTACCCCTTTTGCTCTAGTGAGTACCCCACGAGGATGCACTTCTCTGATTTTGGGTCAAGCTTCTGCCGCTTCTCATCGGGAATGTGCACGTATGCAATGGAGCCGAATATCCTTACATGGGATAGATCCGGCTTCTTCCCATAGTATTTCTCGTGGGGGGTGACCTTGTGCACTCCAAATGTTGTGAATTGGTTCATGAGGTAGATGGCGGTATTTGCAGCTTCTGCCTAATATGACTTGGGCATATGCTTCTCATTTAGCATGGCCCTTGCTACTTCGAGGATGTGCCAATTCTTGCATACAGCTACACTGTTCTGTTGCGGTGTGTGTCGACAAGTGAATTCTTGCCGAATTCCTTCTTGTCCAAGGTATGCCGTGAACGGATCGGAGAAGTATTCCTTTCCTCCGTCTGACCGAAAACATCGTACATGATGCCCAGTTGTCTTTTCGACTTCACTTTTGAATTTTTGGAAGTGTGTAAACACTTCACTGTTCATCCTCATGGGAAAGATCCATGTGTATCTAGAGAAGTCATCGACGAAGGTAACATAGTACCAACATCTTCCGAACATAGCCATTTGTGCCAGTCCCCACACATCCGAGTGGACTACGTCCAATAGGCCTTTGCTCACGTTCCTTTTCTTCGGGAACGGGAGCCGATGTTGCTTGCCGAATTGGCATGCTTCACATACTCCAATCTCTTTCTCTTTGAAGGTCGGGAGCCTGATATAGACTCCTTTCGATTGCATTGCCTTGAGTTTGTTGAGATTGATATGGCCGATTCTTTTATGCCATAGCTCTATGTCGGTGTCAGATTTGAGGCCCTTTGCGTACATGGCCGATTTTACCTCATTCGCTTCAAGGATAAACATTTGGCCTTCCCTTCGACCACGAGGAATTAGTCGGCCTTCCGTATCGATGAAGCAACCTCCTTGGTTGAATCGAACTTGCATCCCTTGCTCCACAATTTGGCCAACCGAGACCAAATTCTTCGTTATAGTGGGTACATGTAAGACATTTTTTATGCAAGTTTGTTCACCTTCTTTCCCGAATGGGACATTTCCTACATGCCGAATCGGATAAGTGGTGTCGTCTCCGGTCTCGACATAACCGTGTCGATCCGGCTCTCGAAGGTCTTTGAACCATTCTTGATGGGATGTCATATGGTTCGAAGCACCGGAGTCGACGAACCATACATCTTCCGGATTGGAGACATTAGTCGAAGTAGAGGCCGACATAGAATTTGCTCTGTGTCTCATTACAAACATTCCGCCATGATCTTCATAGTCCAAGTTGGTGGCGTAATTGGTGAGTTGTTGGCTTGTGGAAGCCGACTCGCTCTTCTTCTTTTGGCACTCTTCTTCATGGTGGCCAATTTTTCCACAATAACTGCATTCGATCGAGGTTTGTTGGCTCGGAGCGGAATGGAAGCTCCCCCTTCTTCTGAAGGTTCCTCGATGGCTTCCATCTTGATGCCAAAATTGCGAGTTGTTTTCGTAAGTCGGGCATCGTCTGCCTCGTCCTTGGCTGAATCGGCCTCTTCTTGCTTGACTGCGTCCTCTTCATCCGTCCAAATGCGTGTAGAGCATGTGGCCTTCCGAGGCATTGCTCCTTGTTCAAACATAATTTTCTTCAACCAACAACATAGATTGAAGATCAAAGAAGGAGGGCGGATTCACTCGTGCTAGTACGGCGATCCGCATCGCGCCGAACCGTGGTGCAAGGCCACCGAGGCATATTTGCACCATTTCATCATCCTCCACATTGATGCTTATCAAGCCGAGTGCATCACAAAGCTCCTTGATCTTGAAGGTGTCGCTTGTGATGGACATATCCCGTTGTTGGATGTTGTTCAACTCTTGGCGGAGTTGAAGCTTTCGTGCCATTGTATTGGCGACGAATATCTTCCTTAGATTTTCCCACACTTCCTTCGGTGTCTTGGCTTCTCGAATGTAACCGAGCATGTGGTCGTGAACACATGTCACCAAGCAATACATTACTCGACTCGCCGCTTGCTCCCATGTTGCATAGTCGGCATCTTCCGGGTCGGGCCAGTTTTCTTGTGCTCCTTTGATGTAGCTCCAATAGCCTTGACTGACAAGATATTGATGCATCTTGTACTCCCAAGATGCGAAGTTATTTCGGTCCAACTTCTCGCTAGGGAGAGCGCTCCCCATTTGAGTATTCATGGTGTTCGATGTAGATTTCTTCCTTCTTCTTCTCTCTTCAATACGAGCTATGTAGTCACACTACGATATTGATGAGCCGGTTCTTCTTGAACGTCAGCGTAGAGCTCAACACACGCGGATGGGCGAGATCAAGCTACCAAATCGCTTTGATACCATGTAAAGAATCAATGGTGATTCTTGTGCAGAGGAATAGACTACAGATATGTGTTGTGAGTGTGTGTGTGTGTGTGTATGAGAGAGAGAGTGAGTGAGAGAGAAACACAAGATAGATAGATTTGAACAACTATAGAATACTCAAGAAAATGTATATTACAAAGGAGATTAATCGACCTAATTACAAAGCAGGAGGAGAGCGCTTTATATAGTCACTCTCTCTCCTCATTAACTACTGAAGCTCATGGGTCATGGGGAATGTGAAAACTCATTAGTTATGTGTCATAGAATATGATTCTATGACACATAGTTAATGTGTGGATAAGAGTGGTGACTTTTCACCTTTGAGTGCACACTCTCAAGGGTGTGTTCACACACTAGACTAGGTTCAGCTTGATTCTCAACAACTACCATTTAGCTAACTAGCTAATGTATTAAACTATGGTAGTAACTTATTAGCTACCACTTAGCTAATGAGCTACCACTTAGCTAATTAGCTACCACTTAGCTAATGAGCTACCACTTAGCTAATTAGCTACCACTTAGCTAATTAACTACTCAACTAACGTATGGTAGTAGCTAATTAGCTACCACTTAGCTAATTAGCTACTATACTAAACTATGGTATTAGCTAATTAGCTTCCACTTAGCTAATTAGCTACTCAACTGAAGTATGGTAGTAGCTAATTAGCTATTGTAGTAAACTATGATAGTAGCTAATTAGCTACCACTTAACTAATTAGCTACTCAGCTAATGTATGGTAGTAGCTAATTAGCTACCACTTAGCTAATTAGCTACTCAGCTAATGTATGGTAGTAGCTAATTAGCTACCACTTAGCTAATTAGCTCTTGGACTAAACTATGGTAGTAGCTAATTAGCTACTGAGCTAAAGTATTGTAGTAGCTAATTAGCTACCACTTAGCTAATTAGTTACTCAACTAAACTGTGGGAGTAGAGAATTAACTACTATATTCAACTATGGTAGTAGCTAATTAGCTACTTAGTTACTCAACTAAATTATGGTAGTAGCTAATTAGCTACCACTTAGCTAATTAGCTACTGTACTAAACTATGGTAGTAGCTAATTGGCTACCACTTAGCTAAAGTATGGTCGTAGCTAATTAACTACATGTTAGGTAATTAGCTTCTACACTACAACCATAATAGCTAAATAGTTTCTACACTTTATACAACTTAGCTAATTAGCAAAGATGGAACTAATGAGCTACACTATGGTCACAAGCAACAATTTTACCTGTGTGTTTTCTCCACTCATCTGGGAGAGCTTTACTACAATCCCCCAAACGGAATGTAGCAATGTGACAGGCATATTGAAAACAAACGATATGGTATGTGTGCTGGTATTGTTGTAGGTGAACCAACAGAGTAATAGATTTGTCCTCTAAACGTAATCCACAAGCGATGCAACATGCTTGAACAGTCAATATATCGTTTCCTGGTTCTCCTTCATTTGGTAAGGGAGCAAGAATGTTCAGGCCCAATTCTTGTCTGCTCATTACCATCCCCTCCGTAAAATGTAGCTACTTCTTAAGGCAGCTAACTACATGTTCTTGGCGGGAGTATTGTTCCTTCAACGCAGACGAGAAATTTACCGATTAATTATTCCTTAATGGGGAAGATACAACAACAAGAAACTAGAATCATTAACTTACTTGTGCTTTTCCAAATTGTAATTAGTGACGGTATTTACACCTAGAAGGTCTAGGTTCATTGAAAGAACCTGGATCTCTGTCTACAGTTGAATTTTCCGTTGGGGATCCAACGACCCCTCAATTTCAAGTTCATGTTGAGCAACCTATTCCAAATAATGTCTCAGTAGCACATTTTCATGTACAAGTTATTTATAACATATTAAATACTAGCAAACAATAGGTACTTGAATCTTATTTTTGATTGTTGTAACTGCCAAAGTGACTTTGCTCTCCATCGCAACAGCCAATGTTGCTTTCTCTAAATCAATCTTAAAAAACTCCAATGTCTCACAGGCTTCATGGACATTTTTTAGCATATACCTAATCAATGTCTCACCTGTATCATCGACATTGGCTTTCATTGTGTCTTTTGGTTTGGCGTATACTTGCGGGTTTGTTGGGAGTCGGCAGTTGCATCATCAACTACCATGCTCCAAAATCTTGCCATTTTTTGTTGCAAGCTCCCCATCTTTTGACATCTTTCTACCGATGCCTCACCATAAATTGCCCAAGCTACCCTGTACATTTCAGGGTCACGAGATTCCTTCGTTGGTTTGTTATACTCATATGCAAAAGCTCTAGCAAATGAAATGGACAAGTCGTTATTGATCGGGATCTGTTGATGTATTTTCTGGTGTAGTCTCATGCAGTCGTCGTACAGGTCCGGTCATACATGCTTGAGCTTGAGCTTGCCTTTCACTCTAGGCACTTTATATACTGACATCTAGTCTACATCACTAATCAATCTATCTGTTAGAATTGCAAGGTCAATACCCTTGAGCGACAGACCATATATGTTGTGAAAGTCCTCCTTTGTCTCGCAAAATTTTACGAAGTTTAGCACTCTAGGATAGGGAGGAACGAGCCACTTGAAATAGAAAATCAGTAATCAGAATTGGTGCAAAAATAGAATTTTTAATCTGAATTTGGTTCAAAATTACAACACTTTGAAGATAGTAATCTGAAATTTGTAATTTGTCCGTTTCAACATGTATCAAAAATCAACCACTTAAAAAATCAGAAACCCTAATCAGAATTTGTCATGTGAATTGGTGCAAAATTACACCAGATTGCGATAGTAATAAGAAATTTGTAACCAGAAACTTGTAATCTAAAATTTGTAATCAGAAACCCTAAACCACTTAAGGGAAACACAAACCCTAATCATCACTAAAGGCAGAAATCAACCGTACTACGAAATTCTGTCAATCAGAAACACACTTGCTACTACACCCCGATCTTCGAGACATCCTTGTTTAGGAATCCAACGACTTCGTCCTATTCGAATTTTGGGAAAGATGAACACGCACCAAAGTTACAGACAATTATCAGAAAGTTAAAAAAAAGTTTTTTTAATATGTAACTGATACATACCTGGACGAGGATCGACTTGCTCGTGTGTTGTAGCTCTGAAGGTGCAATGTCAATCTCAGAGTTTTTGTGCTACTGCGGGCATGATCAGAGTACTCCATCTGTTTGGAGTTTGAACTCGAACTTAGGATTATCAAGAATTTGATGACATTCAAGTCGACCTTAGATGATGGCACTATTCCCCATGTTCCACTACGTCAGAAACCAAAGTTCAAATATATGAGTATTGTCATAAATTAAATGACATGTATTTAACTAATAAAACATAAAATTTCGTAAACCATCCTTATGATTTTCCCACAAAAAACTAGCTAAACAAATAGCTAATTAGTTGTGGTCATTCTAGTAACTAATTAGCTATAATAGTGTTTCTACTCGCATGCTTTCACCCTTATCACAATAGAGTCGGAATTCTTCTTGCCGAACTCCCAGCTAACCAATAAATTGCTTCATCCATATGATTTCCTTGCCGGCTTCTGCTGCGGCCATGTACTCGACTTTCGTGGTCGACAACGCTACGACCTTCTGCAACCTCAATTGCCATGAGACAGCTCCCCCTGCATACGTCATTACGTATCCGAACGTGGATCGGTTGGTGCCTCTCAAGTACTGAAATATCCATTTCATGGCAACCCAATGCTCTCTCCTGGGATTACTCATATATCGATTGACCACTTTGACCGCGTATCCAATGTCCGGCTTGGTACAAACCATTGCATACATCAGGCTTCCAACCGCTGAGGCATAGGGGACTTTTGTCATCTCGGCCTTTTCAGTTTTCGATTTCGGACATTGATCTTTACTCAACTTGCAGTTCGTCGGCAGTGTCGAGCCGACCAATTTCGCCCCTTCCATGCCGAATCTCTGGAGTATCTTTGTCACGTACTTCTCTTGTGATAGCCATAGCAGTTTCTTTGTTCAATCCCGAACAATGTGCATACCCAGGATTTGCTTTGCCGAACCCATATCCCCCTCATCGAGAATGACCCGTTCAAGGCCTTCTTCAGTGCTCGGATCTTCATATGGTCCCGTCCGACAATCAACATGTCGTCCACGTACAACAAAAGGATGAGGAAATCTCCTCCATCGAACTTCTTCACTGAAGATAAGACGATTGAAGAATGGAAGCAACAGAAGTTGGAACCGACTCCCCAGTCAACCCCAACTACCATCGACTTAAGGCCAAGTGAATAAACATCTTCAGCTGTTCGGAGACGTCCAGTCGGCACAGCCGAATCCGAGTCAGTTGACTTGGAGAGACCGACTGACTCTGAGTTAGAGTCAGCAGAGCTGCCAAGGTCAATTGAAGAGTATGAGTTGGAGTTGTCCAACCTAGAAATGCCGATTGGCGTGCAGGAACCCGAGCGAAGAGAAGAGTTGGTAGAGACATCCGAAAGAGAGCCAACAACGAGTCGAAGGAGTTACCCACTCAGAGAAAGGAAAGCACCGACAACATATGCCAATCAATACATCCTCTTGACTAATGAAGGTGAACCAGAGTGCTATGAAGAAGCCATTGCCGACGAGCACAAAGAGAAATGGTTGAGCGCGATGCAAGATGAGATGGAATCCTTGCACGAGAATTACACCTATGACCTAGTAGAGCTGCCGAAAGCTAAGAGAGCACTCAAGAATAAAAGGGTCTACAAGGTGAAGACTGGAGAAGTTGACAGTGAGCCAAGGTATAAAGCCCGCATAGTGGTGAAGGGCTTTCAACAGAAAAAGGGCGTCAACTTCGACGAAATATTCGCACCAATCGTGAAGATGACATCCATTTGAACTGTTCTGAGCATAGCGGCCAGTATGGACCTGGAGATCAAACAGTTGGATGTCAAAACCACATTCTTACACAGGGAGCTATAAGAAGAAATCTACATGCAGCAACCCGAAGGCTTTGAGGAAAATGGGAAAGAGAACTTGGTGTGTCGACTGAAGAAAAGTTGTACGGTTTCAAACAAGCTCCACACCCATGCTACAAGAAGTTCGAGTCCTTCATGATGGAACACCGGTTCCAAAAAACACAAGCCGATCACTGTGTGTTCGTCAAAAGGTATGAAGAAGGAGACTTCTTGATTCTCTTGTTATATGTTGATGACATGTTGATAGTCGATCAAGATACAAGGAAGATTGGAAGCTTGAAGAAAGCTCTAGGCAAGTCGTTTGCCATGAAAGACCTTGGACCGGCTAAATAGATCTTAGGAATGCACATAGTTCGAGACAGAACTCAAAAGGTGTTATGGTTGTCACAACAAAAGTATGTGACAAAGATCCTAGAAAGATTCAACATGTCGGATGCAAAGCCAGTCAATTCAGTGTTGCCAACAAACTACAGGTTGAATGCAAAGCAATGCTCAAAAGGGGAGAAAGAGAAGGCCGAGATGAGGAAGATACCATATGCATCGGTCGTCAGCAGTCTAATGTATGCTATGGTCTATCCTAGACCAGACATAGCATTTGTTGTAGGAGCAGTAAGCCGATATATGAGTAATCCAGGAAGAGAACATTGGACAACGGTGAAGTGGATACTCAGGTACTTAAAAGGCACCTCAAGGGTGTGCCTTAGGTATGGTGTCAGAAAACCTATGTTGGAAGGTTTTACCGATTTGGACATGTCGGGAGATGTAGACTCGAGCCGATCCACGTTCGGGTACATGATGACCTATGCAGGGGGAGCAGTGTCATGGCAATCACGACCACAGAGGCAGAGTATATGGCAACGGTAGAGGCTGGCAAAGAGTTGATCTAGATGAGAAATTTTCTCAACGAGCTAGGGATGAAGTAGAGGGAGTTCTTGCTTCACTATGACAGCCATAGTGCCATACATCTAGCCAAGAATGCTGCTTACCACTCCCGAACCAAGCACATATAGAGGAGGTATCATTGGATGCGGGAGAGAGTCGAAGAAGGAGAGTTTTCCTTGGTGAAGATCCATACTGACGAAAATGGATCTAACATGCTCACGAAGAACCTACCTACGGACAGACTTAGAATCTGTCAACAGAAGACAAGATTGATTGACTCCCTCCCACAGGAGTGAAGGGGGAGTTTGTTTGGGATATGTCCCTCTAGTGGGAGGAACCGACTGTTCGGAAGTAGCTGACAATCGAAGAGTCGAAGGAACCTACTGTTCGGAAGTAACCGATAGTCGAAGAGTCGACAAGAGAGAGTCGATTGTTTATTATTAAAACAATAATAATAATTATGATATGTGGTAGTGGCTACAATTGTAAATGGGCTATATGATGTATTAGTATATATATATATATATATCTAGGGCAAAATATTGTGTGTGTAGACAGTAGAGGGTGAGAGAGAAAGCAAGCATGAGAGACACACGAGTGTGAGAGAGAGCAAGTGGCGCCATAGCTGTGTGAGCAATAGCAGATGCTAAGAGCCCTGCGTGGCTGATACAGTCTGACGGAGTGTTGTAATCTTTCGATTGTACGTCCACTGTATAGTGAAGTTCTATTTACCCGTGGTTTTCTCCCAATTTAGGGTTTCCACGTAAAACTCTGTGTACTCTATCGTTGTGTACCTGTGTTGTGTATTTTCAACATCATTTGATCTTGTGATTTTATGAATTGATCTCTAACACTATTCCTGTTAGTGTCACCACTGGAGTGAAAGGGCCGACGAGATCCAGGCCCCGTTTCTGGAATGGCTCCAAAGGAAACATCAGTTAGTGTGACATGCAGGTGTGTTCTATTGGTTGGCCCATTCGTTAACAAAGATCACACTACCGACAATAGTTTTGCGTAGTTAGCCACCAGAGGCCACTCTGCCATACCTTTTTTGTTGTCATATCTCCGACATAGTGCCCGATGGCTATTCTACAATGCGCCTCTCAAAGGATTGTCGCTTTTTTGTCCCTACGGATGCATCTGCACCAAATTCCATCACTGCCTTTGTGGTAAAGCGTCTCCTCTAATAGGCAAAACTTTCTGCTGCGGACAATCAATCACTTCTTTTTGTTAGTCTGCATTCGCGAGGGAGGCAATCCTGTGGTCAAGAAATGACTCATCTCTTCAAGCCATTTGTCTCCTAGCAACACAGTGTTTGCTTCAGCCTCTACTGTCGAGATTTGTAATACGCCGTTGTCCAGAATATTGTCATACCAACCGAGTGCATCATCTCCATTCTCAATTTGGCTTAGGTAATCGGCAATGGCATGCTAAGTTCCAAGCCTATGTTGGATCTCGAATTCGAACTCTTGAAGCAACAACATCCAGCTTGCGAACTTCCCATGAGAGATTTTTTAGAGACAAGGTAAAGGAGGGCCGCATGGTTCACATGGAACACGAAGTTTTAGCCAAGTAGTGTCAAAAAAAAATTATATTATAAATCATACCAAGGGCTTCACATTTAGTCATGTAGTAATTGCGTTTAGCGGTCAAAAGATTTTGAACACGTTCGCATTCACAAGTGGAAGGATTGCGCATTCCACTTGTAGAATCTTCTTGAAAATATCCAAATATACCCTCTCTACAAAAATTGGATGCACTAGTATCACATGTTCCACAACTTGATTAGAATTTGCAAATATAAAAATACATGATGGGTCTACGAGTGGAGATCATTAGAAATTCAAATAAGTTTGGATATGTTGATAAGTTAATGTAGGCATAATAAAGTTCAACAATGGCTCAATATCTCACTAATGTGCGACATGGGAAACACTAAGTTAAAGACTTATATTAATTTGGTAAGTTTTACAAAAATATGAGGTGTACTTGTAACCATACTTATAAAATGAGTTATAATTTATACTTTGACCCATACTCGCATGTATATAATTGTGGACAATGTAGGATAGTGAACTTTAGGATAATGTGTTTGGAATAACTAACTTATTAAGGTATTTAATACTTGTATTTAAAGTTGATATAATCTATTCCTAAGTTTGTTTGTATGGGATCAAACCATATGTATGTAATTGTGGACAATGTAAGACAATGAACTTTAGGATAATGTGGTGGATAATCTATTCCTTAGGTGATTCACACGGGATCAAACTCCGAACGATAATGCTAGAAACCGGAGATGACACTACGCACCCGATTCGGCATATCGGCAATGTTCTGTTCGGCGAAAGAGGGTGCGGATAACGCTAGTGGAACCGTTATCAACACACTACACAATCTAAGCAGCAATGGAAGAGAAACATAATAGTTTTAACAATAGAAGACAAAGATCCATAATATATGGACTGGTATATATTAGACACGGAATGACAATCTCAACAATTGATCGCAAATAACAACATGGATAGTCATGGCAACAAATCTACGAGCATGTTATGTTAAGATAAAGTTTGACCAAAATCTGCCTTAACTTAAACTAATTCATGTTTCTCCATATTGGTAGTCAACAATGCACGCGGTGAAACCAATGTCATAAGTCTACAAACCAAGTATATAGAAATAAAATTGAAACATATAGAAGATTATAAAGAAAGGAATACACCAAGTAAAACCCAAAATTTTGTATTAGTAATGTGAATTCCAAACAATACATTTCGTGAACAAAAGAGTCTATTACATAGCAAGCAAATCATCAATGTCATTTTCTTCTTCATCATGTATAGACGTCTCTTCGGTTATATGTACATTGTCTTCCCCTGTTAGCCGAGCCAACGAAATATCTTCTATAAGCTCATCATCAAGCTCTATTAGCTCCCCTGATTCCCTGGCTAACGGAGGAATAGGCTCTCGTGAAGTAGGTTGAAACCTTTCGGTATCAGCGAGGTTCTTTGCACCGACCTCCTCGTCCTGGTCTGGGCACTCCCACAAAGCCTTAATCCTCATGTTTATAAATATAACTTGCTCCTCGTCCTTCTCCAATGCAACTATGTTTCTAAAGAGCTTCAATGCACACGCAAACGTCGTCCCTGTGAAGAAAGTAACAAGAAGAATTAGTTTTCAAACAAAAAAGATTCAGTATTGGTTATCTCAAGATCGTTAACCAAGTTCGAGGAATACCTATGCCAGAAAAGAGGTCTAATATCCAATCTCCTTCTACAGAAAACATCTCGATCAAGCGTATCATAAGTCATTGAAGTTTTTGGTATGGGTTGAAAAGTCCTCGTTCTGTTGTGGTGACATGTCGCAATTTCCGTGTCACTCCTAGATATATACCAACAGCTTGGAACCTCCAACTTCATTAGAATGCTCCTTGATTCGTTGTTTCTTTATTTCATCGAAGTAGCCAAACATAATGTATTCAATGGCATTTACGAACTGAAAGGTTGACCCTCTATTGATATTGGTTTTTATCCTATAACGAATATTGCATCGAGATAAGAATAGATTGAACAATCTTAAGAAAGGCAATATAGTGAATGAGACTTATAAATAATCCTTACCATGCAAGGTTCTCGATGCCATGGCAACGAGATCTCAAAGCTTGAGCTACCGAGTACCCTTGGTCCATACACTGAAAGACAACTATCCTCCACAAGGATGCGGTCGTTAGTTCAGCAAAATCCTTGACCATCTTCTCTTAACTGTTTGAACCTAAACGGTTCATCATCGTATGATGACCCTGCCATTCGAAATCCGTAGGGAATATCAGCAATCATTAGCGTATATTCCTTCTTTGGCACTTTTTGGATCATGCCACCAACATCGCTGCAAATCACGTTGTAGTAAAGATCTTTCGTAATATCCTTTTTGTGGCTAAATTTTTTGAAGGAGCCATCTTCCTCAATTTCGTACACCTTGACTAAGTGTCGATCCTTTTCTTTTCTAGCTCTCTCGAGATGTGCAAGGAAGGATCTCGGGAAATCGTGTATATCCTTAACTTCTCCTTTGTTTCTTGCCATGACACGGTTTCTAATAAAAGCAATAAGACATCAAGTATTATTACACAACCTCTACATATGAGGAAAGCTTAATGAAAAAACACCAATACTAACCCAATCCTTGAATGCAATAAAATACTCGGATAACGCCTTATATGAACACATTAGAGGATAATCCTCGGTCAATTGTTCCCAAATTATACATCCAAGTTGTTTCATCATAACTTCTTGGATCTTCATGTACACCTTATGACTGTGAAATTAGAAAACGAGATTAGAACTTTCAATTGCACCATATTGAATTCAATATCACTATTTGAAAGACTTACTTATTGAACTCAGTGACCATTTCTTCAAGGCTTAAATCTTTCGCCACAACCCTTGACAAAACAGACACAAGAAGCTGCTCATCCTTAATACCTTGCATCGCTCTCCATAGAGACAGCTTCACGTCGTCAGCCAATTTTCTTGGCCGCTTGTGACTTTAATTCTAGTTGAGGGTCTACCTTACATTTCTTTTGTTGTTGACCCTTGACCTCCTTATTCTCCCACATTGAGAAGATTTGATCTTGTAGGTCCCATACTTCTCCATCTCTAAAGGGAAGTTGAAACCAGGACTCATATTTCCGAAGACCATTGGACTTAACATTATCATCCACCACAATGCCGACTTCATGCAAGTATTGACGTCATAGGCCTGGATGAAGCTTCACACGGAACTTTTGTTTGACGTCCAAGTACTCATGGTGGAAGAACCTTATATGCTCAATCGATGACATTTTCTGCCTATAGTCATTATCGTTATTGTGGTCCCATGCCAACAACTTTGCCTCTTCAGTTGTGAGGCCCACATAAATTTTGCACTCGGCATACTTGAAGAAGAAAGTTGTTGGATGTTCTCTCACAAGTTTCCGACGTGCCTCCGCCGAATGCGATCCACCAATTACAAAGTAATTGTATTGATCATGCTTTCTTATGTCAAATTCTTCAGTGGTTTCACATTCTTTGGGATCCACCATAACAATAAAAGGCACAACGGTAGCATGTGGATTAATTTTCATTTTTTTCTTGAGATTTTGAACATGCATTCGGTGTGGCTCTCTAATCTCAAGTGGTCTTCGTCCTGTTTTTTCATCTACAGAGGGCCGATGGATGTGTGTTATAGGAAAATTAAACCCTTGCCCTTTTCTCACCAGTTTACACTACATTAACTCTCTCTGTATCTTATTCTGCTCGGATGACAACACATCCGATGCCAGCTCAGCTCCTGGCATCCCCTTAGTGTCCTCATCTTCATTTGAGCTTGGTGAGTCGGAGTCCGACATTTTAGTGGTCTTCTTTTTTGCTAGTTTTGATTGCACTTTAGATGCCCTTTTCGGGGACTTCACTGGGGAGGGAAAGGGCTCCCTTAGAGTTACATGGCCTTGTATATAAGGCCTCAAGGTGACAATAAGGTTTTGTGAGCTTTATAGATCTTTTTTAATAGATTATAGCCCACAAGATTCCTTTACAAGTCGATCTTTAGAAAGGTACACTTTACGTACCCCCTTCGAGCACTCTATCATTACAAGAATGTTGGCTGAATCTGAATCTTCGTAGTCAAATCGTAGAATATGGCCATACATAAATGCAGTGTCATTTTCAAGTTGACCATCGCCCTTCTTCTTTGTTGTATAAAGCACAACTTTTTTCTTGGAGTCGACATATTGCATACACCATTCCTTGTCCGTTAGATCATGGTCAAGAAGGTTCTCACCACCAATAGCTGCTAACATTTTCTTTTGGCTGACATCATCGGATGGTTGAGGTTTTTTCTCCTTGTTGAAGAGAAGCTTTTTTCCTCTCTTCATGTTCTGAGGAACTATTAGTTTCTGGGTGTCAATTGGAGAGCCCTGAATCCGGAGCTTTATTTTCTTCACAGGTCGGTCCGACAAGTTCTCAAACGACCTATTTAAGAAAGGACATGCGAAAATATAAGTTAGGTGGTTGCCTAGACTAAGGTTGTATATTAAAATATACATAAGTAGATCAAGACAAAAACTAGCAGGCGAGTTATGCTAAACTCTAAATATCAATCATACTTTAAGTGAGCATGATATACCTTTATTTGGAATTTAAATCTAGTAAGGGCTATTCAACTTTGAAAATTATATATCTTAATAATTATACAAGGATATGTATCATATTGAAGGGTAGGTATGGCTTATATTGATTCCATATCCATATTGTTGAGAATTCTAATATGATAAACTTAAATTTGGTTTCATAAAGGTAATTCGTGGGTTATTTTCTATTATTTTAAGCTATTATAGGTCATAAAACCTTTTTAAGTAAGGCCGCTAAATGTTACAAAATGTAGGAAATGTCATTAAAAAAGTTTGAATTGGACATAAAATTGGTATCTTTTCACACATATACCACATTGTTCCCCCAACAACACAACATTCCTGTTTAAATTTTGTGTTTTATATAGTAACTCGATACGATGTATCGAGTTCATGTATAAAACACAAAATTTAAATCGGAACTCGATATATGGTAACGAGTTCATGTATAAAACACATACTTTACACAAGAACTCGATACGCTGTATTGAGTTACTATATAAAACACAAAATTTAAACAGGAACTCAATACGCCGTATCGAGTTCTTGTATGAAACACAAACTTTAAACAGGAACTCGATACGGTGTATCGAGTTCCTATGTAAAACACAAACTCTAAACAGGAACTCGATATGTCGTATCGAGTTCCTATATGAAACACAAAATTTAAACAGGAACTCGATACAGCGTATCGAGTTCCTGTATGAAACACAATCTTTAAACAGGAACTCGATACGTCGTATCGAGTTTCTATATAAAACACAAACTTTAAATAGGAACTTGATATATCGTATTGAGTTCCTGTTTAAAACACAAACTTTAAGTAGGAACTCGATACGTCGTATCGAGTTCTTGTGTGCTAAAACATATTTACAAAAATGTCCGAACTGCCAGGCGCATACCTGGATTCTTGGCGCTTGATTTTTTTCGAAGACATGATTCACGTTGTCGATGCTTAGGGGGAGATGACAATTTGGTGTTGCGTGCTATGGGCTCTTTGTGCTCTGTCTGCTCGTGTGCTTTGTTCTGCGCGTGAGTGATTGAGAAATGAGGAGGTCTTCCTATTTATAGGGATTGACCACAGTGGTTAAAGTAACTACAGTCACTTTAACCAGGGTTGGTAAGCTTAAGGTTAGTTAGTTAGACATAAGAAAGAGTTAGTTAGTTACTTTATTTAGTACATAATCTTGAATATACCAATCCCTCTCTAATGGATTTGATTTTAAATGATGCTTATGAATGAATCAATGATTAAATACTCAAACTAACATATTAATGATTATTTTATACTCAAACTAATATACAATGATTTTGAAGGTCATGAAGGAAACAATGATAAAGGTTCATGAATGAACCAATGATTGAATACTCAAAGCAACATTTTTATGACTCTCTAATGTTTTGTATTAAAGATGGGGCCATGAATGAACCAATGATTAAAAAGGCTTATATTTAAAATGGTGGGCATGAATGAACCAATGATTAAGAAGTTCTATATTAAATATGGGTGCCATTAATTAACCAATGATTTTAACTTTAAACCAACATATATATGGCTTGGTAATGATTGTAATTATATTATACTTCATGGCTAAAGTTAATTTAATTTAAATTATATATTATAGGATTAATAAGGTATAAAATATAATGGATTCAACTTTATATTGACTAGTTTAAGTAATTATTAATATGTTGAATAAAATTATTATATTAAAAATAATATCTTTATTTATTGTATTAATATAATATTAAATAATATAGACATTATATTGAGGGAGCTTATGTTTAGAGAGGAGCTTATCAGTTTTTTATATTAACCCAAGCACATAACTTAAAGAGCTCTGTGTGGACCTTAAGCCATGAGTGAAGACTCACCGTTCTCGATTGAAGAATATTGTTTGTCATCAGACTCTTCATTTTCTACTGAAGAGTATTATTTGTCGACAGACTCACCATTTTCTATCAAAGAATATTATCTGTCAACAGACTCACCCATTTCTATCGAAGAGTATTGTCTGAGCTCATCTTCACCTACAACACATGTGAATAATGACACATGTGAAGAGTTCTCTATTGAAGAATACGATATTAATAAAGATACGGAGAATGAAGGTAGTGACAATGAAACATCGAATATCATGGGTGACGGTCACAACAAAGAATTGGATTGTAACAAGGTTACACCAACTTCTGAAGAGGTTCCAAGTATGAAAGGTGCAATTGGAAGACATGCTATTGGTTGGATGAAAAGTTACATTCAGTTAAATTGTGAAGTAATGCCCACTATAGGTAGGATGCACCTCTTTGATAATTACACACGTTTGGAAGTTTATGATGTCTATCGATTTGATATGGTGAGCTCACATAATAAATCTGTCACATATAGCCAATTCACAAGATTATGGAGAGCTCGATTTTCAAATGTTATCATTCCACGTAAAGTACACATGGGGTATTGCTCCATTTGTGCAAATCTTAAAAGTTTGGCTAAAGGTGCAAAGACATCAATGGAAAAGGATATGAGTAAGAAGTTACTACAAGAGCATCGTGAGGCACAATCGTTAAAATGAAAGAAGGCGATGCATCATAGAGAGAAGTGTTTGAAGAGGCCCGAATAATACATGTGCTTAATCATAGATGGCATGGACCAGACAAAGACGTGCTTGCCGCATATGCGGAGGCTCCCCAAAGACGTCAATGATAAGTGCCTTGTTCAAATGCACTTGGTGGGATGGTTGGCTTATAATAGGTCGGTTGGACCTCATGTCTTCATTACATACCCCAATGTTCACAATGACCCTAACCTAACAGTTACAGTGATTCATCGAGTTTTGATGTCTTGGGGCCAACTGTTCCCCCTTGTTCTATACATTCAATTCGACAATACTGCTAGAGAGAACAAAAATTCAACTGTGTTTAGCTATCTAAGTATGTTGGTCAACCAAGGATTGTTTAGAAAAGTAAAAGTTAATTTTCTTTTGGTTGGCCACACACATGATCATATAGATTAGATATTTAGCACATTCTCTAGATAGTTGTCTTGGCATGATGCTTTGACATTACCAAAGCTATTTGATGTCATTTGTGATGCATATACACCATGCCCAAAAGTGTTATAATTGAAGGAGGTATATGACTTTAAGAGATATATATCAGATGGGGGTGTTGGGAATGTTAAAGTGCTTGCCCAATTAAACAATATAAGCTTCAATCACATTTTTATGATAAAGAAAAATGAAATAAGTGGTCTACGGTTTTGTATGCTAAACAATATTCATCTTCTACAACATGGGAACCTGAAGGTGGTTGCCAATTATTACTTTGTATGCCGAGTACAATTGTCCATGGAGCTAAACAAATGCCAATTGAGAAGAAAGGACAATTGCATAGTGACCTAGTATTGGAACAAAAACAATTATGGCTCCAAGTCTTAGAAGGAAAAAAAAAGCATATTGAGGCCGCCAAGAAATGTGCCGCACAACAAGACACATCATGGTGGGATGTATTTTTTAGTGATCAGAAAGGAATTATAGACAATTGTGTATTTGGTGATAATTGGAATTTGGAAACGCCATTCACATGGTCGCTACAACATGATCGTGTAAATAAAACTCTGGAGCAACCAGCAAATGCGATTAATGATAGTTTGGTCCATCCACAACAAAGAGAGATTTATGTGGGACCAAGGATGACCAAAGCAACCGAAGCTAGATGGCAAGGCAATTTGCAAGAGCTCGCGGTGGGGATGTTGATTGCAATGCCGGCTGATGAGAACTCACATGGCCACCAATTTTGGGTTGGTAAAATTCTAGAAGTGCTAATGCATGAAATAGGAAACACGATCAAGTCTATAAATGTTCATTGGTACAACACTAGAAGTACAAATGCTTTTACAGGTAAGTATGCATTGGAGATGATTGAATACCCAACGACAAGGGGAGGTAGGAAGAGGAAGCGAAACATTCGTAACACCTCAACCCTTGATATCTCTGATGTGGATATCATCGTGTATGACTTAACGCTTACAAAAGCCGGACAATTAAGGAAGTCAACAATAGATATAGTAAAAGAAAAATTACCAGGTCTACAAGGTGGCTCGAGTTGTAGGCAAACGAGATCTGCTACATATAATCTAGAGTCAAACCATTTGGTTTATGACAAAGATAATGCAGTAATTGGTACATTCAAGGATGACGAGGAGGAATCGTCATTGTATATTCGTTATAGTAGTGATTCTCCGTAAAGGAGTGATCATGAATGTATTTTTGGCTATTAAGTGTAACTACATTCCGCTTGTAACAAATCGAGTAATATAAAAGCATGTGTTTTGAATTCTTATGATTTCTAAAAAATCATTTCCTATAAAATAACATCGGTTGTAAAGTTTGTGATATAAATTGAGCATGTAACTTTTTGAAATTCCTCTTTTTTTATTTATTTCTAAATCACGAAAATAGTGGATTTTTAACCTTTTTCATAGTATATTTGAACATGTATGAAACTGGTATCAATGTGTTTTGTAAATCATTGAAAAAGTACTAAAATTGATCAAAATATTCCTTATCCTTCCATTTATGCGCAATCCTTCCACTTGTGAACGTGAACGTGTTTTTGGCTCGTATAATAGACCAACCAATACCAATTTTGCTCGGTACGCTGCATCAGTGCACTGCTAATGGCGATGTTCGATGCGTTAATGAACACGTGGAATGGGCACATCTAGTCTAGGGGTTGGACAATTGGTGCTTGTGTTACCATTACTTTTAGGTGAATCAAGTAGGAGAGGAAGAAAGAGAGAGTTAGAGAAATAATATAATCAAACAAATAAGTTAGCTCATTTGGGAAGAGGCTCGTGTTTCGAAGTTGGAGTCAAGGGTTCAACGAAAGAAAAGTTGTATCTTGTGATCGACATTGTAACTTTGGTAAAATATTGTGTTGTTAATATAAAGCTTGTTCTTATAATACATTTTCACTTCTTAAATCATACATTGTCTCTTATCTCTTATGGATGCTCATCTGTCTCTCACTGTAAAGAATCAAGAGATGGATTCTTGTGAAGCGGAATAGGTGTGAACTGTGTGTGTGTGAGATAGAGAGAGAGAGAGAGACACACACACACACAGAGTATACGCAAGGTTAAAAGTCTATTAACAAAGGAGAAAGACTCAACGTTATACAAGGTGGGAGGAGGGTGCTTTATGTAGTCACCCTTTCTCTTCATTAACTACAAGGCTCATGGAGCATGGGGAATGTGAAAGCTCATAAGTTATGTGTCATAGAATATGATTCTATGACTCATACTAAATGCTAGAATACAAAGTGGTGACATAATGGTGACTCTTGACCGTTGAGGTGTCGCTTCACTCTCAAGGTGAGTTCACACACTAGAACAAGTTGAGCTTGATTCTCAACACGCCCCCTCAAGGTCAAGTCGGGTCGGTTTCAGACGATATCCGACATCCGCTTCAATTCACATTCGAGAGTCCACGTCGACTCGCTTTATGCGGAGTTGCGAAATCCGTGCTCTAGCTTGCGTTGTGCGTAGTTACGAAGTCTGTGCTTCGGCTTGCGTCTTTCTTCGCGGCTTTGCGCGGTAGATCGGCTCTTTGCTGCTACGTTGCGTGGTTGCGGAATCTATGCGTTATTGCGTAGTATCTTCAGTACTCCCCCTCAAGCTTGGCAGGTCAAGGATCGTCAATCCGAGATCGGTCATGAATTGCCATAGCTCGTCGGCTCCTAAGGCTTTAGTGAAGATGTCAGCCATTTGAAGATTGGAGCTTATGTGTTGTAGGTCGACATTGCCAGCCAGAACGCGCTCTCGGATGAAGTGATAGTGCACTTCGATGTGCTTTGTCCGCGCGTGGAACACCGGGTTCTGAGCCAGATAGATACTGCTCATGTTGTCACAGTGAAGGGAAGTCGGATCCTTGATGGGTACACCGAGATCCTTCAAAATCCTCTTGAGCCATACGGCTTCATAGGCAGCTACGGTTGCGCCCCTGTATTCCGCCTCTGTACTCGAAAGAGCGACGGTGGGCTACTTCTTGCTACTCCAGGATATTGCTTCGCTACCGAGAGAGAAAAAAAATCCGAAGGTTGATCTTCTATCATCTTTGTAGCCGGCCCAATCGGCGTCTGTGTACCCCTCGAGTCGTATTGGCATTGCGGTCTTGTAGAGGATGCCGCAATCCATTGTGCCGCTCACGTAGCATAGAACTCACTTAACGCAATCCAAGTGAGTATCACGCGGTGTTTGCATGAATTGGCTAAGGAGACCGATTGTATAACTGAGATCGGGTCATGTGATCGTGAGGTAGATGAGACTCCCGATGAGTTGCCGATACTGAGTCGGCTCACACGCTTTGGTGCCGGAGTTCGCATCTAGTTTGAGATTGTGATCAAGTGGTGTTGCCGTAGATTTGGACTCAGCCATCCCGAACTTGTATAACAAGTTGAGGATGTAGTGTCGTTGAGAGATCATGACTCCGACCGGAGTCTGAATTACCTCGATGCCGAGGAAGTAGTGGAGCTCCTTCATGTCCGTCATCTCGAACTTGTCGGAAAGGAGGGATTTGACTTTATTGATTTTGACGAGATGCTCACCTCCAATGACTAGGTCATCCACATATAAGATGATGACGATCGGACTTGCAGAATCGCTTCGTATGTAGAGGGAGTTGTCCGATTTTGACATACAGAAGCCGATTTGATGAAGATATTGCGTTATCTTCGAATGCCAAGCACGTGGTGCTTGCTTGAGGCCGTAGAGTGGCTTCTTGAGTCTGCAAACCGCTTTTGGATGGGTGCTCGAGCTCAAGCCGGGTGGTTGGATCATGTACACCCCTCTTCTAATTCTCCTTGTAGAAAGACGTTCTTGACATCCATTTGATGGAGGTGCCACCCTTTCGCCGCGGCAAGCACAATTACGGTCCGCACCGTTGTCATCTTTGCCACCGGGGCAAAGGTTTCCTCGTAGCCAACTCCGTGCGTTTGGGCGTAGCCTTTCGCTACGAGTCGTGCTTTGTAGCGGTTTACGGAGCCATCGGCGTTATACTTCACCTTATAGATCCATCTGCATCCGATCGCCTTTTTGTGCGGTGAGGTGGGAACGAGATCCCTTGTCTCGTTTTTCCATAGTACCTGCATCTCCTCGTTCATTGCTTCGATCCATCGCGGGTCCTTCGCGGCTTCGGAAAAGGTTTCCGACTCCCGTACTGTCGCTACCTTCATCATAAAGGCGTAATGGTACGCCATATAATCGTTGTAGCCGAATCGGCTTACGGGGTTTTTTTCACGGGTGGATCGACGGAGTTTTTCATTTGCAGAGATGAGGGCTTTCTTAGCTCCGATTGATACCTCGAAGCCGCCGAACTCACTGTTGAGTGAGTGAGTCGATTCATCGTCGTCGAAGCGATCGTCTTCATATTCCGCTATTCTCGCCTTGCCTTTGTCCATCTTCGGGCTAGGCTGTGATGTGCTTTGATTGCTCAAAGGCTCTTGTGGTCCGCTCAGTCGGGTCGTGATCGGACTTTCTTCAAACATGCACGTAAGGCGATCTTCATCCTCTATCTCTTGTTCGGTAGATTCTGGGTCGAGCAGGGTCGGAGTCGAAGTTGTCTCTGGTGCATATCAGGATGCAGACTCGTCAAAGACGACGTCTCGACTTACTCGAGATTGTCGAGTTGAGGGGTTGTAGCACTTGTACCCCTTTTGCTCCAGTGAGTATCCTACGAGGATACATTTCTCCGACTTCGGGTCGAGCTTTTGACGCTTCTTGTCGAGGATGTGCACATACGCAATGGAACCGAATATCCGAACATGTGATAGGTTCGGCTTCTTTCCGAAGAATCTTTCGTGCGGAGTGACCTCGTGCACACCGGATGTTGTGCACCGGTTCATTAGGTAGATGGCCGTATTTGCCGCTTCGGCCCAATATGACTTGGGCATATGCTTCTCGTTCATCATGGCCCGCTACTTCGAGGATGTGCCGATTTTTGCGCTCGGCTACTCCGTTTTGTTGCGGAGTGTGTCGGCAAGTGAATTCTCGCCGAATTCCTTCCTTTCGGAGATATGTCGTGAAATCGTCTGAGAAGTACTCCTTGCCGCCATCCGATCAAAGGCATCGTACGTGTCGGCCCGTGGCTTTCTCGACTTCATTCTTGAAATTTTGGAAGTGTCCGAACACTTCGCTCTTTTGCCGCATCGGGTAGATCCAAGTGTGCCTAGAAAAGTCATCGATGAAGAGCACGTAATATTGGCATCCGCCGAATGTCGCCATTTGAGCCGGACCCCATACATCGGAATGAATTACGTTGAGTACGCCTTTGCTCACATTCCGCTCCTTCGGAAATGGGTGTCAGTGTTGCTTGCCGAATTGGCACGCTTCGCATACACCTTCAATCTGCTTCTCTTTGAATGTCGGGACTCCGATGACGACTCCTTTTGATTTCATTGCTTTGAGTTTGTTGAGATTGATGTGGCCGATTCGCTTATGCCATAGCTCTATGTCAGAGTCGGCTTTCTTGCTTTTCGCGAACATGGCGGATTTCATCTCGTGCGAATCGAGAATGAACATCCGGCCCTCTCTTCTTCTGCGTGCGATGATTCGGCCTTCTTTTTCGATGAAGCACCCTTCTTGGTCAAATCGTACTTGCATCCCTTGCTCAACCATTTGGCCGACCGAGACCAAATTCTTTGTGATGGTGGGTACATGCAAGACATTTTTAATGTATGTTTGCTTACCTCTTTCGCCGAACGGAACATTGCCGATGTGCCGAATCGGGTGCGTCGTGTCATCTCCGGTTTTGACATAACTGGGTCACTCCGGCTCTTGAAGTTCGAGAAACCATTCTTTGTGGGATGTCATATGGTTTGAGGCTCCGGAGTCAACAAACCATACGTCCTCCGGATTGAGGGTACTAGTTGAGGTAGAGGCCGACATAGACTTTGCTCTATGTTTCATCATGAACATTCCGCCACAGTCAGAGTTGTATGCGTACATTCGGCCACGATCCTCGTAGTCGGAATTGTGCGCGTAATTCGTGAGTTGTCGGCTTGTGGAAGCCGATTCACGCATTTTCTTTCGGCACTCTTCTTCGTGGTGGCTGAGCTTTCCGCAATATCCGCATTCGGTTGCGTTTTGACGGCTAAGGCCGGATTGGAAGCTCCCCCTTCTTGCGAAGGTTCCTCGTTGTCCTTCGTTTTGCGGCCGAAATTGGGAGTTGTTTTCGTAGGTCGGACCTCGTCCGCCTTGTCCTTGGCCGAATCGGCCTCTCGCTCGTCCGCGTCCTCTTCCTCCATTAGAGTGCGTGTAGAGCATGTGGCCTTCTGACTCATTGATCCTTGTACGCACATGGTTTTCTTCAACCAATAGCGTTGATTGGAGCTCAAAGAAGGAGGGAGATTTCTCCCATGCTAGAACGGCGGTTCGCATCGGGCCGAACTGTGGTGCGAGGCCACCGAGGCATATTTGCACTATCTCATCATCATCTATACTTACGCTTATTCAGCCGAGCGAGTCGCAAAGCTCCTTGATCTTCAAGGTGTATGTCATGATGGACATGTCCCTTTGTTGAATGTTGTTCAACTCTTGGCGGAGTTGAAGCTTCCTTGCGGTCGTGTTGGCAGCAAAAATCTTTCGTAGATTTTCTCACGCTTCCTTCGGTGTCTTGGCTTCTCGAATGTAACCGAGCATGGGGTCGTGAACACATGTCGCCTAACAATACATCACGCGGCTTGCGGCTTGCTCCCATGTCGCGTATCCGGGAGCCGCTTCGGCGGGTCGGTCTTCATTCGCTCCTTTGATGTAGCTCCAATAGCCTTGTTCGACAAGGCATTGGTGCATCTTGTACTCCCAAGATGCGAAGTTGTTTCGATCCAACTTCTCGGTAGGGAGAGCGCTCCCCATTTGAGTATTCATTATGTCGATTCTTCTTCTTCTTCTTCTTCTTTCTTCGAATGCGAGCTATGTAGCGAAGCTACGATAGTTATGAGCCGGTTCTTGGTCGTCGGCGTAGAGCACAACACACGATCACGATGAGGCAAATGGGCTAAATCAAGCTACCAAATCGCTCTGATACCATGTAAAGAATCAAGAGATGGATTCTTGTGAAGCGGAATAGGTGTGAACTGTGTGTGTGTGTGTGTGTGTGTGTGTGAGAGAGAGAGAGAGAGAGACAGAGACAGAGTATACGCAAGGTTAAAAGTCTATTAACAAAGGAGAAAGACTCAACGTTATACAAGGTGGGAGGAGGGTGCTTTATGTAGTCACCCTCTCTCTTCATTAACTACAAGGCTCATGGAGCATGGGGAATGTGAAAGCTCATAAGTTATGTGTCATAGAATATGATTCTATGACTCATACTAAATGCTAGAATACAAAGTGGTGACATAATGGTGACTCTTGACCGTTGAGGTGTCTCTTCACTCTCAAGGTGAGTTCACACACTAGACCAAGTTGAGCTTGATTCTCAACACTCACACATTATACGTTGTCTCTTATCTCTTATCTATGCTCATCTGTCTCTCGCACATTGCTTCTAACTCTTGTTCTTCCTATGCTTAATCTTTCTAACATTTCTGCACAAGCCTTATAAAATATATAACGAACTCCTTTTAACCTTAGTCCCTGCGACTTTGCCGCACGAACCACAACTACCTCGACATATTTGGTGAATGCGACATGAAGGTGGTGTCAAGGAAAAATGGAGGGCAAATGAGGTTTATGTGTACGATGATGGAACGAGTGATGCGTGAGGAAGGGATGATGGCAAACATCAACAAAGTCGTCAACAATATTCTTGCATGAGTAGGAATCTTCGAAGGTATAAATTTAACAAGATTTCTGAAGATTTACAATGAAGAAATGCTGAAACGTGGTGTCAACGAAGCTAAAAAAGTTAATAGCTTTAGTCAGGTCACTGCGATTGGGCTACAAGAAAGGATCCAAGAGCTACAGAGGGAACATCAAACATGGCCGACTTTCTAAAGAGCATTGTTGAATGAATACAACCTCAACGATATGTCATTGATGACAAGGCGAGCTTTCATGGATTGGGTAGAGTCTAATAAATATTTAAGTGTTTGGGAAGTATTAAAAGAGTTTTTAGAAAGATTTGAGCAGTTAAATGTTAGGGATAGAAATATAATAATGCCAGATAAAATAATATTGTTTCTACAAGCCACTAATATTAAAGACAGGAAGGACTTGGGAATGCTTCTGGAAGATCAGAATAGTCCATGTGGACTTACTCAAGACTGGGAGGAGGTGAAAAGGGCGTGCGCCCATTTTTGTTAAAGAAAGTTATGGTTTATGGAGCTCCCTGAGAGGAAGGTAGATGAAACAGGGAACGACTCGGGGGAAAAGAAAGTAGAAGAGTCACTCTTGCATGAATTGGTGAAAGGCATGAAAGACTTGTCGATCAAAGTGACAAAACTCAACTTCGTCAAGGCAAGGAGGTGGAATGGTCCAAAGGTGTATGTGGTGCGACAAAATCGACCATCAGAAGAAAGACTATCAAGAACATCAGAATGCTCTTAATAATGATAAAATTTACTATCAAGATGGTAAGATTCACTCGACCGAGACTCGACAACCACTCGTACTCAACTTCTGGCAAGGTGGAATGAAAAAGCTAATGAAAGATGTTGAGATAAAAACAATTCAAGTGATACAATCCGTGACAACCTTAGGGTTGCGCGTAGAAAACTCATATGGTGGACCTAGATTTTGGCAAGATGTGATGGATTATGCAAGAAAAAGGAAGGTTTAAGTGGATGAATTAAAAAGAGTAGGTGATAAAATACGAAACTTTACTGGATGGAATGATATGGGAGATGCACTATCAACATTCACACAAGTGAATGCACAAGATGTACTAGTGGAAGAGAAGTAGAAGAGGGCTGAGGAGGTTGATCCGGCAAAGAGGCATGAGACACGAGAACAGAAGAGAAGGGAGATGGAAAAGGGTGCTACTGACTTGAAAGAAGCTGATAAAGTCAAAGGGAAGACAAGCCCAACTTTTCAGCTTGCTTCAGACACAAAAGCCACGACGGATATAAAACATGTGACAGAGGAAGTTACGAGAGGGTGTGTAGCAACACTCCAAGATTTGGATCATGGTTGTTTACGTACCCGTATTTAACGTTAAAATATGTATAGTACCTCATAATTTGTATAGTACGTACTATACCTCAATGTTGTTCAGTCAAATATCATTTACATTTGTCTAATACGGTATTTAATGTACATTTGAAAAAATGGGTATACTATGTATTTATAAAAAACTGTAAGTAAAACCCCAACAAAAAGCAAAAGAAAAAACAAATTTTAGTGAAAAAGAAGCAAAAAGAATGAAGAAAGAAGAACAGAAAAGATGACGACGAACAAGAAGAAGAAGAAAAAGAAGAAAAAGAGAGAAAAGAAGAGAGAAACCTATCTTGACTCTAAGTGTATAATCACCAAAGATAGAAGAAGATGAAGAAGAGAGAAAAGATGACAAAAACCTATCCTGAGTGTGATAATCGTAGACTATTCCTCAATCTATGAAGGCATAATCGTAAATAATTACAATTTGAAGTAGAACATCGTGATATACACTTACACTAATGTCAACATCCATATTATAGAATAAGCAAATGTCGACATCCATATTATAAGTATTTTAGGATGTGAAATGTTCAAATGTCTTATATGCATTTTAGGATGTATAACTATAATTTACATCTCAAAATTCTGTAAACATAGATGCTTTTAGAAAGGTAAATAATTTTCAAATTCTAGAAGTAGTATTATACGTAAAATACGTATTTATAAGTATTTAACATGTTGAAAAATGTATTTAATGTATTTTTAAATTGGGAGGTACTATACGTGTATTAATACGTTATATACGTGTGGTATCTGTACCGTATCTAACGTACCTAACAACCATGATTTGGATCATAGCATCATCAATGATGCAAGTGTAAAGAAGATAAATGATGTTGGATTTCATGAAGGGGATAGGAGTCATTATACAAGGAAACATTGGGCTCAAGCAACAATGGAGGTGCCTATAAAAATTGGGGAGCAACAGATTCCTTGTATTGCTTTGAAAGATCATTGATTAGAAATCAACATGATGTCATCAAAATGTCATGCTCAAAGAAGATGGCCAATCGGCAAGAATCATGGATAGAAGATACGAGCTCTCATAGAGACTACATAGGATCTATTTGGAGCATGCCCCAGTGTGAAGGTAACAATTGGAGATCTTTCGGTGAATCAAAATTTCTTTGTGTAGGATCAATCAACCTACCTTGTCATCCTTGGTCAAACATACATCACCATAGTAAGGATGGAAACAAAGGTGATTGGGTTCGTCTTTTGCAAGGATTAAGAGTCAAGATGAAAGGGAAACAGCCCAATTCTTAACCGTGAGGTTGTGTTGAGTAACATTTGACAGACTTGAACCCACAACCCTACATGCCAACTACAACGTACATACCACTAGACTAGGTTATTTGCTTTTAAAATTATATTTCCATGATTATACTTATCCCATGCCTATTTTCATACATGAAAGCTCAAATAAGAGAGATGTCTATCATGTTTCACATCCAATGCATGAATGCCAAATGGCGATCATGCATCACATGCATTGCATGCATGTCTCGTACCCTCACATGCATTATATACATGGGGGCACCTATAAAAAGAGGGGAATCAAGTAGGGAAGGAAGGAAGAGACAGTTAGAGAAATAATATAATCAAGCAAATAAGTTAGTTTATTTGGGAAGAGGCTCGTGTTTCGAAGTTGGAGTCAAGGGTTCAAATCTAGAGTTCAATGAAAGAAAAGTCGCATCTTGTGATCGACATTGTAACTTTGGTAAAATATTGTGTTGTTAATATAAAGCTTGTTCTTATAATACATTTTCACTTCTTAAATCATAAATTGTCTCTTATCTCTTATGGATGCTCATCTGTCTCTCACACATTATACATTGTCTCTTATCTCTTATCTATGCTTATCTGTCTCTCGCACATTACTTCTAACTCTTGTTCTTCCTATCCTTAATCTTTCTAACATGTTTGCAAAAGCCTTATAAAATATATAACCAACTCCTTTTAACCTTAGTCCCTGCGACTTCGCCACACGAACCACAACTACCCCGACAACGTACCATCCGACTATACCATTGGATTTGTCCAAGGAATCAACTCAAGGACTTTGCATTTTTGGGAACCGGTGTGTCGATTGTTGCCTTGATTTTTCGTGTGTCTACCGCAATGCCTTCGCTACTCACTATATGACCTAGGAGTTTGCAACTTGTCACGCAGAACACACACCTGGCTAGATTGAGACTAAGCCTCGTCAATATGCATCGTTCTCAACATAGTCATAGGTGCAGAAGATGTTCGCTTTGTGGGCTATAAACCACGAAGTCATTGAGGAAGACCTGCATAAAGGCAAGTTTGTACTTGCCGCATATTTCTATGACGATGCATTCAAACGTGGTCAGTGTGGTTTTGAGTCTAATTGCCTCAATCCATCACGAACGCCTTCCTCTCCTGGTCGTTGAAGCCATCTAAAAAACTATACATTTCATGGTTGGCTACGTCGTCCAACACTCCATCCATGAACAGTACACGAAATGCATCGGTCAGTGTCACAACATTCAATTTTTGGTAATTGATGCACACCTGAATTTTTCCATTCTTCTTGGGAACTATGATGATCGGACTCAATCACGTCGACTTCTTGACAGGTCGAATAAATCTGATTTTCAATCATTTGTCAATTTCTTCTTTTACACTAACCACATAATTTGGGTTCATTCGATATCTGTGTTGTTGTACTGGCTTGGCATATGTCGAGAGATGTATTTGGTGCTGGTAGAAATTTGGGTTCAGCCCCATCATATCTTCGTGTGACCATGCAAGTACATCTCCATATTCCCGTAGTAGTTCGATCATGGTCGTCTTTTCAGAAGTCGGCAAATCCTTCGCAATGGACACTAGGCATGCTTTCTTGATGGCTCCAAAATTAATTTCTTCCAATGCCGAGGCCATGACTCGCCGGGAAACCACCATTTCACTTTCGAATGCTTCTTGTGCTCTTTAGAGTACTATGACCGCTTCCATGTACGGCTCACACCCATCAGCTTTGGCCATCGAAGGTTTGGTGTATGCCTCGGCCTTTTCAATGATATCAATTTTGAACAAGGGAATGATTCGAGGGTTTTCTTCTAAGTAATTATCTATTTCTTCATCGTCCAGACCTTCTAGCATGATTTCCTCCACATATAATGGGGTCAACTCTTTACTTTCCTGATTGGACACTGGAATTTTGGTTTGGCCGCGGCGAAAATTGATAATATTGTGTTCCCAATTTTGCTTCATATTCATAGAGAGTAACCATTCTCTTCCCAAAAGTAAGGGGTACGCACCCGAAGCGTACTGAGGTCACACCACCGCCAATATTCCGAGCGCATGTCTGCGTACGATGATTCCTAGCTTTCACAATAACCCCAAAGGTTGGACTGATTGGGTGTCCACCATGCAAAGCAAAAATGGGCACGCTTCCCAGGTTGCAATCCCTAGGCGATTGTAGGTTTCCCTACTAATGACGTTGACCCCTGAGCTGCCCTCAATGATGCACCCAGAAATTTCTTCCTCTTTTATTATGATTTTAATGGTAGGGTTGTGGTCATTGACCACTGTTGACCCTACAATGGACTTTGTGAAATTGGCTAAGACGTTTGGAGGGTTCACTTTGTGCATTCATGCTTCCAACGTCTACCGAAACTGTGGAACTAAGTTTAACAGTCTGCTCATGGACATCGTAATTTGACAGTCGGCCAAGGCCTGTTAAATAGGGTCCTCCTCCATGATGACTTCCTCCATTCACGTTGCCGGCATTGTATGCGTTCAACATTGGCTATGGTTTCTTGCCGAATGCATTCAACATTCGCCTCATTCACTTTTTCGACCCATGCTTTTGCGGGTATGCGGATTTCATCCTGGACCTCCTAGTCTAATACCTTCGCTTGACTATGTGTGGTCACTTGCTGTACTTCCGCAGTGATGTTGTTGATAGCTGGCCCCTTACCTTTGTCCCATTACAGACACTTAGTAGCGTAATGCCTTGGTTGTTAGTAGATAAAGTGGTTGATACTAATAGTCGTGCGTATTACGAGGTTTTCAACAATAATTGTGAAGGTTATTATTTTGTGGCCTCTGACAGTTGTTGTTCGGGTTATCATCTCGTGGGCAAGGATTCTGAGGTTGGAGGTCACCCCCATAGTCCGTTGGTTTGGCTTATCCACTCTTGTTTTATGTAGGACGTTGATTGTCATAACGAGTTCCTTACCTATTGTCGAAACGATCTCCTTGGCAATAGTCATCTTCCCAACGATCCTCGTTGTCCTAGTATGGGTCGTCGTATTTGTTAAAGTTAATATGTGGAAGCTTGTAGACAAACCGGTTTATCCGAATAGCAACAGAAAATAGAGACGAGGTTTAATGGAAGCTTAGGAACAGAGAATGCACAGGAGAGACAAAGAGAGTAGAAAGCATAAACTCAATTCAAAATAACAACACTCTGTACATACAATGTGTGTAGTGAGCAATTTTATACAAGCCCATAAAGGACTCATAGAAGTACTGACAAGTACTTCAATGCTCATACGAGTGATTGACACTAACTCCGTGGAATTTGCCTACGTACTAGGCTAAGATTGTATACCTCTAATGGCCTACTAGTTACAACCTGATCTAGCTCCTGGTTCTAGATACCGATCCGGATACCTACCCGGTTCTCCATTCCAAATACCGATCCGGCTCTGCCTTATTCAGCCGATCCGGATCCGGTTGAGCTTGTCTCCTCAACACTCCCCCTCAAACTCAACTTCAGGTCGGATCGCAGTGTTAGTGTTTGTGGTAGCTGGTCCTCTCCTTTAGCTCCCCTTCGTGTCCTCCCACCTTGCTCACACTCTTCAACCCATCCAGTTCCATTTTCCACGACCCGTCTCATCCTGTGCACCTCGACCTTCTCGGTTAGTTTGTATGCTCATCAGGCCCATCTCAACTCCTTTGTTGTTGCAACTCCAGCGCATCCCAACCCATCGATTCCTCCCTGTCGGTGTCGACTTCTGCTGCCTCCTTGTCTGTTTGGCCTTGAGTTGATCTGGCTCCTCCGAATCAAGCACCGCTTCCAAATCGGGTGACTCCGATTTGTTCCAGCTCTTGTCTGAATTGGTTATCTCCTATTTATTGTCAATCTTTAGGCCTTTTACCACATCGGACCACGTCCAAGTCTTGGCCTTCCCGTCGGCTCTATCCTTCTTGACTTCTTTTGTCGACTCGGCTTCCATTTTCTTCTCCTTGTCTCCCCTGACGGGAACCCAACGTTCCTTATGCGCAACGCTCGGCCACAACCGAGCTTAGAATGATACACAAAAAATGGGAAATAAAACGCGACACAAAGAAGGAGAGAATACACAGGAGGTTTACGTGGAAAACCCCAAACTAGGGGAAAAACCATGGCAGCCCACAGGCTGCAAACTGTCACTATGTAGGAATATACAACAGTGAGTTCACTGAGGCACCGACCTCGTGCTCACAAATCTTCGCCACAGGCGGCGGTTACAACAGAGGCAACGACCTCTTTCTCTTTCTCTCTCTCTCTGTACAGTTACGCACACTAATCTCGTGCAAAACAGAAAATGACAACAACAACTAAAAGTTTGCCCTAAGTCATATTTATACTAATATGACTTTTCGGCTATTTACAAATGTAGCCTCGATGGGCTCTCAGAAACATATTTATGAATATGTCTCTTCATCCGGTTCTCACCGGGTCTTTACCATCCGGCTCTCCGTAGCCGGGTACTCCTCATCCGGTTCATACCGGGCCTGCACCATCCGGCTCTCCGTAGCCGGGTACTCCTCATCCGGTTCCGGCCTCGCCTGCACCATCCGGCTCTCCGTAGCCGGGTACTCCTCATCCGGTTCATACCGGGCCTGCACCATCTGGCTCTCCGTAGCCGGGTACTCCTCATCCGGTTCATACCGGGCCTGCACCATCCGGCTCTCCGTAGCCGGGTACTCCTCATCTGGTTCCGGCCTCGGCCGAGTTTGTTCATCGGCACTGTGCTTCTCCCTTCCCATCCAGAGGGACCTATTTCCCAACATCCCCCTATCTCTCTAGCTCTTTGTCTGGTGCCATCACCTATTTTCCTAGTTTTCGTTCCGGTTCTCCCCGTATCAGTCCTGGTTCTCCCCCTCAAATGTGGCAAATCGAGATGTTGAAGTCCAAGCATCTTCGAAAAATGTTGCAATTTGTCCAGGCCGAAAGGTTTGGTGAAGATGTCGGCAACTTGTCCATCTGTTCGGACATATCGGAGTTCTACTTCACCACTGAGGACCCACTCATGCATGAAGTTGTAATGCACTTCTATGTGCTTCGTTCGAGCATGGAACACAGGGTTCTTCGCTAGCTACATGTTGCTGATGTTGTCATAGTACATTGGGATCGGAATCGGGACTTTGATCCGGAGGGCTTGCAGCAACCGCCGAAGCCATATGGCTTCATAGGTGGCTATGGTAGTGCCCCGAGACTCATCGTTAGTGCTCGAAAGAGCCACTGTCAACTGCTTCTTTCTACTCCACGCAACAATTGTGCTACCTAGAGAAAACATGAATCTAGAAGTGGACCGTCGATCCGACGCATCTCCGGCCTAGTCGGCATCCGTATATCCAACTAGCTTTTTGGTTATACCTTGTCAATATTACAGGTGCGGGTCCTTAGTGCCATTAACATACTTAAGTATTCGATGCGCACACTGAAGGTGCTCCACCGTCGACTTATGCATCACTCCGACCGAATAGCTAATGTGAGGTCGGTTGATCTTCAAATAAATAAGGGTTCTGACTATTTTTCGGAACCATTTCTCATCGTAGGCCGGTCCAGAGTTGGGATGACGCTTTAGGTTCCGGTCCAGGCATGTGGAGTCTAGTCAGCAATCCGCCATACCGAATTTGAATAGCACACTCAACACATAGTGGTGTTCACTGATCAGTATGCCTTCTGGGGTGTGGATCCCTTCAATCCCAAGGATGTAATGAAGGTCCCCTAGTCCTTCATTTCGAATGCATCCGACTGTTAGGACTTGACTCGGCCGATTTCAGCAAGTGTAAGTCCTGTGATGACTAGATCATCAACATATACCAGGATACATACTAGACTATCCAAACCATTCTGGATGAACAGTGAAGGGTCTGACTTCGAGGTCACAAACCCCATCTTACGCAACCGGTGTGTGATCTTCGAATTCCAAGCACAGGGGGCTTGCTTCATGCCATAAAGCGACTTCTTCAGTCGGCACACTAACGACTTGTTCATCTCCAACTAAAAACTGGGGTGTTGGATCAATGTAGAACTATTCTTCAAGGTCACCTTGAAGAAATGCATTCTTCACATCCGTTTGGTGAACATGCCACCCCTTGCTGCAGCAACCGTCAACACAACACGAACCGTCATCATCTTTACCACTAGAGAGAAGGTTTCGTCGTAGCCAATTCCATGGGTTTGCGAGTATCCTTTGACCACTAACCAAGCCTTGTACCGGTTGACCTTTACTGTTAACGTTGTGCTTTACCTTGTATGCCCACTTGCAACAGATCAATTTGCAATGTTGGGGGGGGGGGCGTCAACCAAGTCCCATGTGTCATTGGCATCAAGTGCTCGCATCCCTTCCTCCATAGTGGCACGCCAATGTGCATCCTATGCCGCTTCTGTGTAGCTCTCCGGCTCACGCACTTCTACCACCTTCATCATGTATGCATAATGATGCGCCATGTACTTGTTATACCCATACCATTTGACGGGGTTCTTCTGGCGGGTTGATAGGTGTAACTTCACGTTCGCCGATTGCAAGGCCCTCTTGGCCGGCTTGAACTTTGTTCTCGAAGGTCTGTCTTCATTCTTTCCGGAGTTGGATACGCTCCGATCTAACTTGTCTTTGCCGGTGTCATATTCTAGCATCTTCTTCTTCCCCTTCTCTTTGTGTGTGAGCCACCGCTTCGGTTTCTTGCGTGAGAAGAGCACGACCGAGTGTTTGCTACTCACCGGAGAGTGTCCGCTACTCACTAGCTCTTCATCTGATTGGTCATTTTGACTCAGTTGCTCATTCAGCCCACTTAGCCAGAATGAGATCAGACTCTCATCCAGAGTCCCGAATCCTTCTTCATCTTCTACCTGGATCGTTTCGGGCTCACTGGCCTCATCCACCGGAATCGGGTCAGAGTCAGAGATCGGAGCTGATAGAGAGTACCATGATGCGGACTCATCAAATTCGACATCTCGGCTCACTCAAACTTGTTTTGCTCGAGGGTTATAACACTTATAACCCTTTTGCTCATGTGAGTAGCTGACAAGGATGCACTTCTTTGACTTCGGGTCCAGCTTTCTCCACTTCTCATCAGGCACATTCACATATGCAATGCTACCGAATATCTTAAGGTGCCTTAAATTTGACTTGCACCCGAAATACAGCTCATGTGTTGACACATTATCCCCTATCCGGTTTTAGATGTAGACAGCCACCTGGAACGCTTCGGCCTATTACAATTTGGGCATGCTCTTCTTCTCTAGCGTTGCTCGTGCTGTGTCAATGATCAACCAATGAATTTTCCTTTTGGCCACACTGTTTTGTTCCAATGTGTACCTACAATTGAATTCTCTGCGAATTCCCTTTTGTTGTAGATAGTTGTTGAATTGGCCGGAAAAATATTCTTTTCCACAATCTGACTGTAGGCACTTGATCTTCCTCTCGGTTTCCCATTCTACAAGACTTTGTAGGTTCCGGAAATAGTTGAAAACTTCGCTTCTTCTTTCAATAAGGTAGATCCATGTGTGTTGGTTGTAGTCGTTGATGAAGGAGACGAAATATCGGATCCCGCCAAGACTAACATTCTGTGTCGGTTCCCATACATCCAAATATATTAGATTGAGCTTGTTATGGCTCCAATTTCTTTCGGTGGAGAACAGAGCCAATCTTGCTTCTCGAGTTGGCAGGCTTCACAAATTTGGGCTTTCCGGCCATGTTGGCCGGTGGCAGCCAAGTATGTAATGAGGAAGGGACGAGCCGGTTTCCGGATATATAATAATATTATTAGTTATAGGAGTAGACGGAACTGGAATAGGTATGCTGATCCGGATCTGGACCGATTCGTAGTCGGTTGTCGGTTAGGCACCGTTTGTAACACAAAACCGGATGCCTATAAAAGGATCCGTATATCGATGTATAAAATGATGGAATGTTAATATAAGAAAGCTTTTTTATTATATCTTTCTATCCTATTCTGTTCTGCGCTCAATATATGGATCTTACGCATGTAATTGATGTGTGTTGTGAATACGAATACCGAACCGGAAGATAACTGGTGATGGTTATTGAGTGTTAAATCCCTTACTCTAACACACCTTTGGTGAAGTGTTCCGAAGGGACACCATGTGTTAGAGGCAAGTCCGGACCGGGAGTAACACATAATTTGGCGACCACGATTACTACAGCAAGCAGCGAATAGCGGCATGATGGAGGACTAGGCCAAAGAACGATCCAGTTGCCGAACGAGCAAGAAGACTAGCCGAGAAACTACGGAAATGGGAGGCTTACCAGCAAGTGGCTCAGGAGATCTGGTCAGATCGGTCTATACGGAATCAGATTCGGACGGGGATCACAGTGCTCAGTTCAATTATCGGAGCAGTTATGACACCCCGATAGGCTTGGAAAATGAAGATTCGGAAAATATATCTATGCTAGAACCGAAAACGAGAAAACCGGCATCCCCGGTCAACGAAAAAAGGTCGGATGAGCAAGTACCGACACTACCACACAACCAATCGGAGACTCTAGAAGAATGGGCTTTGCCATCACCACCCCGAGTCACCAAAGGAACAGGACGAGCGGGTACTGACACCACCTGATAGACGACGACACCATGCCATACCAGTATTCAAAATATCGGGATGACTAGGATGCAGAGGCCCATATATACGCCTTTCTCCAAACCTAGGTGGCGAACCATGTTTCACAACGGGATGACCGAAGGAGAGGCCGAACGCTCGAAGATAGCAGAATTCAGCATGACCCTAGAAGGACTAGTGACACGATGGCATAACAAGCACCTTCCTAGCAGTATTGCTACATTTGAAGAATTAAAGACAAAGTTTCTACGCTTCTTCCACAAACAGGTGGAACAAAGGAAAATCGTTTGTCAGTTCTATACGACACGAAATGACCCAACTGAAATTGTACTGCAATTTATCATCCGTTTCTAGACGCTGCACAGTCAACTCACTAGAGCACCGCTCGAAGAAGAAGTGAAAGAGATATTTTTGGTAGCCCTTCGAGAACCACTCCGAACAATGTGCGCGGTAATAGATTTTTGAACCAGCATAATAGACCAAGTCATTGACTGGGTCATGGAAATGGACAAGAACAGTTCATGGCTAACAATGGGGGCACTCCAATGAGCACTCCCTACTGAAGAAGACCTCCGGTTTCGACAGGCCGTACAATGTACAACGTGCCTTAACTCTGGTCACTCAATGGTGGAATGCACAATGAGAACACAATGCCTGATATGTCATTCCCGATCACATACAATGGACTGATGTAAATATAATCTACTAAACCGACAGGCGGCACCAGTTCGGGAGATCGAACCCCGGACTGAGCGGCAAAACAATGACGAACGGTTGAAGCGAGATGATCACTACCAACCAGTACAAGACATACGATACGACAGTAGACGAGACAAGTATGACCGAGACCGTAATGATAGAAGCCGAGATTACAATCGTGATCGGTATGATCACGACTACTCCCCCAACTATAATCGAAGTAGGGAGGACCAACGAAGAGAAGAGGCAGATTCGGATAGGTGCCACTCAAACCGATAGTAATATCACAACAACTGGCAACATAATTGGAGGAGAAATTTCCGAAGAGACGAGTGTCGGGAACCAGATAGAAACATGACCAGTGGCCAATCCGAGCAAGGGAGAATAGAGGAGCCCAACCAGGCGATAAACAGCTTTCAAGCCGGTAACACGGGAAAGGTGAAATCTAGTAACACATGAAAAGTGTATTGTTACTATTGCCAGCAAGAAGGGCACTATAGTAGATAGTGTCCGATCAAGACCAACGAAAAACAACCAGCAGTGAATATAGTGATTGCAGAGGTGGCCGATATTCAACAGGTCACCACTCGATCGAAAGGAAAAATGTCCAAATGGGAGTCTTAGGAAGCAATACGGGAACACACCATCGAATAGATAAAAAAGCCCAACGAACAGAACATGACCAAATTGCGAGAACAAATGAAACCTCTGGGAAAACCAGGGATGGTGTTTGCGATGCATTTCCGGATGCATAGTTATTCAGGGTGACCGCGGAGACAAATGCAGATGAATTAGTAGCTAGAGAGGATAAGTGCCTTACAAACATGCACTAGTTCCTAAGCACTGGACTGCCCTCGGAAGAGTTGAATCGGGATGAACGGAAGTGGTTGGCAGTATAGAGTCGGCATTTCTGTTTATTATAGGACACCTTGTACCATAAAGGAGTTGACTGACTCTGGCGACGTGCGGTATGGAACGATGAGAAGGAGGCAATACTACGAGAAGCCCATTGCGGGCTGGTAGGAGGCCACTATGCTGAAGACACTACGACAAGGAAATTTTGGAGAAGTAGATTGTGGTGGCCCACAACATTGAAGGACGCCATGAGGTATGCAAAGGAATGTGACCTTTGTTAGGAAATGGGCCAACCAATAGAACAAGCACAGATGCCGCATCAACCGGTGTTGCCGTTAGACCCCTTTCAAAAATGGGGAATGGATTTTGTCAGACCATTCAAACCACCGGCAATGAGAACCAGTAACTGGTACATAATTGTGGCAACCGATTACTGTACAAAGTGGGTGGAAGCCAAAGCACTCAGAGACAATACTGCGGCATCCACAACTAAATTTTTATATGAAAACATTTGGTGTAGTTACGGTTGTCCGATCGAGCTTATTAGTGATCAAGGTGGACACTTCCTCGGACAGGTTGTGGAAAGCTTGACGACATTCTACGCAGTGGTCCACAAGCGAAGTACACCATATTACCCGCAGGCCAATGGATTAGCAGAATCCAGCAATAAAATGCTCTAGAATATTCTCTGAAAAATCGTAAACGAAAACCGGACCAACTGGGATACAAAGCTACAAAGTGCATTGTAGGCATACCGGATGACATACAAGACCAGTATCTGGACGACACCGTTCCAGTTAGCATTCAGATTGGAAGCAGTCATGCCGATGGAATTTCAAAATCCTAGCTTACGGATACAGGTTCGAGAATGGTTAAGCGAGAAGGAATCGGAAAAGATCCCAACTTTATGTGAATTAGAAGAGCACCGGTAACTTGTGTGCTACAATTGGAACTAGAGCAAAGAAGACGGAAAGTGTTTGTGGACCGGCACAGAAGGGGAAATGAAAAATAGTTCGGAATCGGCAAGGCAGTATTAGTGTTCCAGACCCAGATGGGTATGATGTCGGGAAAGCGCACCACGCGGCATACACTACTATTATAGAACACGATGTGGATGCGCAGGAGTCAAGAAAAGGTGGCAGACCACAACGGGGGCACAAAACATCCGAGCAATAGAGGCACTCTCATTTCGCGAAAATAGAGCACTTGGAGAGTAGAAGCGCTTATAAGTAATTCGACGAACGTAGACAAGCTACAACACTCCGAAACTTCTCAACACCAGCGAAAGCGAAGAAGACCTCGCACCCATGGCGCTATCCGAAGCAACCAAGACATGGTTCAGCTGGCACGGATTGGAGGGATTCCTCCAGATAGCAGAAGCACCTCCGCACAAGGAACCGGAGAAGGTCGCTCTGCAGATCGACCTTGAGGAAATAATGGAGGAAGTTGTGCGTGAGGGAGGACTATAATCCATCGAAAACCCTTCCACTGAGACCCTGACAGAGTACTTCGGTGAGTACTCCATCGCCAGGAAGGCGTATAGAACACAAGGCGGCGAAGATGTTCTCTACGAATACGACTTCGTGCACCCCCGCCCTCCGGCAATGCCTAAAAACACTGCGGGGTTTATCATCGCAACATAGCAAGGAGTTAGAGAGGATTGGTTGGTGCTCATCGCCGATTCATTACGAGTGGCCATCTAATCAATTGTGGAGGGGAAGAAGGTGTAGACCACGGTGGCGCAATGGCTAACACTTCTCGCACCCCCGGTGCTAGCCATTAAGGCAAAGAAGAGGGCTCAACCGGTAGATACAACATTGAGCAAGCCATCCAAGCAGCAACAACTCTTGGCCAAGCATACCCCCAAATGGACAGAAAGAGGTTTGGCATAGAAAGAAACGTAGCAACCAAGGGATTCGACACAAAAGGAAAAGGAGCAGCTGAGCCGAAAGCAACAAACGAGGACAAGGGTGCTGCTGGAAAAGCTGGCCAAGAAGTTCAGAATCAAGCTATGTCGGTAGGAGAAGGAAGCGGACGATCTAATCCAAAGGGTGCACCAAGAAATCACGAAGGAAGAAGTAGAGGAAGAACCAGCCAAAAACCTCCAGTGTTAGCCAAAGAAGCGTGACATGGAGCAGCAGGGGGAAGGAGTGGGTCCAATGCTGGACAATACCCTGGCAACCTATTCAGTGGTGGTAGAGCCCCAGCTAGAGGCAAAACCAGAAATAAGGCCAGAAGTGGTGACCACAGGTTAACAAGAACCGGTTACAAAGATTCCAACCTCACTAGGCCTTCAAGAACATCAACACGAGGAACGTCGTCCAGAGAGGACATTGGTGGCACTAACCCAATGGTTTAGAATGGAGCCTGAACCAACACCAGCACACAGACTACCATTCGTCCTCCCAACACAGCAAGGAACCTCCCGGAAATGATTGAGATGGCTGGGAGAGCAGGTGTTGGGAACTATGAACCAGTTTGAGCAAGAACAAAGGATGCAAATGGATCGGTTGATAGCCACGACCAATGAATTAGATAAGGCCCGGACACGGATCTGGAGATTAGAAGAAGAGTTGGAGAACGCCAAAGCACAGGCATCCGGTACGGCCTAGACAGGGTTGAATACAACCACAGAGCCGGTGGTACCAGCTAATACACAATCAAGAAACGAACTAGGGGCTAGCACAACACCGATAAAGAATAACTAGCATGAACAAGAAATAGCCACCTTGAAAGAGGAATTGGCAGCTCAAGAGGCCCTACGGGGTAGAGAAAGGGATCAGAAGAAAGTAGTCGAGGAAGAGAAGCAAAGGATTGAAGAAACCCTCCGAAAGGCTCAAGCAAGCAACGACCAGATAAAGGAGGAGAAAGAAAAATTGCCACAAGAAAAAGAGAAACTCCGGTGTAGTGCAGAAATGGAAATCGAACGGCTGAAGGAGGAGCTCCAACAATAGAAAGATAGGGAGGACTGCGCACGAGGGAAAATCAACCGGAAATTAAAATAGAAAACAAAGGATTTTGAGAAGCTGCACTAGGATCACAAACAACTTGATGTGGAGCATAGGAAGTTGATCGCAGAGTGTGACCTGCAGCAAGAGAAGATCAGAGAGCTCCGGGTTGATGTAGCAAAGAAAGTGGATGCCTTGGCAGAGGAATGGACAAAGGTGGTCAAGTCGGCGAAGCAGCTAGAGGAAACGGCAAGAGAAAGGATGATGCTCACCTGGCAGCATTATGAGGAGGCTGAACGAACAAAAATGGCTCTGGATAGGGTTCAAACAACCTATCAGACCTAATTGCGAGAATATGGGGTGAAGGCCCAAGCAACCACGGCTCTGATAAAGAAGTTAAAGGAGGACAGCCAGGCCACAGAGGAAAAGTCCAAGCTAGGGGTCAACTGAATCTGGGCTATTGTGCTGGCATGGAAAGAACGGACGAAGAGGATTATCGACGAAAGCTCGATACAATGGTGGACAAAGTGGACGCAACAAGCGGACGAAATACAGGTCCTACGAGCGGACATCGATAACTGAAGAAAAGTCGATGACCACTTCTATAAGATGGATGAGGAAAGCATTGTCACCATCCAAGAAGAGTTGTCAGATGACTTTCTGTGCTTGGCCGGGGAGCAATTGGTTGCTATCAGAAGGCTGGTGGAATGATTAGACGATGACCAGATTGGCACACAACTCTGGTTCGAGTGATGCGAATGGGAGAGTTGACGAAAGGAGGCAGCACAGACGTATGATGGCAGCGATCAACCTTAGTGATGAAGAACAATCTCTGGATCAACCACTAAATGAAATTGAGACCCGAGCAGCACAACCGGACAAAGACAGAACAAAGCGGCTAGATGAAGCCAGACGGGAGCAGCTAGAAGGAGTCGGAGAAGAGCCGAGAGCTAATGAAGCTAGAGGAGACAAATATGGCGGAGATGGAACAGACTAGCATGAGCAACAACAGCCACTATAGGAGCAAAGTGAGGAATCCCTCGAACCCCTTGACCAGAGTATCTTGGACATACTGGATGAAGAGTAGTGGAGCTAATCCGTGGGTTCAACGTACATGGTACTGTCCCATGGGCGTGCCATGTGTTGGCCGGTGGCGGCCAAGTATGTAATGAGGAAGGGGTGAGCCGGTTTCCGGATATATAATAATATTATTAGTTATAGGAACGGACTAATCCGGAATAGGTATACCGATCTAGATCCGGACCGATTCATAGCCGATTGCGAGTTAGGAACCGTTTTGTAACACAGAACCGGATGCCTATAAAAGGATCCAAGTATCGATGTATAAAACAATGGAATGTTAATATAAGAAAGTTTTTTTATTATATCTTTCTATCCTATTCCGTTCTGCGCTCAATGTATGGATCTTACGCATGTAATTGATGTGTGTTGTGAATACGAATACCGAACCGGAAGATAACCGGTTATGGTTATTAAGTGTTGAATCCCTTACCATAACCCACCTTTGGTGAAGTTTTCCAAAGGGGCACCTTGTGTTAGAGGCAAGTCCGGCCCAGGAGTAACAGGCCACTAAATTTCGGCAATCCGAAAACAACCTGTTTCGATTGCAAGTCTTGAAGCCTCTGGTAATTGACGTGGTTTATCTGCTTGTGCCATAAATGGATATCCGACTCGATCTTCTAACCCTTTGCAAACAATGCGGTGCCTACATCATTGGTGTTGAGGATGAACATCCTCCTGTCTCGGCGCCCTTATGTGATGATTTGGCCCTCTTCCTGAATGAAGCACCTGAGGTGCGTAAACCACACCTGCATCCCCTGGTTGACGATCTGCCCGATCGACACCAGTCTCTTTGTGATTGTGAGAACATGTAGTACGTTCATCAGCTTTCCCTTTTGTCTAGCATGGGTTAAAGGGACTTCTCTGACATGCACAATCAAGTGAGGTGTGTCATCTTCAGTTTCGACAACTCCCAGTTGCTCCGGCTTTTCTAAAAACGAAAACTACTCTTGGTGGCTTGTCATGTGGTTAGACGCTTTGGAGTCAACATACCACACTTCCTCCGATCCGGAAGTGTTCTTCTTCATTAAGTTCGCCTTGTGCTTCATCACAATGGTTGGCCCTTCTCCGGTCTTACCGGTTCTGGGTTCTTCTGATCCTTCTGTGTAGTGCGAGCTCTGTCGGTTTCCTTGTTTAGCTTTGATGTATCTGGATTTATCTGAATAGGCGCGCTTCTTCCAGCACTCACTCTCTCGATGGCCTTTCTTGCCACAATACCAACATTCCATTTTGGTTTTTGATTTCCAGTTTCCAGCGCCGTTTTGACTCCCTCTACTTTTGGAGGGTCTAGAACTGTTATCGACACTATCTCCGTGCCTCCGATTCTTCTCTTGTCGGCTGCTGTTATTGCATGCCAACCCACCTCATCCTCCAGGCCCATGGGGCCGATCTGCCTCCGTGTACAACATCCGGTTATCTGATTGAGTGGTCCTTGACCCACTCGCATGGTTTTCTTCAACCATGAGCATCGATTGCAGGTCGAAGAAGGACAGTGGTTTCTCCCGGGTGCAAATTGCCATCCGGATTGGCCCATACCATTGTGGTAGACCACCGAGGCAGATTTGGACCATCTCATCCTCGTCAACCATCACATTGATGGAACCGAGCACGTCACAGATCTCTTTCATCTTGGTGGTGTAGTCCGTGGTAGACATTTCCTGTTGCCAAATATTGTTGAGCTCTTGCTAGAGTTGCAACTTCTAAGCCGTGTTACTTGCGTCGAAAATCTACTAGAGATTTTCCCAGGCGTGACTTTACATCTTTGATGTAGCTGAGCATCTGGTTATGCACACAAGACGTGAGGCAATACAACACTCTACTCGCTCCTTGCTCCCATGTCGGGAAGTCCTTGTGTGCCGAATCCAAAGCTGCTACATTCGCTCCTTCCATGTAGCTCTAGTATCCATGGACCAACAAGTACTGGTGCATTTTATACGACCAAGATGCATAGTTGCTCCAGTCAGGCTTTTCCATAGGATACGAGCTTGCCATATTTATGTCCATATTTTCCTTCTTTTTGGTTCTCTACCAGGTGTTAGGGTTTGTCTTTACAAATCGCTCGTTGACTATAGAGGTTCTCAACCCTCGCGCTCTAATACCATGTCCAACCAGTCCTTCCGTGCTCCTAACACATAGACATGAACTAATGATCTCTTGTCTATTTATATAGTGTTGGCTCCAAAAGTTTCATATCTATGTGGGATATCTTAAAGTTCTATTTTTCCTCTTCTTCTTCTCAAACTTCACACTCACATAACTTGACACTTGTCTGTTTCATATGTAGTAAAATGCGTTCAGAAACTCTTGAAGACATCCATCTTTCTATAACAATCCATTAAGCTAATATAAAATAATTATTTCATTATTTTTACATAGTGTGTGAAGAATCACATGACATTCGGCCCCACCAAACCTGCACATCCACCGACATGTGCCAATTTTGGTGAGACTCCACTTTTGATTACTTTACTTTTTCGTCAATGCCCAAGACAGAATTGTCAAAAGCTTCGAATCCGATTTCTATTCTGTTTCTTCTCTTGAAAATCTTGATTCTTTTCCCGGCAATTGGCAAGGCAAGTGGTGTACCATCCAATTCTGCTAAACGATATGTTGCATTATCTTCCACTTTCTTCACCACATATGGTCCAAACCATCGTTGTGAAAATTTTCGAGCCATGCTTGTGAAGAATAATGCGGAATGTTGCTCGACCACAATTGAGTCTTAGAGCACTTTGATTAGAATTAAACACAGGTAATGGGGAGGTAGAGATGAACACTAACAACAAAGAGAGTACACAGGATGTTTACATGGAAAACCCTAATAGGGAAAAACCACGGGAGCCCACAGACTCCAAACTATCACTATACCGAGAGGAATACCAAATGGATGCACAAAGGCAACGACCTCATGCACTCGATCTTGGCCAGGTGGTGGTTACAACAGAAAAGCTCATAATAGTCTTTCTCTCTCTCTCTCTCTCTCTCTCTCTTTCTGTAAAGTAGTTACAACTACAACAAAATGGTAAGACACACATATATGGTTTTTGCCCTAGCTCATATTTATACTTATATTAACCTAGGACTATTTACAAATGTAGCCTCGATGGGCTTGCTCACCGGGTCCTTCTGAACCGGTTTTCGGATCTCATCTGGATCCCATTTGGAGGGACTGAAATCCCAACAGTACTATGTTGCTTGTTTAGGCTACTGTCGTAGACCAACACCCAATCTGCTTCAATGATTTTCCTCGGACTAAGTCGATGTTGTTTGTCGAAGTCTTTCTTGTTCTTAAGCCTTGCATTCTTTAGCTGCACTTTAGCAGCTTCTATATCTTCCGACTTCCACTCCTACTATTGAATCCTCAATGCTAGAAGATCTTCTCTACTTATCTCATCTTGCCATGGCAATGCAAACCATGAAAGAATACTTTGTTCCACTAGCATTATCGGCTTTTGTCCAAATATGAGCTCTGCCGGCATGTATCCCGTCACCGTGCTATGAGTAGTCCTATCAGCCCATAGTGCAAATGGCAATAGACGCAACCATTCTCCTATTTTCCCATGGCAAGCTTTCACTAGAGGCTTGACAATCGGTCCATGTACATGTTCCACTTTCCCATTCGCTTTCGGATTATAGGCCGTGGTAAGAGATAATTTAATTCCCATCTTAGAGAAGAATTATCTAGCTTCATTGGCATCCAACTCACCTCTATCAGCCTTTATCTTGCCGAGGCATCCATATCTGCAAATAACATCTTCGAGAAGGAATCTGCATACTGATGATGTCTCCTGAGCTCTCAATGCTCGCCCTTCAACTTGATTGGTAAGATCCTCTCTCGTGAGCACCAAGCACCAGATACTTCATCCGCCATCGCCCCATTGGCATCATTACGATGTCCACCATCCACTTGTAATGAATAGCCAACGAGTAAGTTAGATGAATTTCATCTCGATGGCGAACATTCGAAAACATCTGAAATTCCTTACATGCCCAGCCACCAATATTTCTCCTTAAGCTTCGCGAACGTAGCCCATATTCCTCGATGACCTACAAAAACACTATCATGAAATTCAGACTTTAGTTTTTGTCGGTCTTCCAGCTTGCAGACAACTCTCATCGGAGTCCCATTCTTCTTTTTTGCATGCCTCCAAAGAGCTCCATCCTTAAGGAAATACTTGTAGGCCTTCTTCTGAATTCGATTGAACTCTTTCATTAACCATGATTCATCTTTTTGTAGAGAACTCAAGTATTTCCCGATCTCCACGAATTCGCCTTCGTAGTCCTCTTCTATGAAAGTAGTTAGCACCCGAGCATAGGAACTTGTAAAGAAATTCAAGCCAACATCTTCTTCATCAGCATGTCGATCTTCTTCTCCATCATATCTTGCTCGTGATAGCATGTCTGCAACGACATTACGCTTCCCCGCTACATGACGGATCTTTGGGTTGAGTGATTTGATATATGCAATCCAATGTAGCATGGCAATATCTAATGTACTACAACCATATATCATACCCAAGATTGGTAGGCAATTTGTCTCGATTATGACTTCTACTCCAATAAGGTAATCATGATCAGACCTGATCGCCGATACGATTCCCCATAGCTCCCTCTTCACTTGGGCATACCTTCTTTGCCTATCACTTAACACTTTCGCGCCAAACCGAATTGCATATCAGTTGCAATCTTTGTCTTCTTGGTTGATAACCCATCCGATTCCGGTCGGACTAGTATCCACGGTCACGAAAATGGGGTTGCCGTCTGAATAGTTTGCCTTCCGTAATGCAGGTGCCTCCATCAATAATTTCTTCAACCTTCGGATGGAGAAAGTATGCTCGCTTGTCCATTTGAACCTCCACTTTTTCTTTAGTAGACCATACAATGGCTCAACAATGTGGGCGTAGTGTGGAATCTAAATATGATAAAACGTGCATGCTCCAAGGAACCTTCGAACCTCCGTTCGGGTACACATTCTTCTTTCATGTCTTGGATCTCAGTTACCTGTTGTCCAGAGGACAGAAATGTAAAATTAGGAAATTAGCAAACGCCGAGTCCGAGTATCACGGGCCACCGACGGCTCGGCTGTGTATTAGGGGAAAAGTTATTTAAACGAGGACCAGTACCTCAGAGGGGAGAGAGAAGAAAAATATAGGCGGAAGCACTAGTTTAGGTCATCGTAACTAGATAAACTTGTAAGGTCACTTGCCATAGGCCGTGTTCTGTAATCTTTTTCTGTCATATTAATAGATTTGATTTGTGCCCATTTTGCTCCATGAGTCTGTGCTTTGATCCATACCTATGAGTGCAACGCCGCCCACGTCTATCAAGACCTCACTAGTGTTTTCTCTCTGAGCCCTGTATCTCTCTCGACGCCTCTATTCTGAGCCTTCACGTACCACGCCCTTGAAGACCGATAGCCGCAGATCTATCGAAGGTGTTCACCCAAAGGAACGGGTAACACAATTTGGCACGCCCGGTTACAGCTGTGAGTGCACAACGAACTTCGTTGAAGGTAATCACCAGCCGCCATTACAGCGCCCTCTCGCACCACGAGGTCTTGGCCACCCGCCCGATGCCCTGAGCCAGTCGAAGGAACTTCTGACTCGGCGGTCACTGACCAAGCCTTTCCCGATCAATCAGAGGCTTGTCCAGTGCAATCCTCGCCACCGGACACTCGATCGCGAGTTGATTCACCACCAAAACCCCCGTCGAGCCCTCTGGAGGTCAATCAACCGGAACTAAACCCTTTTCCGGTGCTACCAGAAGACCCACAGTACGACATCATGCCGTACCCATACCCACGATACACCGACGGACCAGACGCGGAGTCACACGTCCGTGCCTTCATATCCACGTGGCAGGCTAACCACTCCACGCACCGCCTCACGCCGGCCGAAATCGATGCCTCGAAGATTGCCGAGTTCACACTCTCCCTCGATGGACCGGCCGCACGATGGTACTCTTGCCTCGAAATAGGAGAGGCCACCACTTTCCAAATCGTGTGCACAAAGTTCCTTGAACTTTTCATCGCGAGGTGCCTAAACGGGAACTGCTCCGGCAATTCTTCTCTATATGCCAGGAACCGCACGAAACAGTCGCGCAATTCACGATCCGGTTCTAGGATCTCTACAGACAAGTGGCCGATGATGTCTCGGCACAACATATACCAGACACTTTCCTATCCAGTTTATGAGAGTCTCTACGAACGACTCTCGCACTTACAAATTTTGCCAACCATACGATCGAACAAGTCATAGCGCGCGTTCTCGCCCTCGATCGGAACCAGCACGACACGGCCTTCTCGATGACATCCTTGCAAAATGCTCTTCCCCAAGAGGACAATCGCTTTCGCCAAGCCCTCCAATGCACTGTGTGTTCAGGATCAGGGCACCTGGCCCTCGAATGTCCCCACCGACCACAGTGTCCGATCTGTGAGTCTCGAGCTCACACGGTCGAGCAGTGTGAATATAATATGCTGAACCGCACAATGGTGGCACCGGTCCGCCAGATCGAGCCACGAAATACATACTCTCGGTAGGACGAGCGATATATCTACCGAGACCAGGATAACGACCAACCGCAATCCCCGGATCGACGGCGCCGAAACGACAACTACCGAGACCAGGATAACGACCAACCGCAATCCCCGGATCGACGGCGCCGAGACGACAACTACCGACGTGATAACCGCCGTGATCATTACCGCGATGACCGGCACGATGATTATGCCCGATATGATGACGATCGCGATGACCGGTATGACCGACGGAACTCACGCATTGATCAGCGAAACGGAAACCGCAAGACACGCAACAATAGAAGACCTAATGACAACCGCCGACGGGACGCTCCTCAAAATGACCAGCACAACTCCAACGCACCTCGGAACAACCCACCACCAAACGAGACCGAGAATCAACAACAGCAGCTTCCACACATAGACCGAGCGGACACCAACAGCTCGGCCAACGTGACATGTTTTAAATGTCATCAACCAGGCCACTACGCCACGCAATGTCTGACAACCAACTGTGGCAAGGCACCCGCGGTAAACAGTATCATGGCCGATGTTCAAACGGTGTCGTGTGAATCTTCACACACTATGTAAAAAAATAATGAAATAATTATTATAGATTAGATTAGTAGCTTACTATAGAAAGATGGATATACTCAAGACCTTCAAAATGTATTTTACTATATACAAAATGGAGAAATACATATTAAGTTATGAGAAAATAAAGTTTGATTAGATAGGGAAATTAGAACTATCCCACATAGATAGGAAAGTTAAGGCCTTGGCTATATAAACACCTTGAGCTCCCTCATTTTTCATTTGTGCTAAGAGCACTTTGGCCACTTTGTCTTGATGGATGATGGTGGCCAAATTCCCGAAAACCGGAAATCGGCCGGTAAGCAAATCCGGAAAACGGGTCCGGTAAGCAAATCCGGAAACCGGCCGGTATGCAATCCGGAAACCGGTCGGTATGCAAAACCGGAACCGGCCGGCAAGCAAACCGGAATTGGAACGAGTATGCAAACCGGAAACCGGTTGGTAAGCAAAACCGGAAACCGGCCGGCAAGCAAAACCGGAAATCGGCCGGTAAGCAAAACCGGAACCGGAACCGGCAAGCAAACCGGAACCAGCCGGCAAGCAAAATCGGAACCGGAACCGACCGGCAAGCAAAATGGAACCGGCTACCGGACGAGGTTGGACGTCGCTGGACGAAAGATTGGATCATGCAACAAACTAAAGTAAAGTGAAGAGAACTAAAGTAAAGGCCATGTGGATGCAAGCAACTAAAGAAGGGAGTGCATGGAAAAAGTAAAGGTCATGTGGACAGTCACATGCAACCAAAAGAAAAAGCTAGGCAACTAAAAGTAGAGGCCATGCAACAAAAAGTGGAAAGGCTATGATCAAGGGAGAACTCCATATTTATTCCATTTTTTTTCCTACACTAGGGGGCACTCTCCATATTATCTAAATTTTTTTTCTTTTGTTGGGGAGTTCTCTTATCTTATCGAAGCCAAGAACCCTAATCTTCCCTACGGAAGCTATCTCTCAAGTAAACCATAATTTCCATACGGAAGCAATCTCTCAAAATCCAAAATTCCTCGTCAAAGCCATATCACTCAAGAATCATAATCTCTTATTTCCTCTAATCTATTATTCTAATCATCTCCATAAGATAAAACTTTTGTAATCCGAATCTTGGGATTGATTGTAATCTTTCTTTCCCTTTTATTAATGAAATTTGTTAATCTTTCTCATTTCGGTTAATTCTTAGTACATAAATACACGAATTTGATATCCTCTAGACAAAGGCCCCGGGGTCTTGCCTCAATGTTCACGTATTCTCGTTGTATTTTCGCGACATCTTCACTACCCGGAGTAAAGCGCAGACTACTTAGTGGCAAATCCAGGATAAAGTACGCCAAGCAGCAAAAGAATGGATCGACACGGCCAATAAAAATAATGTTGTACGCATGCAAACTGACATGAGGGACAGGCCCAGTGAAGTACCACAAACCTCGGCACCATCCACGTTGTCAGAGGACGACCAACTATGGGATGTTCTTACCAATTCCCGCATCTCGCTGCCTACATAAACTACTACCACTCATGCCGAGATTTCGGGACACCCTGGCGGCACTCCAAGCCAATACTAAGCCCGTAACGCCACCGGTACACCTCATCGAAGCAGGAACCGGTCCACCACTCATGGATTCTCAGAACCCAGTCGTGCGAATCATCATTAAGGGACAAGACCTGCACGGATGCATCATCGACGGCGGATTCGGCGTAAACGTTATTAGCAAGTCAACGTGTCTCAACCTCGGCCTGAATCAATGGGAACCATGCCCCTTTTGGCTTCGGATGGCCGACACCCGCCCGTTCGCCCCATTGGTTTAATCCGCCATCTTGACTTCACACTCGGAGGCCACATGTTCACGATCTCGGCCGTCGTGCTAAGACGGGAGACACAAGGCGCCTACCCAATGTTACTAGGTCGACCATGGTTGCGTACAACGAATATCAAGCAACATTGGCAAGGCAACATGATCTCATTCCGAAGAGGAAAGAATAAAGTCCAAATCATCACTGAAGAACGAGTCCCCGTCGCCCTCAACACTTCGCCGTTATACGCGGAAGGGGTCCATATGCTCGACGGGTTGGCCGATGAGGAGGTCGATGACTTCCTAGATGATCATCCCACGATCATCCCTCTCTTCGAAATCAATGCCTTACCAACCATCGAGCCATCTAAAGAAGAGGAATTCACGGAGGAGTCACCACCCCAGGAGGAACCAGATGCAACCACAGTTGCCGAGCTACGTCATGCTTGGGAGGCTTTCGAACGCGAACTCGCCATTTCACAACGAGTAAAAGCATCAACCCTGGAAACAATAAACCTCGGTTCGGACGAGAATCCCCATACGGTACAAATTGCCAATAATCTACCAACCGGCGAACGGGCATGCCTCGTAAAATTACTCACCGACTACCAGGATGTTTTCGCTTGGTCTTACACCAATATGAAGGGGCTGTATCCTCAATACTACCAACATCAAATTCACATCTTACCCGACACTCGGCCGGTTCAGCAGAGGCGCTACAGGATGAACCCCAACTATGTCGCTAAAGTCAAAGAGGAAATTGACAAACTACTCCAAGTGGGCTTCATTCGCCCTGTTAAACGGGCTACATGGTTGAGCCCGATCGTAGTGGTCCCAAAGAAGAACGGAAAAATCCGTGTCTGCGTCGACTATCGGAAGCTTAACGCGGCAACAGTCACCGACGGTTTCCCTCTCCCATTCACGGATAGTGTCCTCGACACGGTAGCCAGCCACGAATGCTACAATGTCCTCGACGGGTTCAGCGGCTATAACTAAGAATGCACCCGGAGGATCAGGAGAAAACCGCTTTCGTCACGGAATGGGGTGTTTTTGTAGCAGAAGTTATGATATTCGGTCTAAAAACGGCGCCGGCTACGTTCCAGCGCATCATAACCGAAATCTTTCATGACTACATCCTGGCGTTCATGCAAGTCTTTCTCGATGATTTCGCCGTGTATGGCCATCGACGGGAACACATGACCCAGTTACGACTCTACCTGGACTGATGTCGCCAAGCTCGATTGAGTTTAAACCCGGCGAAATGCGCGTTCTTAGTCAGCAGTGGCAACCTTCTCGGCCACATTGTCAGTCAAGAAGGCATCGCTATGGACCCAGATAAAGTAAAGGCAATCCTGAATGCCACCGCACCCTCGAACGCTAAGGCATTAAGCCGTTTTTTGGGACAGATCCGGTGGCAAAGCCGAATGATACGACACCTGGCCGATTTCGCGACACCCTTACATGCGGCAGTCCATCGCCTTCGTTTCCAATGGACGTCAATCGAGGACACAGCCTATCAAACCCTGAAACGAATGTTGTCACATGCCCCGGTGGTCCAGTCTCCGGTTTGGTCCGAACCATTTCATGTCTTCGTAGATGCTTCGGACATCGCCATCGGAAGTGCCCTGATGCAATGCACACCCCCGAATTGGTATAGGCCCGTTGTCGTGCCTTTCGGCTCCGGATCGTTTGCATGAGTCGGGTGGGAACCACTGGGGTTTTGGACTAGGAGAAAGAAAAATACAAATAAGGCTAGTAAAGAATAGGTATAAAGAGTTATAAGATAAGAATCTCGTGAATCCCACGAGTTTAGTATATTTAGTCAATATTTAGGTAGTAAGAGAGAATTATTTTAGCAAATTCGTGAATCCCACGAATATTTTTGATTGATTGATCATTATAGAAAAATAATCAACAAAAACTACAATGTGCTCCCCATCCTTATATAGTGATAGGAGAGACTAAGCATAGCTACATGCTTTTTTCTAATATGTTCATGCACACTAAATGTGCATGTGATGCTTTTCTAATCCTTGCTTTTATTTGCTAAATATAGTGCTCAGGCACGCTAGATGTGCATGAGTCACTTTTTAGTTGCTTGCGTTTTTCTATAAAATATTCACGCACTCTAAAAATGCATGATTTACCTTTTAATAAAGGTAGGTGCAAATAAAGCACTTATAGTTATTAAATCTATTTGTAGAACACTAAAGATAAGGTAGCATAATGGTAAAGTTGAGGTTTGGCTACGTGGAGGTACAGGGTTTGAATCCTGCCTTATGCACGTGATAAATATTTAGATATTCTTATTTTATTTATTTATATGTAATTAAATCGGTTATATTACTTTTACTTTTTCACGTAGTGTACAAAATACACTACGACACTCGCCCCCTCCGAACCCGCACATCCTCCGGTATGTGCCGAAGTTGCCGATGCTCGTTGTCTCCCCTTCATCCTCTGTTTGTCCCGCTATGTCAACTTTGTCTCTCCATTTTGAGTAGACCCATTCTTTCCACCCGAACCATTGTCGCCATCCGATCCACCATATTCTTTGTTCTCTCTCGTCATATTCTTGGCCCTTGTCATTCGTGGTAGTGTCTTTTACTGGCCTCTTTCTTGTCTTCATCAACCTTGACTTTTTCCGGATCGCTCTCGTCCGATCAACTTTCGGTTTGATCGGCTTCCGATCGGATTCGTATTCGGCCGAATCGGAATCGGTTGTTCGGTTTCGATTGAGTCGGTCTCCTTTTGGCCCGGTTTCGATCTATCTGTTTCGGTTTCGGTTGGCTTTCTTTTCCTCGTTTTCACCAACCTCGACCGGTCCAACCTCCGGTTGAGTCGGATTAGCTTCTTTCCGGATCGGTCTCGTCCGATCGGCTTTCGGCTAGGTCGGCTTCCATCCATATTCGCGTTCGGCCAAGTCAGACTCGGTCGATCGGTTTTGACCGAGTCGACCCCTTTTCGGGTCGGCTTTCTTTCGGGTCGTCTTTCGGCCGAATCCTCATTCACCCGGTTCGGCTTTCGTTTGTGTCGTCTTTCGGCCGAATTCTCTTCCTTTCGGTTTGGCTTTCTTTCGGGTCGACTTTCGGTCGAATCCTCATTCGCCCGGTTCGGCTTTCTTTCGGGTCGTCTTTCAGTCGAATCCTCTTTCACCCGGTTTGGCTTTCTTTCGGGTCGTCTTTCGGCCAAATCCCCTTTCACCCGGTTCGGCTTTCTTTCGGTTCGTCTTTCGGCCGAATCCTCTTTTACCCAGTTCGGCTTTCTTTCGGATCGGAATCCCGTCCGGATCACCTTCCATCCGAACCGGCTTCCGACTTTACCTTTCTTGCCGCCACCTCCTGTCTCTCCGGTCTCACGTTGGTTCTCGAATACAACCGCCGAAGTCTCTAGAATTAGTGGACAGGAATCCACGGTATTATCGTCCTCCGTTGTTTCACCCATAGCCACCTCCTTGGCTATCTCTCCTTCGTATGCATCGGCTTCGACCTTCGTGTCGTTGCCGTCACTTTCCTTATCTTCGGTGTTATGTCGACACACGGGCTCGACTACCGAAGTATTCGAAACAATTGTGAAGGAATCCCTTCGTTCGTGCTCATTTACTTTGTCTTCCTCGTCGCCCTTCCGGTCCTCCACTTTTCCACCGACACATTCCGTCTCTCCGGTCTCACGTTGGTGCACGGGCACAACCGCCGGAGTCTCTGGAACCGGTGTGGGGATACCCTTTCGTCCTCGATCTTCCTCCTCCTCGTCCTTTGTTGGCCTCGACTTTGGTTCGGTTTTAAGCTCCCCTTTAATGTCGACTTACGACTTTTCATGCATCTCCGAACCCTTCCGCATCAAGCTCTCCTTCGGTGGTAGTCGGTGGCCGCTTTTCACCCACTGTTGACCGCCGTTCGTGGACCATGTCCTTGTTCGCTTCGGTCTTAGATAGTCATATGCGTCTCGTATAGCTTCTTCAAAGGACTCCCACGTCGGGCTTTGTTGCCGTATCTCGTGGATTCTCTCTTGAAGCTCATCCATAGCCACCCGATTGAAAGATAACACTTGCAATCTTTCTGAGATACCATATCGCAACATCGCCGTTTTGTAGTCACGTAGATAGCGTGACACATCCTTTCCATCGAATTGCTCGTTCTGTTGCACGAGCCGTTGTACTACTGTCGTGATCTCCGACATCTCGCGTTGTTCTTGTAGCATTCTCTCGAACATCAGCATCATCATGTTGGCCTTTTGTTGATTCTCCATCTCCTTGCTACCCGTCTTCACGTCGGGTTCACCAACTGTGTCGTGCCTTTCAGCTCCGGATCCTGCCCTAAAGATAAGGTAGCATAATGGTAAAGTTAAGGTTTGGCTACGTGGAGGTACAAGGTTTGAATCCTGCCCTATGCACGTGATAAATATTTTGATATTCTTATTTTATTTATTTATATGTAATTAAATCGGTTATATTATTTTTACTTTTTCACGTAGTGTACAAAATACACTACGACACCGTGTACTACGCCAGCTGACGGCTCTCGACCGGGGAAAAGAATTTCTCCACCACCGAGCGGGAGGCCCTCGGTATGATTTATAGCATCAATAAATTTCGGCATTACCTCTTGGGCCGAAAATTTACCTTTCACGTGGATCACTTGGCCCTTCTTTATTTGGTCAATAAGCAAGCCCTTACCGGACGGTTGGCTCGGTGGATGCTCCTACTACAAGAGTTTGAGTTCCAGATTCAGCATCGACCCGGGGTACAACATGCCGTCGCCGACTACTTGAGCCGTCTTGAGTCAGGAGAACCGACGAAAACAATGTACGACGAGCTACCGGACGCCAACCTATTTAACCTGACGACGATACCAGACGATAACGGAGATGAATGGATCACGGAGATGACCCATTTTCTCACTACCGGTGTACCTCCCGAGCACATGACTCTTGACACGAGAAAACGCCTAGCAGTGCGTAGCCAGAATGTTTGCCTCGTCTCGGACAGTCTCTACCACAAAGGCACGGACGGCATATGGCGCCGAGCGATTCGGCAATTCGAGAAGAACGTGTTGGGATTTTCGGTCCCTCCGTATGGGATGTCCGGAGATGAATGACGGCAGGCCTGGTTGCGGTTACGGAGCCGGATGATGAAGACCCCGGCTACGGAGCCGGATGACGAAGACCCGGCTACGGAGCTGGATGACGAAGACCCGGTTACGGAGCCGGATGATGAAGACCCCGGCTACGGAGCCGGATGACGAAGACCCGGCTACGGAGCCGGATGATGAAGACCCCGGTTACGGAGCCGAATGACGAAGTACCCGGAGAGAGAGATCCGGATGCGGAGACTACATTTGTAAATAGCCCGAAAGTCGTATGTGTATAAATATGACTTAGGGCAAACAGTTTTAAGTTGTTGTTGCTCATTTTCTGTTTTCCACTGAGAGGAAGCGAAGTGAGAGCAGCCGAGAAAGAGAGTGAGAGAGAAAGAGGAAGGAAGAGGTCGACGCCTCTGTGTAATACCGCCGCCTGTGGCGAGGACAGCGAGCTCAAGGTCGTCGCCTTGTAGCTCGCCATTGTACATTCCCCGCGTATAGTGATAGTTGGAGTCTTGCACTCCCGTGGTTTTTCCCATTTAGGGTTTTCCACGTAAAACATCCAGTGTACCCTTCTCTCTATTGTTTTCGTGCATTTTGTATTTCCTATTTTCTGTGAGTTGATCCTATTCCTCGGTTGTGGCCGAGCACTGTGACCAACAAGTGGTATCAGAGCAGGTTAACACAGAAAATGGAAGGCGGCGGTAGTGGGCCTCCGGGCATGATGGTGTTGAACTCACAGAACTACGCCGACTGGAAGATAAAGATGGAAGACCTTCTCATTGTTCGGGACCTGTATGAACCGATCGACAGGTCGGAAATACCCAAGGGGGTACTTGAGACGGAATGAAGGCTTCTGAACCGGAAAGCTGTTGCAACCATTCGGCAATACGTCGACGTGAGCGTTCTACAACATGTGGCGAACGACACCAACGCACATGAGATGTGGCGGAAGCTGTCGGGCCTCTACGAGAGGAAGAATGCGTTGAACCGGACCTCCCTGATGAGGAAGATAGTGAACCTCAAGTACCGGGACGGCGAGAGTATGGTGGAACACGTAAGCACGTTCATGGGATTCGTGAACCAGCTTGCGGCGATCAAGTTCCCGTTGGAGGATGCAATGCAAGCCATCATCCTGATGTGTACATTGCCGGAAAGCTGGGAGAACTTGGTGGTGACTCTCAGCACCTCCTGCACCGAAGATAACTTGTCCCTACAAACGGTAAAGACAAGTATTTTGAACGAAGAAGCGCGTCGGAGAGATAAAGAACCGGCCTCCGACTCGAAGGCGCTGCTTACCGAATCGGATCGGGGAAGACAATGGAACCGGAGTCCGCAAAGACGGGAGAAGTCGGGGACCCGGTCGCAGTCAAGAGGAAGGCCCACATGCTTCCACTGTGGGAAGCCGGGGCACTTCCGGAAGAATTGTTGGCATTACCGAAAGGACAACGGAGCCGACGACACCGATTCGAAGAAGTCACCGGAGAGAAACGGTGCATACCGGGGAGCCACGGACCGGAGAGGTCCGGATCGGCGAGGGCAGGACCGGAAAGGAACGACGGCACTCGCGGCAAGTGAAGAAGAGATAATGCTGATTACCGAAGAGAGGGAGCTGAACCTTGCCGGTGTAGAGATGACCTGGGTGGTCGATTCCGGAGCGTCGTTCCACCTGACCCCGGAGAAGAAATACTTCTCATCCTACACAGCCGGTGAGCACGGCTGTGTCCGGATGGGAAATGAAGGAACATGCCGGATTGCAGGCATAGGAGACGTGTGGCTGATGACATCAACCGGATGCAAGATGCTGCTGAAGGATGTTCGACACGTTCCGGAGGTCCGATTGAACCTGATTTCGGCCGGGAGGCTAGACGATGAAGGCTACACGGGTAGCATCCGGAACGGTGTCATGAAGTTCAGCAAAGGGAGCCTGATAGTGGCTCGGGCCCGGAAGGTCAACACACTGTACCTGATGAATTCCCGGCTATGTCCGGAGGAGCTGAACGTGGCAGCCGACACTGCCGGTGAGCTGTGGCACAAGAGACTGTGCCACATGAGTGAGAAGGGGATGAAGAGGCTTGCAGAAGACAACCTTATTCCAGTGAAGCATGTGCACCTGGAGAAGTGCACCGACTGCCTGGCCGGTAAGCAAAACCGGACCTCCTTCCACTCAAGGCCACCGACGAGACGTAGCGCACCATTGGAGCTGGTGCACACTGACGTGTGTCAAGTAGAAACGAAGTCACATGGCGGAGCCCAGTACTTCGTGACATTCATTGATGACCACAGCCGGAAGCTGTGGACGGCACCGTTGAAGACAAAGGACCAAGTATTGTCCGTCTTCAAAGAACTCCACGCGAGAGTGGAAAGGGAATCCGGTAAGGAGCTGAAAGCGATACGAGCGGATAACGGAGGAGAATACCGGGGGCAGTTCGCGGAGTACTGTCGCTCGAAGGGAATCCGGCTCGAGTTTACTGTGCCGAAGACGCCGGAACTGAACGGGCTGGCCGAGAGGATGAACCGGACCATAATGGAGAGGGTCCGGAGTATGCTGGCGCATGCGAAATTACCCAAGGGGTTTTGGGCTGAGGCAATGTCGACGGCGACATACGTGATAAACAGATCACCCTCAGTACCTTTGGACGGAGACACGCCGCAGAGAGTGTGGACCGGTAGGGAAGTATCCTACCGGCATCTGAAGGTGTTCGGGTGTCTCGCATACGTGCATGTGGCAAAGGACCGGAGAGGAAAGTTAGATCCAAAGACCCGACCATGCATATTCCTCGGTTACGGCGACGACAAGTTCGGCTACCAAGTATGGGACCCGGTCGACAAGAAGATATTCAGGAGTCGAGATATCATCTTCATGGAGGACAAGACACTCGCCGACTGGGAGTCGGAGAAGAAGATGAAGAGCTCCAAGTCGACCGGTGAGAATCAACTCTACGAGGAGCAGTCCCGACCGGCAAGGGACCGGTTAGCACTCGAGGATCCGGCCGAAGACGGTGAAGAAACAGAACCGGCCGAGGAAGATGAAACTGATACCGGAACCGGCCCCGATCCCGAAATGGATTCGGATGAAGAGGAAATGGAGGAGCCGGTTACCGAAGCTCTGGAACGGAGATATCCTCTAAGAGAGAGAAGGGCCCCCCGGAGATTTCCGGAACCAGAGCACGTGCTACTAACCGACGAAGGGGAGCCGGAGAGTTTTGAAGAAGCAAAGCTTGACACTCATAACCACAGGTGGTTAAGTGCCATGCAGGAGGAGATGGATTCCCTGCATGAGAACCACACATATGAACTTGAGGAGTTGCCGAAAGGAAAGCGGGCACTTCGAAACAAGTGGGTGTTCAAGCTGAAACCGGGAGATGCCGGAAACCCCCCGAGATACAAAGCCAGGATCGTGGTGAAGGGGTTCCAGCAGAAGAAGGGCGTCGACTTCGACGAGATATTTGCCCCGGTAGTGAAGATGACCTCCATCCGGACGGTGCTGAGCATAGCGGCAAGCATGGACCTCGAGGTAGAACAGATGGACGTGAAGACGGCATTCCTTCACGGTGACCTCGAAGAAGAGATCTACATGCAGCAACCGGAAGGATTCGAGAAGAAAGGGAAGGAGCACCTGGTATGCCGGTTGAAGAAGAGCCTTTACGGACTGAAGCAGGCTCCCCGGCAGTGGTACCGGAAGTTCGACTCCTTCATGACTGACGAAGGGTACCACAAAACACAGTCCGATCACTGCGTGTTTGTGAAGAAGTTCGAAGGAGGAGACTCTCTAATACTCCTCCTTTACGTGGACGACATGTTGATCGTCGGACGGGACCAGGTCAAGATACGGATGCTGAAGAAGGCTCTTCACCGAACCTTCTCAATGAAGGACTTGGGTCCGGCGAGACAAATACTAGGGATGCACATCATCCGGGACCGGAGCAAGAAGCAGTTGTGGCTGTCACAGGAGAAGTACGTGACAAAGGTGCTTAAACGGTTCAACATGTCGGAAGCAAGGCCGGTCGGATCGACTCTCCCGGCAAACTGCAAGCTGTCCAACAAGCAAAGTCCCAAGACAAAGGCTGAAAAGGAGGATATGATGAAAGTGCCGTATGCCTCAGCCGTCGGAAGCTTGATGTACGCAATGGTGTGTACAAGACCGGACATAGGATATGCAGTCGGAGTGGTGAGCCGTTACATGAGCAATCCAGGCAAAGAGCATTGGAACGCGGTCAAATGGATACTCCGATACCTGAACGGCACGGCAAACGTGTGCCTCCGATTCGGCTCCGGTAAGCCCGAACTCGACGGTTTCACCGATTCGGATATGTCGGCTGATGCAGATACCAGCCGGTCCACATCAGGGTATGTGATGACGTATGCAGGGGGAGCTGTTTCATGGCAGTCGAGGCTGCAGAAGACGGTTGCATTGTCAACCACGGAGGCGGAGTACATGGCGGCTGTTGAAGCCGGCAAGGAAATAATATGGATGAAGGACTTCATTAGAGAGCTCGGTATCCGACAGGAGGAGTACCGACTCTACTGCGACAGTCAGAGTGCCATCCACCTTGCGAAGAATGCGGCCTATCACTCCCGGACGAAGCACATCCAGCGTAGATACCACTGGATCCGGGAAAGGATAGAAGACAAGGAGTTCGTGCTGACGAAGATCCACACGGACGAGAACGGGTCGGATATGCTGACCAAGGTACTTACACCCGACAAGCTGGAAGCATGCCGGAAGAGGATCGGATTGGAGAGACATCCCATGCCGAAGTGAAGGGGGAGTTTGTTGGGATTTTCGGTCCCTCCGTATGGGATGTCCGGAGATGAATGACGGCAGGCCTGGTTGCGGTTACGGAGCCGGATGATGAAGACCCCGGCTACGGAGCCGGATGACGAAGACCCGGCTACGGAGCTGGATGACGAAGACCCGGTTACGGAGCCGGATGATGAAGACCCCGGCTACGGAGCCGGATGACGAAGACCCGGCTACGGAGCCGGATGATGAAGACCCCGGTTACGGAGCCGAATGACGAAGTACCCGGAGAGAGAGATCCGGATGCGGAGACTACATTTGTAAATAGCCCGAAAGTCGTATGTGTATAAATATGACTTAGGGCAAACAGTTTTAAGTTGTTGTTGCTCATTTTCTGTTTTCCACTGAGAGGAAGCGAAGTGAGAGCAGCCGAGAAAGAGAGTGAGAGAGAAAGAGGAAGGAAGAGGTCGACGCCTCTGTGTAATACCGCCGCCTGTGGCGAGGACAGCGAGCTCAAGGTCGTCGCCTTGCAGCTCGCCATTGTACATTCCCCGCGTATAGTGATAGTTGGAGTCTTGCACTCCCGTGGTTTTTCCCATTTAGGGTTTTCCACGTAAAACATCCAGTGTACCCTTCTCTCTATTGTTTTCGTGCATTTTGTATTTCCTATTTTCTGTGAGTTGATCCTATTCCTCGGTTGTGGCCGAGCACTGTGACCAACAAAACGCCGTTCTTCAGGAAGCCCACCAGGGAGTAGCTGGGGGGCACTACGCCGGGGATTCCATAGCAAGGAAAGTTTGGCAAACTGGATTGTGGTGGCCGACAACGAAGAAAGACGCTCACGAGTTTTGCCAGCAGTGTGATTTGTGCCAACGTCTGGGGCAACCAATGGAACAATCACGGATGCCACACCAGTCGATTCTTCCGTTGGACCCATTTCAAAAATGGGGTTTGGATTTTGTAGGCCCTTTCAAACCACCCGCGGCCCGAACAGGGAATAGGTATATTATCGTTGCCACGGATTACTGCACCAAATGGGTCGAGGCTACGGCACTCCGAGATAACACGGCGGCATCCACGGCTAAATTCGTGTACGAGCACCTCTGGTGCCGTTACGGATGCCCAATCGAGCTCGTTAGTGACAAAGGTGGGCACTTCATCAATCATATAATACGTGAGCTTACACACCACTACGCGGTGGTGCACAAGAAAAGCACACCATACTAACCGCAGGCGAACAGCTTGGCGGAATCGACCAATAAAATCCTCCAAACCATACTGAAAAAGATCGTCAATGAAAACAGGACCGATTGGGATGACAAACTCCAGAGCGCATTGTGGGCGTATCGTACGACTTTCAAAACAAGCATCCAATCAACCCCCTTTCGAATGGCGTTCGGGTTAGACGCCGTAATGCCTGTCGAGTTCCAAGTCCCAAGCCTCCGAGTTCAAGTCAAAGCACAGCTCCCCGAGGCCCAATCCGAACAATCCTGGCTGGAACAACTCCTCGAACTCGGCGAAGATAGGATAGAGAGTATGGCCCAGCTCGAACAACGCCAACGGCAACGCAAGGCTTTCGTGGATCAACATCGACACGGGTTGGAGAAGGCGCTCACCATCGGCAAACCAGTTCTTCTTTTCCAAACACAACTCGGGTCAATGCCGGGAAAATTAAGATTTCGGTGGACCGGTCCATTCTGGATTATCGAAGAGTTCAACGGGACGTTCCAACTCGGCACACTCGCCGGCGACACTGTCAAAAGCTGGGCCAATGGTTTCCGACTTCGACCATATCGAGGGACTACACCACCCAACCCGTTTACCGAGCCACACGGCACAAACAAGTCTCGGGAGACCACCACGGAGGACGCCACGTGTCCCCCTGAATAAGGACTCACCCACCTTCTTGAAATTAATAAAAGTAGTAGTAGGTAGGATTAACCATAGTTTAGCCACTGATTAGCTACACCTACACCACCCACCTAGGCACCCACAATTTTAGGAGCACCCCTCGCCACCACTCAGTTAGTACCTATTTAAGCACATGCAAAGCACTAGAAGCACTCCACTCACCTTCAGGACACGTGGTGCGAGTCACTTATTATGGCACCCACGACTCAAAATCTTCAGGATTCGCTTTAGGCACAAAACCCTAGGAGTAAGTTACTAAAACCGTTTCCAAAACGCAACACAGACCATTATCGCTCCCCATCTCCATCGCTCTCAAGCTCAGAAACCCCGTCTCGCTCTCATCACGCTAAACGCTCTCGCTCTCATAACCCCTCTGCTGGACTTCCCCTTCCTACTGTTCCTCCTGTGTCTCGCCCTCGCCTCATCACTCTTCTTCACGCTTCCACACAGTTGAACCCCGTCTCCATCTCCACCATGCCTCTTACCGCCTCAACAGAAACCCGCACCTGGCTCCAGGAACGAGGAATGGGCGGTTACCTGAAGATCATTGATGTGCCCGCGCACCCAGATGCCCAAACTGTGGCTAAACATATAAGTCCCGAAGCCATCACCAACAACGTGCTTCAGGCTATTTTGGACCTGCAACGGGGAGGGGACCATGAGGTCAACATACCCCCGGCATCAAAGATAAAGGCGTACTTCAGTGAGTACTCAGCCTCAGGGTAGGCATATCGCACGTATGGCGGTCCCAACAAAGCTTTCAGGGAGATTGCTCGTATATTAATGGAGTATGCGTTCGTACATACGAACCCTACGAGCATGCCGCAGAACAAGGCAGCCATCATCATCAGCACGTATGAAGGAAACATAATCGATTGGGGAATCATCACAGGCGAGGGACTCCGCGTCGCCTTAGCTTCATTTCAGTCTGGTAAGAAGATGTTGTCTGTTCTTACCCACTTTTTGATGGTTCTATACCCACCCTCTTCTCTTCCTTCCCCTCGCACACTCACGTCCCCACCACCACCACGAAGGCAAAGAGAGAAATTCGATGCCATCAGCCACGAAGCATGGGAGGAGCCCACATCACCTTCACCTCCTGCGGCCGACCAAAACCCCGCATCTGCACCACCACCCACCCAACCCCAACAAAAAAGGGCAGTTTCCGAGACCTGCCAAAAATGGGAGGAGGAGGTAGCCGCGGAAGACAACACAGCTGATGACGTCACCATTCGACAGCCAACGTCACGCCCCTCAGTAACGTCCCCAGGACCTAGCCCACGCCCCAACACACAACAGGCTGCACCACCACGACCCCAGAAAAGGAAACAGGCGGAGGAAACGACACTACCGGCCCCGGAACCCCAAACACAGCCAAGCAAGAGAAGATGACTCAACCGCGAGTCCTCGGAAGAACAGAAAGAGCCACAATAGGAGCAAGCCTTAGTGGTCAGATAGAGCAACCTGGCCATCACCCCTGAGGAGGCATCGCTAAACCAGGGAACGATCGAGCATGGGCAGACAACGTAGATCTCAGAGGATGAAGTCCTCGAGTATAAGGACCTCCCCGCGGAGGCTTACGAATTTAGTGCGCTCCTACGCCTCAGTACGTCATTCGAGCTGGTCGACTTCCTCGCCAAAGCCCAAGTCACGGCAGCCACTCGAATGGCGGAGGAGCACGCCGAAACAAAAATGATTCAACGCGCGCTAATAGGTGAAATTGAGCCCCAGGAGGACAGGGCTTTACAAAAAATCAGGAGGAAGAAGCAGGCAAAATAGGCTGCTCTCCTCATGGAGGTCCCCGAGTTGAACACGGCCCTTATCGAGGCATATCGGGACCTGGATCGCACTACGCGGGCAGCCAAAGACATGGCCCGAAAGATAAAAATAGCCCAAAAACAGGCTAAGATGGCTACAGAACTATGGCACGCTGCGAACCAGAAGCTGGCAGCCTGGGAGCAAAACCGGTCGGAACAACAACTATCGAAGGTGTTCACCCAAAGGAACGGGTAACATTACCTTGGATGGCGAAGGCTTCCAGCCGTATGCTCCACAGAAGTGACCTACCACCAAGATCTCTGGTGGCCCGAATGCAGATTTGTCTCCCGAAAATTTCAAATTCGCTTCTTCGAGCCTTTGGAGCACCATCTCACAATCTTTCATATGATCCACGACGAACTTTCTGCATCCATCCTTGTGGAAACAAATAGCATGCGAATGCAATAGAAAACAGAAAGCAGAAAACAGGTTTAATGGAGAGCTTAATAGTACGCTGGAGAGACAGAGAGAGCACACCGAAACTCAATTCAAAAAATACTACTCAGTCTGTACATCGTATGTGTTCAGTGAACACTTTTATACAAGTCCATCCGGATTGACAGAAGTATGGTGTACTTCAATGCTTACACGAGCGTCTGACACTAACTACAAGATGTTAACTCCCTAGTAGACTACCAGCTACTTGGCTTCTGGTTATTGCTTATCCAGCTAACCAGCTCCCTAGCTCACCGGCTCACCCTTCTGGATGCCGATCCGGATCTGGTTGAGCTTGCTGCTCAACACTCCCCCTCAAGCTCAATTTGAGGTCGGATCATGGTGTCAGTGTCTATGGCTACCGGTCCTTCCATCTGGCTCCTTCTGGCGTCACTCCGCCTCGCTCGCGCTCCTCGTCCGGTCCGGTCCGGTTTTCCGCAACCCTTCTATTCCTGCGCACCTCAACTTCCTTGGTTGGCTTGTCTGCTCAACAGGCCCAATTCAGCTCCCTCGCTGTTGTGACTTTGGTTTTTGCTGATTTGCCAATCCCTTCGTGTTGGCATCGACTTTTGCTGCCTTCTTGTCCTCTTGGCTTGCAATTCATTCCGGTTCTTCTGAATCCTTCTGTAGAACCGAATCGGTTGTCTCTGATTCGTTCCAGCTCTTGTCTGAATCGGTTGCTCCCGATTCGTCTTCTGTTTCCAGGCCCTTCACCACATCGGACCATGTCTGGGTCTTGGCCTTCTTCTTCCGGTAGGCTCTGCCCCTTCCTGACTCTACCTTCAATGCCGCTTGTTCTAACCTGTTCGGATGTGTCAACTTCCTTTGTCAACTTGGCTCCTTTCTTCTTCCTGTCTCTCCCCTTGTCGGTTCTTCCCCCACCAGCACAGTCGGCAGTCTCTTTGCCTTTGCCCGTTCCGGTGGTGTCTTTGCCCATTCTCCCCCTCAAGTGTGGCACGTCGAGATGCTGAACACCAAGCATTTTGGTGAAGTGTTGCAACTTGTCCGATCCGAGCGGTTTGGTGAAGATGTCGGCAACCAGTCGATCCGTATGAACATACTGAAGTGCGACTTCACCGCTCAGGACACGCTCACGCACGAAGTTGTAGTGCACTTCGATGTGCTTTGTGCGAGCATGGAATACGGGGTTCTTGGCGAGCTGCATGTTGCTTATGTTGTCGCAATAGATCAGGATCAAGGTTAGCATCTCGATCTGTAGGTCTTGTAGCAGTCGCCGAAGCCGAAAGGTGGCAATGGTAGCGCCCCGGTATTCAGCCTCAGTGCTCGAAAGAGCCACTACTGGCTGCTTTCTGCTGCTCCATGCAACAACCGCGCTACCAAGGGAAAACATATAACCGGAAGTGTAGCGGTGATCTGATGCATTTCCGGCCCAATCGGCATCCATGTAGCCGACTAGCTCTTCGGTCATACCGCGTCGGTATAACAATCCCCGGTCCTTCGTGCCGCTCACATACCACAATATTCGGTGTGTGCACTGAAGATGCTCGACAGTCGGCTTCTGCATGAATTGACTAATCACACCGACTGGATAGCTAATGTCGGGTCAGGTGATGGTCAAATATATAAGGCTTCCGACAATTTGTCGGAACCATTTCTCATCACAGGCCAGTCGAAGTTGGGACATAGCTTCTGTTTCCGGTCCAAGGGTGTAGAAATAGGGCGGCATTCCGTCATGCCGAACTTTTACAACATATTCAACACATAGTGTCTTTGTGAGAGCAATATGCCGTTGGGGGTTCGGATCACCTCGATCCCAAGGAAATAGTGAAGGTCCCCGAGGTCCTTCATCTTAAATGCATCCGACAGCTGGGACTTGACTCGGTTGATTTCATCGAGTCCGGGTCCGGTGATGACTAGATCATCAACATCCACTAAGATGCAAACGGGACCGTCCAGACTGTGCCGGATGAACAACAAAGATTCGGACTTGGAGGCCAAAAAACCCAACTTACGCAACCGGTGCGTAATCTTTGCATTCCAAGCTCGAGGGTCTTGCTTCAGGCCATAAAGTGACTTCTTCAGCCAGCATACAACCGACTTGTTCATCTCCAACTGAAAACCGGGAGGTTGGGTCATAAAGACCTCTTCTTCTAGATCGCCTTGAAGAAATGCATTCTTCACGTCCATCTGGTGAAGATGCCATTCCCTTGCCGCAACAACCGCCAGCACCACACGAACCATCGTCATCTTCGCTACCGGAGCGCAGGTCTCGTCGTAGTCGATGTCGTGGGTCCCACTAACCGGGCCTTGTACCGGTTAACTCAACCGTCGGCATTGTACTTTACCCTGTACACCCACTTGCATCTGATCGGTTTACTATGACGGGGAGGGTCAACCAAGTCCCATGTATCGTTGGCATCAAGTGCCCGCATCTCTTCCTCCATAGCGGCACTCCAATTTGCATCCCTTGCCGCTTCTACGTAGCTCTCCGATTCACGCACTTCCACCACCTGGGTCATATACGCATAGTGATGCGCCATGTACTCATTGTACCTGTACCACTTAACAGGTTCCTTCTGGTGGGTTGACCCGCGTACCCCACCGTTACCCGATTTGAGGCCCTTCTTGGCCGGTTCGGTCTTCAGTGCCAAAGAGCTGTCATTTTCCTTTCCGGAGTTGGATCCGCTCTGATCCGACTCATCATTACCGGTTTCATGATCCGGCATCTTCTTCTTCCCCTTCTCTTTGCGCGTGAACCATCTCCTCGGTTCCTTGCGCGGGGAGAGCATGGTAGAGTCTTCACCACTCATCGGTTTGTCTTCTGACTAGTCAGATTGACCCAGCCTCTCGTTCGGCCCACTCAACCGAAACAATTCCAGACTCTCTTCTTGAGTCCCGGATTCATCATCTTTTGTCTGGGCTGGTTCAAGCTCACTAGCCTCATCCTCCGATATCGGCTCGGGGTCGGAAGTCAGAGCGGATAAGGCATACCATAATGCCGTCTCATCAAACTCAACATCGCGGCTAACTTGAACCTGCTTCGTCCGGGGGTTATAACACTTATACCCCTTTTGCTCATGTGAGTAGACGACGAGGATGCACTTCTCCGATTTTGCATCCAGCTTCCTCCGGTGCCACCTTGACTCCTCCTGGTTGTGGAGGTCCCAGAACTACCGTCAGCACGGTCTTTGTGCCGTCGGTTTTGCCCTTGCCAACCGCCTCCATTGCATGCCGACCCGCCTCGTCCACCACGCCCACAGGGCCGATCCACCTCTATGTACAACATCCGGTTGTCGGTGGGTGCACTTGTTGACGCACCGGCGTGGTTCTCCTCTACAAGGAGCATCAATTGTACGTCAAAAAATGTCGGTGTATTCTCCCTCGTACATATTGTTGTCCGGAAAGCTCAGAACTTAGACGCCAAGCCCCCAAGACAAACTTGTACCATCTCGTCTTCCTCTACTATGACGTTGATGGAGGCAAGCGAGTCACAGATCTCTTTGGTTTGGGCCGTTTAATTAGCCACTGACCTGTCCTTCTGATGGACATTGCTCAACTCTTGTCGGAGTTGCAGCTTCCAGGCTGTAGTGCTTGTGGCGGACACCTTCTTCAGGTTTCCCCAAGCCTCTTTCGGCGTCTTGGCATCTCGGACGTGGCTCAGCAGCTGGTCTCCGACACTAGATGCGAAGCAGTACATCACTCTTCTTGTCGATTGTTCCCACATCAGGAAGTCCTTGTGTGCCGCATCAGGTGTTGTGTCGTTAGCTTTGTCGACATAGCTCCAGTAACCATGCCCAAGCAGGTACTGGTGCATCTTGTATGACCAAGATGCATAGTTGGATCTGTTGATCTTCTCCACCGGGAGCGAGCTAGCCATTCCTCTATCCATTTGTTGTTGTTTTTTTGTTCTTTACAAAGGTTAGGTTTTCTTTGTGCGAAAGCAAATGTCGGCTACAAAGGTTCTCAACCCTCACGCTCTGATACCATGTAGAAACAAATAGCGTGCGGAACCAATAGAAAACAGAAAGCAAAAAACAGGTTTAATGGAGAGCTTAACAGTACGCGGGAGAGACAGAGAGAGAACACAGAAACTCAATTCAAAAAATACTACTCAGTCTGTACATCGTATGTGTTCAGTGAACACTTTTATACAAGTCCATCCGGACTGACAAAAGTACGGTGTACTTCAATGCTCACACGAGTGTCTAACACTAACTATAAGATATTAACTCCCTAGTAGACTAGTAGCTACTTGGCTTCCGGTTACTGCTTGATCCAACTAACTGGCTCCCCAGCTAACCGGCTCTCTTGCTCACCGGCTCACCCTTCTGGATGCCGATCCGGATCCAGTTGAGCTTGGTGCTCAACAATCCTTATCTTTCAATTCATCCTTCTTCTCATCCGAACATCATTTTATCGAAATATCATCCAAGAATGGCATCGTGATGCCCGGGATGCAATCCTTCAACACCTTGTTCATGACATTAACCATATGAGCTACCGAGTTCATTGCACCTTGAGGTAAGGTACACATCCACACAAGCCCGATCGGAGTCCTCATGGTTGTAATGTCACGACTGTCGACCACCAACTGGAATTGATCATACCCTGAGTAGAGATCACCAATGGAGTAGATGGACGGGCCCGCAAACGCCTCAGCAAATTCATCCACACTCGGAACGATTCCAACATTCCGAATTGTAACCTTGTTGACGGGTTGAAGATCTTGGATGAATCGCAACGATCCATTCTTCTTCGGCACCGTGAACCACCTATTAGAATAAGGAGTGTTCAACGGTTCCAAAATTCTCATATTCACCTTCTCCTTTAAGAGCTTAATCAGCTTCGGTAGGTGTGCTCTTGGAACTGGTATCGGTTCCAAATTCCAAAGCACATGCGGCACTGTGACGATCACCATCGGTTCTACTGTTCTTGGATCAGCAAATCCAGTTTCCTATTGGAAAAATACAAAGGCCTTCCCATGTCTTTCGCTCCTCTTTAGGGAGGAGGAAATCCTCCCTTCCAACTCATAACTTTCATTTTGCCTCTTCTGTGAAGACGTAACCTATTGTCTTTGGATTCCTGAAGCTTGGATCTTTTGCAACTTCCTTCATCTATTGCCAGTTATCTTCCGGTAGCGGAACTGTAACTGGCTTGATCTTGCTATCCACCGTTTTATATTTTGTGTTGACTTCAGCTTCCTCCATCAAGATGCCTCGATGATATTCATCGATGATAGCGTACATGTTGACGGAGTTAACCGAAATCACATGTTCATCGCGAGGATTGCTCAAGTCCACGACTTCCTCGATTTCGCCGATGGTGTTGTTAAATGAGGCTTCCTCTAGAATATGAGACATGAATTCTTCTTCTTCGATTATGCTTTCTTCTTTCAGCACCATCTTGAAGTCTTGTATCTGGCACTTGTCCTTCTTATTGAGTAGTGTTAGTTTGCATGCACCACTAGGTGTGACGCATGTTGCTTCTCCTTGCAATCCACATGCTCTGCTTCCTTGTGGGGACTTATGATTGCTCGGACTATTTTTGCCTCATGCTTCAATAGTCCTCTTTAAAAATCCGGGGATTCACCTCCAAGGCTATCTCGGTTCCTTGTGATTAGCTCGCACCGTTGGGAACTGAACAAATCTTTTACCGTCAAGATTCTTGACTCGCACGAAGCTTGCTCCATTATCGAACACCTTGGTCTCCATCTGGGACGATTCTATATACAGTTGTCCTAGGATGATAGGATGAGAAGCCGGGTCTTGCACGAAGAAGTGTTGATCAATCTCTACATCCCCGATCATGACTTTAACATTGGGGCAAGCTCTGTACAAGTCCTCCGTGGCCTTTGTCGCCGCTCGAATCCTCCATCAGTGGTTTGTATTAATCCGCCATCTTCCTTTCTTGTACAACTCGGTCGACATGAGGTTGATCTCCGAGCCATGGACAATCAAGGCTACCACGGTCTCTTTCTTCTCCCCGATCTTCACCGGTGTCTCCGTTGTCGCTCTTGCCCAATGAGGTCGAGAGTAATGGCTATCCACCATCACTTCTTCTTCCTCCTCCTCTTTCGAACTTTCCATGGTTATGGCACTGGTTTTCACCTCCTCTTCATCCGATTGTTTCCACTCCCGCTTAATAAGATCCACGATAGTATCGTGGAACTCCTTCTTAGCGATCCCAAGCAGTTCTCTCCAAGTTAGGTTGACATGACTGTCTAGAACCTTCTCCTCAAGGACCTTCCGCAAGTCAGTTGTTTGTTCTATGTCCAACCTTATCTTGTAAGTCCACGCCGCTTGTTCTTTTCCTTTCTTCGTAGGTTCATTGACTTACATCCGAGCAGATTGGCTCAATCCACCGGGCTTCATGCTTGTTTCTCCAACCTCTTTTCGTGGCGTAGGTTGGACTTGCCCTTCTTTCCCTACATTCCTCGTGTTGGGATGCTTTGATGTGCCATTGTCTTCACCAGTTCTTTTCCTCTTCTCTTTAACAAGAGCTTCAAAGTTGTCGCACACAACCTCCGCAAAGCTTGTGTTATCGTCGACTGGATCTGACCATCCGGTAACTCATTGCACATTTTGATCAGCAAGTTTGAGATTGTCCAAATCGATCATTGGCCAAAACCCAGCTCCCAGCTTGATTATTTTTAGATTCTCTTTTCCAATTCGTATCCCGGCTGATGCGGCATAGTGCATAGCTTCCACATGCCTTGCATCTTCCTCTTCTACAATCTTTTTCAACCCGCCTCTTCCGAAGTTCACTCGTAATAGCTTCTGGGTCTCACTCAAGTGGATCATGTTGCCATCCAAATAGACGACGTTCTTGCAAATCGCATCGTGCAAGTCAGTGTATTCCCTTCGTGGATGCTCGAAGCTGTCATACCACACACATCTAAATGCTTGTTTTCCCTTGGGCCCGCGTCAACCTAAGTTGGCTAGCGATACCGCTTCAAACTTGTTGGAGAGTTGTTCGATTATAGACTCCTCCATCGCTTTCTTATCGAAATTGTTGATCGTCTTGCTAGGCTCGATCATTGTAGGCATCTCCCTCCACGATTGTGGATTCTCCATGTAAGTCTCCTCTAGCCATTGTCGACGCTTATCAAGACGGCTACAAGCCTTCTTCACTGCCGCCTAGTTCGCTACCAAGCCATTTGGTTGCATTTCATCCTCCAAAAGGCTACCCAATTCTCGCTGGTCTTTCATATCCACCGCCTTTAGGAATAGTAGGACTTGATCTCCATCAAGAACTCGTTGATCAGCTCTCAGAAGTTGGTTGTAATTTTGGTCGAATTCCACATATACTCCCGATGTACACAGATTCTTCCCTTTCTTCTCGATCCAAATCATTAGTGTATGTCGAGTCATCCTTGATGCATCTTCAAGCATGTATTCAGCAAGAAGCGCCTTTTCGAACTCCCCCCAAGTTGTGTGCTCGTTTTGGATCTCCATGATGCGCTCACGGATCCTTGGCACCACCGCACGCTTAAAGCTAGAAATTTGTTTCAGATCGTGGACATCTCTCTGCTACATCTCGTTCCGATAAGTAGCAAGGAAATTCGTGATGTTCTTGCCACCAAATTGTCTAGCTATCTCCACCGTTCGATCAATATCTTTGTCGATTAAAGCCTCTCAATCCCTCGCCTTCAACATGTATTCCACAACGAACACCATGCCTTTCGTTAATTCCTCTCCTTGAGTTTCGTTTGTCAAAACCATCATCGCACTTGATATCCTCCTGTCGCCTCGTTTCACGTCGGGTTCACCAAAGATCTAACGAAAATACAACAAAGACATATGAGTTTGAGGCAGGACCCCAAGGCCTCCGACCAAAGGATATCAGATTCGTGTGTTTATGTTTTATGAATTAACGGAAATGAGAAAATTTAGTGATTTTCATTAGCAAAGAAAAAGAAAAGTACAATGTATCCCGAGATTGGGATTCCAAAAGTTCTAGCTATAGAGATTAATTGAGTAATAGTTTAGAAGAAACGGAGATATGGCTTCGATAAGAAAATTAGGGTTAGGATTTCTTTGAGGGATAGATTCGATAAGAAAAATTAGGATTTATGGCTTCGATCAGAAAATTAGGGTTCTTTGCTTCAATAAGAAAATTAGGACTCAGGCCCTCCTCGAGAGATAGCTTTCAATAAGATAATTAGGATTCCCTTCTTTTTCCCAAAAAATACACTTGCATTAAGGAACTTCAGTTTTTGCCTCTCCAGTTCCATTGTATGCGTCACACGTGGCGTTTACTTTAGGTGCATGGTCTCCACATTCAGTTGCATACGTTTACATGACCTTTACTTTAATTTACTTTACTTTACTTTAGCTCACCGCAGGATCCTATCATCCGTAAAGGTCGGCCCGTGCATGATCCTATCCTCCGTCATGATCCTATAATCCGTAAAGTTCGGCCCATGCATGATCAGTCACCGCATGATCCTATCATCCGAAATGTTCAGCCTGTGCATGATTTGTCACCACATGATCCTATCATCCATAAAGTTCGGCCCGTGGATGATCCGTCTGTCTCGACCGACCTGGTCCGCGCTCGGTCTGCACCCGACCTGATCCGTCCTGCCCGGTTCCGGTTCCATCCAAAACCATTACGAGTAGTTAAGCCAAATCCATCCATTTGAATAGTTTAGCCCAAGTCCAACCATTCCTTCTGTGCTCCTAACACATAGACATAAAGTAATGGTCTCTTGTCTACTTATGTAGTGCTAGGTCCAAAAGTTTCCTATCTATGTGGGATATCTTAAAGTTCTGTTTTTTCCTCTTTTTCTTCTCCAACTTCACACTCACATAACTTGACACTTACTTGTTTGTTTCATATGTAGTAAAATGCATTCGAAAACTCTTGAAGACATCTATCTTTCTATAACAAAGCATTAAGCTAATATAAAATAATTATTTCATTATTTTCTTATATAGTGTGTGAAGAATCACACGACAACGGGGACTCGAAAGCCTTCTCCAACTTTGAGTCAAACTCGGACAGCGAGTAGTCGAATTATCAAAGCAATCACGACACCTCGGACAATCCGGCAGATGACAGTTCAGAGCACACACTAACACCGGAAGCCGACACAACATTACCCACACCACTGGACCACAAAACAAAGCAAGAACGGTAGGCAGAGAAAAAGGCTGAGAGCGTATCAACATTACCACTGGATCAACAATCCGCGAACATGAACGATTGCGTAACAACGCCACCCTTGAATACGGAGTCGGAAAACGATGAGGCAGTACCAACCTTTGCCAACGACAACATGACATACCCATACCCGAAGTACTAACACGAATTGGATGTAGAAGCACATGTATATGCGTTTCTATAGACATGGGAAGCGAACCATGTCTCACATCGCCTAACAGAAGTAGAGGTCGAACGATCAAAGATAGCATAATTCAGGATGACATTGGAGGGACTAGTAGCAAAGTGGCACAAGAAGCACCTTCTCGGGAGCTTCGCCACATTCAAAGCTTTATAGGATCAATTCCTATGGTTGCTTCACCAAAAGGTGGAGCAAAGAGAACAAATCGGCCAGTTCTATACGGTCTACCAAGAATTCAACGAGACAGTCTCACAATTTGTGATCCGTTTTCAAACACTCCACAACAAACTAACGAGGGCATCTCCAAAAGACGAGGCAAAGGAGGTCTTTCTGGCCGCACTTCGGGAATCGCTACGAACGATGCTGACAGTAGTTGAATTCCGGACAAGCACCATGGATGAAGTCATCGATCGGATGCTAGAAATGGATAGGGCCTAGAGTAGCAATCACATGGCGATGGGAGCTTTGCAGCAAGCGCTACCCAAGTAAGAGGACTTACGGTTCCGACAAGAAGTCCAATGTACAACATGCCTAAACCCCGGTGACTCGACGTTCGAATGTACTATGCAGAAACAATGCATCTTGTGCCACTCCCGGTCCTATACAATGGACCAATGCGAGTACAACCTACTCAACCGACAAGCGGCACCGGTCCGATACATGGAGCCTTAGAGCGAGCAACAACCAAAAGAGAGACGATTCCGGAGGGAAGACCAATATCAGTCAGAACAAAGGCATCGATACGACGTCAGAAGAAGAGAGCATTACAATGATGAACACAACTACCGGTGAGGAGGAGACTACAATCGAGAGCGTTAACATCGCGACTACTCCCCGGATTATGATCATAGAAGAGACGACAAACGATACCCGGAATGACGAAAGTATCCATATCAGGATAGATGGTACCCGGAATGTCAAAGGAACTGGAACTGGAACCGCCGCCGCCACAACCGGAAGGGAAAGAATCGCCAAGAAGAAAGCTGGGAACCGGCCATAGAATACCGAAGGGAGACGAATACGGAAATGAGAGGCCCAGTTCCGCTACTGGAGCAACGGAGGCTGGACAAAACCAACCACATGAATTCTGGTAGTAAGTCGGGAATGATGGAGAAAGGAGAATCAAGTAGTAACCTAAGGGTTTACTATTACTACTACCGGAAGGAAGGACACTATAGTAGTCAGTGCCTTGTCAAGACTAGTGAAAAGCAGCCGGCGGTGAATATGGTATTCGCAGAGGTGAGAGACATTCAACAAGTTACCACAAGAGCTAAAAGAAAACCTATCGAGTGGGAAACTTAGGAAGCCATCCGGAAGTAGGCTACAGAATGGATACAGAAGGCCAATGAACACAACGTGGCCGACTTGCGAGAGCAGACCAAAACCCGGGAACCAATAGAGACCACAAACGGGGACCCAACATGGAAAGCGTTACAAGAATGTCAAATTATCCTACCAGTAGGATGTTTATTACAATTAATTCCCCGATTTACGGAAGGACTAAAACCGATGGTAACACCACAAAATGCCGAGCCAGCACCGACATTTTTCTGCAAGCCGGAGGAAGGACCGACAGTGGTTGACACAAGTAGCCCAACAATTACGGCAATCTTCAAAGGGAAAGAAGTACCCGGAACAGTTGTGGATGGCGAATCCGATGTGAACGTTATTACTCAACACTTATTTGATACATTGGGTATCTGAGAATGGGAACCATGCCATTTCTAGTTACGGATGGTGGATACAAGTTTGGTTTGGCCAACTGGACTAATCAGGGAATTGGAAATCACAATTGGAAGACATGCATTCCGGATATTCGCAATGGTCCTACAACTAAACACATAAGGGACATATCCCTTGTTGTTAGGACGACCATGGCTGTGGACGGCACACATCAAGTAAATCTGGTAGAAAAATATCATTACCTTCCGGAGAGGCAAGATAAAAGTATGAGTACCAACACAAACGCGCATGGGCACACGCAAGGAGCTGACGCCCTTGTATGCAGAAAGCATTAATATGCTAGAGGGACTAGCAGAGGAGGAGGTAGACCGGTATCTCGATGAGCATTCAAGGATAGTACCACTATTTGAGGTAGACGTTACCGAGGCGATTACCCTGTATATAGTGCACACGGAAGAAGACTAGGATGACCGAATCGGGAGGCAATCCGGGAATTACGACATGCACATGAATCCCTAGAACGGGAAATGGCAGTCTCACATGAGTGAAGGCATCCCAGTTGGAGGAGGTGAACCTCGGTACCGGTGAAGCACCGAAACTAGTAAACGTTGTCGTGATGATTTTCAGCAACGGTAGGAAAATCGCGTGGAACGAAGAAAATCAAGAAGGTGCAATGTGCACATGAATGAATGGGGTGATGGTTACACTCGTACAATAGTATGTTGTAAATATGAATGAAATAAGAACCCCTAAGGCCTAGTAGCATTTTCGTGCATACCAAGGGGTGCAAGTAAGGTTTGAACCTTGCACCTCCAAGTTAGGACACAAAGTCTACTTATCACTAAGCTAAGTTGTTACTTATTATATTTTTGTCATTGTATTTTTCACATGTAAATGCTCATACATGAGAGCTTTAATGAGTGACATGGTTATCATGCATCACATGCGATGCATGAGCACCAAATGGCAATCATGCATTGTATGCATGCCTTACACCCTCACATGCATCATATGCATGGGGGCAACTATAAAAGACAAGAAGAAAAAGAAATGGGGAGGGGATCAATCAATCTATGTATCAATCAAGTTATGTGTCGAATCAAAAATTAATAATAATAAAAACCTAGTTATGTTATTGGTGATGTATCTTGTTTCGCGAAATTGAAGTCAAGGGTTCAAACCCAGAATTGGAATTTCGGTTCTTCTATCAATCTATCTTAAACACTTCCTCAATTTCCGTCTCTCTCTCTCTCACTCTCAACCACATTAGTGCATCACTTCAGCTGCCTACACATCAATCCACCGCACTATTGAGTCGGGTTCGGGTGTGTCTTCGACAACAAAGGACGACCCAACGATAAACCTAAATGGCCAATTCCTTACAAGCACAACTCACCCAATTCGTTCTCCCCGGTCAAAGACCTCGGTGGTCCCGTTCGACCGACCTGTAGGTGTAGAAATCCCATCATAAATCCTCCATAACCACTAGCGGATAGAGGCCCGGTGCTTGTCCGTGCTTGTGACATGCACATCACGACATTTGGCACGTGTGTCACGCGCCACATGACATGTCTTTGGTGAACCCAACGTGAACAACACAACGTGGTAATGGAGGCATTGCGAATGATGGATGTGATCTTGCTTGCTTACGACTTAGAGGAGTTGATTAGAATGAAAGGTGGTCCAGGGCTCGTAATCCTTCCATTGGTAAGGAAGGCCATCGAAATGTTGTTTCAGGATGATAAGGACAGAGCAATGGAATATCTCAAGTTGGCAAGGCAAGTCGAAAGACTATATCAAGAAGTTCCGGATTGGTACGAAGTAGTTATGACGTCAAGAATCGGGCCTCAACCTTTTCATGGTTTACTCAATGATGACGAACTTGATCAAGATGTTCACGATTATTTTCATGAAGAGACTTTCAACGAAGAATGTGGGCTCGTAAGGAAAGATGAAGATATTCGAGGATGCGGTCATGAAGAAGAACGTGGGCTTGACAAGAGAGATCGATATGTTCACGGTTGCGGTCTTGAAGAGGCATGCAACAAAGATAATGGTTTTAAAGGGATAGATCAAGATCAACATGCCTATGGTCATTAAGAGGATTGTTGCAAACTCGACAAAGGAGAAACATGTGATGAAGAGCGCGATCTTGAAGGGAGAGATTATGATTGTCATCATGAAGATCATTGCAAACTCAAGAGAAGAGAGAGATGCACTGAAGAAGGATTTGATTGTGAAGAGACATGCGATGAAGAATGTGGTCTCAAGAGGGAAGATCAAGATATTCGAGGACATGATCGTGAAGAGACGTGCCGCAAAGAATGTGGGTTCAAGGGAAAAGACCAAGATACTCAAGTATGCGGTCGAGAAGAGACATGTGACAAAGAACGTGGGATGGAGTGGAAGGACCAAGATACTCAAAGATGCAATCGTAAAGAGAGATGTGATGAAGAACATGGGCTCAAGAGGGAAGATCAAGAAGGATGTGGTCATAAAGAGACAAGCAATGAAGAATATTGGTTCAAGGGGAATGACCAAGATACTCAAGGATGCGGTCGTGAAGAGACATGTGGTGAAGAAAGTGGGCTAGAGAGGAAAGACCAAGATACTCAAGGATGCAGTCATGAAGAGACTTGTGATGAAGAACGTGGGCTCAAGGGGAAAGACTAAGATACTCAAGGATGCAATTGTGAAGAGACATCTGACAAAGAACGTGGGCTTGAGGAGACAAATCAAGATCTACACGGTTATGATAAAGACAAAGATCATTGCAAACTCACAAGGAGTGCTCGAGATCTACAAGGTTAGGATCGTGACAAAGATTATTGTAAACACAAGAGGAGAAATTAAGGTCGAGCTCTTCATGGTTCTGTTAATAAAAAGGCACTCGACGAAAGTCGTGACGGTGAGAGTAGTTGGGATCAAGACTCTCATGGTTTAAAATTTTGTGACAAGTAGGATAGGTTTAATGAGAGATACGAACAAGAGAAGTTAGGAAGAGACAAAAACTTTACATTTAAATGTAATGACGGTGATGATAATAACAATACGCATGATTTAGGGTTTGATGATAGTAAGGGAGAGTGTATTATTGATGGTGAGAGTGAGTGCCATGAGAAGAATGAGGGTTATGATTATAAAAAGTTGTGCACTTTCTGTGGATATGGTTATGATAAGGGTAATGATGAGAGTGAGAGTGACGAAGAGGAATCGTGTGTTTTAGGTTGCCTTGGCTTTCTTCATGATAGATTTCATAAGAGTTTCACTAGACCAAATGGTGACATTCATGAGGATATCCATTATGAAAATAGAATAGGGACTTGTGATGATGAGGACGTTCTACAAAAATATGTCCATGTTGATGTGGGGTTAGATAATGGTCCCACGGGTATAAGCATATAAGCATGGAAAATCTAGAAAAGGTTATTTGGGATATGTATAATGATGATGTTGATGCTGTGAGTATGTGTGGGAAGGATGGGAGTAAGTTTGATAATATTGAGGATAATCTAGAAAATGCTATGATGGTTTGGGATGTGTTTAACGATAATGGTGGTGTTGTGAGTGTGTTTGGGAAGGATGAGTTTAGGGTAAATGATATTGAATATGATGTTTATCTCATGATAAATGATTTGGTGATTGAAGATGTAGTTAACTTAAAGGATGATTATAATGATGATGTAAGTATAATTAACATTGAGGTTGGTATCGAAGAAGATGATATTGTGTTAAAATGGATGGTTATTACTTATAAAGAAGAAAGGAAAGAAGTGATTATAAGGACTACCCATGGGAAGGAAGGGAAAGATGCATCAAAATGGTGGGATGTCCAACTAAACAGAGGATGTTGTATTGCCAACATTTCCATCTCCCATTTGAAAGAAAAAGATTGGCTAATTAGAAGAAGCAAACGGTTTTTGGATTCAGTTTCACAAGACACATCAATTGTGCCCCAAGAGGATCAAAGAAGGAGGTTGGGTATTGGTCTACAACAATAGCTTTGGCAATCAACATAGGATGACAAGAAAGTTCGCAAGAAGGTGGTTCAGATCGTATGTGGAGCTAGATGGATCAAGGTTGGCCAAACCCATTATGGGGAAAAGAGTAAAATATCTTCAAGAAAAGACAAGGTGAGGCTCCCGAACTCGATGACCTCAACAATGAAGGAGGAACCCACAAACGTGAGCGAGGTCAATGCGGATGTGGAGGAATCTCACACCGTAGCCGAAATCTCACACTCTTTTCTTGGCACCAGAGGACATGCGGTTTGGTGGGGGTGGATGTTGGGAAGATTTTTGGCAACGGTGTGAAAATCGCGTGGAACGAAGAAAATCAAGGTGCAATGTGCACATGAATGAATGGGGTGATGGTTACACTCGTAGAATATTATGTTGTAAATATGAATGAAATAAGAACCCCTAAGGCCTAGTAGCATTTTTGAACCTTGCACCTCCAAGTTAGAACACAAAATTGACTTATCATTAAGCTAAGTTGTTACTTATTATATTTTTGTCATTGTATTTTTCACATGTAAATGCTCATACATTAGAGCTGGAATGAGTGACATGGTTATCATGCATCACATGTGATGCATGAGCACCAAATGGCAATCATGCATTGTATGGATGTCTTACACCCTCACATGCATCATATGCATGGGGGCAACTATAAAAGACAAGAAGAAAAAGAAATGGGGAGGGGATCAATCAATCTATGTATCAATCAAGTTATGTATCAAATAAAAAATTAATAATAATAAAAACCTAGTTATGTTATTGGTGATTTATCTTGTTTCTCGAAATTGAAGTCAAGGGTTCAAACCTAGAATTGGAATTTCGGTTCGTCTATCAACACCATTGACTATTGATGAACCATTCTGGTTCAACGCCAGTCTTCGGCATATTCTTGTAAAAATTGCTCTCGTTGTTAATACATTATCAAATACTTCTTATCTCTCTCATATCTTTCGCTTCTCATTCTCTTCTTCATTTTAAAACTCGTTCCTAACTTTGGCCTTGACAGTTTGAAACAGAATTTTCCTACCTTCTCTCTCTCTCTCTCTGTGTGTCTCTCTCTCTGTGTGTCTCTTTCACTCTCTTCTCCTTCCTTCCTTCTCCTTGAAAATCTTGCCAAACGTTATCCTCTCCATGGAGTCAGTTAGCAAGCAAGAGTATGTTCGAGTCGTCACTGAATTTGAGCATCTCGCAAATAAGTTTGTGGCGTTAGAACAAAAGAATCAACGATTTCTTGGAGATTTGCAACAAGTAAGCATAGAAAAGGCACAACAATATGATGAGTTATCGACACGTGTATTGCAACTCGAAACAACATTGCGGTCTCTTCATCAACAAGCTTCAATGCAACAAACCTCTCCCAAAGAACCGAAGATTTGTTTGCCTGGGAAGTTCGATGGTAATAGATCACAGTTTCCAGGGTTTCTAAACCAAGTACGTCTAGGTATCCGGCTCAAGTTGGACTAGTTGGGACCCTCTTAACAGGAACTGCATTAGCGTGGTTTGCACCACTGCTAGAAAAGAAATCTCCTCTTCTCCAAGAATTCGAAGGTTTTATTAGAGAATTTCAAGCAAACTTTGGAGACACTGATAGTGTTAGAACAACGATTAACAAGATTCGAAGACTTTGTCAAGGGGACCGTCCTGCCTCTGTCTATGCCACAGATTTCCGCCTCCTAGCTTGTGATATTCCGTGGGATGAAGAAGCCTTAATGGATCAATTTCTCTATGGACTAAGAAATGATGTAAAGGATTTGCTATTAACTTTTCATGAAGATCCAAGATCAATTACGGAAACGATAAGTCGTGTAGTGTGGTGTGACAACCGCTTATGGGAGCGACGTTCGGAGCGTCAATTAATGTCACGAGCAAGAATGGATCAAACATATGCTTCGGTAGTAGCCTCGACACCTTCGAACACTACCCAAACTTTACACATGATTCCATCAGGTGGTCCAAGTCCAATGGAGATTGATGTAACACGTCGTCGAGGGCCTTTATCTGAAGCTGAGAAGCAAAGAAGTCGAGCAAACCGTCTATGTTTGTATTGTGGTGGTCCAGGACACATCGTGATCACATGCCCACATAGGCCAAAACGACAAGTAAATCAAATAAGTATTAGTGAGAATTTTCATTCCAATTCTCTAGTTAGATCGTCTAGCCCTAGTAGTCCCACATGTCATGGTCAATCCAATAGTTTTGAAGTCTTGAGTCAACTTGATGAAATATTAAACGATTAAGTCCAACCAAAATCAGAGCCATTTGGTTGGACAATCCTGAATACGTAAAATCAATCCCAAGTAGTGGTTCCATTTTATCGAATCATGTTAGCAGAGTCTTTTCAGCACAAGTTGAGCTTAGCACTTCTAGGTGTCATCGAGTTCTTGCCTCTGCTCTCTTAGATTCAGGAGCCAAATCTTGTTTTATGGACAAAGAATTTGCTTTATCCGAGAAAATCCTATTGAAAAACCTCCCTTGCCCTGCATCTGTTGTAGTCATTGATGGTCGCCCTATTTCATCCGGGAATATAGTTGAAGAATATGAGCCAATTCGAGTAGTTCTTGGTACCTTTGCTTGTATGATTTCCTTCAATATAATTAGTAGCCCGGAGCATCCAGTTATCCTTGGTTTGCCTTAGTTTGAACTCCACAATCCTGAAATTGACTGGAGAAATCGAACAATCAATGATTTCCAGCAGAAACCTAAATCCAACTACCTTGTTACTACCAACCAATATTCAAAGCCTCACTAAATCTCGCCCATCTCTCTACAAAAATTACGAGAAGATGGGCAAACAAATGAAATGTTTGTCATTGTAGTAATAGCAAACCCATCCTCTAGCCCACAAGGGGCAGGTACTCCCCTCCCTATCAAGTACTCGGATTTTGAAGACATCTTCAACAAAGCTAAAGCTAGTTCTCTCCCAAACCATCAGCCTTATGATTGTCCTATCGATCTACAACATGGGAAAGAGCCACCATGGCGCCCAATATATAATCTATCACCTTCCGAACTCAAGGCCCTTCGAGAGTATATAGACGAGCACTTAGCAAATGGATTTATTCGACATTCTAAAAGCCCTACTGGTGCACCCATCTTCTTTGTCAAGAAGAAAGATGGATCTCTACGACTGGTCGTAGACTATCGAGGTCTAAACAAAATCATAGTTCGAAATAGATATGCTCTACCCTTGATTTCGAGTTTACTAGAGCGTCTTCGTGGAGTGAAAGTTTTCACGAAGCTAGATCTTCGAGGTGCATATAACCTTGTTTGGATACATCTAGGAGAGGAGTGGAAGACAACATTCCGTACTCGATACGGACATTTTGAGTACACAGTTATGCCTTTTGGTCTCACGAATGCGCTCGCAGTTTTTGAACACATGGCGAATGATATTTTCCGCGATTTTTTGGATTCATTCACCATACTATATCTTGATGACATCTTGATCTACTCGAAAACTCAAGAAGAGCATGACATACATGTCCGCCAAGTCTTCCAATGCTTATGAGAATATGGGCTCTATGCCAAAGTTGAGAAATGTAGCTTTGATCAAAACCACATGGAGTTTCTGGGGTATGTGGTTTCACAACAAGGTATATCTATGGATCCGTCTAAGGTTTAGAAAATTCTAAACTGGCAACCACCGTGTTCAGTGCGTGATGTTCAATGTTTTTTAGGATTTTCGAATTTTTACCGCAAATTTCTAAAGAATTATTCTAACATTGTGATGCCTCTCACGGAGCTTACATGAAAGAACAAGTCATTCACATGGAGTTCTAGTGCAACCAAAGCTTTTGAAAGCCTAAAGAATGCATTCACTTCTGCTCCAATTCTACTTCATGCTGACCAAGAAAGATTTTGCATTAGGAAGTATCTTGTCACAGACAGGAGATGATGGGAAGCTACATCCAATAGCTTTCCATACACGCAAATTCGAAGTTGTAGAGATGAATTATGAGATTCACGACAAAGAGCTTCTAGCCATTATAGACTCGTTTGAACAATGGAGACATTTCTTAGAAGGTTCTCCCCACCAAATCATTGTTTACAATGATCATAAAAAGCTCACACACTTTCAAAGTGCTAGAGTCTTGAGTCGTCGCCAACCTCGTTGGGCACAGTTTCTAATGTGTTTTGACTTCGTCATCACATATCCCCCAGGAGTACAACAAGGAAAGGCAGATGCTCTCTCACGACGATCTTATTTGGCTCCACAACCAGGAGAGCCCACATTTGATCATCAAAAACAAATCGTCTTGGGCCCTAATCGGTTACGACTATTAACTATTAATGCCTCTCAAGCATTTGAAGATTCAAGTCTTCTTGATTCAATCCGAACAGATATCATTTCTGATGAATTTGCTCAAGATATATTGAATCATATAATTTCAGATCGCGCTTCTTCTTCAAGCTCCATGAATCCTCGTAAAGATTATAACCAGTTTAAATGGGATAATGGTTTACTTTTTCGCGACACTCTTTTGTATGTCCCAAATTGTTCGTCTCGACTTCAAGTAATGCAATATTGTCACGACAACCCAATGGTCGGGCACTTTGGAATCCACAAAACTTTGGAGCTAGTTTCTCAAAATTATTGGTGGCCTCACCTTTGAGAGTCTATTGAAGATTATGTTCGTAGTTGTGATGTGTGTTGTCGGTCAAAGATTCCAGGACATCGACCATATGGGTTATTAGAACCATTGCTAGTTCCTATTGGTTCATGGAAATCCATCTCAATGGATTTTATTATAGATGTTCCAATTTCGAAGAGTTTTGATGCTATTCTCACTATAGTAGATCGATTCACAAAGATGACGCATTTTCTTCCATGCACGAAAACCATCAACAGTAAAGAAACTATAGACATCATTACGAAAGAAGTATTTCGGCTTCACAGTCTTCCGAATGACATCATTAGTGATCGTGGCCCACAATTCATCTCAGAATTCTGGAAACACTTGCTTGTGATGCTCAAAATTTCCTGTAAACTTTCGTCAAGCTATCATCCACAAAGTGACGGTCAAACCGAGCGGACGAATCAAACATTAGAGCAATATCTTCGGTGTCTCATCAATTACCAACAGGATGATTGGGTGGACTTTTTGCACTTTGTAGAGTTTGCATACAGTAATTCAGTTCATTCCTCAACAAGGTATACTCCATTTTTTGCAAACATAGGATATCATCCTCGTTGGACAATGATGGAACATCCAGAAATCTCGAAAAATCCTACTGTTGAAGATCGTCTGTGTCAACTCCAAGACGTGCATGTTGCACTTTCTCAACATTTGCAAACTGCTCAAGCCACACACAAAAAAGCCGTAGATCGTCACCGTCTCGACTCTTCACCAAAGGAACCAAAGTTTCGAATTGGGGATCGTGTATGGTTACTACGACGTAATGTGAAGACTACTAGACCTTGTGACAAGCTGGATTATCAATGACTTGGTCCATTTATTATCTCCAATCAGATTAATGATATTGCATTCCGCCTTGATCTACCTCCATAGATGCATCTACATCCGGTATTTCATGTCTCAATGTTGGAACCCTACATTGGTAGTTCCATTCCAAATCGGGTTGTTCTACCCCCACCTCCAGTTCAACTTGTTGATGGCCCAGAATTTGAAGGCAAAGCTATTTTGGACTCTAAGATAATACGTAAAAAGCTTTATTATCTCATGGATTGGTTAGGATATACACCAAATGATCGTATTTGGGAGCCAGCTGAGAACCTTGATAATGCCTCTTACTTGGTGGCTGAATTTCATCACCAATATCCAGATAAGCCAAGTCTGAATTCATGCATTACGAATCGTGGAACTCATCCTCAAAGGAGGGGGATGGTGTCATCTATATACAAAACCCAATAAGCTTTATGGTGATTCGAACCCATGACCTCCTCAAAGAAGGCTTACAACCCCATCCATTAGGATACATCATATTGTATATATTAAATAATAAATTCTATTATATCAATAGGAAATACATATAATAATATTATTGAAATGTCGCCACCTTGCATAGGCTAATGCATGATTGCCAAGGAGCATCCTTGCATGAATGCCAAGTGGCGATCATGTGTGCCTATAAGGTGGCGAGCATGCGTGTATCCAAACCATGCCATAGAAACATGTATTTGACTATTGATGAACCATTCTGGTTCAACACAAATCTTCGGCATATTCTTGTAAACATTGCTCTCGTTGTTAATACATTATCAAATTCTTCTTATCTCTCTCATATCTTTCGCTTCTCACTCTCTTCTTCATTTTAAATCTCATTCCTAACTTTGGCCCTGATAGTTGGTTCGGATGTGGCCATGGCTCCATAGATGGCTCCTCATCACTAATATTAATTGCCGCCATCTATCATGATAACACTCACATCATGCATCGAAAGGATCATGACACTCACATTATGACTCGAAAGGATTTGAACCCACGACCTTGCTGTACACATGTCAAATCCTTAACCATTGTATTAATATTCTTATATGTATAGTCTCTAGAATATGAAATCTAATATCATAGGAATATTCTATATTACTCTACATTCTAGAATGACCTAGAATATTCTAGAGTGTTCTATACCAATAGAACCTTCTAGAATACTCTAGAGATCTTCTAGATTACTCTACATTCTAGGATAACCTAGAATATTCTAGAGTGTTCTCTATTACTTATAAATACGGATCTACCACCCATCCCAAACCTAAATTGGTTCAACGCCATTTTGTAGCCTACTCTTTGTAATCCATTTTACGCTTCAATATAATAATTCTCTTTCAATTATCTCTCTATCTCTTTTTCTCTCTCTTTCTCTCTCTCAGTCTTGACAGTTTGAACCAATTTTTTTCCTTTCATCTCTTCGTCTTCCACAAACCCTAACAAGTTCTCTTCTTCCTTCTCCTCTCCCCTCGTAAGCTATGGAGTCCGTGAGCAAACAAGAATACATGCGTGTTCTTTCTGAGCTCGACATGCTCACGAATAAATTTGTGGCATTAGAGCATGAGAATTAAAGGCTACTTGGAGATCTACAACACGTGAGCGCCGAAAAAGTTCAACAATATGAAGAGTTATCACAACGGGTTCATTAACTCAAGGCGACTATATTGTCATTACGAGAGCAAGCGTCGGGGGCTCAGAACTCCCCTAGAGAGCCAAAGATCAGCCTCCCTGCCAAGTTTGATGGTACGAGGTCTTTATTTCGAGGCTTTTTGAATCAAGTTCGTCTAGTTATTCAACTACATCCCAATCGGTATCCAACTGATGCTGCTCGTGTGGGATTAGTGGGAACTTTGCTATGCGGTACGGCTTTAGCATGGTTCGCACTACTTCTCGAGAAGAAACCACCATTGCTGGAGGATTTTGAGGCATTTGTTAAAGAGTTTCAAGCTAGTTTCAGAGACACCGACAACACTAGGACAGAGATAAACAAGATTCGAAGGCTCCGACAAGGAGATCGTCCCACGTCGGCCTATGCAGCCGATTTCCGTCTCTTGGCATGTGATATCCCTTGGGATGAGGCGGCCTTAATGGATCAATTCCGTCAAGGTTTGAGAAATGATGTCAAAGATCTTCTTCTTACTTTCCCTGAAGATCCGAAGTCACTTACAGAAGCCATTAGTCGAGCTATGCGATGTGATAATCACCTATTTGAGCGACGTTCTGAGCGCCAACAAATGTTACGCCGCCAACCTGAGCAGACTTACGCTTCCGTAGTCGCAACTCCTCCACAAGTTTCTAGACCCATTACAAGGGATGGCCCAGCTCCGATGGAAATAGCGTCAACACAACGTCGTGGGCCGTTATCAGATGCTGAGAAGCAATGACGTCGAGCGCATCGCCTCTGCCTGTATTGTGGCGGTCCAGGACATATAGCTGTAAATTGTCCACATAAACCTAGGCATCAAGTATACCAAGTAAGTGCCCATGAAAACCCTACATCGAGTTGTATTGTTACTTCTAATAACATAAATAAGCCTCATAGTCCATGCCATGAGAATAGATTCGATGTCTTGAGTCAATTAGAGGATGTGTTAAACGAGTAAGTCCGGCCAAAATAGGAGCCATTTGGCTGGACCATCTTAGCTATGTAGAGTTAGTTCCTAGTCGTGGTTCCATTTCATCAAATCAAGTGAGTCGAGTTTTTTCAGCACAAGTCGAGCTTACCACATCTACATGTCATCGAGTCCTAGCCTCTACCCTTCTCGATTCTGGAGCCAACTCTTGTTTCATGGATCGTGAATTTGCCTTGTCACAAAACATCCTCTTGAATAAGCTTCCCTGCCCAGTAGCTGTAGGAGTCATTGATGGACGTCCCATAGCATTAGGAGATATAGTCGAGGAGTCTGAGCCAATTAGGATAGTTCTTGGCAATTTGGCAAGCATAATCTCTTTCAACATTATTCGTAGTCCGGAACACCCAATAGTTCTAGGTCTCCCCTGGTTTGAACTCCATAACCCGAAGATTGATTGGATGAAAAGAACAATTGAGGAGACCCGGGAAAAAGAACAAACCCCGCATCCCTCTCTCCTACATGTGATAATAGATCCCCGAAGTTATCGCCCATCTCTTTACGACAGTTGCGGGAAGAAGAGGGGAACGAGTCCATGTTCGTCTTCGCAATAATAGCAACTCCATCATCCACTTCACGTGAAGCGGACATTAAACTACCAGAGAAATACAAGGAGTTTTCAGATGTCTTTGATAAGGTGAAGGCCAATACATTTCCGGAGCATCGGCCATACGACTGCCCTATTGACTTACAATCAAGGAAAGAACCTCCATGGGGCCCAATTTATAATCTCTCCCCTGTAGAGCTAGAGACTTTGCGGGAATATATTGATGAGAATTTGGCAAACGGATTCATTCGGCATTCTAGATCCCCTGTTGGTGCACCTATCTTCTTCGTTAAGAAGAAGAATGGGACTCTTCCGTTGGTCGTGGATTATCGAAGGCTAAACAAAGTGACTATCCGGAATAGATATGCTCTACCCTTAATCCCGAATCTTTTGGAACATCTTAGTGGTGCAAAATATTTCACAAAGTTGGACCTTCGCGGAGCATATAATCTAGTTCGGATTCGTCCGGGGGATGAATGGAAAACAACTTTCCGCACTCGCTATGGACATTTTGAGTATACAATGATGCCATTCGGTCTCACGAATGCACCTGTTGTTTTCCAACATATGGCGAACGATATTTTTCGAGATTTTCTTGATATCTTCACTATAGTTTACCTAGATGATATTTTAATCTACTCAAAAACCCAAGAGGAGCATGACGAACATGTTCGTCAGGTACTACGTCGACTTCGAGAATATGGTCTCTACGCAAAATTAGAAAAGTGTAGTTTCGGCTAGAATCAAGTGGAATTTTTGGGGTATGTTGTATCGTCAAATGGTATTGCTATGGACCCCATGAAGGTACAAGCAATTTTAGAGTGGCAAACGCCCCTTTCAGTGCGTGATGTGCAATGTTTTCTCAGGTTTGCAAATTTTTATCAAAAATTTATTAACGATTAATCCAAGGTTGTGCTTCCGCTTACTCAGCTCACACATAAAGATCAACCATTTATATGGAGTTCAGATGTAGCCGAGGCATTCGAAAGCTTAAAACGAGCATTTACAATGGCACCTATCTTAGCACATGTCGACCCAACAAAACGCTTCATCCTCGAAGTCGATGCATCCGATTTTGCACTAGGGAGTGTCCTATCGCAAACTGGAGATGATGGACAACTACACCCTGTCACCTTTCATTCACGAAAGTTTGAAGCTGCAGAGATCAACTAGGAGATCCATGACAAAGAGCATCTTGCAATCGTGGATTCGTTTCAACAATGGCGACATTTCCTAGAAGGTTCTTTTCAATAGATCATTGTCTACAATGATCATAAGAACCTGACTTATTTCCAAAATGCTTGAGTCTTGAGTCGGCGACAAGCCCGGTGGGCGCAATTTTTGACTCACTTCGACTTTATCATCATATATCACCCTAGGATGCAGCAAGGCAAAGCAGATGCTCTTTCTCGGCGCTCTTATATGGAACTTCGTCCAGGGGAACCTCCATTTGAGCATCAAAAACAAATCCTTTTGGGTCCTAATCGATTACGATTAATGGTAGTTAACGCCATAACAACTCTTGAAAATTCCACTCTTCTTGATTCCATTCGAGATCATATGGCCACTGATGATTTCGCCAAGGATGTTTTGGATCATATCCTCCCGGATCGTGCTTCTTGCTCACGGTCGAAAAATCCTCGTAATGACTATTGTCAGTGCTATTGGCATGGTGGTTTTCTATTTCGACAAAATTTATTGTATGTTCCTCATGGTCCCCCACGGCTACAAGTTTTGCAACATTGCCATGACTCACCAATGGCTGGTCATTTTGGAGTTCACAAGACTCTAGAATTAATTTCTTGCCTTCGTCATTTTGTTGAGGAGTATGTTCGGAGCTGTGATATATGTTGTCGATCAAAGAATCCTCGTCACCGACCCTATGGCTTACTACAACCACTTCCCATTCCGGAAACTCCTTGGAAATCTATATCCTTGGACTTCATTACTGATCTCCCAGTTTCAAAAGGTTTTGATGTAATTCTCACAGTGGTTGATCGATTTACCAAAATGGCACATTTCTTGCCATGTACAAAGTCGATTACTAGTCAAGAGGTGGTTGATCTTGTTATGCGGGAGGTATTTAAGCATCATGGTCTGGCGGATGATATTATTAGTGATCGTGGTCCACAATTCATCCACATTTCAGTTAAGCTTTCTTCGGGCTATCATCCTGAAACAAATGGCCAAACAGAGCGTACCAACCAGACATTGGAACAATATCTTCGTTGTTTCATCAACTATCAACAAGATGATTGGGTTGATTTTTTGCACTTGGTGGAATTCGTTTACAACAACTCAGCCCATTCTTCTACAGGATATTCCCCATTTTTCGCAAATATGGGTTGTCATCCTCGGTGGACGATGAATGCGCATCTAGAAGTTCCTACCAACCCTGCTATCGACGATCGTCTTAGTTGCCTCCAAGAAATTCAAGCTAACATTCTCCACAATTTGCATGATGCTCAATTTACACACAAGAGGCTTGCCGATCGTCATCGTCTAGACTCCTCAAAAAAGTTCTACATTAGGGATCATATATGGCTTCTCCAACACAACATCAAGACCACTCGACCTTGCAGTAAATTGGATTACCAACGTTTTGGCCCTTACATGATCACTGGTAAGATAAGTGATGTTGCATTTCGTCTTGACCTCCCTCCGCACAGTTCTATGATCGTAGTTGCTCGGAGTGAGACTTCTATCTTGACTAGGCCAAATCGTTGCTTCACTCGGCTAGGTGAAAATCGAATAGGTCATTTGATGCTATTCTCCTACTCGCCGTAGTCAAGGGCAAGGGGCAACCCCAATCTGTGTTTCATTTGACTGAACGATATTCAGGATGACCAGTCGGATCCATCCCTCTCATGGTTGCAGTTAACCAAAACAGGATCAACCTGGAGTACTACACATAATCCGTGTTCGAAAATCTCGAAAAATCGATATTCTTAATCAACATGACTTGTGTCCAACTTCGACTAGAATGGCATCGAGTGAGCCAAGCTGCTGCACTCCATCACAGTGCATAGCTAACTCCGGACAAAGTCTATTATACCAACATAGATGGCTTGAACATCTGGCTCATCATAGAAGAGTTTAAGGAACTTCGACGGATCGAACTTCAACTTCTGGAAGGAGCTGATGCAGGACTATTTAATAGTCAAGGGGCAAATTGACCCCATTGAGAATGAAGGCCCTCTAGAAAGATAGAAGTTGCTTGCATGGGAAAAGCTCGACAGAATCGTCTGAGTCACCATTCGGATGCACCTATCGGAGTCCGTGTACTTCACGGTGCAATCGTGCTTGACTGCCTTCCAACTATGGAAGACAATTTCAGACACTTACGAAAAGAAGGTCGCCGCCACCAAGTTATACCTGATTCGGCGCCTTTATAACCTTCGGATGAAAGAGTCTGAGTCGTTCCAGGCACACCTGAATGAGTACGAAAGCTTAAGCTCCCAAATTTCGGCCTCGGAGACGATTATTGAGGATGAACTAAAAGCAATGTTGCTTATGACTAGCCTTCCTCCTTCATGGGAAACTTTCGTCACAACCATGTGTAATGCGTCGACAATTGACGTCAAGTACTCTTCAGTCACGAGTGCAATTCTGACTGAAGCGGCTCAGAGAAAATCATTTGTTAACGATTCAGCCAACAACGCTTACGTAGTACAAGGTTCGACCAACCGATCAAACAGCCATGGAAGAGATTCTTCACGGTAGCCGAATAATCAACGAAGTCGGAGCAAGTCACGGGATAACCGAGTATGCAACTACTATAAGAAACCTGAACACATCAAAGCCGATTGTCGTGCACTCAAGGCCAAAAATGATAAGGCTCAACGAGCCGAGCAGAAGAATGGCCAACATGAGGAGATCAACTATATCGGCTCTTTGGCCGAAGTATTGATAAACGACCCGAATATACTATCAATTGAGACCCAATCGAATCAAAAGTTCTACTTACGATTGAAGAATCGAACACGTGTCTCTTAGATTCAGGTGCGTCTTTTCGTGTCACTCCTTATCGATCCCAATTTCGGCAATAGACGGCCCGACATTCTGACTCAGTTGGGGTAGGAAATTCGCACCATTGCGACATAATTGGAATTGGCACGGTATAGCTCAACCTTGCGGGTGGCTTTACATTAGTACTACGCAATGTCCGACACGTACTGGAGCTCTCATGACCACTGATCTCAGTCGGACATTTGGATGAAGACGGCATCCGTGCTAACTTCTCATCAAGAGGGTGGACGCTCCACAGAGGGAACCTCCTAATTGCTCGAGGACCAAAGATACATTCATTGTATCCTTTGCACGTCACACTCAGAGAGGGTGACCTATTTTGGGTTGACATTCCCGTGTCATCACTCTAGCACGAATGACTCGGACACCTCAGTAAGGCCGGCATCACGCACTTATCTAGAGCTGGATACATCCCCAAACTCTCCTTCTCAGATCATCAGTTCTATGAGCACTGCCAATACGGCAAGCGGATAGCCATAACACACCCTCCATCAGCCCCAAGAGAATCGAGTTTGCTCGATTTGGTCCACTCGGATGTATGTGGTCCTATGCCACATCAATCCCTCGACGGCACTCTATATTTCGTCAACTTCATTGACGACTCGACTCGGAAGGTGTGGGCTTATCCAATCAAAACCAAAGATCATGTTTTCTCGATCTTTTCCGATTGGCCCGCCATGATTTAGAATCAGTCCGGCCGAAAACTGCAATGCTTTCCGTTCGATAATGGGGGAGAGTTCAAATCAGAGGAATTTGTCAAATTTTTCCGACAACGCGGCATACGACGTGAATTCACGGCGCCTCATAGTTTGGAGTAGAATGGAATTGCCGAGCGAATGAATCGAACAATTCAAGAACAGATGGTTTCCATGCTCCAACACTCTAGATTGTCGGATGGCTTCTGGGTAGAGGCCCTACATACGGCAGTACACATAATCAATATGTCGCCGAGTAGGCCACTAGGACTTCAGATACCTCAGGAATTATGGACCGGTAGTAAGCCGAATTACGACAAGCTGAGGATTTTCGGATGTGAGGCATATGCCCTCATTCCGAAAGATGATCTCTGCAAACTTGCACCACGCTCCAAGAAATGTATTTTCCTCAGTTATGGACTAGAGGGCGAAATGGGATACCGACTCTAGGACCCCGAACACAGACATATTGTCCAAAGTTCATACGTCATGTTCAATGAGTCGGCTATGCATCAATTGGTTGAAAAACCGATCCAAGTCCGAAGAGTAACCTTTTTCGATGTGCCAACCCTTCCCGAAGGCCCAACGCACAACACACGGTCAGCTTCACAGGTAGCTGAACCTTCAAACACCGACTCGGAGAATTTTGACTAAGCACAACCGAACGATTCGGCTTTGGACCATCCGACCACGCCACCCGATGCAACAAGTACAGTCTTACCTCGAAGATCTGAGAGACTGTCGCAACCATTGGAGATATACTCTCGTGGCCTCTTCTATACGGACGCTAAAGAACCGATGTCATACGAAGAAGCATCGGCCTCAGCCGATTCGGCCACCTGGCATCTAGCAATGGAGTCCGAAATGAACTCCATTCACGAAAACAAAACTTGGGACTTAGTTGAATTACCGAAGAATCGATGTGCTCTTTTGTGCCAATGGGTCTATCGAATTAAGGAGACGTCCGATTTAGCCAACCCAAAAAATCAAGGCCAAGCTAGTAGCAACGGGTTTTTGACAGGACCATGACATCGACTTCGACAGAATTGTTTCGCTAGTGGTGAAAATAACCACCCTTTGCTTTATGCTCGGCGTAGTGGTAGCTGAGAATTTAGATGTCAAAACAACTTTCCTCCACGTTGATCTTGAGGAGGAAATTTATATGGAGAAACCAAAAGGCTTTGTGGCATCCAACCAAGAACATCTAGTTTGTCGACTCATGAAGAGTCTTTACGGCCTAAAACAGGTGCCACGACAGTGGTACCAGAAGTTTGACAACTTCATCTAATCGATAGGCTTCTCAAAGAGTGATGAGAACCATTGTCTCTTCACGAAAACAACTCAAGATGGATCACCCCTCTTCCTCATCATCTACGTAGATGACATGCTAATCTCTGGACGCCATGTTGGCGAACTAGCCGAACTCATTCTACAACTGCAGTTGAAGATTTTCATGAAGGATCTCGGTTCGGCATGACACATTCTTGGTATGAAGATAAGTCGGAATAGTAATCAACGACAATAGTTTCTATCCCAGTCTGACTACATTGGACGTGTCCTTGAACGCTTCAGCATGAAATTGGCGAAATCTGCCTCTACCCCACTCCCCATTCATACTCGGCTCTCTCAGCGAGACTACCCAACATCCGGTCTGGAGGGGCAAATTATGAAGTCGGTACCGTATGCACCGGCAGTTGGCTCCCTAATGTATGAAATGATCATGACACGGCTTGACATCGCTCACGCCGTTGGAGTCGTTAGCAGATTTATGCATAATCCCGACCGATCGCACTGGAACGCACTCAAGCATGTGTTCAGATATCTAGTTGGCACAAACGACCTTGGTATTCTATACGGCCCGAACGACATCTTAGGCGTAGTCGGACATAGCGACTCTGACTTTGCGGGCTGCATAGACAACCAAATATTATTTCAAATTCGGTAATGGAGCCATCTCATGGAAATCAAAACTTCAGGAGTGCACCGCCACATCAATGACCGGGGCCGAATATGTAGCCGCATCCGATGTAGCGGAAAGAGGCCTTATGGCTCAGTCGGCTGGCTTGCACGTTTCGATAAGCCAAAATCAGCTCGGCTCCAATTGTGTACAGTGACAGTCAGGGTGTTGTTGCTCTGTCAAAAAATCCGGTTCATCGCAATGCCTCCAACAAAATCGACGTTCGATATCATTTTGTTCGGGACTGCATCATTACAAGGAAAATTGGCCTAGAGAAAATATCGACAACCGATAATGTTGCGGACGCATTAACCAAGTGTCTTTCAGTAGACCGATTTCAATCCCTTCGGCATCGAATGGGCATAATGAAAAACCAGTCCAATTAAATCAGACACTGAGGACGTTTCTCGGACAATAGACCTAGATAGTTCAAAATTTGGCTTCACTCTCTCCGAACTCGGCCAATCCGGCCTTCTGCTCTTTGGAGTTCACCGACTCGAACGAATTCTCGATTGTTCGTAAACCTTGTATCAATCTGTATTGTACATTCATTTCGGTCTATAGATTTCTGATGTATACACCCATTATGGGGGATGTGTTGAATACAGGCTTCTAAAGGACGTATTCACACCGTCTCCTTTTGTACACACTAGGCTTAGGCTATTTATGAAAATAGTTAGAAGGGCAGTTGCCCTAAGTCAGTTAGTATATAAACTGACTTTGTAACCTAGTTAGAAGTTGTTGCTTTAAGTTGTAATATACTCTTTACATTGTGCCGAACTGTCTCTCTCCCTTTGCATACGAGTTAAAACCTGTTTTCTTGTATATGTTATCATTGATTCTATGATCTTGCATCTACTTACGATCTTCTCATAGAAGAGTGCTCGATTAAGTTCCGCATTAGTTGGCGGTATGTCCAACACTCCATCCTCAAGGAAATACTTGTACACCTTCTTCCGAATTCGATGGAATTCTTCCGTCGACCATGATTCATCTTTTTGGAGAGAACACAAGTATTTCTCGATCTCCACAAATTCGCCTTCATAGTCCTCTTCGATGAAAGTAGTGAGCACCTGAGCGTAGGAACTTGTAAAGAAATCCAAGCCAACATCCTCTTCATTAGAATGTCGATCTCCCTCTCCCTCGTATCTTGCTCGTGATAGGATATCAAGAATGACATTACGCTCTCTAGGTTGAGTGATTTGATTATGCAATCCAACACAACATGGCAATATCTAGTGTATTACAACCAGCTATCATACCCAAGATTGTTAGGTAATCTGTCTCAATTATGACTTCTACTCCAATAAGGTAGTCATGATCAGACTTGATTTCCGAAACGATTCCCCATAGCTCCCTCTTCACTTGGGCATACCTTCTTTGCCTATCACTTAACACTTTCGCGCCAAACTGAATTGCATTTCGGTTGCAATCTTCGTCTTCTTGGTTGATAACCCATCCGATTCCGGTCGGACTAGTATCCACAGTCACGAAAATGGGCTTGCCATCTGAATAGTCCGCCTTCCTTAATGTAGGTGCCTCCATCAATAATTTCTTCAGCCTTCGGATGGCGAAAGTATGCTCACTCATCCATTCAAACCTCCGCTTCTTCTTTAGTAGACCGTACAATGGCTTAGCAATGTCGGTGTAGTGTGGAATCCAAATAAGATCAAACACGCATGCCCCAAGGAACCTTCAAACCTCCGTTTGGGTTACACATTCTTTTTTCATGTCTTGGATCGCATTCACCTTGGATGGCGAAGGCTTCCGACCATATGCTCCACACAAGTGGCCTACCACCAAGATCTTTGGTTGCCCGAATGTGGATTTTTCTCCCAAAAATGTCAAATTCGCTTCTTCGAGCCTTTGGAGCACCTTCTCGTAATCTTTCATATGATCCACGATGAACTTTCTACATCCATCCTTATCGTTCGATCTATCCTTCTTCTCATCTGAACATCCTTTTATTGGATATCATCCAAGAATTGCATGGTGACGCCCGGGATGCAATCCTTCAAGACCTTGTTCATGGCATTAACCATATGAGCCACCGAGTTCATTGCACCTTGAGGTAAGGTACACATCCGCACAAGCCCAATCGGAGTCCTCATGGTTGTAATGTCACGACTGTCGACCGCCAATTGGAATTGATCGTATCCAGAGTAGAGATCTCCAATGGAGTAGATGAACCAGCCCGCAAACGCCCCGGCAAATTCATCCACACTCGGACCGATTCCAGCATTCTGAATTGTAACCTTGTTGACGGGTTGAAGATCTTGGATGAATCACAACGATCCATTCTTCTTCGGCAATGTGAACCACCTATTAGAATAAGGACCATTCGACGGTTCCAGAATTCCCATATTCACCTTCTCCTTTAAGAGCTCGATTAGCTTCCATAAACAATATGTCTCGACTACTCACTACCTTTTTGTCTTCCATGAACACTATGACTCGACTACTCACTACCTTTTTGTCGACAAGATCGCATAGCCTATAGTTGATCTCATCCTTAGGAATATGCATGGTTTCGACTTATTGTTGATCTTTGACCTCTGATCCTTTGCTACATGCATATATACTAGGTATCCAAACACTTTCAAATGTTGGTAAGAGAGATTTTTACCTGAACATGCCCTTTGTGGAACATCACCTTTTAGAGGCACTACGGGAGATCTGTTGATCAGATAAATAACCGTGTACATCACCTCAACCCAATATGATTTCGGTAGATTTGCATGAGACCACGTGCTTCTCCCTCTCCATTATCATCCAATTCATCCTTTCTACAAAACCATTTAGCTCAGGGATCTTAGGTACTATGTATTCGACTTGAATACCTTGGGCCTTGCAATATTCTTTGAACTGTCTTCTATACTCACCACCGTTGTCAGTCTGAACAACCTTAAATTCTTTGAAGACTGACAACACCTGATCTTTCGACTTTAGCATGAAAGCCCACAACTGATGAATGTCACAAAGTACTGTCCACCACGAGCGATGCAGCATCCACGTAGCATACGTCCGTGTGGACCAGTTGTAGTGCACATTTTTTCCTCGGTGGTCTTGAGTGGAATGTTGCTTTTTTTTGCTTTTTGACTAGGCCGTTGATACACTTCTCCAAGTGCACTCCTTTTACTTTTGGAAGGAGTTTCTAGTTGCCTAAGATCTGCATTCCCTCTCACTCATATGGCCAAGCCTCTTATGCCATATCTCTCCATTTGAGTCGGTAGCCACATTCACTTCATCAATGCACAGTTTGGCTTGCATCATATACAATGTGCCCTGTTTCTAGGTTGTGGCCACTATGAGGTTCCCTTGACATAACTTCCATTTTCAATTTCGAAAGCTACCATTGTAGCCTTTATCGTCCAGTCTTCTAGTTGATATCAGATTCAGCCTGATATCAGGCATGTGTCGAACATCCTTCAAGGTCAGTTGACACTTCCAATGCTAGCTATCTTGCATTTTCCATTATCTCCCATGTTTACATAGCCATAGACACCGGTTGTGTAAGATTAGAAGCACTCATGAAAGAGAGAGATGGAACGACGCACCGGAGTTAATCACCCAAGTGCACTCTACATTTGCAAGATTTGCAGTTGCATGTTCACAAATGAAGAGAAGTTCTTAAATGAAGAGAAGTTCTTCTTTGCTCGTAGCGATAGCTGAAGTGGCCTTTTCTTATAAATCTTTCTAGGTTCAACATCATTTGAGACACCTTTGTCCTTCCTAAGGTGTCAACAGTACTTCTGAATGTTAGGATTGTAACCGGCCACAACTGGTTTCATGTATACAACTTTCTAACTATTTACATACATAGCCCACAAGGGCACATTTAGGCTATTTACAAATATAGTCTCCCAAATCGGTCATAAAGTCAATCCTTCGATTTTCGGTTTGCCCTAGTTATATTTATACTTATACAACTTTTTAACTATTTACATACATAGCCCACAAGGGCACATTTAGGCTATCTACAAATATAGTCTCCTGAATCGGTCATAAAGTCAATCCTTCGATTTTCGGTGTTCGATTTTGGTTTTAGTTTCAATTTCGGCCTCGGCCTCGGCCGAAATTCCCACTTGGTCTACCTAATTTGGTTCATTCTCTTCTTCCCATCTAGAGGGACCTGTTATCTAACACTAAAAGTGTCCAAACTATGGACAGTAGAAACATGTGAGCTTTCCTCCGACTGCTCGAAAGTTATGTCACATTCATTCACCTCTGATTGGGACAAGATGTTGTGTCGAACATCCCTCAGGATCAGCCGACAACCAGTCGACGTTGTCAGGCATACACTTCCTATGCCGACTATCCTCCATGTGCCATTGTCTCCCACCTTTACACTTCCATAGTCCAAAATTGTGTAGGACGAGAAGCACTCTCTCGAGGGAGTTATGTGAAAGGATGCATTGGAGTCAATCACCCACGTGCACTCTTGATTTCTAAGATTTGCACTTGCTTGCTCACAAATGAACATGAACTCCTCTTTGCTAGTAGCCACGGTTGAAGTGCCCTTTTCATCAAAAATCTTTCTAGGTTTGACATTATTTGAGACATCTTTGTCCTTGTCCAGGTTTTCCATAATAAAAGCATGTAGGTTGTTGAGCGGACAAGCTAAACCAGATCCGAATTGGTTGAACAAGCCAAAGCCAGATCAGAGTTCGAAACAGAGAACTAGATCGATGTCCGGAACCAAGAGCTGGATCGGAGAGATGGATCATACTGTAACCGGTAGGCTGTTAGAGACCTATGAATCTAGCCTAGTACATAGGCAAATTCCTTGGAGTTAGTGTTAGTCGCTTGTATGAGCATTGAAGTACTTGTCAGTACTTTTGTCAGTCCTTTTAAGGACTTGTATAAAAAGTGTTATGTAGGACATTGTATGTAGACAAAGTTTTATTAATTTGAATTAAGTTGTGTTCTGCTCTAACTCTGTCTCTCTCTTCTGTAACATTTCTATTAAACCTGTGTCTATATTATGTTGCTATCTGGCTAAGTTGGGTTCATCTACAAGCTTCTGCACATATTCTTTTACATGGTATCAGAGCGTGAGGGTTGAGAACCTCTACAACCGACGAGCGACTTCTGAAGAGAAACCCTAACACCGGGTAGAGAACAGAAAACAAAGGTTAAAATGGATAGAGGAATGGCTAGCTCGCTCTCGATGGAGAAGCTCGATAGATCCAACTATGAATCTTGGTCGTACAAGATGCACTAGTACCTACTCAGGCATGGTTACTGGAGTTATGTCAACGGATCTAACGATACGCCACTGGATGCGGTACACATGGATTTCCTAACATGGGAACAAGTAGCAAGTAGAGTTATCTACTGCATTGCATCTAGTGTCGGCGATCCGCTACTAAGCCATATCCAGGACACCAAGATGCCGAAGGAAGCTTGGGGAAACCTGAAGAAGGTCTTCGTTGCGACCACCAAGGCCCAGAAGCTACAACTCCGACAAAAGGACATGTCAGTGGCCGGCTACATGGCCCGAATTAAAGACATCTACAACTCAGTTGCCTTGAGGGCTTGGCGTCAAAGTTTGGAGCATTCTAGACGGCGGTTTGCAAAAGGGAGAATACGCCCTCGTTTTACGACTTACAATGGATACTCCTTGTAGAGGAGAACCACGCGGGTGCATCAATGAGCACACACATCGATAGCAGGATCTTGTACATGAAGGCGGATCGGCCCCATGGTTGTGGTAGATGAGGTGGATTGGCACGTGGTGGAAGTGGCCGACAAGAGCAAAATCGGATGCACAATGATGGTACAAGCAACAATTCCGAACCCTCCACAAGTAGGAGTCAAAGCGGTGCCGGAACCTGGCAAGAGAAGACCATAACGGAATTTTGGTACTGTGGCTGGAAGGGCAACAAGGAGAGCGAGTGCTGGAAAAAGCGTGCCAATTTGGACAAATCCGGATATGGCAAAGGCCAGTTGAGGAAACCAGTAAAGTTCGCACTAGGCGGATGGACCGAAAGGATTCAGTTCCTGAGATGGATCGGGCCCGACCTTTGTGATGAGGTATGGTATTTTGATCCGGAGCATCAAACCATATGACAAGGCACGCGGAGTGGTTTGATTATCTAGAAAAACAGGAAGAACCAAGGGTGGTCGAAACCGGAGATGACACCCCTCATACCATCGAGCACATCGGTGAGGTTCCCCTCAACCATGTCGGGTAGAAGCGATAGCTGATGAACATTCTGCACGTCCCAACAATCACAATGAATCTTGTGTCAGTTGGACAGATTGTTGACTAAGGGATGCAGGTCTGGTTCACACATGTCGGGTCCTTCATCGAAGAGGAGGGCAAGGTCATCGCGCAAGGGCGCCGAGACGGGAGCATGTTTATCCTCAAAACGAATGATGTTGGCACCTCTATGTTTGCAAAAGGGCAAAAGGTTGAGTCAGACATCGACCTGTGGCACAAGTAGATCGGCCACATCAACTTTCGGAAGCTTCATGAGCTACAATCGGAACACCTAGTTTCCGAACTACTGAAGTTCAGTGGCCGGAAAGGCCAAGTATGTGAAGCTTGCCAGCTTAGGAAGTAGCATAGGCTTCCGTTCCCGAATGAGAAGAATCGGAGCTGGAATCGGCTTGATTTCATCCATTTGGATGTGTGGGGACTGGCACAAAACATGAGCATCAGTGGGAGTCGGTATTTCGTCTCCTTCATCGACGATTTCACCCGATACACTTGGATCTATCTAATCGAGAAGAAAAGTGAAGTCTTCTCATGCTTCTGGTATTTGAAGAACCTTGTTGAACGCGAGACTAGAAGAAAGATCAAGTGTTTGACATTGGATGACGAAAAAGAGTACTTTTCTAGCCAAATCATGAGTTATCTGCAGACGAAAGGAATCTGACGGGAGTTCTCCTACAAATACACATTGGAGCAGAACGGCGTGGCCGAGCGTCGAAACAAAAGATTGGTTGAAGCGGCAAGGGCGATGCTTGAGGAGAAAAGCATCCCCAAGTTTTATCGGGCCAAAGCAATTTGGACAACCATCTATATCCAGAATCAGATATCTGCCTGAGAGGCAAAGGTTTAACCGTACGGACTGTATTTCGAGTGGAAGCCAAATTTGGCATGCATTCCGGTGTTCGGTAGCATGGTATATGTGCATGTATCGAAAGGAAATTGGAGGAACCTAGATGCGAAAGCCAAGAAGTGCATTCTTGTCAGTTACTCGGATGAACAGAAGGGTTATAAGTGCTATAACTCCCGATCAAAAGCGGTCCGAGTTAGCCGCGATGTCGTTTTCAACGAATCAGCATCTTGGTACTTCTCTGAACTTCAACCCGAGCCCGAACTGATTGTTGTTGATGATCTGGTGGAGTCCAGAATAGAGAGAAGCATCACGGAGTCCGAACAGCCGGATAGTCCGACTTTTCTCCGGATGAGTGGACCGAATCTAGACTAGTCAAGCCGGAGTGGTCAACTAGATGATGAGCCGACGACTAGCGAAGAATCAGTCGTGCTCTTCCCGCACAAGGAATCGAGGAAATGGCTCACGCACAAAGAAAAGGGGACGAAGAAGATGCGGGAATATGCCACTGGCAGAGACGAGTCAGATCGGAGTGAATATGACTCTGGAAAGAAAGAAGTCGAACCTTCGGGAATGATGTCTGAGCCAACCAAGAGGGCCTTGCAATTGGGAAATGCAAAGTTACTCCGATCCACCCACCAGAAAAACCTCATGAAAAGGTACGGGTACAATGAGTATATGGCGCATCATTATGCATACATGATGAAGGTGGCAGTTGTGCGTGAGCCGGAAAGCTACACAGAAGCAGCTAAGGACCCGAACTGGTAGAAGGCCATAAAGGAAGAGATGCACACACTCACGAAGAATGAGCTGCGGAACTTGGTTGACGTACCGACAGGAGTGGAGCCAATCAGTTGCCGGTGGATACACAAGGTTAAATACAACACTGACGGCACCATCAACCGGTATAAGGCCCAGCTAGTGGCAAAGGGCTACACGCAACAACATGGCATAAACTATGATGAGACGTTCACGCTAGTCGCAAAGATGATGACCGTCCGTGTCTTGCTTGCGGTGGCAGCGGCGAAGGGTGACAGGAACTACACGCTCTTGATGAACAACGCTTGGGCACAACCAAGCTTAGAATCAAACACACAAAACGAGAATGAATGCACGACACAATGGAGAGAAGAGTACACAGGATGTTTACGTGGAAAACCCAAACACGGGAAAAACCACGACAGTCCACTGATTGCTAACTATCACTATGAACAATATACAATAGATGAACACAAAGGCAACGACCTCTTGTTCACTGTCTTCGCCACATGCGGCGGTTACAACAGAGATACGAACTCTTCGTCTCTTTCTCTCGGAGAAAACACTGACCTTAAAAAACAACTTAAGGACATCGAGGTATCTCGAGAAGACAGTGAAATATCCTCTATAGAGGATATAAAGGACGAAATTAAAAAATTTAAAGAGGAAGTTAATAATAACATAGAGTTAGCTAAAATGGGTTGGGTAGATGTGGTTAAAAGAAACATTAAAAAAGGAATAAAAGATGAAAATATTGTTAATACCACCCTTGAAGAAGAGAAAATGCGTCAAGCCCGACGCTTAAATGTCCATGTCACTGGGCTCAAGGAAGCTGCATCCCCAAATGAGGATGCACAAACACTTGGGAAAATGTTAGGGTACACAGAGGCCCTACCTATCACCAAAGCATGGACAGTCGGGCGTGACACAACTAGGAAGAGAGCCTTAGTCCTTCAATTTAAAGACTTAGACTCTAGAATCACTTTCTTTAAGAAGAGACCAATCCTTTGAGGAATGGGTGGGGACCCCATCTATCTCGATGAAGACCTCACTAAGATGCAAATTGAGCATCGCAAGAGTTGTATGCCACGAGTTATGCAAGCTCGTAAAGAAGGCCATCGCGCCTTTTACCGAGACGAGCGAGTGATCATAAATGATCGCACTACTAATTGATGGCGTGTGGCCCATGTGACAGAAAATGCACTTAGGATGACCTTATGGAATTGTAATGGCGCACTCTGGGCACACCCCGGCCGCCTAGAGGAGATACTAAAGGTATCTGATATACTTTTCTTGGTAGAAACACATCAGAGCCCAAATAGAGGACTCCCACGGGTCGAAGGATTCCGTTGGGAGTCCGCTTTTAGACAAACCTCACGTCGACACACTATTAGGGGATCTGGAGGTGTCGCGATACTGTTTCGTAGAGAGCTACATAATAGGATAGAAATAATGAAGATAGACCCAAAAGCTCATTTTATGTGGGTGAAAGTCTCCACAAGCAAAGACCAGGCAGTATTTTTCGCCATTTGTTACTTTCCCCCAAAAGGATCCCGTTATAATATTGGTGGCTTGGCGAGATTAGTCGATGAAGGAATGCCACATGGGCCTTCTCCATACGAACCCCTATCAGATGACATAATCCGATATTCTTCCCAAGGAGAAGTATTTCTTGTAGGAGACTTCAATACGAGAACCCAATCCCGACAATGCACAGTATTTCAGATGAATAGAAACCTAGAAATGGTAAATGTCAATCCTTTAGACATAGGCACCACACGTAGATCAAAGGATCAAGGTGCGGACGCCACGAGCTTTGGCCATCATCTGCTCGAACTTGGCAGTCGGCACCGGATGGTCATATATAATGGTTTAGCTTAGTGGCCGGGCTCAGAAGAGCTCACATGTTTCCCACATGGAGGAGGGGAAAGCACAGTTGATTATCTAATAGGATGCCCTGAAGCTACCCACATGATTAACTCCTTCCGAGTGGCCCCATGCCCTATTGGCGCGGACCATAGTTTCTTATACTTCGACCTAAAATGTGATATCTCTAAGGTCACCAAGTCTAGTCAACCATGCCATCACACCACAATACATTTCACACATGAGCTCTCTGACATATACTCTCAACATGTTCAGGCCCATCTCCCCTCCCTTGATCACTCCCTACCGTTAGAAAGCCTTAGTACGAAACTCACACACATCCTTCACTCCGCAGCAGCTAGCAGTTTCCCATATACAAAACACTCAAATCAAGGTAGATCAGGATCAATGCCATAAAATAAATGGTATGATGAGGATTGTAGGGACTTACATAGACAACTTACAGTATTGAAACTCAATGGTAGTATTACCTCCATACAAGCTCGCAAAGAAATGCGCAAGATGACACGTCGTAAGAGACGAGCGTGGGAGGCATCCCAATATTGGGAACTCTACCATATGCTCATGAGTAGTGATTGCGCCACGGCATGGAAGAGACTACGGGAGCCAAGACCACAAACACCCATCGAAGATCCCGAAACTTGGCACACATATAGAAAGAGACTTTACCAAATCCCAAACCAACCACCCATTCCAATGCCTTCCACACCCCGGCCTACCACGAGGACACTTTTCACGACCTCTAGGGTCGTGAAGGTCATAAAGAAATTACAACATGGGAAGTCCATGGACCACACAGGATTGCGAGCAGAACACATTATATATGCAAGAGAGTGCCTAGCTCCCTTGCTAACTCTAATCTTCAATCGTGCCCTTGCGGAGTGTTTTCCACCACAGTGGACTATGAATACAGTGGCCCCCATACATAAAGGGTGGGACCCCATGGATCCAAATACATATAGGACCATTATGATAGGCCATACCCTTGCTAAGTTATATGGTGCAGTAATGGAAGCTGAGCTTAGCGACTATATGGAGTCCCTAAACCTTCGTGCACCTGAACAAGCTGGCTTTAGACGAGCCTTCTCCACTATTGATCATATCTTCACACTTAGATGCCTAATTGACCACACTTCTGCAAAGCCTTTGACATAGTCCCTAGAGAGCGGTTGTTTGATAGACTTAAAAGGTTGAGGATACCAGATGATATGGTATGGTCCATCTACGCACTATATGAACAAGTGTCCGGGTGTCTCCGATGCCCAGGTGGCCTATCTAATCGTTTCACTAGCACTATTGGTGTAAAACAAGGTTGCCCCCTATCACCGACGCTTTTTGGGATCTACATTGATGAGATCATAGATTTTATTGCTCGTGAGGGAGGCACCGGAGTGGTCCTTGGGGATACGTAGGTTCGTATCTTGCTCTATGCGGATGACATAGTTTGAATCCGAACACGACCTACAAAGGCACCTTAATTCCTTAGATGACTCTTGTGTACAACGAGGATTGGTAGTGAATCTAGGGAAAACGAAAGTCCTTATCTTCCACACATCGGCCCAAGTTAGAGCTAAGTGTCACTTAACTATCTCCCATAGCCCAGTCGAGGTGGTTGGATCATACGTCTATCTCGGAGTCACTTTTAGTGCCCACTCAGGTAAATTTTCGATGACACAGGCAGCGAAGGATAGACTCAGGAGAGGACATGCATCCCTCTCACTCCTAGAGAGACAATGCCACCAAGCACACTTTCAAGAGCCACGGACTAAAGGGTGACTCTTTGACTCATTAGTGACCCCCTCCCTCATGTATGCATCAGCGGTTTGGGCTCCAGGATTACCATCTTTCATGTGGACGCAATTAGAGAGACCATTGGTGATGATGCTATCACGCCAACTCCGAAGCAAATCGACTATACCACATGACATTATTAGGGCTGAGTTCACGTTGCCCCCAATGTTAGTAGAGGCACTTTTTCAACTTGTAGTCTTCATTCACAAGATACATAGCCAACCACATGATAGAATATCTCATCAAGCCTTTAAGACCTCTCGATCATTGTATGAGTCCGGCTATACTAGCTCATGGTATGGCATGATGGTGAGTTGGCTTCTTGGGAATGGTCTAGACATTAATAACCTACCTCCCCTTAGGTACAACCACACGAGTGATAACACTTTAATCTCTTATGAGGACCGCAATAAAGTAATACGCCAAGAAATATGGCAAATTTACACTCGGTGTAAATGGATCACCCCACTAGAGCCACTCCCATCTAAAATGTTGTACTATAAGAAACACTTCATGCACTTCTCTGAGTTAGGTTTTATCACGCGGCCAAAATATCTAGATGTATTCTTACCACATGCACTAAGGGTTGCCATTGGACAACTTAGAATATCATCTCACCAACTTGAGATTGAGAATGGTTGTACTAGTGGAGTCCCTAGGGAGGAAAGGATATGTAGGTTATGTCACATAGAGATAGAGGATGAGTACCACTTTACATGCAAGTGTCCAACCTATGCCGAGATAAGGGCAAAATACCAAGACATACTTGGTTCGTCTCCCACCCTCCCCAAACTATTAGATACTCTAGATATAAAGAAATTAGGCAAATACATTCTAGAGCTAAAACAACACAGAGAGAATAAGTTACAAAATGTTGACAATAATGTTGCTAATGATCACGAACATGTAACAAATGAAGTTTTTCAGGAACAAGGGGAGACAGCGAATGCCGACACACTTGCACCACTCGGCCTTTCCATTGTTGAGGCAGAAAACCAGAGAAGAACCAGACGTCCTCGGGTGCCGGGTTTCAAAGCAACTCAACGTGATGTGGAAGCAATATTGAAAATAAGGGAACGTGAGCTACACCGCCTAGAAGCCATGGCTAGGGCACTTTCTACATTGGAACCACGGGTCACACCCACATGAAGACCCTTTGACCCCCCACTTCTTTTCGAGAGGCTTGGGTGGAAATAAAATTAGGCTTAATGTATAGTCACTTTCGAGTATACTACGTATTGTACACTACTAAAACTCTTTTAGTTTAAGTTCTATTTTTTACTTAATTTTATTTTAGTTATGATGACTGGATAAATACTCTTTTGTCGTAAACCAATTGTCTCATGGGCCAAATTTGGCCTTAGAAGACGTTAATATATCTTTCTTTCTTTCTTTCTTTCTCTCTTTCTCTCTCTCTCTCTCTGTACACTGTTGCGCTCTAATCTTGTGCCAACAAGAATGAACAACAACAACACTACTAAGTTTGTCCTAAGCCATATTTATACTAATATGACTTTTCGGCTATTTACAAATATAGCCCCGATGGACTCTCAAAAACATATTTACGAATATGTCCCTTCATCTGGTGAGCACTTCTCACTAGGCCTTCACCATCCGGCTCTTTCCGGGTACTCGTCATCCGGTTCTCACCGGGTCTTCTGTTGCCGGGTATTCGTCATCCGGTTCTCACCGGGTCTTCTGTTGCCGGGTACTCGTCATCCGGTTTTCACCGGGTCTTCCGTTGCCGGGTACTCGTCATCCGGTTCTCATTGGGTCTTCCGTAGCCGAGTACTCCACATCCGGTTTTGGCCTCGGCCGAGTTTGCTCATCAGTACTGTTCTTCTCACTTCCCATCCGGAGGGACCTGTTTCCTAACAAAGGGGTGGCATCTACATCAAATGGATGTAAAAAACACATTCCTACAAGGTGATCTCGAGGAACAAGTCTTTATGGTTCAGCCCCCTGGATTTCAATCCGGAGTGAATACATTGGTTGTATGCCGATTGAAGAAGACCCTCTATGGACTCAAGGAAGCTCCGTGTGCTTGGAACAAGCGCGAAGATCATGCAGAGACTACATGAGATGGGTTTTGCTCCCTTGAAATCAGGCTCTTCACTTTTCATCAGGCAAGGTCGGAACGCCAGTACGAACTTGGACAAAATTGATCGCGTCAAATCCCAGCTTGTAGCATCATTCGAGATGAAGGATCTAGGAGACCTTCATTACTTCCCCGGGATCGAAGTGGTCTGCACCCTGGAAGGCGTACTGATCAGTCAACGCCACTATGTGTTGAGTATGCTCTTCAAATTCAGTATGACAAAATGCAAATCCATCTCGGAGCGTAAAGCTTTGCCCCGACTCTAGAAAGGCATGTGACTCGGAAAGGTTTCGATAGATAGTCGGAAGCCTTATATATTTGACCATTACCCGGCCGGACCTCAACTATTCGGTCAGGTTGATTTGTGAATTCATGGCGCATCCGACCGTGGAGCACCTTTAGTGTGTGCACCGAATTCTGAGATACATTAGTGGCACTAAGGACATGGGGTTACTATATCAGACCGGTGTAGCCGGACAACTTGTCGGCTATATGGATGCCGATTGGGCCGGAAATGCCGGTGACCGTAGGTCTACATCCGGATATGCGTTTTCACTTGGAAGCGTCATGGTCACCTGGAGTAGCAAGAAGCAACTGATAGTTGCAATTTCGAGCACGGAGGCCAAGTACCGAGGAGCGGTTGTTGCAACATGCGAAGCCATATGGTTCAAGAGGCTCCCAAAGGATCTGCAAGTGGAGGTATCCGATCCGACGGTGATCTATTGCGACAACCTTAGCGACATCTAATTGGCAAAGAACCCCGTCTTTCACTCCCAGACTAAGCACATCGAGGTGCACTATCACTTTGTCCGTGAGTGAGTTCTCTCCAATGAAGTGGAATTGCTACATGTTTCGACGGATCGGTAGGTGCCCAATATCTTCACCAAACCTCTCGGCTTAGACAAGTTGTGGCAATTTTCCGGTGCACTGGGTGTGTAGTACCTTGATATGCCGAACTTAAGGGGGAGGAAGGAAAGGAGGAATGAGGAAGACGACCGAAAGGCTGAGTCGGAAACCGATTTCGATTTCGGCCCGATTGAAGAAGTTGGAGTGCACAGGACAATTGAGAAAGCCAAGACCGGACGTAGGAGAGCCACGAGAGCGGAGAGCCCAAGCCGGAGCTAACCGAAAAAGGGGGAGGCAAAGCCAGAAAGACCGAGACATGGACATGGGCTGATGTCGTGAAGGGTCTGAAGGATGAAGACGAATCGGAGACAACCAATTCAAACAAGCGTTGGAACGAATTGGAAGCCACCGATTTTGAAGAGGAGCTCGATTCGGAGGAGTCAAATCAACTAAATGCCAAGCAGATAAAAGGGCAACAGAAGACGACGCCGACACGGAGGAACTGACGGGTTGAGTAGCACCGAAGTCGCAACAACAAAGGAGCTGAGAAGGGCCTTCTGAGCAAACAAGTCGACCGAAAAGGTCAAGGAGCGTGGAACCGGTCGGGTCGAGGAAAGCAGAACCGGACCGGACAAGAAGCGCGAGCAAGGTGGGAGAACGCCAAGAGGAGCTGGAGAGAAGAACCAGCTACCGCAGACACAGACACTACGATCCGACCTCAAGATTGAACTTGAGAGGGAGTGTTGAGTGGACAAGCTCAACCAAATCCGGATCGGCTGAACAAGACAAAGTCGGATCGGAGTCTGGAACCGAGAACCGGATCGGACTATAACTGGTAGGCCGTTAGAGGCCTACAAATCTAGCCTAGTACATAGGCAGAATCCTTGGAGTCAGTGTTAGTCGCTCATATGAGCATTGAAGTACTTGTCGGTACTTTTATCGGTCCTTTTAAGGACTTGTATAAAAAGTGTGATGTAGGACATTGTATGTTGACAGAGTGTTATTATTTTGAATTAAGTTGTGCTCTGCTCCAACTTTGTCTCTCTCTCTCTTGTGTAAGGTTTCCATTAAACCTGTGTCTATATTGTGTTGCTATCCGATTAAGCAGGTTTCATCAACAAGCTTCCTCACATTTTCTTTTACATAAGCTTACCCCTAAACTTGAACCTCGGATGGGACTTCCTTGTTCCTTCCTCTGCCAAAATGTTGTGTCATGTTCACCTCCGATTGGGACAAGACACCCTTTTTCTTCCTTCTTGTCTCCTTGTTCAAGATGCTTGTCTTTACACTTGTAGAGACAGGTTCTCTTCTTGACACGAGGTTCTGAGAGTCACCACCATGTTCTCCTAGCTATCCGGCAGGGTATACATGAGTAGAAGGTCTTGCATAGCATCCTAAAGGGGAAACTTGGATACAACAAGTTGATTTACAAGCCCCATGAATGTGTTGATGTGCACTAATATGTTGGCTCCGTCTTTGTACTTCAGTCTCACGATTTTTTTGAATCTTCGAGGTTTTGTTGAGTGCATTCTTCCTCTTGTACAACCCTGATAGTTTGTGCCACATCTCGTAGGTATTAATGTCGTTAGGCACATGCTAAAGGACATGCACATCTACACACCATTCGATGGTGGCCACAACCTTCCTATTTAGGAGTTTCCATTCAGACTCTAACACCCTAGTGGGTATTTCTTTTCTGTCTATGAGCTTGTACAAATCTTTGACTATGAGAAGATCTTCCAGCTTGATATTCCGGTCAGCGTAGTTGTGTGAGTTCAGGACCATCATTCCTGGGAAGCCACTCACCTCCTTCCGTTTTGCACCTTAGAGCTCTGATACGAATTTGATAGGATGGGACCGTAGATCTATGAGAAAGACAAACAGAAATAGGCAGTGTGAAAACAGAAAATGTACACGGAATGCACAATACACAATATTTAATGTGGAAACCCTAAACAGGGAAAACCACGGGTAACAGAGGAACACTATATCAGAGGTATACAAAGGGAACAAATTATAACACTCTCAGTACAGGGTGTATCATCCACACAGGGCTCTTGGCATTTACTATCACACAACTATGGTGTCGCTCACACACATTGTCATTCTGGCTCTTTGTTACGCTCTATACATCCATCATCATCATAATGTTTTACCTAGGTGTATTTATACTCATACAGAGTATGGGCTATTTACAAATATAGATGCTATTATGATTATTATTATTAATCTTAGCTAATCAACCGACTGATCAACTAGTCGATTCAATTAGCCGACTCCTATGTTGACTGTCCAACCGGCCCGACTAGTCGGCCTTGTCTTCGACTTGGATCATCTATTTCCCTATGTTGTCGAATCTCCACATCAACTCTTTCTTGTCTTCAACTCTTGTCTCTTCCTTGACCTGACTAATTGGTTATTCCTTGTCTTTAACAGTCGGCTCTTCTTTGGCCTGACTAGTCGACTATTCCTTGTCTTCCATTGTCTACTCTTCCTTGGCCTAACTAGTCGGTTATTCCTTGTATTCAACTGTGAGCTCTTCCTTGGCCTGACCAGTCAGCTCCTCCCATAGGCAAGACATGTTTCTGATTGTTAGTAATAACCAACAGGGAGAAAGGCAATCCAGTGGACAACCAAGTGTGAAATGGCGACAACCATGATGTAAAACCTATATAAACCACATTGTGGTGTCTTGGAAAGGGTTCTTCCATTTGCAAGATCTCCTAAGTGATTAGTGATAGTGTTTAGTAGATAAACACCAATATCTATCCCTTGTTGGTGCTAGACCTCTTAGTAAGAGGGTTTAATAAACATATCCTTGGTTTCTATTTGCGTAAGTGAGTGAGTACGAGATTGTGAGATTGATATAAGCGCTAATCATGTGTAATCATTAAGTGTGTTTGAGGCTTGAGGGTATTTGACAACTACCCCCACCCGGTTCACCACCAAGAGGGGCGACGTTGGTTTCAACTCCGCAAACGACATCCACGGAAGGTACAACTTCATTGATATATAAGAATGTTTTCCCTGAGGTGCAAGGATCCTACACAACCGAAATTTTCGAAAAGTTACGAGCATGTGTGTGAAATGTGAACAAGACTATCAGGGACTTTAACCAAAGAGGATGGATCATGGACCTCCATCATTGAAACCATGGATTTATGAATGTAGGTTTGCTCGTGTGGTTTTTGACTATGTATTCATATGTAAAATTTATCTATAGAAATTCAAATACTTTGAAGGTGGAATGTCCGAATCTTTCCATCCAAGAAAACAACTTTATGACACATTAGGGCCCTACATACTGATATTATTATTTTATTCTCTATCTAGATGTTGGTGGAGGAGAACGTTAGACGAAGAGAGCATTGTTAGAGAATTATGTTCAATGCTTCACGTTAGGTTCGCCAAATTTGTTGCATCGGTCGCAAAAGTCACCTTAATCACCAAGATTTAAATAAAGGGAAGATTGTTGGGACATTATCCGGAATGGAGGCCGAAGAAGATGAATTGGTCAATATTTGTACAATGATGAATTGGTCAATATTTGTACAATGAGTCTCAACTCACTTTCCAATCGGTTAGGTGCACTTTGTTTCTTTATCAATTGAGTCATCTATAGTTTTTGAAAAAGGTGTATTCTACTTTTAAAAATACGTTTTAGAATACTCTAAAGTATTTTACACGTACCCTTCATTTTAGAGCTACCATTTTATAATTTTTCATGTCATTTGAAAAATGTTTAAAAGAATTTTAATTATCTTTTGTGAAAAAAAAGTTTTAAATTGAAGAAGTATTTAACATATTTTACACACGTAGAACGTATTTCAAGTATCCTGCATGTCATAGTCTAAGTATTTAACTTATTTTATATCCGTACTCCAAACATTTAAAAAAAAAAGCTAGAGTACTTTGCATACGTATTCTACATGGATTGATTGGCATTACCAAAATGCCATGAAAGAAGCATCCAAAATTTATGAGTGACAACCTCGACTCACATTTTTGGTTCTTTAGAATTTATAGTGTTTTTGTCTTTAATTTGGGGGAAATAGTTTTCAAGCATCTTGACCAGATGATCTGGTAGGGAGAATGTCATCCACTCAATGTCTTTATCTGTTTTGGGCTAATGATTTGTACTGCATGTGGTTGCCTAATCTTTGGGAGAGCAAGTCCTTCTTCTCCTCCCCAAGTTTTCATTCGATCCGTCTAGACAGACACACCATTGATAGGGGATGCTTAGTCTGCACTTAGCCATGGAAACTAAGCATTCTTCTTCTTCTTCTTCTTCTTCTTCTTCTTCTCATTATTATTGTGCAGATCAGCTCCTGACTTTCATCACCGCCATAGCATGCTTACTACTTGAGGCTTTCCTACTCACAACTATTCATGTTGCAGCCGGGCTTAATTTCTTCCCTTCCTCGAACATCGATGGCGATCTCTTCTCTTACTATGTATACAATTCCGACCCCTTTATTTACAGCGATTTCCATATCCCTCAGGTGTAGAATGTCATCCACTCAATGTCTTTATCTGTTTTGGGCTAATCATTTTAATCTGTGGAAAAGCAAGTCCTTCCTCTTCTCCCCAAGTATTCATTGGATCCGTCTAGACAGACACACACCATTGATAGGGGATGCTTACACTGCACTCAGCCATGGAAACTAAGCATTCTTCTTCTTCTTCTTCTTCTTACTTTTATTGTGGAGAGCAGCTCCTGACTTTCATCACCGCCATAGCATGCTTCCTACTCACAACTATTCATGTTGCTGCCGACAGCACACACGAGAATTATTACCTCCCTTCCTCTAACGTCGATGGAAATCTCTTCTCCGACCCCTTTATTTACAGCGATTTCCATATGGTAGAATTCTCCACATCCGCGATTCTCTCCTGCAACAACGACTCCCTTCTAGAAGCATTGAGTAGGCAGGAGAGGCTGTACGGTCGACCAGCTTACATTTCTTCGCCCTTTTACTTCTTCCAGCTCTACTTCGTTATCAACGCGGATGAGTTCTGCAATGCGAGCACCCCTTTCTACTACCTCTGTCTCGTCCTCGTTAATCGTGACCCCAATATGGACTCGAAAGTCGTGTGGACGGCCAACGTGGGCAGCCCTGTGGGCGAGAACGCCTGCCTCCAACTCAGTCCTGACGATAGCAATCTCAAGCTCGTGGATTACGACAGGAACGGATCTGTCGTGTGGCAGACGAATACGCCCGGTTTTACCAATGCATCCCTTACCATCACGTATGAGGGAAACCTCGTCCTCTTCACTAACACCACAGGTCCTAGCGACTCTACTCTGAAACAGCACATACTCTGGCAATCATACGATCATCCCACCGACACGCTCATGGTGCTGCAAGCCCTTCGACCCGGGATGAAACTCACAGCCGCCTCCACCTCGGAATCAGGCAATACCAACAAAACGGCCCGCCACACGATAGCCATTGAAAACGGGACCCTTACACTCTACACCAAGATTCAATACGAAGCCTTAAATAACAATACCTCTAAGAGTACTGCAGATTACAGCGGATATGGGTATCCTTATTTGGTTTGGTCTCTCAATGGTACACAGGAAATGGATCATGCAGCAGCAGCGGCATTGTGCTGGTATCCGGATCATAACAGCAGCCTCCAATTGGATATTGTTCCATCAGCAATCAACGGGTTAGTCATAATTTGTATTCAGTTCCTTCCAGATTCCAAATATTTATAGTAGCTACAATCTCATTCCTATAAAGATTTGGACATGATGTTTAATCAACCTCATACAGTTCAGAAGTAATTTCCATATACAACCAAATCTCGGCAGATGCTTGCAGTAGGCAAGCCAAACAATCCGCATCTATTAAATTGGAGGGTCACAGCATCAACATAACATATGCCACATTGCTCAGGCTGGAGAGTGATGGGGATCTTCATGCATACGCAAAGACTGGACAATTCGCAATTCTCTCCAGAACCAGCCATAAAAATCCATGCCAATTCCCTCTCTTCTGCGGATTCTATGGTGTATGTGACAAAGAGAAGCAAAATTGCACACAGAATTGTGGCGGGTCGAATGAATTAGAGCTTCAGGATTCCAAAAAGAACGCCAAATTAGGCTGCAGGTTCAAGGTGGGAGATGGCAGATGGGAACCGTACCCTTCTTCTTGTGGCCATGGATCTAATCATAAGAAACCGAATGCTTCAATGATAGCAGGGGCCAGCTACTTCTCCAATGCTTTCCTCACTCCCAACCACACTGGAATCGATGCTCAAGGCTGCTGGAAAAATTATTGTAAGGACAACTGCGCTTGCACGGCGGCATTCTGGGAGTCAAAACCGAATGGTTCTGGTTCTTGTTTCCTCATCCAGGGTCCCGTAGCTACCATCATATTCAACGCTTCTGCAACTAAGGACGAATTCATGGGATACTTGAAATTCATGGAGAACGCAACAAAACCTTCTCTAACCAAACCCATCGCAATACGAGTATCATTAGGTGTCTTTGTGCTTATCATCGTCGTATTCATGGGTGTAGGATATGTGCACAGGATACAAAGATTAAAGGCCAGACAACTGGAAGATTATGAGATCGAAAATGAGCTTCTCGGTGTCTCACTTCTGGGCTCGAAGCCCCGTCGATTCACATGGAAGGAGATGCACGAATACACGTGTGGTTTCTCGGACCCTCTTGGGGGTGGTGGTTTTGGCAATGTCTTCCGAGGAGCTATGGACGATGGCACGCCCGTAGCCGTGAAGCAACTCATCGATGGAAGTCACCAAGGTAGAAAAGAGTTCATGGCCGAGGTCTCAATTCTGGGCCGGACTCACCATCTTCAACTTGTTCGATTGGTTGGCTTCTGCCTGGAAGGTGCCACACACAAGCTCCTCGTGTATGAATACATGGAAAATGGTTCTTTGGATGGTTGGATCTTCAGTAAAACACCCAAATTAACTCCACAATCCCAGGAGATTAAAACTGATAAAAACTGTAGACCGATCTTGTCGTGGGAGCACAGGTTCGACATAGCGCTGGGTACCGCAAAAGGCTTGGCCTACTTGCACGAAGAATGTGAGGACAGAATCATACACATGGATCTCAAGCCGCAGAATATACTCTTGGGAGCCGATTTCTTCCCTAAGATATCAGATTTCGGGATGTCTCGGAGGGTGCTACGAGACCAACAGAGTGCGGTGGTGACGATGATGAGGGGAACCCCAGGGTACTTGGCGCCCGAGTGGCTAACAGAGGGTGCCATCACGGAGAAGTGTGATGTGTACAGCTACGGGATTATGTTGCTGGAGATTGTGAGTGGGAGTAGAGTGAAAGATTGGAGGGCATTGAGGCAGAGGCTGGAGATGAGACCCAATCGTGGAGAGGGTGTGATGGAGCTGGTGGATGAAAGGCTCATGAACTACGGAATGGGTGCAAAGATCTACGATGAGGAGCAAGCTATGAGGATGGTGGATGTGGCCATGTTATGTGTGCAAAGCAATCCGAGGAGCCGGCCGAGCATGAGTAGTGTGGTGCAGATGCTGGACGGGAAGGTGGGGGTCATACCCCATGCTCCCATCGATGATTATGAACAGATGGGGCTCTTTCCAAGTGAGAAGATCATTACAAGGAGGAAGCTTGGGCTAGAAGAGCTAGAACAGGACAGCCATCAATGGGCAGCCGATGCAGAGTCTTGGAAATCCAGAGGCAACTCAACAGTGACAAGTAAGTCGAGGAAATCCATTTTGAGTACCAAGACATCATATAAATATATGGAAATCTCGAGGTCAGAGGAATACATGGACACACGCTAGCTCACTCATCGTTTATATAAAAAGAACAAGAAGAAAAACATGTGATTCTGATGGACTATTCAATAACACTCATGGTATTTCTCATGTATAATAAAAATTGTAAAAAACTTGTTGCAATATTTGTTGTGGAAGTGTGCCCCTCATGGGGGAAAATGGTTGGCTCACTGAAAGTGGGCCGACTGGTAGGATTCAGTCGAGAGGCCGAATGAGGACAAGCTTGTTGGATCAGACAGCGAGGCTGAATAAGTTCCAACTAGTCGGATTTGGCCAAGAGGCCGAATGAGGGTTGGTTCGCCGGATTTGGCTGAGAGGTGGAAAATATACATATACATACATACATACATACATACATACATACATATATATATATATATATATATAGAGAGAGAGAGAGAGAGAGAGAGAGAGAGAGAGAGAGAGAGAGAGAAATAAGTTAGGGTTACTTACGTTATCTCTATGTGTGAGAGGTAGAAGAGTAGTGAGCAGAGACTGGAGAGTAAGGTAGAGACGAAAGAGAGAGAGAGAGAGAGAGACAAAGAGCATAGAGAAGTGCAGAGAGTTGTGAAAGAGGCATACAGAAAGAAAGTAGGGTTTGGTGGACTTGTTGAAACCTCGGTTGTGGTTTCAGGTGATGATTTTGGAGTACACCTATACTTGAACATGTTCTATCATTTGATGTACTACTATTGTGGTAGCTTTGCCTACACTATAGTATTGTCGTATTGTCTTGAGATTTGTATTGTGGTTCTCCTTGGTTTTAGGGTTTCCATGTAAATCGTGTGTATTTGTACTTGTGTTTGTGTCTAAGATTGTTTATATTTGTTTATCTCTTATTGTAAAAATTGATACAGATATTGCTCGGCCACAACCGAGTCTCAATCACACAATGGAAAAACTCAAATAGAGACAAAATAGATTGATGCACTTACACGCAATATTAAGACGACACAGGATGTTAACGTGGAAAACCTCAAAAGGTAAAAACCACGGGAGCCACCAGATGCCAAATCAAATCACTATATGAGAGAGGAATACAACTTGAGACTCGCAGGCACTGACCTCATGCTTTGTAGCTTCGCTAACGTGGTTACAACAAACAGCCCTTTCTGTTGTCTTTCTATCTATCTCTCCTCACTCTGTACACAACAACACTCAACTAGAATAATACACCATGATTACATTTAGTTGCCCTAGTTATATTTATACTCATATAGCTTTTCGGGCTATTTACAAGTATGGCCTCAATGGCACATAGGAACATATTTACCAATATATCTGTCCTCTTGTTCACCCCGAATCCGGCCGAATACCTTCCGAATGAATCCAGTCTAGTTCCTTCCTCTGACTCGACTGATCCGGCTCGTTCGGTTCTCATCAGGATCCCATTCGGAGGGACTAGTTTCCCAACAATCTCCCCCTTCACTCCGGCATGGGATCTCTCATCAATCCGATCTGTCTCCTGCACGCGTCATGTTTGTTGGCTGACAACACCTTGGTACACATATCCAATCTGTACTGCTCCATGTGGATCTTCACCAGAGTGAATACTTGTTCTTCTACTCTCTACCGAAGCAAGTGATATATGTGCTAGATGTGCTTCATCCTAGAGCGATAGGTCGCGTTCTTAGCAAGGTGGATGTTGCTTTGACTGTCGTAGTAGAGCCGGAATTCCACTTGTCAGATCCCTACGTTTCGAATGAAGTCCTTCATCTAGATTACCTCCTTGCTAGCTTCCACGGTTGCCATGTAGACCGACTGATATCTGCATCAGCTGACATGTCTGAATTGGTGAATCCTGCAAGTTGGGGTTTACTTGAACTGAATCGGATGCACAAGCTCGAGGTGCCTTTTAGGTACCGAATTGCCCAATGCTCTCTTCCCGGATTGCTCATAAATCAGTTGGCCACTCCGGCTGCGTATCTGGTATCCGGTCATGTATACAACATCACGTACATGGGGCTTCCAACTACAGAGGCATATGGTATTTTTATCATTTCTGACTTCTCTGCCTTTGTCTTCAGGGCTCTGCTTTTCAAATAGTTTGCAATTTTTTGGAAGTGTAGACCTGACTAGCTTAACATTCAACATGTTGAACCTTTGATGCACCTCTGTCACATACTTTTCTTGTGATAGCCTCAATAGCTTCTTTGTCCAGTCTCGGATTATATGCATCCCTAGGATCTGTCTCACCAGACCCATATCCCTCATTGAGAAGGACCGACTCAAGGCCTTCTTCAGCATTCCGATTTTGATATGGTCCCGTCTGACGATCAACATGTCATCCACATACAACAAGAGTATCAAGAAGTCTCCTCCATCAAACTTCTTCACAAACACACAGTGATCAGCCAATGTCTTGTGGTGAAATTTCCAGTACCATTGCCCGGGAGCTTGCTTCAGTCCGTATAGGCTCTTCTTCAACCAACAAACTAGGTTCTCCTTCCTTTTCTTGACAAATCCCTCTGGTTGTTGCATGTAAATCTCCTCCTCGAGGTCCCCGTGAAGGAACGACTTCTGAACATCTAGTTGCTTGACCTCAAGGCTCTCCGGTATGCTCAACACAGTTTGGATAGATGTCACTTTCACTAGAGGTAAGGATTTCATCGGAATCCACTCATTTCTTTTGTTGGAAGCCCTTTACCACAATGCAGGCTTTGTGCCTTGGTGGATTTCTAATGTCTCCTATGCCGACAATTCGGCATGCTCCTTCATTCTCCATCCTCACACAACCGTGATCTCTAGCTTTGTAGGATGCGAAGCACTTCCAGTCGGGGGTGAGATGGAATGATGCTCCAGAGTTGACCACCCATGGCATTTCGTTGTTGACAAGGTGTAGCTCGCTCTCCTCGGTGTTTAGCAGTAGTTCTTCCTCATTTGTTGCAATAGCCGACGTTCCTTTTCGATCTGAACTATTTCGGTCCGCACTCTTCTTCAAGTCAGCATTGTCGACTCCTTTCTCTTCTAGTAGTGTCAGCAATTCTTCTGTAACTGTCCTGGCTTCACATACTAGAAGCACGTGGACCTCCCCCTTGACTTAGACCTCATTCACGATTTGTCCCGGTTTTGGGGAAATCGATTCCGGCCTCTTCCTTGGTATGCATCAGTTTCGGTAACTAGGGCTTTTGAGTCATAGGTCACTTCCTTGTCTTTCCGACGAGACTCTTCATCCAACAAGCTTGATTTTACTCTCACTAGGGATAGGTGTTTACCTTCCGGCCCGGCATTGCCCAAAGTGACAACTAATGTCTCCTAGCTATCCGGGAGAGAACCGAGTAGCAACAACACAATTACCTCCTCAGCTAGAGGTACTTCCAAAGAGGTTGTCGGATATATGAGCCCTTGGAAGGGATTCATGTGCTCCACCATATTGAAGCCGTCTTGATATCCGAGTCTCACTAACTGCCGGAATACTGAAACTCGATTTATGACATTCTTGTTCTAAAAGGTGATGCCTATCTTCTCGGAGAGTTCATGAGCCCAGGTCTCTTCGTTGAAATTCTTGTACAAGCTCATGTCGATGAAGCATCTTATGTATGCCGTCGTCTTCAGGTGCATCACCTCCGTGGTCACGACATCGATCTCAAAAGGTAAAAACCACAGGAGCCACAAGACTCCAAACCAATTCACTATATGAGAGAGGAATACAAATTGAGACTCGTAGGCACCGACCTCAAGCTCTGTAGCTTTGCTAACATAGTTACAATAGAGAATACTTTCTGTTGTCTTTGTCTTTCTCTCTCTCTCTCCCCGCACTCTATACAAGAGCAACACTCAACTAGAATAATACAAGATGATTACATTTAGTTTCCCTAGTTATATTTATACTCATATAAATTTTCGGGCCATTTACAAGTATGGCCTCAATGGCACATAGGAACATATTTACCAATATGTCTCTCCTCTTATTCACCCCGTATCCAGCCCGATACTTGTTGGCCGGTGGCCCGAGTATGAAGTACAAGAGGGGACGAGTGAGATTTGGATATTAAAATTAGTATTAGTTATTAATTAGTAAAAATTATAATAGGAATGGGCGGATCCGGAATAGTTGTACCGATTTGGACCCGGACCGATTCGTAGCTGATTGCCAGTTTGGCATCGTTTTGTAAACAGAACCAGATGCCTATAAAAGGATTCGAAGAACGATGTATTGAGGGACAGAATTAATATATGAAAATTTGTTTTAAACTATTTGTGCATCTGTTCATTTACATTCTGTGTTTGTTGTTATATCTTACGTGTGTAATGAATCTGTATGCTATTGTCAATATGGAACCAATTCGGAAGTATTCGGATAAGAGCTAGATCAGAGTCGGAGTATTACCCCATAACCACCCTTTGGTGAAGTGATCCAGAAAGGACACCCTGTATTAGTGGCTAGTCCAGCCCAAGATTTACATAGTTTTGGTGACCACGATTCCTACAGTGAGCAAAGAACAGTGGGGGAATGGATGACTAGATCAACAAACGACCCAGTTGCCAAATGACGAAGAAGACTAACCGAGAGACTGCAAAAGCAGGAGGCTTACCAGTAGGTGGCCGAGGAGATCCCATCGAACCGGTCTTTTTCCAGAGTGATTTGGCGGGTCATTAAGGAGAAGTTTGAGAAGTTTGCATGAAGTAGAATCCATATTGCAAACCCTTGCCATAGGCGACGGGGAATCGGAAACATTTTCCGCCTTTGAATCAGATTCAAATGGTGAGCACAGTGGTCACTTAAATTATCGAAGCAGTCCCCGGAAGGCTCGGAGGACAATGATTCGGACCACATACCGACACTGGAGTCGAAAACAACACTACCGACACCGCTGCCAACGAAATAAATACGGACCAACAAGCAGAGGAAACGGCTGAGCAGGTACCGACGCCACCGTACCAACAATTGGAGACTCAGGATGATAGGGTACTAACGCTATCACACTAGCAATCGGGAACTTAGGAGGACCGGGTAATGACGCCACCTCCAACACGACAAATAGACGACGACACCATGCCGTACCCATAGCCAAAGTACCAGGACGACCCAAATGCAGAGGCACATGTCTATGCCTTCTTACAGACATGGGAAGCAAACCATGTCTCGCAAAGATTGATGAATGTAGAGGCCGAACGTTCCAAAATCGTGGCGTTCGGTATGACCTTGGAAGGGCCGGCAACACAGTGGCATGCGAAACACCTTCCAGGCAGCTTTGCCACATTCCAAGCTCTAAGGGACAAATTTCTACGATTATTCCATAGAAAAGTTGAGCAAAGGGAACTGTTTAGTTAGTTCGACACAACATACAAGGAACCGAATGAAACGGTCCCACAATTTGTCATCCAGTTCCAAATGTTGCATAGCCAGTTGACAAGAGCACCTCCAGAAGATGAGGCGAAGGCGGTCTTTTTAACAACACTCTAGGAACCCCTCCGAACAATGTGTGCGGTACTAGATTTCCGGACCAACACTATGAATCAAGTTATTGACCGGGTGTTAGAAATGGATAAAATTAGCACTTTATTGTCGATGGGAGCACTCCAACGAGCGTTTCCAAAAGAGGAGGATCTCTGGTTCCGACAGGCGATCCAATGCACTACGTGCTTGAACCAAGGACACTCCACTCTAGAATGCACAATGAGGACTCAATGCATGTTATGCCACTCCTGATCACACACGAGTGACTTGTGCAAGTATAATTTGTTAAACCGGTGTCGTGAAGAAAACCGTCCACGAGCGGAATCGGTGCACCGGAGCGTAGAAACCGACTCTTCATGCACGTGCGCCTTAAGTTGTACATAGGAGATCCTAGGTAGATTCGGTAGGTAGGAAGTAAAGGGGAAACGGCTCCTTCCTTACCTATAAAAGGAGGGAGACGAGGAGGGGCGAAGGATCGCGGAGAGTCGAGGACGAAGTGTTGTCGGTTCGTGGGCGAAGGCTTCTCTCTCTCTCTGGTTCGCAAACTCCATAGCTTCCCTCTGTGCAGGTTTCCGGAGGCTCGCGCTGCTCTGAGGAATGCCCGAGTGCTTCCGGCAGCACCTCCAACCTGCTCCTGTCTTTCTGTGCGTTTACGAACAGGCATCGGCATCTGTTCGCCGGCCTGTTCGGTTGTAACCGACTTCGTGTTTTTGTTGCTTCCATGTTCTTGTTGTTGTCTTGTTAATATATACATACATTCGTGTCTTTCTGTGTCGTTGTCCCACTTGCGTCTTTGCGTCGAAGGGTCGTGTCCCTGTGGATCTACGCTCGCACGTAGAGGGATTCTTCCCCTCCTCTCTTGCTCTTTGGTACAGGACCCCCGAGGTTCCGCCTCATTCCACGCATCCGCGAGGAATACCTCGACATCTTGGTGAACCCGACGTGAAGGAGGCGGCAGAAAAGCAGAAGATGAAAGGGTCGGATCTTGCGGAGGCCATGGCTTCGGCCGTGGATCGGATATTGAGCGCACGCGAGGGCTCTGACGCCCTCAACAGAGCCATTGAGGCGGTCGTCGGTACGATCGGCCGGTTCAGTGGAATGGATGCCACGAAGTATTTGGCGTCCTACGGGACGGAAATGCTGATGCGGGATATTCCGGAAGAGAGCCGTCTTGCCGGGTTTCCTCGAGTGGCGATGCTGAGCATCCATGCGGAGGTGCTCGAGGTGCGGGCGGAGAGCCGTACCTGGGAGGAGTTCGAAGGCCGACTCCTGGAAAAATACGGGTTGGACGACGCGCTCCGGCTTTCGAAACGAGACTTCATGGAATGGGCGGAGTCCCCTGGCAAGGGAAGAAATGCGTCGGCACTCCTCCGGGAGTTCGAAGAACGCTTTGTGCGCCTTTCGGCGCTTGACCGAACCGTTCTAGATACGAAGACGAGCGGGACCGGGATCAAGTCGGCTCCTTGCTGGAAACCGAAGACGGGCTGACAACCGACTGGGCTGCGGTTAAGAGAGTATGTGGCCGTTTTGACAAACGGCGAGAATGGGCTGACAATGGGGCGGCCGGTGCGGGCTCTATTACAGCAAGGAGGCTTGAACCGGCACCGCAAGTGCGAAGGGAAGAAACCCGGGAATGGCTCGAAACCGGTCCGGCTTCGACCGGCATGGTCAGTGGCTCGTTCGGAGGAGCAGCGCTAGAGGAGTTGACGCGGGCGATAAAGGATCTCCAGATCGCCCAGACTCGAAGGGAAGGCGGTGAACTGGCTCGTGACCGACGGCCAGCAGTAGGGAACAGGTGCAAGTGGTACGACGAGGTCGGCCACATCCGGAAGGACTGCGGCGATTTCGCAGAAGCGTTGAGGAACCGGGTGGTGTACCTGTGGGAAGGCCGGGTGCATGCCGGCGATACCAGAAGGGCCCTAAACCGAAACGACGGGCGAGGAGGTATGAAGAGACTGATGGAAGAGGCAGCGGCCCGGCACGTGGAGGCCATCCACTACTCGGCGTCGGCCGGCATTCGGGTCGGAGGCATCGAGGCTCGAAAGGAGGGCAAAGACGGATTCTGGTCGGCAATGCTAGAAGGTCTTGCCGGCGCACGGCTGAAGAAAGATGAAACGGACCGTGCTGAGAGACGGGTCCGAGAAATAACCGGGTGGAGCGATCCGGTCGAGGAGAAGACGGGCTCCGTAGAAGCCGCCTGCCGGAACTACGAGGCTCTGGTAGAAGACAAGCGAGTGGGGAAAGCCGGAGCGGCAGGGCCTTCACAACGGTACGAGACCCGATTCGGGAAACGACGGAACGATGCCGGCGGGTCCAGCTCGCAAGATAACCCCAGGAAGGGCGGATACCGACTGGGGACGGAAATAGAAAGGACTACGGACCTACGGAAGGTCCTAGAGGAACGGATCCTCGACAGCAAAGTGGAGCTGTCATTGCGAGAGGTGCTAGGGATCGCCAAGAAGGAATTCCACGACTCCATTGTGGACCTGGTGAAACGGAAGAGGCTGTCGACGGAGACGGAACCGGAAAGACTGGTGGAGGTGCGGACGACGCACATCGACGACATGGCGATGGAAGATGAGTGGGCGGAGAGCCACTATTAGAGGCCGCACTGGGCCCGAGCGACCACGGAGACCCCGGTAAAGATCGGAGAGGTTCAAGAACCGGTGGTGGCACTGATGGACCACGGTTCGGAAATAAACCTGATGTCCATGGACTTCTATAAGAAGGGAAAGTGGCCGATCAACACCAAGCACGGGTGGAAGATACGGGCGGCGACGCGCGCCACCGAGGAACTGCACGGGGCCTGCCCGAACGTGCGAGTCAAGATCGGCGACGTCGAGATTAACCAGCACTTCTTCGTACAGGAGACGTCCTCGCACCCGGTCATATTAGGTGAACCATACATCACGGCGGCGCGGATGGAAACCAAAGTGCTGGACAACGGGTCGGCCTACGCGAGGGTCAAAAGCCAGGTCGGGCGCCATTCGGTCCAATTTCTGATAGTGCGGCCGAACCACGAGAGAAACCGTGAATCCCTCGGTGGCGAGAATCGGGAGGATTTTTAGAGAGGGCTGCCAAGGCGTGGGGCTGAGATAGCCCGGACACTCGGAAAGGACCCCACGACTGTACGATAGGTAGGAGATTTTGCTTCTCCAACAACGGAGGGTGTATGATAGTCGGCATCGTTGGCCGAGAAAAGACAAGGGCGGAAGTGCGACTTCGAGCGTGCGGAGTTCTCGGCCCGGACGAGGAAATTAGCGGGGCCGTGGAGGCGGTCTCCTTCGACGACACCTTGGGGATGCTGAGGAAGGTTGCTGGAGAAGACCTTAATGAAGACCGGGCAATACCGGTATGTTCCGAAGAGATGTCGGGGGCTGAGGAAGTTATCGCGAACTTCAGTCGGGGGCTCGGGTCGGATCGGACGGCCCGAGTTAGCACGAAGTACAAGACTGTGGACCGGAAGGTAAGGCCAGTCGCGGCACCCTTGCCGGAGGGCAACGAGTCCCGAATCAGAGGGGTGGCGTCGGACCCCAGTTTACGAGATCCGGCCTGCATAGGACACACCTTCACCGACGGGACGCTCCGGGAGCTCAAGATCGGTGGGGGCGGGTTCCTACTGCCGGCGGAGGAAGACCGGTTTCGGAGAATGCTTGGAAGGCATGGGAAAGCCTTCGCATTCTCACCGGATGAGATCGGGTGCGCAGACCCGACGATCGTGGAGCCAATGGTGATATTCACGGTACCGCATGTGCCGTGGAATCTCAAGCCGATTCCGGTACCGAGAGCTCACATCCCGAAGTTGATGGAGCTATTGAGGCAGAAAGTAGATATGGGCATTCTCGAACCGTCGAGTGCCCCATACTTGAACCGATGGTTTACCGTACCAAAGAAAAACGGAACGCAGCCGGTCAACAGAGTGACCATTCGGAACGCAGGAATCGGACCGACCATAGACGAGTTTGCGGAGGCCTTCGCCGGAAGGTCGATTTACTCGGTCGGTGATCTGTACTCGGGGTACGACCAGTTCCAGCTAGCCGTGGAGAGCAGAGATATTACGACGATGCGAACTCCCCTCGGCCTAGTGCGAATGTGTACCCTGCCACAAGGAGGGACCAACTCGGTGGCCCACATGGTGAATGCAATGAACAAGGTACTGAGGGATTGCATCCCGGACATCACCATGCCGTTTCTAGACGACATCCCGATCAAGGGGTGCCCGGTGGAGGAGAAGGACGAGACAGTCGGGCCGGACGGATGCCGGCGATTCGTGGCGACACACATCGACGACTGCGAGAAGGTGCTACAGAGGCTAGAGGATGCGAGGCTCACCTTCTCCGGTGAGAAATCGGCCTTCGGGCAATCGAAAATCCTGCTGGTCGGACACCTATGTGGACCTTATGGCCGGAAGCCGTCTCCGGCAAAGATAGAAGCCATCTCCGCGATGAAGACCGATTGTAGCTCGGTTATGGAAGTTTGGAGGTTCCTGGGGGCATGCGCGTTCTACCACATATGGATCCCGCATTACGCCCACGTTGCGGAGCCGCTATACGGGTTGCTGAAGAAAGGGCGAAAATTCGAGTGGCGAGACGAGCACACGGAATCGGTCCAGAAGCTGAAGGAGGCTCTTGCGGCAGCACCGACGCTCCGGAAGGCTGTCTACGAGAAGGGTACCCCGGTATACATAACAGTGGATACGAGTCCGACTGGGATCGGATGGGTCATCAACCAAGACGACAAGAACGACATTCGGTTCCCGATCCGATTCGGCGCGAAGGTTCTCAGTGAATGACAGCGAGGGTACGCCCAGGTTAAACGCGAACTCTGGGGTATCGTTTCGGCAGTAAAGGCCGACAAAGACTACTTGATCGGGACAGAAGTGGTTATCGAGACGGATTGCCTGCCGATTCTCGGCATGGTTTCCGGATACGCGACACCGGACCTGCCGATGCTCCGGTGGATAGCGTACATCAAGTCCCTGGACCCGGAAATACGGCACATTTTCGGAAAGGACAACGCCATGGCCGACATTGTTTCGAGGGCAAGGTTTGATGACGAGGGCGGCATGGTTTCGGAGGACGAAGAAGTCGGCGTGGACTTCTTCGAGGCTGCATACGTAACGACCGATGGGACGAGCACTCCAGGACTTAACGACTTTGACGAGAGCAAGTACGACGGCGAGTGGCTCCAGATCGGTGGATTTTTGAGGACAATGACGCCGGATGCGTCATGGACGAAAGACGAGGCCAACCGCATCCGGAAGAAAGCATACCGATTCTTTCTCCGGGACGGATACTTATGGAAGCACCCGAAGAAGAGGAACGGCGTCCCGCTCCGGGTGGTGGCGATGAAGGAAGAACAGGAGGAGCTGCTGACGGGCTACCACGACAGCCCTTGGGCTTGACACCGTGGAACGTGGGCCACGTTCGAGAAGATAAAGGGGAAGTACTGGTGGCCGGGACTGTACCGGGACGTGCATCGGTTCGTGACAACTTGCAAGAGCTATCAGATGCACTCCATAGTCCGGCATCGGGACGAGCTTCACCCTACGTACCCTCCGACCATCCACTTCAAATGGATGGTAGATCTGGTGACGATGCCGATGGGCATAGGACAGATGCGGTATCTGGTCCTGGCTCGGGAAGATCTGACGAGCCAGGTGGAAGGCCGGGCCCTTCAGAACAAAACGACCGCGGCCATATGTCGGTTCCTGATCGAGGACGTGATATGCCGGTACGGGTGCGTCGGGAAGATCGTGGCTGATCGCGGGGAGTTGGACGCCGAAGAGGTCGAGGAGCTGTTCGACCGGCTAGGAGTCAAGCTCTCGCTTACCACTGCATACAATCTGGAGGCGAATGGGAAGGTGGAGCGCGGACACGGACCGATCGTCAAGGCGTTAGTTCGGGCATGCGGAGGTCAAGTTGGGAACTGGCCGCGGCTGTTGCCTTACGCGTTGTGGGCGGACCAAACTACGCACAGTTCGGTAACCGGAGTCATGCCGGCAGAGCTCATGTTTGGGCAAAAGCCGATCATGCCGATGGAACGTACGATCTCCTCATGGGCAACCGTGGACTGGAGAGACGAGATGAGCTGGAAGGAACTGTTGGCGGTGCGTATACGACAGCTCGAGCGAAGACCGGAGGACGTGGAGCAGGCTACGGAAAGGCTTCGGGTAGCCAGGTCGAGGAACAAAGCCCGGTTTGACCGGACACACCAGCTCCGACCGAAGAAGATCGAGGAAGGTGACTAGGTGCTAGTCTACGACATCAGCCTCGACAACCAGCACCGAGCGACACAGAAGTTCGCAAGAAGGTGGTTCGGGCCTTACGTGGTACAAAGCGCCAACGACAATGGGACGTACCATCTGGCAGAACTCGACGGCACGAGAATGGCGATACCGGTAGCTGGGAAGCGGGTCAAAGCGTTCAAGAAGCGTCACGACGACGAGCCGGATCCGGTTGACTTGGACTGCGACGACGAGCGATCCGAAACCGAGGGAGAACCGACGGGCGGAGAATGAAGGCTGGACTGGTTTTCTCCGTCCCAGCACAATTTGGCGCATGCCGGAGGATGCGCGGTTAGGTGGGGGCGGGTGTCGTGAAGAAAACCGTCCACGAGCGGAATCGGTGCACCGGAGTGTAGAAACCGACTCTTCATGCACGTGCGCCTTAAGTTGTACATAGGAGATCCTAGGTAGATTCGGTAGGTAGGAAGTAAAGGGGAAACGGCTCCTTCCTTACCTATAAAAGGAGGGAGACGAGGAGGGGCGAAGGATCGCGGAGAGTCGAGGACGAAGTGCTGTCGGTTCGTGGGCGAAGGCTTCTCTCTCTCTCTGGTTCGCAAACTCCATAGCTTCCCTCTGTGCAGGTTTCCGGAGGCTCGCGCTGCTCTGAGGAATGCCCGAGTGCTTCCGGCAGCACCTCCAACCTGCTCCTGTCTTTCTGTGCGTTTATGAACAGGCATCGGCATCTGTTCGCCGGCCTGTTCGGTTGTAACCGACTTCGTGTTTTTGTTGCTTCCGTGTTCTTGTTGTTGTCTTGTTAATATATACATACATTCGTGTCTTTCTGTGTCGCTGTCCCACTTGCGTCTTTGTGTCGAAGGGTCGTGTCCCTATGGATCTACGCTCGCACGTAGAGGGATTCTTCCCCTCCTCTCTTGCTCTTTGGTACAGGACCCCCGAGGTTCCGCCTCATTCCACGCATCCGCGAGGAATACCTCGACACCGGCAAGCGGCACCAGTCCGGAAAATTGAACCGCGGACCGAGCAACAACCGGAATCGGAATGGTTCCAGAGAGATGATTGATACAAACTGGAACGAGGTATCCGGTACGACGAAAGAAGGCGAGACGATTATGACTAGGACTGTAATGATAGGAGAACAGATGACTACAACTGCGATTGGTATGATCGCCACTACTCCCTAGAGTATGACCGAAGAAGGGACAACAAATGTTACTCGGAACGACAAGAATATTTTGATAAGAAGAGACGATACTTAGACCATCAAGGATATCAGAACCACTGGCGCAACAACTAGAGGGGAAATCTTTGACGAGAAGAGCATCGGGAACCAGCCAGAGAGTATTGACGGGAGCCGGATACAAACACGATTGTTGCACAACCAAAACAATGGAGGATGGAGGAGACCAGTCGAATGACATCAGGCAATCAACCCAGAATTGCTAGAAAAGGAGAACGAAGCAACATCCAGAAGGTGTATTACTATTATTGTTAGAAGGAAGGGCATTATAGTAGTTAGTGTCTGGTGAAGACCAATGAAAAGAAGCCGGAAGTTAATATGTTGATCGCGGAGGTTACCAACGTTCAGCAAGTCACCACTAGATCTAAAGGAAAAACTACCGAGTGGTAGACCCAAGAGGCCATTCTAAAGCAGGCGACCGAATGGATACAAAAAGCCAATGAACAGAACATGGCCATATTATGAGAACAAATCAAGCCTCCGGAAGCACGGACAGAGACCACAGATGAGGACTCGACCTAGCAGGCATTACAAGAATGTCAAATCATACTACCACTAGGTCGCTTATTATAGTTAGTCCCTTGATTTACGGAAGGACTCAAATCGGTGTTAGCACCACAAAACTCAGAGCCAATACCGGCATTCTTCTCCAATCCAGAGGAAGGACCGGTAGGAGTTGACACCAACAGCCCAACAATTACGGTGATTGTCAAAGGATGAGAAGTACCCGGAACAATTGTGGACAACAGTTCTGGAGTGAACATGATCAGCCAATGCACATGTGATACCTTGGGCATTAGAGAATGGGAACCATGCCCATTTTCGTTGCAAATGGCGGATACTAGCTTGGTCCGGCCAACCGAACTTATCCAGAATTTAGAGATTATAATCGGAGGGCATGCATTCCGGATATCCGTGGTAGTCTTGCAACTAAACACACAAGGGGCTTATCCCTTGCTGTTAGGATGACCATGGCTGCAGACGGCACACATAAAGCAAAATTGGCAGGAAAATGTCATTACCTTCCGGAGAGAGAAGACAAAAGTACGGGTGCTGACACAACCACGCATGGCTACCAGTAAGGAGCTGACACCACTATACGCGGAAAGCATTAATATGTTGAACGGACTAGCAGATGACAAGGTCGACCGGTACCTAGAAGAATATCTGAAGATAGTACCGTTATTTGAAGTAGACGTCGTCGAAATTGTCACACTGTATGTCGTGCACCCAGAAGAAGTCTTTGACGAGCCGGATCGGGAGGCAATCCGGGAATTGCGGTAGGGCAGAAGAATCTTTGGAATGGGAGATGGCATTATCTCAATGAGTGAAGGCATCCCAACTAGAGGAGGTGGACCTCGGAACCAGTGAAGCACCAAAACCAGTGAACATGGCAAATGAAATGCCATTGGTAGAGAAAATGGCAATGATGCAACTACGCAAAGAGTTTTGGGATGTGTTCGCATGGTCATATGAAGATATGTGAGGGTTTGGTCCCTAACTATACCAACATCAGATCCACCTCAGCAAGGACGCAAAGCCGGTAGCCCAGCGACGCTACCGGATGAACCCGAATTATGCGGCGAGAGCCAAAGAGGAAATCAATAACGTGTTGAGAGTCAGTTTGATCTAACTTGTGAAACAAGCGACATGGTTGCATCTGATTGTTGTATCCAAAAAGAACGGTAAGATTCGGGTCTTTGTCGACTACGAAAAGCTAAATGCTACTACGGTGACTGATGCGTTCCTACTACCATTTACGGATGGGGTCTTAGACGCGGTAGCAAGTTATGAGATATATAGTTCCCTAGACGGACTCAACAGACATAATCAAATCCGGATGCACCTAGTAGATCAACAAAAAACGACATTCGTTACAGAATGGGGAGTGTTCATTGCGGTAGTAATGATGTTTGGACTTAAGACGACACCAACGACATTCCAGTGGATTATCATGGAAATATTCGGGGAATACATTACGACATTTATGCAAGTCTTTTTGGATGAATTTGCAATTTACAACCGTAAGGGAGAGCACTTGGACCATCTCCAAATCTATCTGGAGAAGTGTCGAGGATCCCGAGTAAGCCTGAATCCGAAAAAATGTGTCTTCAGGGTAACAAGTGGGAAGCTACTCAGACACATCGTTGGCAGGGATGGAATTGTTGTTGACTCGGATAAGGTGAAGGCCATCTTGGAAGCTTCGGCACCAGCAAACGCCAAGGCATTGAGCCGGTTTTTAGGACAGATCCAGTGGCACTGCTACATTCTTTGATACATAGTAGACGTCACCACCCCATTACATGCGGGTGCACCGAATAACCTTTCAATAGACGGAGCAAGAAGATAAGGCGTACCAAGCACGGACATGGAGAACACCCCGATTTCTAGTACTGGTGGTGGAACCAATGCCGGAGACTACCTCAGAGCAACTAGCAACGGTGGTCACACTGGTTCTGCAAGAACCGGTTATAGAGGAACGAACCTCATCGGGTCGCCAGGTGCAGCCGTAAAAGGAACGACTACCGGAGTTGAATTTCCAAGGGCTTCAAGAGACAAGCTAAGACCGGAACCAGTGCAATAGTTTGCGGCACTGACACAACACAGAACCTATCGTTAATCGTTGAAATGGCTCAAACAGCAGGTATCCGGTGTAGCTGACTGGATGGATGAAGAACATTGCAGAGAATGGACGCAAACAGACAAGTTGTTCGTCACAACCGAAGAAGTAGAGAAGTATCGGACGCAGATTCGGGGACTAGAGGAGGAATTAGAGAGGGCCAATGAATACACGGCCATTATGGCGAAGATGGGGCCAAATACAAGTACAATTGAGCTGGAGGCACTAGCTAAAGTACAAATAAATGAAGAACCAGTGGCTAGCATAGCCCCTGTAAATGATGTTGAACAAGAGCATGAAGTGGCAACGCTAAAAGAGGAACTCTGACAGCAGAAGGAAAGAGAAGGCTAGGCGCGCTCTCAAATAAACTGAAGGATGAAGCAAAAGATGGACGATTTCGACAAGTTGCATCGAAACCAGAAGCAACTGGATGCCAAACATAAGAAGCTTGTGGTAGAATTGGAACGGTAGCAGGAGAAATTGAAAGAGCTCCGGACGGAAGTGGTCAAGAAAATGGACACGTTGGCAGAGGAACGGATGAAGACGGTGGAGTCGGCAAAGAAGCTTGAATAGGCGGTGAGAGAGAGAACGAAGCTAAACCGAAAGCACTACGAGGAAGTGGAACGAGAAAAATGGTTTTGGATAGGGTTCAATTGACCTATCAAACCCAATTGCTCAACTATGAAGTGCAGGCACAAGCTACTGTTGCCCTCATCAAGAAGCTCAAGGAGGAGAAGCAGGCTACGGAAAATAGTGCGAAGCTTGGAGTAGGCCAAATCCAGACAATAATAATGGCATGGAAAGACCAGACGAAGAGGAGTATTGACAAAAGCTTGATGGGCTGGTGGACTCAATGGTTGCAGCAAGCGGCAGAATTGCAAGTCCTTCGAGTAGACGCAGAACCCGGAAGAAAGCTGGCGACAACTTCTACAAGATGGATGAAGAAAGTATTGTCACCATCGAGGAGCAGTTGTGGGACGACTTCTTGTCCTTGTCCGGAGCTCACCTCGACGTTGTCCGGAGGGTGATCGAATGACTGGATGATCATCCGCTCGGAACACAACTCCAATTCGAGCAATTCGAACAGGACTGAGGGTGGCGAGAGGCAAAAAGAATGATGCTGGCAATAAACATTAGTGGAATAGTTGTACCAGTCCGGATCTAGACCGATTCGTAGCCGATTGCCTGTTTGGCACCGTTTTGTAAACAGAACCGGATGCCTATAAAAGGATCTGAAAAACAATGTATTGAGGGACGAAATTAATATAAGAAAAGTTTTTTTAAACTATTGCGTATCTATTCATTTCCGTTCTATGTTTAGTGTTATATCTTATGCGTGTAATCAATCTGGAACCGATCCGGAAGTAGTCGGATAACAACTAGATTGGAGTCGGAACTTTACCCCGTAACCACCCTTTGGTGAAGTGATCCGGAAAGGAAACCCTGTGTTAGTGGCTAGTCCAACCTAGGATTAACAATACCTTCTGGATCCATCCAATCCGGTTTCTGGATCCATCCAGTGTAGTTCCTTCTTTTGACTCGTCCGGTCCGGCTCATCCGGTTCTCATCAGGATCCCATACGGAGGGACCAATTTCCAAACAAAAATATGAATATTCATATATCAACACTCCTTTGTCCTATATGCAGAACCTAAGAAACATTGAGTTGAATTTGCTTCCTCTAAGAAACATTGAATTGAATCTCCTTCCTCTCATACAAAAGCGTTTGCATACAAAATTACGATAACTAAATTTTGCTTTCCAAGGTAAGTGTATGTAGCACTTTGAATATCAACTTGTTTGTGAGGGAAAAATAAGAGACTGGACATTTCAAATATATAATCATGCATTTCACTCTTAGAATTGCTCTCACAAATTTTCAACAAATGGCCAGGCATATTTTTGAGATTTCTAAGACATATTCATGATTATTTATTAGGACGAAACCCTTCCAACATCACTCTCCTTGCTTTCTCCCCAGTACCCCACATCCAGCTCCTCCCTTCATATCCTCCAGACCCTCTATCTCATGCCACCCACATTCTTCTCCTCTTTGATTCTCTTCCCACAATGACAATCTTCACCTCAACCTTTCTTTCTCCCTTTCCTCTACCACCCTCATCGACCCTTTTGGAAAAAGTCTTGCGATGGTATACCAAAGAGTCTAACGGATTAGATTGGACCATTGAAATAATTGGAATTCATCATATCGAAGAGCAAGTGTGAGACCAAAAGAAGGGGAGAAATTTTGTGTTAATTCTAGAGGTTTTATCCAAATGGACACCCTAATGTGAAAGGGGATAATCTCTTTGTAAAAGAACGATAAAAGTAACTTTTGAACCTCTTTAGTTTGTCTTCTTGAACCTTGATTCCTTTCTTCTTCTTGTAATCTATGTTAGAGCTATTTCTCCTCTTTCTCATACTTTTGATTAGGTGCCACTCTCTTATATATGTTTTGTAGGCATCCTACTAACCCATTCATGAAATTCTTAGTATTAAAGTTAATACTAACAAGACATGAATGAGTGTGTGTGAGATTAGGGTACACCAAGCCTAGATCCCCGAACTTATGATAATAGCACAGGGATACAACTTCGTCAATACAAAGACTTGCACTTGCGCTTTGTGAGATGACCCTCTTGCACATATTACACAAACACAAACACATTTCCAGACATTCACATATAGAATTACACTACTAAACTTATATGAACACTCACAAAATCACATACAAACATACTACTATATACACATGTATATATATTTAGACTTGACTACAGACACTTTCTGACACAAAAAAATAAGTAAAACAAAAAACAATTATGCATATATATACATACATGTACCATATTATATGAACACTTGTTTTCACTTGAACAACTAAACACACATTTAAACATAAGCATTATACCCATGTATGTGTGCACATAAATGAAAAATAAAACAAGCTAGTGTATAAATGGGCTCTACTATCCATAATAAGGGTTATCATTCACCTAAAACCCACATTCTTGAGAAGGGCGGAACTACGAGTGCTTCAAGTGGTATATTATTCACCCCCCAACCATTCTTCAAGAATGCCATTGTCTCTCTAGTTCAAGTTCTCATTGGTTCAACTCGAATTTTACACACACACACTACACAAATTTTAGCGACATCTTTGGTAGTCTATCAAGGAGAAGATGAATGGAGTACCAAATGAAGAATTTTTTGATGATGATCAAGCATGTGCTTCAGGAAAGACCCTATAAAACGAGAGTCTATTAGTCTATAGAGAGAATGGTAGTGGTGTCTCTTGCTATTTAGAGGCATTTAAGGAAAAAAAGTGCATGCAATGTATACTTGAAGTAAGACAATTGGCAAGCTTCATAAGAATGGTAACGAAAAGAATCCAAAATTGAATTCTTAAAATACACGTTGGAAGATGGCACTATCACAGTGCATGCTTACCTATAGAAAGGGGCATGAATCTTGTATAAAGTTTTTTGTAGATGGAATGTTAATATATAAGAGTTTTTGTATAAAATACCCTTTTTGCTATTGATCTATTTCTGTTAATTCTTAACAAGTTTTGAATCATTGTGATTATCAGCCGATTAATAGTGTAGCCGATTCACACTGGTTGTGTTTTGATTGACTAAGTTGTAGCGATCCATGTCTGATTAGAAAATACTATTTGTTTAAGTGTAATCTTTACGTTATTCCCATCCCTCCTACCATGATCTTTGTTGAAGGGTACTCAGTGGTTGAGTATTTGACGCGTGCTTCCTAGGGAGTAGGAATAGTGTAAAAAATATTGAATGGTGAACCCAATCAATAGATAAAGAAGAGTTTTTATTAAAAAACCAAGCATAACACAATATTACATCAATGGTACAAGGATTTAGTACATGGAAATCTAGTTGTTCTACATAAGTATCAATGTAAATTGCCAAGGCCTGAATCACCGCGTTGATGTATTGAACTCTTCCATCAACCAAATGCACTTTATAGGTGTGATCACTTATGGTGGGTTGGATTCCCCATATCTGAATCAAACAATCATTCACAAAGTTATGTGAGCTTCCAAAATCAAATAAGAATTGTATTAGAGATCCATTGATATACCCATTTGCACGTAGTAATTATTGGGTCCCAATACATAGTGAGGGAAAGAACATTTAAAACTACTTAAATGATGTGTATAGATCTCAAGGACATCAAGAATTTGATCTTTATGATTTGCAACTTTGGTTTTGTTGTCATGCTCTTTGCATTGGAGCTTCCAACATTGCTCTTTTGTGTGACCCTTCCTGTTTTGCAGAACACGCAAAAAGAATTTAGTCTCTTACAATCGTGATTCATGAATTCATTGAGTAACTTGAATTTCCCGAAAAATTCTGACTGCTTAGTCCTGAGTGCTTCGGGTTTGGTATGATCCTTCTTCAAAGTGCGTTGATAATGAAGGACTATTTCAACCGCCTCTTTAAAGGATTTTGAATCCTTATCCAGCACCATCCAATGATAGTTCAAATTGGGGATACCACTAATAAAAACAAGTTATTAACTAATTGCCACCTTGTAGTCTTGATTTTTGAATTTGGGTTCTAGTATGGTGAACATAATTTTCTAGTGAGGAAAATTAATTCCATCTAGTGAGGTTCATTCATGCTTGTGCAGGCTCGGTGCGATATGGAGGTTGCAGAAATTGACCCTTGAAGCCCTTGACAAAGTCTGTCTAGGTATCCTGCTAATTCCTTGTACCGCGGAGCCCATGTCCCTAGGTAGCAGCCTTACTCCCTAGTTTTAGACCAACATATGCAATCTTCGTAGTATATGCCGTAGGATAGAGCTCAAAATGAGACTCCCCTCGGCCAAGCGAAGTATAGATTGCTTCTTCAGTTCTAACCTTTTTTGCTCTCGTAAATGAATAAGTTGATGACAAATGATCGTTCACCTTGATGTTCATCTAGTTTATTAGTATTGCATTGCATACTAATGACCCATGCTTCTAGAGAATTATGAGATTGTCGAAGTTCAGAAATCTCATTAAAGGTAGAATTAAGGAAATTTTGTATTTGTAAAAAATACCACTCAATTGGGATTTCCCCAAGTGTATTTCCTTGAATTGCCTCCACTTGGGAGGAAGTCATCGGGTCATTATTATGAACCATAAGAATAGAATGTATGGTAAAAGAAATAGGATAGGGTTAGATAAATAGCATATTAATTTCGTGATGTAAAACTATCATGATTAAAAATTAACAGATATCATTATCTCATGTCTATACCGCTTTGGGCATATGAGATGAGGTTTAAGATCAAGTAACTATGATAATACAAAGGTGTTTTAAAAACCACGGGGATGACAAATGAATGTCTTTCCTTGATCTCTATACTAATTTTTTCATGGTGGCTCCCTGAGGCTCAACCATATTTGTTCACATCATGAGTTTATACATGAAAAATGTTAACAATAAACCGTCTTTGTGACCGCCCATGTGGTTTCAGCTCTTTAAGTTCTATTATGAATACCCCGAAGTGCACTTAGAACTAAATTCTAAACATATTTTATAGTTATATGCATCAATAATGTTGTTGATAATCAATCTCAACTTCCCTAATGTGTGAACTTCCCTAACTAATGTGTCATAGAAGTTAAATCCTATGACATATATGTACTAAGTAGTTAATTCCCCAACTCTTTCTTGAGAGGCAGTTTATGTCATGATATGGCAAGACTCGAACCCATGACCTTATGGTATATGGGTCGAGCTCTTAACCATCACACCATCTATTGTAATTCATAGGATATTATTTTCATTTATGCTTTATTATAAGAAATTAATGTATATTCCAGATTTCTCTGGAACATTCTAGAAGCTTTAGGATTACTCTTGAGGACACTATAAAAGAAGGCACTAGGCATTATGTTGAACCAAATTGGTTCAACGCCAATCTTAAGCCTCTTGGCCACTTTGTACTTATCCTTCACAGAATATATTAGTTGTTACCATCATCTCTCTCTTTCTCATCCTCGCTATCTCTCTCTCCTCTTCTCTCTTTCCCTCTCAAGAATCTTACGCAGTCCCGTCCTCTTAGTACTAATAGTACCTCTCTTCTTAGTACTAATTCCCTCTCTACTTTAGTACTATTCTTGACAGTTTGAACCAATCTGTCCTCCTCAAGCCTACTTGTCGTCCTCCCTCATCCTCCTACCCTTTTCCCTATATTATGACTACTGTTAGCGCCCAAGAATATCAATCCGTTTTCTCCGAGCTACAGTGCCTAAAAGAAAAATTTGTTGCCTTGGAACAAGAAAACTAACGGTTGATAGGGGATCTGCAACAAATCGCTCTAGAAAAACAACAAACGCAGCAACAACAAGGGGAGTTAGTGTTACGGGTACAACAACTCGAAGCAACATTGCAATAACAAGGATCAAGTCCCCAAGGATTTCATAAAGAGCCGAAGATTGGACTTCCTGTGAAATTTGATGGAACGCGATCACAATTCAGGGGATTCCTTAATCAGGTATGATTAGTCATCCAAATGCATCCTTCCCGATACCCCACTGATGCATCCTGAGTCGGCCTAATAGACACGTTGCTTAGTGGCTCAACCTTAGCATGGTTCGCTCCGCTTCTAGAAAAACAATCACCCTTGCTTAATAACTTTGAAGATTTTATCAGTGAGTTTAAAGCCTGCTTTGGAGACACCGACAACATCAGGACGACGATCAACAAGATCCTACGATTGCATCAAGGAGATCGTCCAGCCTCTGCCTACGCAACGGATTTCCGTCTGCTCGCTTTAGATATCCCCTAGGATGATCAAGCACTAATGGAGCCATTTCGCTACGGCCTGCGAAATGATGTCAAAGATTGACTTCTAACCTTCCCCAAAGAACCAAAGTCTCTTACGGAGGCTATCAGTCGAGCGGTCTGATGCGACAACCGCCTTTTCGAACGGCGTTCGGAACGTCAATTACAAATACCACGCTCTAGGCCGGAGCCCACTTACGCCTCCATCGCGGCTAAACCGTTTGCACGAGACATACCTCAACCAAATACTCCGACACCAATGGAGATCGACACCATGTGTAAACGGAGCCCGTTATCCGAAGAAGAAAAACAACAACGACGTGCAAATCAATTATGTCTTTATTGTGGTGGACCAGGGCATATCGCAATCAATTGTCCCCATAGGCCAAGAAGACAAGTACATCAAATCGTAGCCTCTACTAAACCCGAGTCAATTCTTGCCTTCGGAGTGTCTGATAGTATTAATAGTACTAATAGAGTGTTTGATAGTATTAATAGTACTCATAGCCCAAGTATCTCAAACAAATTTGAAATCCTTAGTCAATTAGATGAAGAGTTAAACGATTGAGTCCAACCAAAATAGGAGCCATTTGGTTGGACAACCCTAGATCTGTACAACCCATTAGTGGTTCCATTCCCTCCAAGCAAGTTAGCAATGTGTTCCTAGCCCAAGTCATGGTTAGTATTAAAAGTACTCCCCCAGTACAAGTCCTAGCACTTTTAGATTCCGGAGCGAATTCCTGTTTCATGGATCGAAATTTGGCCCAAGCTTCTCAAATATCCTTAAGAAAACTTCCTTGCCCCGCATCTGTAGTAGTCATTGATGGTCGTCCCATTGTTTCCGGGAATATTGTAGAAGAGTCAGAACCCATTCAGGTTGTCCTAGGTAGTTTTGTGTGTGTAGTATCATTTAATATAATTAGTAGTCCAGAGCATCCCATTGTCTTGGGATTACCTTGGTTTGAACTACATAATCCAGACATAGATTGGAGAACAAGAGAAGTCCGATATTGACAACCCCAAGAATCTACTCATCGAGTTTCGACCATTTCACTACGTCAACTACGCGAAGGACACAACGAGGCAATGTTCTTATTTGCCATATCAGTACATCCTTCCAGCGATATTAAAGAGGAATCCTTAGTGCAACTTCCAACGAAATATCATCCTTATGCTGACTTCTTTGACAAGGTAAAAGCCGGTACCCTTCCTCATCATCGTCCCTACGATTGTCCCATCGATTTACAACCAGGAGCAGAGCCACCATGGGGACCAATCTACAACTTGTCACCCACCGAGTTAGAAGTCCTTCGAGCCTACATAGAGGAGAACTTGGCAAGCAGGTTTATTCGTCATTCGAAATCTCTGGCCGGAGCACCCATCTTCTTTGTCAAGAAGAAAGATGGCTCACTTCATCTTGTCATTGATTACCGCGGCTTAAATAAGGTCACCATCCGGAATAGGTATGCACTTCCTCTTATATCAAGTCTTTTAGAGCGAGTTAATGGTGCCAAGTTTTTTACAAAAATCAATCTACGAGGAGTGTATAACCTCGTGCGGATCCGACCGGGAGATGAATGGAAGACCGCCTTTCGCATGTGGTATGGGCATTTCGAATATACGGTTATGCCGTTTGGTCTAACCAATGCACCCGTAGTCTTCCAACACATGGCAAATGATATATTCAGAGACCTATTGGATATCTGTTTGATCATCTATCTGGATGATCTATTGATTTATTCGAAGACCCAGGAAGAGCACGATTCTCATGTACTATTAGTACTAAACCGACTCCGTGAGAATGGTCTTTATGCCAAGCTAGAAAAATGTAGCTTTGACTGCAAGCAAGTGGAATTTCTAGGCTACGTTATCTCCTCAAAGGGCATCTCCATGGATCCAACTAAAGTCCAAACTGTGCTAGAGTGGCAAATTCCATGGTCAGTACGAGATGTACAATGTTTACTACGTTTTGCTAGCTTCTACCGCAAGTTTATACAGGATTACTCGAAGATTATTTTACCTCTCACACAATTTGCGAAGAAGGGACAAGCATTTCTTTGGTCCAATGAAGCGGACATGGCTTTTCGGCATCTTAAGAAAGCCTTTACATCAGCACCTATTCTAGCTCATGTGGATACAAGAAAACCATTCATCATGGAGGTAGACGCATCAGATTTCGCCCTCGGTAGCATCCTTTCTCAACAAGGAGATAAAGAACAGTTACATCCTGTGCCTTTCCATTCGCGCAAATTCAATGCTGCGGAAATCAACTATGAAATACATGAAAAGGAGTTATTGGCCATCGTGGATTCATTTGTGCAATGACGACATTTTTTGGAGGGCTCTCCACATCAGGTCATCGTCTTCAATGATCACAAGAATCTTTCTTATTTCCAGAACGCTCATGTGCTAAATCGACGGCAAGCTAGGTGGGCTCAATTCCTCACATGTTTTGATTTCACAATCGCATATCGATCGGGCAATTTTGCTCAAGACATTCTGACGCACATTGATACCTCTCGGGCATCCTGTTCCCAGTCTCAACAACTAGGTATGGACTAATGACAATTCGAATATCATGATGGTTTGCTCTTCTTTAAAAAGCTTGTATATGTCCCCGATTGCTCTTGTTGCCTTCAAATCGTCCAAAGTTGTCACGGCACCCATATGGCGGGATATTTCGGTAGCACTAAGATGTTGGATCTAGTTCAACGATCCTTTTGGTGGCCCCATATGCGATGTTTTGTCGATGACTACGTTCGGACCTGTGATGCTTGCTGCCGAGCAAAGATGCCACGACACCATCCATATGGCTTGTTGGAACCCTTACCGATTCCATGTAAGCCGTGGAAGTCTATTTGTCTTGACTTTATCACAAATCTGTCGGTCTCGAAGGGGTCCGATGCTAGCTTAACCGTCGTCAATCGATATACGAAGATGGCACATTTTGTGCCGTGTACTAAGGCCATCACTAGCGAGGAAACCGTTGCACTTGTCATGTGTGAGGTATTTCGGCATCACGGTCTCGAAGGGGTTCGATGCTATCTTAACCGTCGTCAATCGATATACGAAGATGGCACATTTTGTGCCGTGTACTAAGGCCATCACTCACTAGCAAGGAAACCGCTGCACTTGTCATGTGTGAGGTATTCCGGCATCATGGCCTCCCAGACAATATCATCAGTGATCGAGGACCGCAATTTGTCTCCAAATTTTGGCAGCATCTCTTCAAGATGCTCAAGGTCTCTTAAAACCTCTCCTCCGGCTACTATCCTCAGACCGATGGGCAGGCGGAACGAACAAACCAAACGCTGGAGTAATATCTCCGGTGTTTCCTCAGTTATCAACAGGACGATTGGGCCGAGATTCTTCACTTTGCGGAGTTTGCGTATAATAATGTTGGTCACTCCTCAACTCGAGTCTCCCCATTCTACGCTTATACTGGTTCTCATCCTCGATGGTCGGTGATCGGCACCCTGGAGCTACCTACCAATCCTCGTGCCGAGGATCAGTTGGAGAGACTACGCAAGATCCAGACAGATCTCTCTACTCATCTTCGTCATGCTCAACAGACACAGAAGACTTACACGGACCGTCATCGGCTTCCCTGCTCTTTTGCCATCGAAGATCGAGTATGGCTCTTACGTCATCACATCAAGACTACTCGACCGTGCGACAAGTTGGATTATCGACGACTCGGTCCTTTCCGTATTACCGGTAAGGTTAATGATGTCACATTCCATCTTGATTTTCCTCCGCATCTTCGGATACATCCAATCTTCCATAGTTCTCTTCTTGAACCTTATAAAGCAAACACTATTCCCGATCATGTTACACCACTGCCGCCCCTGCTTGAGTTTGACGTCGGCCCGGAGTATGAAGTTGTTGCGATCCTCGACTCCAAATTTGTTCGCAACAAACTTTATTATTTGGTCAATTGGCTCGGCTATAGTCCGAGCGAATGTACTTGGGAGCCCATCGAGTATGTCGCCAATGCTTAGGATCTTCTTACTGATTTTCATCGACAGTATCCCGACAAACCCGGTCCTCAATCAGAGTCGACTTCGTTCCACTCGTCATCTTAAGGGGGGGATAGTGTCATGATATGGCAAGACTCGAACCCATGACCTTATCGTATATGAGTCGAGCTCTCGTAATATTTATTTTCATTTATACTTTATTATAAGGAATTAATGTATATTCCAGATATCCAGATTTCTCTGGAACATTCTAGAAGCTTTAGGATTACTCCTGAGAACACTATAAAAGAAGGCACTAGGCATTATGTTGAACCAAATTGGCTCAACGCCAGTCTTAAGCCTCTTAGCCACTTTGTACTTATCCTTCACATAATATATTAGCTGTTACTATCATCTCTCTCTTTCTCATCCTCGCTATCTCTCTCTCCTCTTCTCTCTTTCCCTCTCAAGAATCTTACGCAGGCCCGTCCTCTTAGTACTAATAGTACCTCTCTTCGTAGTACTAATTCCCTCTCTGCTTTAGTACTATTCCTGACAGTTTTAGTGAGAGAACATAGAGAGAAGGTGACTACATAAGCACCTTCTTATCCTCTTTGTATTTGTTGGAGCATTTTGCTATTCTTGTTAATACAGTTTAACTATTCTCCATATACTCTGTGTTTTCTCTCTCTCTCTCTCTAGTGTACACACACACATCTCTTCCACTGCACATAATCACATCAAGCGATTTGTAGCTTGATCCAAGTCCATCCGCGTGTCTTGTGCCTACGTTGACGTTATTGAAGAACCAACTGATCAATGTAGCAACGATCCTGCATAGTTCGTATCTCAAATAAGAAGAAGAAGAAAACTTGATCCAAACAAGTTGACCATCATGAATACTCAAATGGGAATCGCTCTTCCTACCGAGAAACTCAACCTAATGTTTATCCTGGGCTTGACTTAGCCACAAACACAAAGTATTCCTTTCCAGAATATGTATCCAAAGGGGTGTTCGGAGAGATGGATTTAACATTCCTCACTCATGCACTTATTCAGTTACGTTTGGAATACATACGCAATATCTGATACAAGATAGACAATCAACAAACTATATTACTCGCATTCCTGTCGTAATTCTTACATCAATCCGGATCCTTTTTATAGGCATCTAGTAAGGGTACAAAATGGCGCCTTATTTGGCTATTCGATTACAAAATGGTGCGGATCCAGATTAGTACATGCATTCGGATCTGTCATTTCCTTAATACAAATTATCTATAATATATTATATATCTCCAGCGTTATCCTCTGGTTCACACCTCCGCCTCCGGATCATACTCTTCTTCGGACAACACATGGCACGCCTATGGGATAGTGCATTGCACGTCAAACCCACTTCACTACTCATGAAGTATGTTGAGGATACTTTGGTACATTGCCTCTAGCCATTATTTTTCATTCATTTTTGCTGTTGCATCTCCGACTCCGGTTGCTTCACTTGTGACTCTGACTGAGATTCCGTTCTCTCCGTCTCCAACTACTACCCTAACTATTGATCTTCATTACTAATGTTTATATGTTCAGCTCTCATCTCTACTTCTTTTTGCCTTCACTCTTGCTCATATGATTCCAACTCCAGTGTAGCCTACAATTGATCATCTTAAAATTCTTTGAGCAGCTTCAAGATGACGCCTATTTGTACTTTGGCCATTCCTGCAACTAAGCCTCTACAAATTCTTTCGTCTTCTAACGGTTTAGGTTTCCATTCATGCAACTAAGCCTCTGTTATGCGAAGTCTTGGTAGCACGCGATCAATTTCATTCAACTCAGGTCGACACAATTCATTTGGTGTCCTTTTCCTCTTCAAACTGTTGGTTGACTGTGTTGTTGGGTTTGGCTTCACACTATTTTCCTCTTGTGCAATCATTAGGCATGGCTTCACCCTGTCTTGCTCTTGTATAGTGGATTGTGTCGTCGGGTCTGGTATTAGATTTGTGCATGTAGATACTTCTCTAGTCGATATCAACCTACTAATATCACAAGTTGTATCTACCTCCAAAATCATATCATCTGTGCAACATGCTTGATCTACTTGCGTGACTAGATCATCTGTGCAACATGCTTAATCTACTTGCGTGACCAAATCATCTGTGTCAGCTGCTACATCTACTTTCAAGATGGGGCCCTCTAAACACACAACAACATCAACAATTTCCACACTACCATCGGGCTTAGGAGCAATAGATTCAAACACTTTAGACTTTGCAACATAAAAAAATGCCAATATATTCACACTCGCAAAGTGGCTAACGGCCTTACGAAACAACATTATGAACATGAAATATTCTACAACAAAATAATTTTGTTATCTGAATATTCATCGTAGAGTTCCATTACATGATGCGGATCAAGCAACAACCAATATTTGTTTTACTTGTTCAAATAGATCATAAAAAACTTGTTGAGCGAGCAAGCTCAACCGGATCCGGATCGGCTGAATAAGCTTGAGCCGGATCGGCATCTGGAAGGATGAGCCGAATCGGTATCCGGAAAAAACCGGCCGGTTCGGGGAGCTGGATTGGAGAGGTGGATTCGATCGGGAACCGGAAGCCTTGTAGTAGCCTAGACTACTAGGTAATCATTGTCTTGTAGTTAGTGTCAGTCGCACATGTGAGCATTGAAGTACCTGTTAGTACTTTTGTCAGTCCTTTATGGACTTATATAAATAGTGTTGTTTAGCACGTCGTATGTACAGAGTGTTAGACTTAATTTTTGAATACAGTTTTATGTTCTGCTCTCTCTGTCTCCTCTGTGTTTTTAAGCTTTTCCATTAAACCTTCATCTCATTTTTCTATTGCTATCCGGCTGAGCCGGTTCTGTCTGACGCTTCTGCACATTAACATTCACAAAACTTGATAATTTTCTCTAAGAAAATAGTTAATTATCATATCCCATTTATTAGTAATTCAAGAGTCCCTTGACCAAGTAACTGGTCCTATCCCTGATCACGGCCCCTTATTCAACCTTTTTCTAAAAGGTTTCCCATTTAGCCTTGCTTCTTTCACCCATTGCACAAGTGTGTCCTCCAACAACATTTCCATCACCTTAGCAGTTTCCTACGCATTAGTCGCATCTTGCCTTAGCTATTCAAACAGAGTGGATCGGGTGGGACATCATCAACAATTGGGTTCAATGGGGTTGATTAAAGGTTCTCGGAGTTGAAGAAATGTTGCATCAAGTGTTAAAAAACATTGTTGTTATGAACCTTAGATTTACATGTTGGGTTGAATATTTCATTACTTTTCGCAACGTTGCCTAATTCAATACTATCTTCTAAAAGAATTCGGTGAATCTGATTTTAAGGAGAGGTGATAGCAGGACTCTTACTCTCAGCCATATTGCCAAATATCTCCTCATCAGTTGTAGTGTCATCTCAACTAGACATCTCATGTGAGTGAATTAATCCACGACGTTCTACAACAACATGTGCCAGCGAATTAGTGACTTCTCTTTAGCTACTATTTTTTCTTTGTCGGTGTTTAGTTACTTCTATGAAGCTATTTAGCCACTACAATATTGTGCTTTTCTACCACCTTAGCTGACAACTATTAGCTACCACACTATAGTTTGGCAATAGCTAATTAGCTTGGAAGTAGCTAATCAGCTAATAGAAAGTTTACAAAGTGGCTAAGTAGCTACGACTATTGTAATATCTTAGCTTACTCCGGCTAATTAGCTAATTAGCTTGGAAGTAGCTAAGTAGCTACAACTATTGTATTGTTTTAGTTTACTCTAGCTAATTAGCTTGGAAGTAGTTAATTACCTACCACACTTTATACTTCTTAGGGGTAAAAGCATGCCAGTGGAAACACTATTATAGCTAATTAGTTGTTAAAATGGCCATAACTATTAAGCTATTTGTTTAGCTAGTTTTTTGTGGGCAAATCATAAGGATCATTTATGAAATTTTATGCTTTATTAGTTAAATACATGACATTTAAATACATGTCATTTAATTTATGAGAATGCTAAAAAATTTGAACTTTGGTTTCTAATGTAGTGGAACTTGGGGAACAATGCCCTCATCTAAACTCGACTTCAATGTCACCAAATTCCTGTTAGTCCTAAGTTTGAGTTCGAAATTCAAACAGATGGAGTACTCCGAGCATGATTGTAGACGAAGCTCCTACAACAGTGCAAAACTCTGATATCAACATTGCACCTTAAGAGCTACAACACACCACCAGTTCAATCCTCGTCTAGGTATGTATCAGTTACACATTAAAAAATCTTTTTTTGTCCATTTGTAATAATGGTAACTTTGTTGCGTGTTCATCTTTTATAAAAATCGATAAGGGTGAAGTCATTGGAGTCCCAAACAAGGATGTCTCAAAGATCGGGGTGTAGTAGTAGGTGTGTTTCTAATTCACAAAATTTTTGATGAGGGTTAATTTCATACATATTTTAGATTAGGGTTTTTGATTTTTTAAGCGGTTGATTTCTGATTTCTGTTGAATATTTCAGATTTAGTGTTGGAATTTTGCATCAATTCACATTTCTGATTTCAATGGTTGTGTCTCTGCAAACTTCCCCCAAACTTGATTTAGGATTTGGGTGAATGTGGCTGATTTTTTATTTTTGATTCTTCCCTACCAAATATGATTAGGGTTGATTCCATACATATTTCAGATTAGGGTTTTTTATTAGGGTTTTTGATTAAGGTTTTTTATTATGGTTTCTAATTGTTTAAGTGGTTGATTTCTGATTATTGTCGAATATTTTAGATTTAGTGTTGGAATTTTGCACCAATTCACATTCCTGATTTCAACGGTTGTGTTTCTACAAACTTCCCCCAAACTTAATTCAGGATTTGGGTGAATGTGGCTGATTTTTTATTTTAGATTCTTCCCTACCAATTATGGTTCTAAATACACACATCCCAGTAGAGCAGAGGTAACATGTATTGATTTTTTATTTCAAGTGGTTCGTTCCTCCATATCCTAGAGTGTTGAACTTTGTAAAGTTTTGCGAGACAAAGCAGGACTTTAATGACATATATGGTCTGTGGCTAGAGGGTATTGACCTTGGTGTCCTAACAAATAAATTGATTAGTGATGTAGATTGGTTGTTGGTCTATAAAGGGCCTAGAGTGAAAGGCTAGGTGAAGCTCAACCATGTATGATTGGAACTGTATGACGACTACATGAGGCTCCACCAGAAAGTACATAAAGAGATCCCGATCAATAACGAGTTTTCTATTGCATTCGCCAGCGCTTTTGCATACGAGTATTGCAAAACAACGAAGGAAGCAACAAACCTTGAAATGTATAGGATAGGTTGGGCTATTTATGGTGAGGCATCGGTAGAACGATGATGCTAGAAGATGGGGAGCTTGCAACAAACAATGGCAAGATTCTGGAGCATGGGAGTTGATGATGCTACTGCCGACTCCTAGCAAACCTGCAAGTATACACCACACCGAAACACAGAAAAGCCAATGTCGATGATACAGGTGAGACATTGATTAGTTATATGCTGAAAAAATGTCCATCAATCCCATGAGACATTGAAGGCAACAAAGATTGATTTAGAGAAAGCAACATTGACTGCTACGATGGAGAGCAAAGTCACTTTGATAGTGACAACAATAAAAAATAAGATTCAGGTAGCTATTTTTTTGCTAGTATGTAACATGTTATAAATAACTTGTACATGAAAATGTGCTTAGTAAGGCATTATGTGGAACAGGTTGCTCAACATGAGCTCGAAATTGAGGGGCCACTAGATCCCTAGAGGAAAATACAGTTGCAAATAGAGATCCAAGTTCTTTCAATGAACATGGATCTTCTAGGTGTAAATATTGTTGTTGATTACAATTTGAAGAACCTCCAAGTAAGTTAATGATTCTTGTTTCTTGTTGTTCTATCTTCCAGGTTAAGTAATGATAAATCTGTAAATTTCTCGGCTATGTTCTAGGAACAAAACTCCCATCAAGAATAGGTAGTTAGTTGCCTTAAGAGCAGCTACATTTTGTGGAGGGGATGGTAAGGAGTAGACAAGAATTGGACCTCAACATTCTTGCTCCCTTAGCAAACAACGGAGAGCCAGGCAACGATATATTGATTGTTCCAGCATGTTGCATTGCTTGCGTCTTAGACGTAGAGGACAAAACTGCTACTCTATTGGTACACCTACAACCATGCTAGCACACATACCATATCATTTATTTTCAATTTTCCTATCGCATTACTCTTGCAATAAAGCTCTCCCAGATGAGTGGAGAAAACTAACAGGTAAATTTCCTGCTTGTCTTTATGGTGTAGTAGCTAATTAGCTAAGTTGTATAAAGTGTGGTAGCTATTTGGCTGTTATGGTTCAATAGTATAGTAGTTAATTAGCTAAGCAATATAAAATGTTTTAGCTAATTAGCTAATGTGGTAGCTAATTAACTACAACCATACTTATGTACCATAGCTAATTAGCTACTGCCATACTTAAGTAGAATAGCTAATTAGCTATTGCCATACTTAAGTAAAATAGCTAATTCGCTACTACCAACCTATAGTGTAGCAGCTAATTAGCTAAGTGGTAGCTAATTAGCTACTGCTAGTGTATAGTGTAGCAGCTAATTAGCTACTACTAACCTATAGTGTAGCAGTTAATTAGCGACAAGGTAGCTAATAGGTAAGTGGTAGCTAATTAGCTACTACCATTCTTAATTAGAATAGTTAATTAGCTACTACTAGCCTATAGTGTAATAACTAATTAGCTACCTTGTAGCTACTTAGCTACTACCATACTTAAGTAGAATAACTAATTAGCTAGGATGTAGCTAATTAGCTACTGCCATACTGACGTAGAATACCTAATTAGCTACTACCAACCTATAGTGTAGTAGCAAATTGGCTACAAGATAGCTAATTAGCTACTATAATAGTAGAATAGCTAATTAGCTAAGATGTAGCTAATAAGCTACTGTGAATCTATAGTCTATTGGCTAATTAGCTAAGTAGTATCAAGAGTGGTAGGTAATTAGTGTTAAGGATCTATGTATCGATGGAGTAAGCTCCTCGATGTCGTGGCGAGATTCGGACCGGCGTATACCCTCTCGATGGCGAATCGGGCGGAGATGGTTGTCGGATACCTCTGAGCCTCACACTCACTTAACGATTAGTAAATGATTGAGCATGATATCTTTCTCACTCTCTGAAGCTCTCTCTCATAGACAATAGGTTAATAGATCTAGACAATAAGAAGGAAGAGTATGTTTATTAACCCTCTTTACTAAGAGGTCTAGGACCAACAAGGAGAGAGATTAGTGTTCTCTAACTAAACACCTCACTAATCTCTCTTAAGCTCAAAGGTTACAGTATGCCGTTCCGGATCCGGACCGATCCCGAACAGGTGCGGATGGCACCGTTTTGTACTACAAACCGGAAACCTATTTAAAGGCCCGGATACAATGTAATGAGGAGCGGATAATTAATGAAGCTTAGTGTTTTATCTCTTTGTGTTAATTGCCGTTCTGCATTCATTGTTATATCTTACGTGTGGGATTATTAAGGACGATCTTGCTAAGTAACTTAATTAAGTCGGATTAATTGTTGAGCCTAATCCTCTTGCCGTAACACCCCTTTGGTGAAGTGTCTTCCGTAGACACCCTGTGTTAGGCCATTGTCCGGCCCTAAGAGTTAACATAGTTTTTGGTGACCACGATTCCTGTTTTTGCAGCGAACGACGGCATGAATGCATGACTAGATCAATGCACGACCTGGTTACAGATCGAACTCGACGCCTTGCCGAAAGGCAAAGGAGACGTGAGGCTTTCCAGCAAGTGGCACAGGAAATTAGAGCGGATCGCTCGTTTTCCAACGTAATCCGGAGAGTAGCGGAGGAGTTCCTCTGGTTACAGCAAACATCGCACCCGGACGACGGCAGCAACCTAAGCAGCCTCCGGGAAACCGAATCCCTTCTCCAGGCGTTGGCAAGCGGAGAAGGCGAAGCAGAAGCCTTTTTAGCGTATGAATCGGATTCTGAAGGGGGATACAACGGGCACACGAACTACCGTAGCAGCAACGACACCTCGGGCGGACCGGAGGACGAAGGATCGGACACCTTACCGACACCGGAACCGGAAGTGCTAAGGCTGGAACCTCCGGAACCAGAAGCAGAGGAAGAGCGACCTCCGACACCGGAAGTTGAGGAGGAGAGGCCTCCGTCACCAAAAGAAGAGGAAAGACCACCGACGTCAGAGAAAAACCAGGAACGACCATCAACACCACCAGCCCGCGCACCGATACCGGACGACGACATGTCGTTGCAGTACTCCAAGTATAGAGATGATCCGGACGCGGAAGCTCATGTTCACGCCTTTGAACAGACATGGGAAGCAAACCATGTGTCCCAGCGACTGACCCCGGAGGAAGAGGAACGCTCTAAGATAGCGGAATTTGGCGTCCCATTGGAGGGACCGTCAGCAAGATGGCGCCGGACGCAGGACCCGTCTACCATCACCACCTTCGCAGATTTAAAAGCTAAATTCTTGCATTTTTTCCAAAAGGAGGTGGACCAAACAGTAATGGTGGGCTTGTTTTATACCATCCGACAGGAGGCAGGGGAGAGCATTCCCCAGTTTGTCATCCGGTTTCAACGGATGCATAGTCAGCTTGCCCGCGCACCCCTAGAGGAGGAATTACGGACTATATTCCTAAATGCGCTCCAAGAACACCTATGCACGGTTTGCACGGTAATTGACTTCCGCGCAAGTACCATCGACCAGGTCATTGACCGGGTGAGAGAGATGGAAAAGACAAGCTCCTAGCTCACACTGGGAGCACTCCAACGGGCGTTACCGTCGGATGAAGACCTCCGGTTTCGGCAAGCAATACAGTGCACAACCTGCTTGAATTCCGGACACTCGGCACTAGAATGCACTATGAGGACACAATGTGTAATCTGTCAATCCAAGGGTCATACGACGGATAGGTGCGAGTATAATCTATTGAACCGGCAAGCACCGCCCGTTCGACAAATAGAGCCAAGCAGCAGCCATGATGAAGAAGAGGAACACTGGTGGCGAATGGACCGATACCGACCGACACAGGATGTCCGGTATGGCGATCGACGGGAGAACGATGTCTGGTACGATGATCGACGAGATAACTACGACCGGCACGATAGAAATGATCGGTACCGGGATTACAATAGAAGATACGAACATTACGACCAGGAGCACTCCCCCGGGTATCGTCGACAACGGGAGGAATACGGCAGATATAACGACCAACCTCATCAAGAGTACTGCAATAAGAAGAACTATAACAAAAAACGGCATTTCAAAAAAGGCGGCCAACCACGGGATCCAGAACAAGGAGCTTCAAGCAGCCAACCGGCCCAAAACCCCGCGCTTGCCACAGGACCTGCCCCGGGTACAAAAAACAATGCCGAATCCAGCAATACCCGGAAAGCCTACTGCTACTACTGCCGACAGGAAGGCCATTATAGTAATCAATGCCCGGTGAAGAGCTATGACAAACGACCGATAGTAAATATGGTAGTCCCTGAAGTGGCAGATCTGCAGCAGGTGACCACAAGGTCGAAGGGCATGGCCAAGGAATGGGAGACGCAGGAGACCATCTGGAAGCAAGCGACGGAATGGGTGAAGAAAGCAAACGGGCAAAACGTAACAGACTTAGAGCGGCAAAAAGAGAACACCGTAGGGCTTGCCAGCGGCAGTCACTCCGAGAACGAGACATGGCAGGCGTTGCAAGAATGCCAGATTACGCTTCCACTAGGAAGACTCCCACAGCTCGTGCCAAGATTCACGGAAGGACTGAAGACAACCATGACGGAAGGAGAATCATCACCGGCACCGGTACTCTTCTCGAATCCGGAGGAGCGACCAACGGTGGTGGACACCAACAGTCCGGTAATTACTGCCATTGTAAAAGGGAAAGAACTCCCCGGCACATGAATAGACGGAGGCTCCGGTGTGAATGTAATAAGCCTCCGGACGTGTGATGCCCTGGGAATCCACGAGTGGGAGCCGTGTCCGTTCTGGTTACGGATGGCCGATACAAGCTCAGTGCGGCCGACAGGATTAATACGAAAATTAGAAGTCACCGTTGGCGGCCATACATTTTACATCTCGGCAGTAGTGCTACAATTACAGGCACAAGGCGCGTACCCGCTATTGCTGGGGCGGCCATGGTTGAAAACAACACATATCAAACAGAATTGGAGTAAAAATATAATTACCTTCTGGCGAGGAAAAGCCAAGGTATGTGTACCAACACAGCCAAGGACGAGCATTGGCAAGGAATGTACACCGTTGTATGCAGAGTGCGTCAACATGCTAGAAGGGTTAGCTGACGAAGAAGAAGCTCAGTACTTGCAGGAAAACCCGAAGATCGTACCCCTCTTCGAAATTCACATTGCCGAAGCAGTAGCACCATACTTACCGCAACCGGAAGAGACTGAAGCAGAACTGGATAAGGATGCAATCCGAGAGCTACGGCAAGTGCAGGAAGCGTTGGAACGGGAAATGGCCGTTTCACAGCGCGTAAAAGCGTCGCAACTTGAAGAGATGAACCTAGGGACCACGGACGAAGCAAAACTGGTGCACATCGCCAAGGAGATGAAGTCCGAAGACAAAACGACGATGATCACACTTCTCACGGAATTTTGCGACGTGTTTGCCTGGTCATACGAAGACATGCGAGGGCTCGACCCTCAGTTATACCAGTATCAGATTCACTTGAGCAAGGACGCAAAACCAGTGGCACAAAGACGGTACCGGATGAATCCCAATTATGTTGCCAAAGTCAAGGAGGCAATCGACAAACTACTAAGAGCTGGCTTTATCCGTCCGGTAAAGAAAGCGACATGGCTGAGCCCGATCGTAGTCGTACCGAAGAAGAACGGAAAAATTCGAGTTTGTGTGGACTACCGGAAACTCAATGCGGCTACAGTAACGGATGTGTTTCCACTTCCGTTCACAGATGGAGTGTTGGATGTTGTCGCCGGCCATGAGGTCTATAGCTTTCTAGACGGATTCAGCGGGTATAATCAGATCCGGATGCACCCCGACGACCAAGAGAAAACGGCTTTCGTCACCGAATGGGGGGTGTTTGTGGCCGTGGTGATGATGTTCGAACTCAAAACCGCACCAGCAACATTCCAACAAATCATCATGGAAATCTTTGGTAAATATATCCCGGCTTTTATGCAGGTTTTCCTTGACAATTTCGCCGTCTATAGCCGGGAAGAGGACCATTTCCAGCACCTCCGTCTTTGTCTAGAAAAGTGTAGAGCGTACCGGCTAAGCTTGAATCAGGCGAAGTGTGTATTTGGCGTGTCCAGTGGAACCCTACTAGGACATATTGTGAGCAAGGAAGGCATTGCAGTCGACCCAGACAAAGTGAAAGCCATATTAGAAGCACCGGCACTAGCAACGGCAAAGGCATTGAGCCGGTTCTGGTGCCCGTTTCTGTTCACCTTGGTGTACCTGTCTTAAGAAGTCGCGTTCGGGGAGGCGAAGGCGCTCAAGTTGGTCTGGGAGAGTTATCTTGCGGAAGCGTTCCTGACAACGTATGAAGGGGGGAGGGGTTCGACGCTGAACTTTGCACACAAGTAGCGGGTGAGGAACCACGCGAAATTGGCTGTCGATTTGGGCCGTGTGTGCCATTCTCGGACTCCATGGACAAGCTCATGAGCCCACTGGACCAGTTGCGGGTCATGTGCGCACTTGAGGTACTCGCTGGTGATACGGGCGGTGGCATCGGTAGATGCAGTGTCGCCGATTTGGGCAGTTGCGCTACAACGGTCGTGGAGATGGAAAGGGATTTCGGTGTAACGCCAACCTTCACGTCCAGAATATTCAGCGTAGGCGGCAGGAATGATGCCGGGGACAACCCTAGGGGTCCTTGTGGTGCGGAAGGGGGCGCCATCAAGAGGTAAATGCAACGTAGCGCAAACGTCGGCTGCGGTAAACTGGAATGCGACAAGGGGGAAATCCGCGAAAGCCTGCATATTGACGTGGCCCTTGTCGGGGTTATACCCGGTGAGGAAGCGGTTGACCAGCTCGGGTAGGAAGCCCCACGGCCCGATCCCGAGGAAGAACTTGAAGCCAAGTCATGACAAGGTGGCGAACATGTTAGGTTCAAGGTACTTGAGCTGCGTGGCGGCCGTGGGAACCCGGTAAGTACATCGGGTGTTATTGAACACCGTTGTAATGACTAAGGAACCGCACCCTACGTCGGGGTAGTATGCGTGGAGGAGTTTGATGAATTGAGGAGACGTCATCGTTTGCAACCTGTTGGGAAAAGATTAGTATAGTTAAATTCGGTGACGAATCCCGAGGGGTAGCAGGAGGGATATTGTTCGATGGGTTAGCCCCTTCGAACATGTGTGGTTCTAGGAGTTGGGCTCCTCCGACAATGTGTGGTTCGAGTTAGGCTCCTCGAACAATGTGTTTTATTTATTATTTTCCTTCAATTCGTGTTCTTTAATTTATTTGTAATTCATTTACTTTACTTTTAAGTAAATCTAAATGTGATTTTCCCTCGTTTCCCCGTTTTTGGGAGGGAAGATATTAATGTTTGTTTTGAGTCACTATCTATTTACTTATTATGTCCAATTATCCTACCTCCTCGAACAATGTGCGGTTCGAGGAGTTAGGCTCCTCGAACATGTGTGGTTCGAGTAGTTAGGCTCCTCGAACAATGTGTGGTTCGAGCAGTTAGGCTCCTCGCACGTGTGTGGTTCAAGGAGTTAGGCTCCTCGAATAATGTGCGGTTCAAGGAGTTAGGCTCCTCGAACGTGTGTGGTTAGAGGAGTTAGGCTCCTCGAACAATGTGTGGTTCGAGGGGTTAGACTCCTCGCACGTGTGTGGTTCAAGGAGTTAGGCTCCTCGAAAAATGTGTGTGGTTTGAGGAGTTAGGCTCCTCGAAAAATGTGTGTGGTTTGAGGAGTTAGGCTCCTCGCACGTGTGTGGTTCGAGGAGTGAGGCTCCTCGAAGAACGTGTGGTTCGCGGAGTTAGACTGCTTGGACGTGTGTGGTTCGGGGAGTTGGGCTCCTCAAACACTATGTGGGTCCAGGAGTTAGAAGACGAAAGAAGAAAGGAAGAAGAAAGAAGGAAAAAATAAAAAAATAAAAAAAACGTAAAAAATAAATAACTAAAAATAATAATAATAATAATTCATAAATAATAAAAAATAATAAAAATAAAAAATAAAAAATAGAAAATAAAATAATAAAAATCATAAAAATCATAAAAAATAAAAATAAAAATAAAGAATAATAGGCATTAAAAATAAGAAAATAAATAAATAAATAAATAAAAATATTAAAAATGAAAAATAAACCACGGCAACAAGGGGACAACCGAAGGGAAAGCGAGGCCGGGAGGGCAAGGAGTAATCGACGAAAAACATTCGAATACCAACGATAATTAAGAAACTGCGAGGTGGATAAGGTTGGCATACGGGCGGGAGGGCTGAATGGGGGCCCACGGGGGATGTGGTGAGGGATTGGGGAAATTAAGAGCTTTTGGGAAACCTTGAGGGGGCAAATGATGGGGGAGTGTCACTTGAGTATCGTGTGAGGTTCTGGGCCCGTCATGTTTAAGGACCCAGACCTGCGACATGTTTGTTAAGGGGATGGGGAGGATTTGTGAAGCCTTTCTATGGGGTGTTTGGCCTCTCAGTTGTTTAGGCTTGTCGATTCCTATGGCTTTAACCTGGGCAAGATATAGGATTGATGTGTGTGATTTTCGGTTGTCCCATGCGGGCGTGGTATGATCATGACTAGGGAGCCGACTTCGTTTCGGGACCCAAAAGCTAGTGGCACCTTTGTGCCAACCTTGTGCAGTTGTGAGTGTCTTTTGGATTCACCAAATGGTAGGTTTTCCACAACGCCATCCATCCGCAAAAATAGTGTGAACGTTCACCCATTCCCGTTGTTTGGGTGTCTGCGTTCTGATGTTAGCGTTGCACTGGTCCTAGACGGCCGTAGGTGTTGGCATTTTGTTTGGTTGAGCAACTCTGCGCCTTGGGGTTCACCGAGGTCCCATGCAGGGGTGGTCCGATCGCAAGCGGGGAGCCGGTTCCGTTTCGGGACCAAGAAGCTAGTGGTGCCATTGTGCCAACCTTGTGCAATTGTGAGTATTTTTCTGACTCGCCACACAACATGTTCCCCGCAGCGTGGGCTGTCAGCGAAAATTGCATGGACGTTCACCCATTCCCGTGGTTTGGGTGTCCGTGTTCTAATGTTAGTGTCGCGCTGGTCATGGACGGCTAGTGGGTGTTGGTGTGGTGTTTGTTTGGGCAACTCCACACTTTGGGGATCATCGAGGTCATTGGGATGTGATTTGAGTGTTGTTGCGACAAGGTCCTTGGACTTCAGTCCATCTCCTGTGTCGATTACTGCCGTCAAAGGCATGTCGTCGACGCAACATCATAGTTGTATTGTTCCGTCATTGGAGTTGGTCGCCTTAGCCATGGCTGCCGGATGGGTGTGTCCTTGTCGCTTAAATTCCGCTTGCGTATTGCGCAGGTCAGTTTCGAGCCGGGTCATTCGGCCTTCGGAGGCCTTAAGTTTGGCTTCTACCTCTCGTTGTTAAGTCGTGAGTAGAGCCTCGAGTGTAAGGGGTCCATAGTAACGTTTGAGCTTGCTCCCATTTATGAATCGGAGGATGTCAAAACCTTCAAGCGTGCGTAGGCGACATGCTCCTGTCTTCGTAATCTCTGAAACCACATATAAGCCTTCACCCCGTAACTTAAGCTTCTTCTTGTGTCGTTGAGAGGAGAATTTGAGGGCCATGTCTCCTTCAACGAGGTCTTTGTTCTTGACTTTATTGTCGTGCCACACCCTTCTATTGGCTTTCTCTGCCAAGAGTGCATGGAATGCGAGAAGGCGAGTTTCTATCACTCGTTCTAGGCTCTCTAGACGTGACGGGAGGGGGTCCCCGTCCCATCGTTCTTGTACGGTGATCTTGAGGCTGGGGACCAGGAACTCAATGGGTAATATTGCTTCTTGCCCGTACACTAGTTTCAATGGTGTGTGGCGAGTTGCGACATAGTTGGAAGTGCGGAAAGCCCATAATGTTGCTTGGAGTTTGGTGCTCCAATCAGACCGTGAGGCGGCGATTATCTTTGTGAGCACTGCACATAACACCTTATTCGTGCTTTCCGCTTGTCCGTTGCATTGAGAGTAATAAGGAGAACTTTTGCGGTGTGTCACCATAAATTCGCCTAGTAAATGTGCTATCACTTCGTTGAGGAAATGCAAGCCTTGGTCACCAATGATTTCGAGCGGACATCCAAACCATACTATGACATTTTCATATAGGAATTTGGCGGTACTACACGCATCGGCGTTAACGCAAGCTTTAGGTTTGACCCACTTGGTAGCGTAGTCGGTGGCGGTTATTATGTATCGGTTGAGGTTGGAAGTTGGGCTGATTGGGCCGATAAAGTCAATACCCCATTTCTCGAACGGTTGCAATGCCACCACCGAATTTAACGTATTGAAATCCGCTTTTAGTGGGTGTTTGAAACGTTGGCACTCATCACAATGGTGTACGTACTCGTATGTGTCTTTGAAGAGTGTTGGCCACCATAGGCCGGACTGGAGGATCTTGCGTGCTATGGTCTCTTGATTGAAATGACCACATCTGCTCTTGCAATGAACTGGTTCGAGGGTGGCGACGACGTCATGGTTTGTTACACACCTCCGAAGTAGATCGTCGTTACCTCGGCGGTACAAGTGGCCACGGAGCATCGTGAACGGGCCACATTTCTTTAACAAAACACGTGCGTGTGCCCGGGGTAGTTGTTTTAGGAAGGACGCTCCTTCAGTTAGGACGCGAACGATGTCTGATGCCCATGCTGGTACGTTGTTGATCGCGTATAATGCTACATCTTGTATTTCATCGTCGAACCCAGTGGCTTCTTCTCCGTTGGGTATCCGAGAGAAATGATCGGCAAGTACATGGTCTTTTCCTTTTCTCACCACTACCTTGAAGTCGAACTCGAGTAGCGTTACGATCCATCGTGAGATGCGTCCGATGGCGTGAGTTTTGTTTACTAAGTAGAGTAGGGCTTGATGATCTATGAAAAATGAGAACCGAGACGCCAAAAGGTAGTGGCGGAATTTCTTTATGTTGTAAACCATGGCCAAAGCCTCCCATTCCGTCTTGGAGTAATTTCGTTCCACGGCATTCAGTTGGTGACTAGCGAAGGTGACCGGTAGGTTGAGTGCCCCTTCACCGGGTTGAGCTAGCACCGCACCAATCACAAAGGCAGAAGCGTCGGTGTGAACATGGAATTCTTTGGTCCAATCTGGGGACCAGAGAATGGGGTCCTTAGTTAGGCACTCTTTCAAGAGCTTGAAGGAGGGTGTAGAGCGGTCTAGCCTTGTCTGCGAACATCTTAATGAAGCGTTTATACTAACCTGCATATCCCATGAACCCTTGTAGAGGTTTTTCGTTCGTGGGGGTTGGCATGTCAAGGATGAGTTTTACCTTTGCCTCATCGGTTGAGATCCCATGGCAGGACACGACGTGCCCTAATATTAATCCGTGCTTGACCCAGAACTGACACTTGAGTGTGTTGAGAGAGAGTTGATAAGTCCTGCATTTTTCGAACGTCAAATAGAGTAGCGCCAAGTGGTCATGCCATTTCAAATGGCAACATAAGTTGTCAACATAAGACTCTACCCCTTGTCGTAACCTTACTGCGAAGATATGGTCTGCCGCTCTTTGGTAGTTGCTCAAGGCACTCCTGAGCCCGAAAGGCATCTCGAGTGGATGCTCGCGGGGAGACCTTGATCTTGGTATTTTAAATTGTGCGCTACTCGTTGGGCCTATGTGATGACATTAGCACCGATCGTGGATGGTACAATGGACAACACATTTGTGCCGACCCTTTTCTTCTTTTTTGGGAAATCAAGTACTAACTGTTCTTTACTGCACCCTGGGCTGGGCATGATGCTTCTCCATAAAGACAACTTCATATCATTTGCCGCTTCCTCAATGGTAAGCTCTATCTGCTTCGCAGCTGAGCTCTTCAATTCTAATTGAGGGTCAACTTTCGACTTCTTCTGTCTTTGACCCTTCACTTCCTTATTCTCCCACATCGTAAATATTTGATCTTGGAGTTCCCAGACTCCTCCATCCCTAAATGCGAGTTGAAACCACGGCTCATACTTTCTGATTCCATCAGACTTCACTGCATCGTCCACCACAATTCCCACTTCATGGAGACATTGACGTCGTAGAGCTGGATATAATTTCGCTCCATATTTCGTTTTCCCGTCGAGGTACTCGTGGTGAAAAAATCTAATGCATTCGATGGAGGACATCTTAGATCACTCAAGAGGATCCACCATTACAATAAAAGGCACGACTATTGCATGAGGGTTGATTTTACTCTTCTTCTTTAAATTTTGGACGTGCAACTTATGTGGTTCCCTGATCTCCAAAGGGTGACGTCCTGTATTCTCATCCACTGGGGGGTGATGAATATGGGTTATCGGAAGGTTAAAAACTTTTCCCTTCCGCACAAGTTTTCTATGTATTAAGTCCCTTCTAATTTTATTTTGTTCTGATGAGAACACACCAGATGCCAGCTCTGCTCCTGGTGTGGCTTGAGCCTCTTCATCCTCTGTTGAACTCGATGACTCAGAATTTGACATTCTTGTCACCTTCTTTTTTGAGGGCCTGGACTGCACCGCAAATTTCCTTATTGGTGCTTTTTTCGGCGATAAGGAGGTTGTCTTCAAATTAACATGACCTTGAATATATGGCCTCAGTGTTGTTATTAAGTTAGTACTTGTCTCAATAGCATGTCAGAAGGATTCTGGCCCGCATGAATCCTTCAACAAGTAGTCTTCGAAGACCATCATCTGTCGGACTCCTTTTGTACATTTGACTAATACAATCAAATTAGTTGAGTCTACATCTTCATAGTCCAGCCGCAAGATTTTGCCATAGCTAAATGCACGATCTTGAGCAAGCATACCACGTCCAGCTAGTCTGGTAATTAACAATACTACTTTCTTTTTCGAGTCTACATATTGCATTGCCCACTCATATCCAGTTAAGTCTATATCTAACTGGTCATCACTTCCTCCAACCGCGGCAAATGTTTTTTGACTAACCTCGTCAAACGGCAGCCTCACGACTTCATCTTCAAACATGAGTTTCTTTCCCTTTTGTGGATATGTCACAACAGGGATCTTTGTGTTGTCTGGAGGTGAGCTTTGATACTTAATCCGAATTCTGCTGAGTGGCCTCTCCTCCTTAGTGTCAACCGACTTGCATAAAATAATACAACAGATGAACCTAAACCTATAAACTCTCAAATTATGGGGTGACAAATTATATACAGTATGCAGATTGGTAGTTTGGAACGTCAAATTAGCAATCCAATATACTTATGGATGTGAAACCTAGGGATTGGACAAAGGAAAATGTATATTTAATGTCTCATAGTCCACCGAACACTAAAATCAATAAGATTTTGGTATCCCCAACAGAACCTAAATATCAATTGTATTGACCCAATTTGACCGTATTTTGACCTAATTTAGAATTGTTGAACCTATTTTACTACTTATTTTTTGTCTAATATGTGTTATGACCCCCAACTCGATACGGCGTATCAAGTTTAAGTCCTGGGAGCCACAACTCGATACGCCGTATCCAGTTAAGGCCCCCGTGTATTGAGTTTTAGCACTGGGAGCCACAACTCGATACGGCGTATCGAGGTAAGACACCCAACTCATTACGTCGTATCGAGTTTTAGCCCTGGGAGCCACAACACGTTACACCATAACGAGTTAAGTCCACGCGAAACGAGTTGAGGCTCCTAGGAGCCACAATTCGATACGCCGTATCAAGTCGAAACGAGTTGGGAGGCATAACTCGATACGGCGTATAGAGTTATGTCCCCCAACTCGATACGGCGTATTGAGTTATGTCTCCCAACTCATTACGGCGTATCGAGTTATGTTAACCCACTAGATATGGCGTATCGAGTTGTGGCCCTAGGAGCCACAACTCGATACAGTGTATCGAGTTATGTCACCCAACTCGTTACGCCGTATTGAGTTGTGGCTCCTAGGGATACAACTCGATACGGCGTATCGAGTTGTAGCCCTAGGAGCCACATCTCGATACGGCGTATCGATTTATGTCCCACAACTCGATGCGCCATATCGAGTTGTAGCTCTAGGAGGCACCACTCGATACGGCGTATCGAGTTGTAGCCCTAAGAGGCATAACGCGATACGCCGTAACAAGTTGGGGAACATAACTCGATATGCCGTATCGAGTTGGGAATCTTAACTTACTACGGCGTATCTAGTTCTAGCCTTAGGAACCACTAGATACGGCGTAACGAGTTCTAATACGAAATAAAAAGCATGTAGATGGTCATATGTCCGTACAGTTTAGGGTTTAGATCCTACCTGCTATCAGAACGGGCAGTCTTTTTGCTCGACATGATGATCGTGAGGCATCTTGGGAGTTATTGCGTCTGTGCTTTGGTGCTCTGGGCAATGGTTACGCTGAACTGTGGGGAATGAAAAAAAGAGGTCGGTTCTATTTATGGGAGGGGAAGGGACCATAGTTAAAAAAGTAAACATGGTTACAATAAAATGCCAATAGTGCCTTTAGTTATTTGTCTGCGACGTCTGTCGCCGCCTGCTACCGAGTTGCAGTCCCTCCCCCATCGTGCGCTGCTGTCGTCTGTTGCCGCGCTGCCGCCTCTGACGTCCGTCGCCGTCTGCTGCCGTCTGCTGACGTCCGTCGCCGTCTGCTGCCGTCTGCTGACGTCCGTCGCCGTCTGCTGACGTCCGTTGCCGTCTGCTGCCGTCGGCGTGCTGGACGACCTACTGCAGTTCGTCATCATCCGTTGTAGTCGCCGTTGCCGTTGCCGTGCTCTTCTCCACCTTGTTTCTTGAGGTTGCCGAGTGTCACGTTTCTTCTCTTGGCGGCGCATCCTTGTTCTTTTAGCGTGCTCGTCATGTGCGAAATGCCAATGTGACTACGACATAACACAAACTCGGCTAAGTCTCGAACCCATTTATTTTATCCTTTTTTTTTCTTTTCTTATTGGCACTACAATGTCTAAACGAAAGGAACACAAGGATACACAAGACGAGGCTATAAGTAAGGAGGACTTTTTGGATATGTTTAACCGTTTAACAAAAATAGAGACGGATATGAAAAAATGGGTGAAAGACGCCGAAACCCACAAGAAAAAAGATAGAGAGGAAAAAGACACCCTCAAGGCCGAAATAGAAAAACTTAAAGAGGAAAACACAAACCTCAAACAACAACTTAATGACATCAAGGTATCCCGAGAGGACGGTGAAATATCCTCCATAGAGGATATAAAAGATGAGATCAAAAAAGTTAAAGAGGAGGTTAAAAATAACATAGAATTAGCAAAAACGGGTTGGGTAGATGTCGTTAAAAGAAACATTAAAAAAGAAATAAAGGATGAAAATATTGTTAATACCACCCTCGAAGAGGAGAAAATGCGTCAGGCCCGACGCCTAAATGTGCGTGTCACTGGGCTCAAGGAAGGTGCATCCCCGGACGAGGATGCACAAACACTCGGGAAAATGCTAGGGTACACAACGACCCTACCTATCACCAAAGCTTGGAGGGCCGGACGCGACACAACTAGGAAGAGAGCCTTAGTTCTTCAATTTAAAGACTTAGACTCTAGAATCACTTTCTTTAAGAAGAGACCAATTCTTCGAGGATTGGGTGGGGACCCTATCTATCTCGATGAAGACCTCACCAAGATGCAAATTGAGCATCGCAAGAGTTGTATGCCAAAGGTTATGCAAGCTCGCAAAGACGGGCATCGCGCCTTTTATCGAGATGGGCGAGTGATCATAAATGATCGCACTACTAATTGACGGCGTGTGGCCCATGTGACAGAAAACACACTTAGGATGACCTTATGGAATTGTAACGGCGCACTCTGGACACACCCCGGCCGCCTAGAGGGGATATTAAAGGAATCAGATATAGTTTGCCTAGTAGAAACACACCAAAGCCCAAATAGGGGACTCCCACGAGTCGAAGGATTTCGTTGGGAGTCGGCTTTTAGACAAACCTCACGTCGATGCACTACCAGGGGATCTGGAGGTGTCGCAATATTGTTTCGGAGGGAGCTACATAATAGGATAGAAATACTGAGCACTGACCCAGAAGCTCGTTTTATGTGGGTGAAAGTCTCCACAAGCAAGGACAAGGCAGTAATTTTCGCCATTTGTTACTTCCCCCCAAAAGGCTCTCGTTATAATCTGGCTGGCGAGGCGAGATTAGTTGATGACGGAGTGCCACATGGGCCTTCCCCATATGAACCTCTATCGGATGACATAATCCGATATTCTTCCCAAGGCGAAGTATTCCTTGTAGGAGACTTTAATGCGAGGACCCAATCCCGACAATGCACAATATTTCAAATGAATAGAAACCTAGAAATGGTAAATGTTGATCCTTCAGACATAGACACCACACGTAAATCAAAGGATCAAGGTGCAGACGCCACGAGCTTTGGCCATCATTTGCTCGAACTCGGTAGTCGGCACCAGATGGTCATATATAATGGTTTAGCCAAGTGGCCAGGTTCGGAAGAGCTCACATGTTTCCCACATGGAGGAGGGGAAAGCACAGTCGATTATCTAATAGGACGCCCTGAAGCCACCCACATGATTAACTCCTTCCGAGTGGCCCCATGTCCTATTGGCGCGGACCATAGTTTCTTATACTTCGAGATAAAATGCGATATCTCTAACGTCACCAACTCTAGTCAACCACGCCATGACATCACAATACATTTCACACATGAGCTCTCTGACATATATGCTCGACATGTTCAAGCCCATCTGTCCTCCCTTGATCCCTCCCTACCTTTAGAGAGCCTTAATACGAAACTCACACACATCCTTCATTCTGCAGCGGTTAGCAGCTTCCCATACACGAAACACTCCAATCAAGGTAAAGTAGGATCTATGCCACAAAATAGATGGTATGATGAGGATTGTAGGTGCTTACATCGACAACTTACAATATCGCAACTCAGTGGTAGTATTACCTCAGTACAAGCTCGTAAAGAAATGCGCAAGATGACACGTCGTAAGAGACGAGCATGGGAGGCATCCCAATATTGGGAACTCTACCACATGCTCATGAGTAACGATTGTGCCACTGCATGGAAGAGATTACGGGAACCAAGACCACAAACACCCATCGAAGATCCCGAAACTTGGCACACTTATACAGAGAGACTTTACCACATCCCAAACCAACCACCCATTCCAATGCCTTCCACACCCCGACCTACTGTGGGGACACTCTTCACGACCTCTAGGGTCACGAAGGTCATAAAGAAATTACAACATAGGAAGTCCATGGACCACACAGGGTTGCGAGCAGAACACATCATATACGCGAGAGAGTGCCTAGCTCCCTTACTAACTCTAATCTTCAATCGTGCCCTTGCAGAGGGTTTTCCATCACAATGGACCATGAACACAGTGGCCCCCATACATAAGGGGGGGGACCCCATGGATCCAAATACTTATAGGACCATTATGATAGGTCATACCCTTGCTAAATTATATGGTGCAGTAATGGAGGCAGAGCTTAGCGAGTATATGGAGACCTTAAATCTTCGTGCACCTGAACAGGCCGGTTTTAGACGAGCCTTCTCCACTATTGACCATATCTTCACACTTAGATGCTTAATTGACCAGACTAAGGCTCGCAAGAAGAAACTATATTGTTGTTTTGTGGACTTCCGCAAAGCCTTTGACACGGTCCCTAGAGAGCGGTTGTTTGATAGGCTTAAGAGCTTGAGGATACCAGATGACATGGTTTGGGCCATCTACGCACTATATGAACAAGTGTCCGGGTGTGTTCGATGCCCAGGCGGCATATCCGATAGTTTCACTAGCACTATTGGTGTAAAACAAGGTTGCCCCTTATCTCCGACTCTTTTTGGGATCTACATTGATGAGATCACAGATTTTATTGCTCGTAAGGGAGGCAATGGAGTAGTCCTTGGAGATACGCAGGTGCGTATCTTGCTCTATGCAGATGACATAGTTTTGCTCTCTGAATCCGAACACGACCTACAAAGGCACCTTAATGCCTTAGATGACTTTTGCACACAACGAGGATTGGTAGTGAATCTAGGGAAAACTAAAGTCCTTATCTTCCACACGTCGGCCCAAGTTAGGGCTAAGTGTCACCTAACTATCTCCCATAGCCCAGTTGAGGTGGTTGGATCATATGTCTATCTCGGAGTCACTTTCAGTGCCCGCTCAGGTAAATTTTCGATGACACAAGCAGCGAAGGATAGACTTACAAGAGGACATGCATCCCTCTCACTCCTCGAGAGACAATGCCACCAAGCATACTTCCAAGAGCCACGAACTAAAGGGTGGCTCTTTGACTCATTAGTGACTCCCTCTCTCATGTATGCATCAGCGGTTTGGGCCCCAGGACTACCATCTTTCATGTGGACGCAATTAGAGAGACCATTGGTGATGATGTTATCACGCCAACTCCGAAGCAAATCGTCGGTCCCACATGACATTATTAGGGCTGAGTTCACTCTACCCCCTATGTTAGTAGAAGCACTTTTTCAACTGGTAGTCTTTATACACAGGATACATAACCAACCACTTGATAGAATATCCCACCAAGCCTTTAAGGCTTCTCGAGCATTGTATGAGTCCGGCTATACTAGCTCATGGTATGGCATGATGGTGAGTTGGCTTCTTGCCAACGGTCTAGACATTACTAACCTCCCCCCCCTTAAGTACGACCACACGAATGATAACACTTTACTCTCTCATGAGGACCGTAATAAAGTAATACGCCAAGAAATATGGCAAATTTATATCCGGTATAAATGGATCACCCCACTAGAGCCACTCCCATCTAAAATGTCGTACTATAAAGAACACTTTATGCACTTCTCTGAGTTAGGTTTTATCACGCGCCCAAAATATCTAGATGTATTCTTACCACATGCACTAAGGGTTGCCATTGGTCAATTTAGAATATCATCTCACCAACTTGAGATTGAGAATGGACGTACTAATGGAGTCCCTAGGGAGGAAAGGATATGTCGGTTATGCCACATAGAGATAGAGGATGAGTACCATTTTACATGCAAATGCCCCACCTATGCCGAGATAAGGGCAAAATACCAAGACATACTTGGTTCCTCTCCCACCCTCCCTAAACTATTAGATACACTAGATATAAAGAAATTAGGTAGATACATCTTAGAATTGAAACACCACAGAGAGAACAAATTACAAAACGTTGATAATAATGTTGCTAATGTTTACCAACATATAACAAATGAAGTTTTTCAGGAACAGGGGGAGACAATGAATGTCGACACACCTGTACCACTCGGACTTCTCCTTCATGAAGCAGAAAATCAAAGAAGAACCAAACGCCCTCGGATGCCGGGTTTCAAAGCAACTCGACGAGATGTAGAAGCAATAACGAAAATAAGGGAACGTGAACTACACCGCCTGGAAGCCATGGCTAGGGCACTCTATGCATCGGGACCATGGGTCACACCCACACCAAAAACTTTTGACCTCCCACTTCTTTTTGAGAGACTTGGGTGGAAATGAGATTAGGCTTGGTGCAAAGTTTTATACACTACTAGAACTTTCTTAGCTTAAGCTATTTTCTTTTATTTTTAGTTTTGATGATTGGATAAACACTCATCTTTTGTTGTAACCTATTTGTCTCATGGGCCAAATTTGGCCTTAGAAGACGTTAATATATCTTTCTTTCTTCTTTCTTTCTTTCTTAGAATTCATATTTATTATTATCATAAAATAATGATTACCGTTATACTTTATGTGTAATATGATCATTATGATCTAGTAGTTATGATTTCATACTTATGTGTACTATGATTTACTACCTATTATGATCTAGTACTTATTATGATTTAATTCATGTGCAAGGTCAGTCCTATGATTGAGTATACTTACCTACATTTATGATAGTCTAATGATTTTGACTTTGAGAACATTCACTAATTGGGTGAGGATTAGCAATGGGCACAGTTTCAGCTCAAACTGAACTGAACCGTTAAGCCATGGCTTAATGGTTTATTGGTTCAAATATAAATAAATCGTTTGGTTTGGTTTCAAATATTATGATCCGGTTTGGTTTCGGTTCGGTTCGGTTTTGAATTTCATGGTTTAGCGGATTTTTGATTTTGGTTCGGTTTGGTTTTGATTTTCACGGTTTAGCGGTTTCAGCTTATGTGGTTTGGTTTAAAGGTTTGGTTTGGTTTTGATTTATGATAAACCGATTTGGTTTGGTTCTAAAAATTTCATAAATGGTTTGGTTTAAACGGTTCGTCTCTAAACGGTTCGGTTTAAATGGCTTCATAAAATTTAAACAGTCTGGTTTGGTTTTTAATATAAATAAATGGTTTGGTTTGGTTTCAAGGCCAAGAAACCGAACCGCGCCCATTACTAGTGAGGATAGTGGTATTATGCAATTATGTGACGTGTACACGTGATCAATTTTTATTTATAACTAATAGAAATATAGAAAAAATTATATAATAAAATATACAAAATACATATATACTTCCTTAGAATTCTATTTGTAGTTTAAGTATGTCTTACAATATGTATGCTTAGGGAGTGAATTATAAAGGATATTAGAACGTCAAACAATGGGAAATAATTCACCCTTTTCTGTTGAGGAATATCAACTATCATCGGATTCCTCACCTTCTCTGGGGTTTTCGGTAGAAGAATTCCATTGGTCTCAAGATTCTAATTTCTCCGTTGAGGAGTATATAATCTCCGACAATCCAGTCAATACGACAAGATGCCTTGAATTCTCAATTGAAGAGTATGACCCATACGCGGACTCGGGTGAGAATGTAGGTGATTGTCAAAGTCCCGAAAGTATTTCTACTCAGCAATAGAGAACAAATGTGCGCCAAGAGGAGGACACACCAATATTAGCTAAGGATGACAATAAGTCAGTGAGCCCCTTATTTTTCAAAAGGGTCTCAAGACGTATTAGTCGAGAAAGATTTGCTTTAGTGACATCTGAGGCCCCACTTACGGTAGATGTTAAAAAGACATGTTGCGCTCGTGGGTGTATGGCGATTATTGGAAAGCAAAATTTGTGGTCTTTGAGACGTTACTATTTTTCACTCAATGGTGATGAACAAGACACCTATCTTATGACACACTTATAGATGGTGTCAGACAAAGCCTCAGATATCTCGATCTCTTTCGAGTATTACCTTTTACGGCACGACAATGTTGTAGAGTGGCATTCAAGATCACACTCTGTGTGAGCAACATGAGATTACATTGAGTGCAATAGAGAGTTTTAAACGGCAACAATCCCATTGAAGATGATAATTTGCCAAGTATGAAGGGTGCATCAGGTAGAAATGCGATCTCCTAGATGAAGACATACTTCAAGTTCAATTGTGAGATAATGCAAACTACCGGTAGGTTGCATCTCTTTGACAATTATACACGTCGAGAAGTTTATGATTCCTATAGATTGGAAATGTCAACTTGTTGCAACAAGTATGTCACCTACAGTCAATTCACAAGGTTGTGGACATTGCACTTTAGTAATGTTATTATACCTCGTAAAGTACGTATGGGGTATTGTTTAGTATGTGCAAACCTAAAGAGCGTGTGTAAAGGGGCAAAGACAGAGACAGAGAAGGAGCTAAACAAGAAATTGTTACAAGATCACCAAGAAGCCCAAGAATTAGAGCGAAAAAGAGTTATGCACCATAGGGAAAAGTCGATAAACAATCCAACTAAGTACATGTGTTTAATGATAGATGGAATGGACCAAAAGAAGACGTGTCTACCTCATCTTAAACGTCTTCCTAAAGATGTCAACGACGATTGTCTCGTGCAGATGCACTTGGTGGGTTGTTTAGCCTATAATGGAATTGTGAAGCCTCATGTCTTCGTCACCTACCCAAATGTCCACAATGACCCTAATTTAACAATCACTGTGATTCAAAAAGTATTGATGTCTTGGGGGCTGTCTTTGCCGCCGGTTTTATATATTCAACTAGACAATACTACTCGGGAAAACAAAAATTCTACGGTGTTTGGTTATCTAAGTATGCTAGTGAACCAAGGAATATTTAGGAAAGTGAAAGTTAACTTTCTATTGGTTGGTCACACACATAACCATATCGATCAGATGTTCAGTAACTTCTCTAGGCAGTTATCACGATATGATGCTTTTATGTTACCTACGTTGTTCGACATCATTCGTGATGCATATACGCCACGCCCAATCGTTGAACACTTGAAGGAAATATATGATTTCAAGAGATACATATTAGATGGTGGTGAGCGAAATGCCAAAGTGTTAGAGCCCTTAAATAATATAAGTTTCAACCACGTATTCTTAATAAATAAAAATGATCATAGTGGTTGTACATTATTATATGCAAAGCAGTATTCATCCTCCCCCCAATGGGAGCCTGAAGGTGGGTGTTAGTTTCTACTTCATATGCCTTCCACTTTTGTTTATGGTGCAGGACAAATGTCGATTGAGATTAAGAAAGTTGTCACCAATGTACTAGCTGATAATCCAAAGGATGTTTGGATGCAAGCGCTGCAAGACAAGCACAAGCACATTGACAATGCGAAGAAGTATGCTGGGGAACAAGACACATCATGGTGGGATGTGTTCTTTAAAGATCAAGAACAAATTGTTGACAATTGTGTCCTTGGTACTTGGACCGTGCAAATACCCTTCACCTGGAATATACAACAGTGTTGTAATTCTCAAAATTCTCCTCTTGCACCTAATGAGATTAATGATAGCTTGCTCCATCCACCACAAAGGGACATATATGTTGGACCCAGGCTGACAAAAACAGCGGAAGCAAGGTGGCAAGGGAACTTGCAAGAATTGAAGATGGGTATGTTAATTGCTACACCTGCTGATGATAATGAGCTGGGACATCAATTTTGGATTGGTAAGGTTTTAGATGTGGTGATGCATGAGAACCAAAGCCAAATCCAGTCTATAAAGGTGCATTGGTACAACACTAAGAGAAAAAATGCCTTTACCGGCAAGTATGCTTTAGAGATGATGGAATGCCCATGGTCAAGGGGGAATAGAAAGAGGAAAAGAAATATTCGTAGCACTTCATGCCTAAACATTGGTGACGTAGATATTATTGTTTACGACTTCACACTAACAAAAGTTGGATGTCTTAGGAAGTCTACAATAGATATTATCAAGGAGAAATTACCTATTCTACAAGGGGTCTCATGTCAAGGGCAAACAAGATCGTCTATACATAACATGGAATGTCAACATCTAGTTTTAGATGAAGACAATGCCTTAATAGGTACATCCGAAGATGACGAGGAACAATCTGCATTGTATATTAGTTATAGTAGCGACTATCGATCATGATACGAGTGATTTTTGTAAATTTTACACTCCTCAATGATATTTTGGTATCTAATGTAAGATAGTGTCGTTTGTAATACTCGAAATATGCGTAAATTATGTTTAGAAATATTATTGCTTTGTACAAACATTGTTTGTTACAAAATACATTACATCTTGACTTCTCAGTGATAGTGAACATTGTAACATTTCGATTATAACATAATTTTAGCGCTTTTCCAAGTTTAGGAAATGATGATTTTTTGAGGTTTTCCAACGACATTTTGAGAACATGTGATACTGGTATCATTACGTTTTGTATATAGAGTATATAAACCCTAAAATTTGAGGGAATATTCCTTATCCTTCCATTTTTGTGCGATCCTTCCACTTCTGAACGCGAACGTGTTTGTACCGTATCTAACATACCTAACAACCTTGCACTCACCGAGAAGACCACAATTGTTCAAGTGGTCATCTCCCCACTTCACCTGACCATTGAGAGTAGTAGTAGCACTTGTGAGACAAACCTCCCACTGTTTCTGACTGAGCCCGTCCCGTGTACGACAGCTTCAAACAATATACATGCACAACCATGGCCTTCTCTTATCCTAGTTACAATGGTGGAACCGATGTGAAGGCCCATGGACGATCTTTTCTTAATGTCTAGAACATGAACCATCTGTCGCAGCAGCTTTCGGAAGCCGATGCCAATGCATGTAAGATCGCAGAGTTTGGGCTCACCTTTGATGGACGAGTAGTGCGATGGCACTCACAACTCAATCTCTCGACTTTCACAACCTTCGACCAGCTCCACACAAAGTTCCTTCGATTGTTTCAACGTAGTGTTTCACAACATGAAATCATTGGTCAGTTCTACTCTATCCAGCAGTTCAATCAAGAACCTCTCGTCGACTTCCTCATCCAGTTCCAGAAGTTACACGGGCACACACCAAGTACGAGGCTAAGGAAACCTTCCTCGCCACTTTGCAGGGACCCATGCGAACAACGTTGCGCATGCTTGATTTTCTGGGCCAGACAATGGACACGGTCATCGATCGGGTTCTCCGGCTGAAACTAAAGACACAGGCACAAGAATGTCCATGTCATCCTTATGGGAGGCACTACTGCAAGACAATGAGTATCATTTCTGGCAGGCCATTCAATGCACAATTTGCCTCAACCTGCGACACTCGGCAGTCAATTGCAACATGCAGGCCCACTACCCTATGCCATACTGGAGACATACAGTTGACCATTGCAAGTACTACCTTTTGAATCAACCCTTGGTGCTGGTTCAACGAATCGAACTGCAATGTAACAATCAGCAACCCAATAAGAGATTTCGACAGAATGAGCGTTATCGCAACGCAGACCGGAATCGGCGCAGTGACTGTAATAGTTGAGACGATGATCAATATTGAGACAATGATGGTAGAGAAGAAGATGACTATTGTCGGAACGACTGGTATAACAACCATAGAGGGTGATTCAACGAGAATCTGCACTCCACGAAGAATCGAGGTGGACAGGCTGAAACACGGACATACAATAGTGACAGACAATCGCGTAGCCAGCAGACCCGCAATGACAGTTCGGAAGAAGATCGACGGTGTCCCCAAAATAACAATTGCCAAGACTCTTGTAGGAGGCCGTGGAATATGTGGTAGCATCAGTATCAGACAGTGACCTCGCGATGACCCTATACCACCACCCGAGCCCATGGCACAATATATAGCACAAACAAGTGAGCCTAGTGTACAATGTTTTATCTACCAGCAACCAAGGCATTACGTAACTCAATGGCCATGATGCGATAAGGGCAAGGCACCGGAGGTGAATATGATCACAGCGAAAGTACAACAAGTGACCACCCGCAACTTGTCAAAGGTTGTCGAGTGGGAACTGCAAGAAGACATAACAAAAGTTGCAAAAACCTAGGTGGAAAAAGCCAATGAGGCCAACATCGACCACATGCGTCAGGATGGAGCAACTGAGGCATCATCGTGACGTATGGAGGATGCTATGATGGGTGAGGATCCAGTATGAGAGACCCTCGTAGACTGCCAAATCACACTGACAATGACCAAGCTATTAAACTTGGTCCCTCGATTCCGGCAAGCAATGAAAACCCACATGTGTAGAACGAACCAGGTAATGATTCTTGCCAATTTCGCTAGGCCCGGCTGTGGTGGATCACCATAACCTGACCGTTAAGGTCATCTTACAAGGGGAGAAAAGCTCAGGGTGTATAGTCGATGATGGTTCTAGGGGGAACATCATTAGCAAAGCCACTTGCAACCGCCTCGGCATTACAGATTAGGAAGTATGCCCATTCTGGCTCTACATGGCGGATACATGATCCGTCCGATCACTAAGTCTACTTCGTAAGTTATAGATCATGATAGCTGGACATACATTCAAGATATCGACCATTGTATTGGCCCTTGATGCTCTTGGTGCTTACCCCCTCCTGTTAGGTCTCCCATGGTTGCACTCGGCAAACATCAAGCAGAATTGGCAATATGACAACATCAATTTTCGTCGATGTTGAGCCAAGGATTGGGTGTCAACGCAAGAGAGCACCCCACCTACTAAAGCTATGACTCCATTGTACGCGGAGGAAGTCCACATGTTCAAGGGGTTACACGATGAGGAACTAGAAAATTATCTTAAAGATCACCCTCAAATTGTGCCATTATTCGAAATCGATGTCATCGAGATGGTTGGGGCATACGCCACACTTGCAATAGCCGCAGACGAGGATTGCAAACCCGATACAGAGGTTCTCATGGAACTCTGGAGGGCGCAGGATGCATTCGATTGAGAAATGGAAATCTCTCGACGGGGTACAACATCGGCCTTAGAGGAAATCAATGTCATGACTTCTAATGCATCGTGTCCCCCAGTCGATTGCGAAGGAATTACCTCCTTCAGCAAAGGCAGCCATGATCGACTTGTTGCACGAATATAAAGATGTATTTGCATGGTCTCATGAGGACATAAAGGAGCTGGAACCAAAATTCTACCAGCATCAGATCAACCTAGTGACGGATGCAAAGCCTGTACAACAAAGGCATTATCAAATGAACCCGAATTACGCGGCATGGGTAAAAGACGAAATAGGCAAACTCTTGAAAATCGGGTTCATCAGAACAGTCAAGTAGGTAATGTGGCTGAGTCTAATTGTAGTCATACCAAACAAGAACGGGAAAATTTGCGTTACCATCGACTATCAGAAATTGAACACGGAAACAATAACATATGATTATGCCCTTCCGTTCACGGATGGCGTACTTGATGACGTAGCAGGGTACGAAATGTATAGTTTTTTCGATGGCTTCAATGGCTATAATTAGATCCATATGCATCTTGAAGATCAGGAAAAAATACTTTCGTGACAGATTGGGGCGTATTTGTAGCTTTAGTGATGATGTTTGGGCTTAAAATGACACCTACGACATTTCAGCACATCATCACAAAAATCTTCACTAAATACATACCCACTTTTATGTAGGTCTTCCTTGACGACTTCACAGTTTACTACGCACGGGACAAGCATTTACGGCACCTCTGGTTTTGGTTTGAGTGATGCCGCTCAGCACAGCTCAACCTTAATCTCGCCAAGTGCACGTTCGGCGTAACATGTGGTGCTCTCTTGGGAGACATATTAAGCCGAGAATGCATTGCGGTTGATGCAAGGAAGATTAAAGCCATTATCGAGGATCTAACCCCAATGAATGCGAAGGCCTTCAGTCATTTTCTAGGACAAATCCATTGGCACGGTCGGATGTTGCACTATCTAGCAGACTTTGCGACACCCTTGCATGCGGCGGTGCATCAAACATTGTTCTCTTGGATTCAAATGGAGGACAATGCATACATGGCATTGAAGGTCATGCTCACTTAGGCACCGGTTGTACAGGCACTAGATTGGACGCAACCGTTCCAAGTGTTCGTGGATGCATCAGACATAGTCATCGACAGCGCATTGATCCAAATGACTCAACCGAATTGGTATCAGCCAGTCTACTACTCCAACCAAAAACTTTCGGTTTCCGAACATAACTACTCCACAATCGAGTGTGAAGCCCTAGGCATGATATATAGCATCAATAAATTTCGACACTACCTATTGGGCCGAAAATTTGTCTTTCATGTGGATCATGCAACACTTCTCTATCTGGGGTCAAAATAGTTGCTAACAAACATATTGGATACTCCTATTATAGGAATTCGAATTCAAGATCCAACATCAACCAAGTGTTCAACATGCGGTTGCCGACTTTCTAAACCATATTAAAAATAGAGAGAATGTTGTCGAAGGGAATGATGACTTTCCGAATAGCAGAATTCTACACATTTCGGCAAGCGATGCCGAGATAGACAAGTTATTACCAAATGATAAATGGCTCGAGGATATGAGCCATTTTCTAAGCACAAGATTACCACCTCCATAGATGCGAACGGACAAGAAGTGATTGACGATCAGGACTCATAACCTTTGCTTATTAGAAGGAACCCTGTATCACAAGGGAAGCGACGACATTTGGTGAAGGTGTGTTCAAAATGATTAGAAGGAAATCATGTTATGAGAAGCCCATTGTGGTATAGTCGGGGGTCATTACCCGGGTGTCACTACCGCGTGGAAGATATGGCAAGGTGGTCTCTAGTGGCCAACCACACAAAAGGATGCCCAAGACTACTACCAAGAGTGCACCCGATGCTAGAGAATAGGAAAAACTACGGAGTGAGCCCGAATGCCATATCAGCCTATGCTTCCATTAGAGCCATTCCAAAAATGGGGCCTTGATTTCGTCATCCCATTTACCCCAGCTGCAGCACACATGGGCAACAGATACATTTTGGTCGCAATGGATTACTACACCAAATGGGTAGAGGCAAAGCATTACGGGACAACACGGTGGCATCCACCACCAAATTTTACATGAGAACATTTGGTGTCGTTTCGGATGCCCTATCAAACTCATGAGAGACCAAGGAGGCCACTTCCTAAATATGTTGATTCACGGGTTCACCAACCACTACGCCATAGTCCACAAAAGTGCACCCCGTGTTACCCTGAGGCGAATGGGCTAGCAGAGTCGATGAACAAAATCTTATAAATTTTTTTAATGAAGATCCTCAATGAAAACCACACGGATTGGGATACTAAGCTTTAAAGCACCCTATGGGCATGCCGACAAAGTTTAAAAACCGGTATCCAGTGCACCCCATTCCAGTTAGCCTTTGGACTTGAACCTGTAATGCCCATCGAGTTCCACGTTCCAAGCTTGCAGATACAGATTCGGGAATGCCTTCCCAAAAACAATAAGAACAACTACAATTGTAGCAACTTCTTGAACTCGGCGAAGACAGGGTATGGAGCATGGTGATCTTGGATTAGGAACAATGTTGTCGAAAGGCATTCGTGGATCAACATCGAGGGGGTAATAAGAAATTGTTCGAAATCAGAAAAGTCGTACTCCTGTTCCAAACACGCATGGGGAAAATGCTAGGAAAACTCTAATTTTGGTGGAGAGGCCTGTATTGGATAATCGGTGTCGAAAACAATACTTTCGAGCTCGGTACTCTTGCTGGGGAAGTTTTACGACAAAAGGTCAACGGGCGTTCGACTCAAGCCGTATTGGGGGCCCACACTGCCAAACCCTTTCAAAAATGCGATAAAATCAATGGATGAAAATGTCGGTCCACTTCTTGCCAAGTCAATTTCGAGGTGTGGACCCATACCTCATTAATGCAACCCCACTCTGTAATCATCTACCATTACTAGCTCATAGTAGCAGCCATTACCGTTAGGTGTGGAATGAAAAAAAAACAAGAAAAAGGAAAAATAAAAAGGCATTCAAAACTATATAAAAAAAAGATCTTGCATGTAGGTGTAGATCCTAAAATAGCAAGTACCGCACTATCACACACATGGACAACATGGCTCAAAGAATCTTGAATGCTAACATCCCAACCTCACAAAAAGGGGATTCAAGACATTTCTATGCACATAGCAGAAAATCTCATTACCCTCTCAACTCTCTAAGCTCTCCTTGCTCTTTCAGCTCCCCTCACTCTCCTCACTCTCCACACTCCCATAGACTCTCAGACCCTCACTCCCTTCCCTCAGCCCGCTCCCCTCGTGCTTCCTAGCACACATACAACCTCTTTGCACCGCTAGACACCAACATTGCCATGTTGATTGACATTTCCCCAACTCTTCGATGGTGGCTCCATGACCACGTCCTCGCAGGTTACATCCTAGTGGTGAACGCACAGCCCCACCCCAACTCCCATGGCATGGCAACCAAGATCATCATCGATATGATCACAAATTCTACGATCGAGAAGAAGCTAGGATGACCTTGATAGGGGAACGCCACTTCAAGATCCCTCCCACAGAGGTTCTTGAATGATACTTTGGCAAATATGTTGGGAAATCGGTCCCTCCGGATGGGATCCTGTTATGAACGAAGAAGACCCAGTGAGAACCGGAAGAGATCCGGAAACCGGATCCGTGGACCCGGTGAGAACCAGAAGTGAAGACATACTTATAAATATGTTTTGAGTAACCCTATATGAGGTTATGTTTGTAAATAGCCCGAAGTTCATATAAGTATAAATATGACTTAGGGCAATCACTTTAATAGTGTGGTGAGAGGTGTGTTGCCATATTGTTGTAAGTGTAACTATTGTACAGAGAGAGAAAGAGAAAAGCTACTATGAGCTTTTCTGTTGTAACCGCCACCTGGCGAAGATCCCTTGTGCATACACTTTGTATTCCTCTCATATAGTGTGATAGTTAGGGGTCTGTGGGCTCCCGTGGTTTTTCCCTATTAGGGTTTTCCACGTAAACATCCTGTGTACTCTCTTTGTTGCTTAGTGTTTATCTCCACCTCCCCATTTCTTGTGTTTTGATTCTCACGAAGTGATCTAAGACTCGGTTGTGGACGAGTAGCATTCCGCACTATTCTTCACAAACTGGTATCAGATCGAACCACACAGAAATGGAAGAATCATTCGGCAGCATGTTCAAGGTCACCGGCTCCAACTACTCTGTGTGGAAGTCGAAGATGAGGGATATGTTGGTGGTGAAAGATCTTTGGTTGTCGGTACTATTTGGGGATGCAAAACCGGACAAGATCGATGCCACAACATGGGAGGTGATGCACATGAAGACGACGGCATACATCCGGTGCTTCATCGACATGAGCCTGTATAACAACTTCAATGAATAGAGCAAGGCTCATGAACTCTGGGAGAATATCGACATCATGTTCTAGAACAAAAATGTCATTAACTGGGTTTTGGTATTCCGAAAGCTAGTGAGGCTCCGGAACCAAGACGGCTCCAGTATGGCGGGGCACATGAATGCCTTCCAAGGGCTAATACATCAAGCAACCTCGCTGGAAGTACCTCTCGCCGATTAGGTACTCGCATTACTCCTGCTCGGTTCCCTCCCGGATAGTTGGGATATGCTAGTTGTCACATTGGGCAACATCGAGCCGGAAGGAAAACAGTTGTCCCTAGAGCGGCTTAGGGTCACCTTAACCGGTAACACTTCCTATGGCCGATGCGTAGGGTATCTTCATATTGAGCTGTATCTCCTTTTCCGTTGATGGAGAGTCTCTATCCGATAGTCGTATCGTTGTCAGAAGTGATGTTGGTGTTGGCTTCACGTTCTCCATGTTGAAATGCCTCAGTACCTTTCGGATGTAGTCAAATAGGGAGAGGAGGAGATTCTTTGTCATCGGATTTCACTTGATCCTCATGCCCAATATGTGTCGGGCTTGTCCACATTCCTTCATTGCAAACATGTCGTAAAGGCTCTGTTTCAGCTTTTTGGCTTTGATTTGATTGTGCTCCTGGCAATTAGCATGTCATCGACATATAGGAGCAAATAGATTTGGGATTTGTCGGCCAATTACCGAGTATATAGACATGGGTCAGAGTCAAACTAGCTATAGTCGAGCTATCGGATGTAGGAGTCAAACTTCTAGTACCACAATCTTGGCACTTGTTTTAAGCCATAGGGGCTTTTCTTCAATCTACATACAAGGTGACCTTCCTCCCCCATTGAGGAGAAGCTTGTCGGGTGGAACATGTAGATGTCCTCTTCCAAGTCTACATGTAGGAAAGCAATCTTGACATCTAGTTGCTCAAGCTCAAGGTCTTTTGTCGCCGCGACCCCAAGTAGGAGCTAAAGGGTGGTCATCTTGAGTATTGGAGATAATATCTCATCGTAATCAACCCTGTCCTCTTGTTTGAATCCCTTTGCGACCAGCCGAGCTTTGTACTTGGGCTTCTCTCAGTCAAATACATACTTGTATATGAAGACCCATTTGTATAACAACAACTTCCTTCTGATTAGTAGTTCAACCAACTCCCATGTATTGTTTTGATGAATCCAGTCCATCTCAAATTTCATGGCTTGTAGCCATGCATTAGCATCTGAAGTGGCTCTACCTTCTTCGCATGTGCTTGGTTCACCTGCATCGGTGTAGTTGACGTAGTCGAGGCCCAATTGGTAAAACTCGGTTGGCTTTCAAACTCGTCCAAATCTCTTGGGTGCCGAATTCATCGGTTCAGATCCTTTGATCGGCTGTGTCGGTTGATTGGCACTTGTTGAACCACTTATATCAAGAGTCCTATTGGTTGACTCACCCCTATGATAGGATTTCTTTGGGATTGATTGACTTGGGGATAGGAGTCTTCGCCGACTCAAGTCAACTTTTCCACTGAGCCTTGTTGGGTGTTTTGGTCGAATCAACTCTATCTTTTTTTGTTTTTTTCTCTTGTCAATCTGGTGATCAGATTAGTTTTGACTAGTGGACCTTTCATTGATTCGGAGTTTGCAAGCATAGACTCGGCTTGGTTGAGTTCAACTGTTTGTCGAATCTCCGATTTGGTACAGTGAGTCGGTCCTTCTATGACATCTTTGTCAACTTTGAAGGATACCTTTTTACCAACAATTTTCTACTGGTGCTTCTCAAAGAGAATCGAGTCTTCATTGAAGACGACGTCGCTACTTCGGATCAATTTCTAGTTCTCTAGGTCCCATAGCCTATAACCTAATTCCCCATCAGTTCCATAACCAAGAAATATGCATTTTGCTGCCAACTTGGTCCTTTTCTCCATGGGGATGAAGGCATAACCTTCACATCCCAAATATTGGAGCCTATCATAGGTCGTTTTTTTGCCTAACCATAGTTCCTATGGCACTTGAAACTTGATTACTTTCAATGGTGACAGGTTGATCAAATATACTTTCGTCTGCAATGCTTCAACCCAAAACTCCAACTTTAGTTTGGCTTGCTGGAACATTGTCGTCACCCACTTCTAGATCATTAGGTTGATCCATTCGACCACTCCATTCCACATGGGTGTGTAAGGAACAATCTTTTGATGGTAGATCCCTTTGTCGGACAAGTACTGTTTGAAGGCCCAGGAGGTGTATGTTGGGAGACAGGTCCCTCCGGATGGTGTAGACCGGGTATGAACCGGATGAGGAGTGCCCGGCTACGGAGAGCCGGATGGTGCAGACCCGGTATGAACCGGATGAGGAGTATCCGGCTACGGAGAGCCGGATGGTGTAGACCCGGTATGGACCGGATGAGGAGTACACGGCTACGGAGAGCCGGATGGTGCAGACCTGGTATGAACCGGATGAGGAGTACCCGGCTACGGAGAGCCGGATGATACAGAGCCGGTGAAGACCGGATGAGGAGTACCCGGCTACAGAGAACCGGATGGTACAGACCCGGTGAGAACCGGACGAAGAGACATATTCGTAAATATGTTTCCTGAGAGCCCATCGAGGCTATACTTGTAAATAGCCGAAAAGTCATATTAGTATAAATATGACTTAGGGCAAACTTACAATTGTTGTTGTTATTCTGGTCTGCGCGAGATTAGAGCGTGTAACTGTGTACAGAGAGAGAGAGAGAGTGAGAGGAAGAGGTCGTTGCCTCTGTTGTAACCGCTGCCTGTGGCGAAGATCGTGAGCACGAGGTCGTTGCCTCTGTGAACTCACCGTTTGTACATTCCAACATAGTGATAGTTTGCAGCCTGTGGGCTGCCGTGGTTTTTTCCCTTAGTTTGGGTTTTCCACGTAAACATCCTGTGTACCTTTTTCTCTCTCCTTTGCATCGTGTTTTCCGTTTCCTGTTTTCTGTGTATGATTCTAAGCTCGGTTGTGGCCGAGCGTTGAGTTCTCGTCAAGTGGTATCAGAGCGAAACGACAAAGAAAATGGACGAATCGTTTGGTGGCATGTTCAAGCTCACCGGCTCCAACTATTCAGTATGGAAGTCGAAGATGAGGGACATGCTCGTGGTTAAAGACCTCTGGCTGCCGGTTCAGTTCGGGGACAAGAGACCGGACAAAATCGACGCCGCGATATGGGAGGTGATGCACATGAAGACAACGGCATACATACGGTGCTTCATCGACATGAGCCTATACAACAACTTCAATGAAGAGAGCAAGGCTCATGAGCTCTGGGAGAAGATCGGCATAATGTTTCAAAACAAAAATGCTGTTAATCAGGTTTCGGTATTCCGGAAGCTAGTAAGACTCCGGTACCAAGATGGCTCCAGCATGGCGGAGCACATGAATGCCTTCCAGGGGCTGATACACCAGGCAACATCATTGGAAGTACCTCTCGCTGATGAGGTACTAGCGCTACTCCTGCTCGGTTCCCTCCCGGATAGCTGGGAGACGTTGGTTGTCACTTTGGGCAACGCCGGGCCGGAAGGAAAACGGTTATCCCTAGCAAGAGTAAAGTCGAGCTTGCTAGATGAGGAGGCGCGTCGGAAAGATAAGGATACGAGCTCCGACTCCGAAGCGCTGTCGTGACGATTTTCGGCTACGGTGTGAAACCGAGTGAGATGAATAAACCAAGGATGTGCAACATTGCACATACACTTAGCAAATAAGCCTCCTAAGGCCTAGTGGCACTTGAGTTCATACAGAGGGGTGCAAGCAAGGTTTGAACCTTGCACCTCTAAGATACAAGATAATTGCCTTACCACTAGGACAACTATCATATAGTGTAAATTTTATGTATTTCATTTTCATATACAAATTATAGACGAAACAACCATAGAAAACCATGTACACAAAACCATGGTTTTAAACCCATGGTTTGTGCATGACATAAGCAAAACCGTGTGCACAAAACCATGGTTTTAGCCCATGGTTTTGTGCATGTCACAAGCATGGAAAGACCTATAAAAGCCTCTAGTTGGGCTTGTGTAAGGGGGGCTCAATATGTGATATCACCAACACCATTATCATCAATATAATTATATTTGTCTTTATCTTCTTCATTATTTTCTACTTCTCAAGTGTACAAGCTTTCTTCTTCTCAAGTGAACAAATTCCGTCTAATCTTACATTGATCGTCATCTCTTCGATAATTCCGCGAACATCCTCCCCAGTCCAAGACCCCGGTGGTCGCTCGAGTAGCACACGCACGCACGAATCTTCGCGACATCGCTCCTTACCGAATCGGAACGCGGAAGACATAGAAACCGTAGTCCCCAGAACCGGGAGAAGTCGGGGACACGGTCAAAGTCAAGGGCGAGGCCCACTTGCTTCTATTGTGGCAAGACGGGACACTTCCAAAAGAACTTTCGGCATTTCCGAAAAGATAAGGAGACCGACGGTACCGATTCGAAGCGGACCCCGGACCGGAACAGTAAAGACCGGAGGGGGCCGGACTAGAAGGGAACGACGACAATCGCGGCAAGTGAAGAAGAGTTGATGCTCATCACCGAGGAGAGTGAGATAAACCTTGCCGGCGACGAGATGACCTGGGTGGTAGACTCCGGAGCGTCGTTCCACCTCACCCCGGACCGGAAATGCTTCTCATCCTACTCAGCCGGTGATCACGGCTGTGTCCGGATGGGGAATGAAGGTACATGCCGAATTGTCGGCATAGGAGACGTGTGGCTGTCCACACCAACCGGATGCAAGTTGCTGTTGAGGGAAGTCCGACACGTTCCGAAGGTTCGACTGAACCTGATATCAGTCGGTCGGCTAGATGATGAGGGCTACACAGGTAGCATCCGGAACAGTGTCATGAAGTTCAACAAAGGGAGCCTGATTGTGGCTCGGGCCCGAAAGGTAAACACCCTGTACCTGATGAATGCCCAGTTATGTCTGGAAGAAGTGAACATGGCATCCGACACTGCCGGTGAGCTGTGGCACAAGAGACTGTGTCATATGAGCGAGAAGGGGATGAAGAGGCTTGCAGACGACAACCTCATTCCAGTGAAGAACGTTGTCGTAGTGTATTCCGCACACTACGTGAAAACCATAAAATAATATATCCGATTTTAGATACATATAAATAAATAAATAAATAAAATTTATCAAGTGCATAGGGCAGGATTCGAACCATGCACCTCCACGTAGATAAACCCCAACATTACCATTGTAATAACTTATCTTTAGTGTTATAAATATAGATTTAATACGTATAAGACCTTTATTTATACATACCTTTATTAAAAGGTAAAAATCATGTATTCTTTAGAGTGTGAATATTTTATTTACACATGACATTAAAAGTGACTCATGCACATCTAGCGTGCACGAGCCCTATATTTAGGAAATGACAAAACATCACATGCACATTTAGTGTGCATGGGCACTTTAGGTGAAAAAGCATGAAGCCATGCTTAGCCTCTTCCATCTTTATATAAGGAGGAGAAAAATATGTATATGGTTGTTGATTAATATACATGGTTGGATCAATCTAATATATTCGTGGGATTCACGAATTTTGCCATCTAATTGCTCTTATAATCTAAATATTGTTTTAATTACGCTGTCGTGAAGAAAACCGTCCATAGGCGGAATCGGCGCACCAAGGCGTGGGAACCGGTTCTTCACGCGCGCACGCTCCAAGTTGTACATAGAAGCGAATTAGGAGGATAATCGGCAGGAACGGGCCCTAACACGAGTGGAGACAAAGACCGCGCGAACAGTCTTTTCAGTCGCGCGCGCGAGCTAAGGAACTGTACGAGTCGGCGGCGTAACTACGCGGATGCGTGAAGAACGGAGCGGATCCCTGTCCAAAAGGGACAGGGAATAAAGCTGACAGGACGGCCTGCTCGTCGGCCTATATAAGGAGCAGGAAAGAGCTGTTGCAGGCATCTCGCGCAGAGAGGACGAAGTGCTGTCGGACCGTTTCTGGACGCTTCTCTCTCTGTTTCCTTCCTTCTTGAGCTCCATAGCTTTTCTGTGCAGGGTTCCGAGGAGGCTCGTGCTGTTTCGAGGAACGCCCGAGTGCTTCCGGCAGCACCTCCGACCTGCTACCCCTTTGTGCGTCGAAGCGAACAAGCATCGGCATCTGTTCGCCGGCCTGTTCGGTTGTAGCCAACCTGTGCCCCATCGAGGGTTGTAGTCGTGTTAGCCATTTTGTTAATATACATATTTAGTCATTCGCATCTGTCTGTGTCGGTGTCTGTTCGCGTTCTCCGTGCTGAAGGGCCGTGTCCCTGTGTATCCCCGGTCCTGCGTAGCCGGTTCTCTCTCTTTCTCCTCCCTCGCTTGCTCTTTGGTTCGAGACCCCCGCGGTCCCGCCTCGTTTCCACACGCACTTGCGTAATATCTCGACATCTTTGGTGAACCCGACGTGAAGGAGGCGGCAGAAGAGCAGAAGATGAGGGGGTCGGATCTTGCAGAGGCCATGGCTTAGGCCGTGGATCGGATTGTAAACGCGCGCGAGGGCACCGGTGCCCTCGACAGAGCCATTGAGGCGGTCGTCGGCACGATCGGCCGGTTCGATGGGAAGGATGCCACGAAGTATTTGGCGTCCTACGGTGCAGAGATGCTGATGCGGGACATTCCAGAAGAAAGGCGTCTTGCCGGATTTCCCCGAGTGGCGATGCCGAGCATCCATGCGGAGGTGCTCGAGGTGCGGGCGGAGAGCCATACCTGGGAGGAGTTCGAAGGTCGGCTCCTAGAGAAATACGGGCTGGACGACGCGCTCCGGCTTTCGAAGCGAAGGTTCATGGAATGGGTGGAGTCCCCGGGGAAGGGAAGAAACGCGTCGGCACTCCTCCGGGAGTTCGAGGAAAACTTTGCGCGCCTTTCGGCGCTCGACCGAACCATCCTGGACACGAGCCGGGTCTTGCTGTTTGTCAAGTCGGTCGACGAGCAGGATCGGGAGCAAGTGGGCCTCTTGCTGGAAACCGAAGACGGGCTCACTACCGACTGGGCGGCTGTCAAGAAAGTCTGTGGCCGTTTCGACAAACGGCGAGAATGGGCGGATAACGGGGCAACCGGGTCGGGCTCGGTCGCAGCAAGGAAGCTCGAACCAGCGCCATAGGTGCGAAAGGAAGAGACCCGAGAGTGGTTGGAAACCGGTTCGGCTTAGACCGGCGTAGTCAGAGGCTCAACCGGAGGAGCGGCGCTGGAGGAATTGACGAGGGCGATAAAGGACCTCCAAATCGCGCAAGCCCGAAGGGAAGGTGGCGAACCGGCTCGTGACCGACGGCCGGCGGCAGGAAACAGGTGCATGTGGTGCGATGAAGTCGGCCACATTCGGAAGGACTGCGGCGACTTCGCGGAGGCGCTGAGGAACAGGGTGGTGTACCTGTGGGAAGGACGGGTGCATGCCAGCGACACCCGAAGGGCCCTGAGCCGAAACGACGGGCGAGGTGGTATGAAAAGGTTGATGGAAGAGGCGGCGGCCCGACACGCGGAAACCGTCCACTACTCGGCGTCGGCCGGCATTCGAGTCGGGGGCGGCGAGGCCCGAAGGGAAAGCAAAGCCGGATTCTGGCCGACGATGCTGGAAGGCCTTGCCGGTGCAAGGCTTAAAAGGGAGGAATCGGACCGTGCGGAGAAACGGGTACGGGAGATGACCGGGTGGAGCGACCCGGTCGAGGAAAAGACGGGCTTCGTGGAAGCCGCTTGCCAGAACTACGAGGCTCTGGTAGAAGAGAAGCGGGTGGGGAAACCTGGGACGACCGGGCCCTCACAACGATACGAGACCCGGTCCGGGCCACAACGGGACGAAGCCGGCGGGGCCGGTGCGCAAGATAAACCCCAGAAGGGCGGGTACCGTCTGGGGACGGAGATAGAAAGGACCACGGACTTACGAAAGGTCCTGGAGGAACGGATCCTTGACAGCAAGGTGGAGCTGTCATTACGAGAGGTGCTGGGAATCGCCAAGAAGGAGTTCCACGACTCCATCGTGGACTTGGTGAAACGGAAGAGGCTGTCAACGGAGACAGAACCGGAAAGACCGGTGGAAGTGCGGACGACGCACCTAGACGACATGGCGCTGGGAGACGAGTGGGCGGAAAGCCACTATTCGAGACCACACTGGGCCCGAGCGACCACGGAAACCCCGGTGAAGATCGGCGATGTCCAGGAACCGGTGATAGCTTTGGTGGACCACGGATCGGAGATCAATTTGATGTCCATGGACTTCTATAAGAAGGGCAAATGGCCGATCAACACCAAGCACGGGTGGAAAATAAGGGCAGCAACGCGTGCCACCGAGGAACTGCACGGGGCCTGTCCGAATGTGCGAGTCAAGATCGGCGACGTCGAGATTGACCAGCACTTCTTCGTGCAGGAGACGTCTTCGCATCCGGTCATACTGGGAGAGCCGTACATCACGGCGGCGCGGATGGAGACCAAGGTGCTGGACAATGGTTCGGCCTACGCGAGGGTCAAAAGCCAAGACGGGCGCCATTCGGTCCAGTTTCTGACGGTACGGCCGAACCACGAACGTAACCGCGACTCCCTCGGTTCCGAAAACCGAGAGGATTTTTAGAGAGGACTGCCAAGGCGTGGGGCCGCGACAGTCCGGATGCTCCGGGAAAACCCCACATCTGTACGATAAAACCGTGTACAATAGGTAGGAAATTTTGCTTCTCCGACAGCGGAGCATGTACGATGGTCGGCATCGCCGGCCGAGAGAAAACAAAGACGGAGGGGAGACTTCGAGCGTGCGGAGTTCTCGGCCCTGACGAAGAAATCAACGGAGCCGTGGAGGCAGTGTCTTTCGACGACACCTTGGGAATGCTGGGGAAGGTAGTCGAAGGAGACCTTAACGAAGACCGGACGATACCGGTATGTTCCGAAGAAATGTACGAAGTCATCGCGGACTTCGGTCGAGGGCTCGAGTCGGAACGGACGGCCCGAGTTAGCACCAAGTACAAGACTGTGGACCGGAAGGTGAGGCCAGTTGCGGCGCCCTTACCGGAGGGCAGCGAATCCCGAATCAAAGGGGTTGCATCGGACCCTAGCTTACGAGATCCGGCCTGCATAGGACACACCTTCACCAACGAGACGCTCCGCGAGCTGAAGATCGGTGGGGGCGGGTTCCTACTGCCGGCGGAGGAAGACCGGTTTCGGAGAATGCTCGGAAGGCACGGGAAAGCCTTCGCATTCTCACCGGAGGAAATCGGGTGCGTAAACCCGACGATCGTAGAGCCGATGGTGATATTCACGGTACCGCATGTACCGTGGAATCTCAAGCCAATTCCGGTTCCGAGAGCTCACATCCCGAAGTTGATGGAGCTGTTGAAGCAGAAAGTTGATATGGGCATTCTCGAGCCGTCGAGCGCCCCGTATTCAAACCGATGGTTTACCGTACCAAAGAAAAACGGATCGTTGCGCTTCATTCAGGACCTGCAGCCGGTCAATAGAGTGACCATTCGGAACGCAGGGATCGGACCGACCATAGACGAGTTCGCGGAGGCCTTCGCCGGAAGGTCGATTTACTCGGTCGGTGATCTATACTCAGGGTACGACCAGTTCCAGCTAGCCGTGGAGAGCAGAGACATTACGACGATGCGAACTCCCCTCGGCCTAGTGCGGATGTGTACGCTGCCGCAAGGAGGGACCAACTCGGTGGCCCACATGGTGAATGCAATGAACAAGGTGCTGAGGGACTGCATCCCGGACATCACCATGCCGTTTCTAGACGACATCCCGATCAAGGGATGCCCGGTAGAAGAGAAGGACGAGACGATCGGGCCGGACGGATGCCGGCGATTCGTGGTGACGCACATCGACGACTGCGAGAAGGTGCTGCAAAGGCTAGAGGATGCGAGGCTCACCTTCTCGGGGGAGAAGTCAGCCTTCGGGCAGTCGGAAATCATGGTGGTCGGACATTTATGTGGACCATATGGCCGGAAACCGTCTCCGGCAAAGGTAGAAGCCATCTCCGCGATGAAGCCTGATTGCAGCTCGGTCACGGAAGTACGAAGATTCTTGGGAGCATGCGCCTTCTACCACATATGGATCCCGCATTACGCGCACGTCGCGGAGCCGCTGTACGGATTATTGAAGAAAGGGCGAAGATTCGAATGGCTAGACAAGCACACGGAGTCGGTCCGGAAGCTGAAGGAGGCTCTTTCGGCAGCACCGGCGCTCCGAAAGGCCGTCTACAGGAAGGGCACCCCAGTGTACATAACGGTTGACACGAGTCCGACCGGAATCGGGTGGGTCGTCAACCAAGAAGACGAGGACGGCAATCGGTTTCCGATCCGATTCGGCGCGAAGGTCCTCAGTGAGCGGCAGCGAGGATACGCCCAGGTTAAACGCGAACTCTGGGGTATCGTTTCGGCGGTGAAGGCCGACAAGGACTATCTGATCGGGACAGAGGTAATCATAGAGACGGATTGCATGCCGATTCTCGGCATGGTTTCCGGATGCGCGACGCCGGACCTGGCAATGCTCAGGTGGATAGCGTACATCAAGTCCCTGGACCCATTTCCGGGAAAGACAACGCCATGGCCGACATGCTTTCAAGGGCGAGATTCGATGACGAGGGCGGCATGGTTTCGGAGGACGAAGAGGTCGGCGTGGACTTCTTCGAGGCAGCATACGTAACAACCGGTGGGACAAGCACTCCGGCGCTTAACGACTTCGACGCGAGCAATTACGACGGGGAGTGGCTGTAGATCGGCGGGTTCTTGAGGACAATGGCGCCGGATGCGTCATGGACGAAAGACGAGGCCAACCGGATCCGGAAGAAAGCGTACCGGTTCTTTCTCCGGGATGGCTATCTATGGAAGCACCCGAAGAAGAGGGACGGCGCTCCGCTCCGGGTGGTGGCGATGAAGGAAGAACAGGAGGAGCTGCTGACGGCCTACCACGACAGCCCTTGGGCCGGACACCGTGGAACTTGGGCCACGTTCGAGAAGATAAAGGAGAAGTACTGGTGGCCGGGACTGTACCGGGACGTGCATCAATTAGTGACAACTTGCGAGAGCTGTCAGATGCACTCCGTGGTCCGACATCGGGACGAGCTTCACCCTACGTACCCTCCGACCATCCACTTCAAATGGATGGTAGATCTGGTGACGATGCCAATGGGGGTAGGACAGATGCGGTACCTGGTCCTAGCGCGGGAGGATCTGACGAACCAGGTGGAAGGCCGGGCCCTTCCGAACAAAACGACCGCGGCCGTATGTCGGTTCCTAATCGAGGACGTGATATGCCGGTACGGGTGCGTCGGGAAGATCGTGGCTGACCGAGGGGAGTTGGACGCCGAAGAAGCTGCGGAGCTGTTCGACCGGCTGGGAGTCAAGCTCTCGCTCACCACTGCGTACAATCCGGAGGCGAATGGAAAGGTGGAGCGCGGACACGGACCGATCGTCAAGGCGCTGGTTCGAGCATGCGGAGGCCAAGTCGGTAACTGGCCGCGGCTACTACCTTATGCTTTGTGGGCAGACCGGACCACGCACAGTTCGGTAACCGGGTACATGCCGACGGAGCTCATGTTCGGCCAGAAGCCGATCATGCCGATGGAACGGACGATCTCCTCGTGGGCAACGGTCGACTGGAGGGACGAGATGAGCCGGGAGGAGTTGTTGGCCGCGCGTATACGACAGCTCGAGCGGAGACCGGAGGACGTGGAACTGGCTGCGGGGAAGCTCCGGGTGGCGAGAACAAAGAACAAAGCCAGGTTCGACCGAACGCACCGGCTCCGACCGAAGAAAATCGAAGAAGGTGACTGGGTGCTCGTCTACGACAGCAACCTCGACAACCAGCACCGAGCTACACGGAAGTTCGCACGAAGGTGGTTCGGGCCTTACGTGGTACGGAGCGCCAATGACAACGGGACATATCAGCTGGCGGAACTAGACGGCACGAGAATGGCGATACCGGTTGCAGGGAAGCGGATCAAAGCGTTCAAGAAGCGACACGACGACGAGCCAGACCCGGCTCTCCTAGTCAGCAGTGACGAACGATCCGAAAACGAGGAAGAACCGACGGGCGAGGAATGAAGACGGGCCGGTTTTCTCCGTCCCAACTCTCTTGGCGCATACCGGAGGATGCGCGGTTAGGTGGGGGCGGATGTCGTGAAGAAAACCATCCATAGGCGGAATCGGCGCACCAAGGCGTGGGAACCGGTTCTTCACGCGCGCACGCTCCAAGTTGTACATAGAAGCGAATTAGGAGGATAATCGGCAAGAACGGGCCCTAACACGAGTGGAGACAAAGACCGCGCGAACAGTCTTTTCGGTCGCGCGCGCGAGCTAAGGAACTGTACGAGTCGGCGGCGTAACTACGCGGATGCGTGAAGAACGGAGCGGATCCCTGTCCAAAAGGGACAGGGAATAAAGCTGACAGGACGGCCTGCTCGTCGGCCTATATAAGGAGCAGGAAAGAGCTGTTGCAGGCATCTCGCGCAGAGAGGACGAAGTGTTGTCGGACCGTTTCTGGACGCTTCTCTCTCTGTTTCCTTCCTTCTTGAGCTCCATAGCTTTTCTGTGCAGGGTTCCGAGGAGGCTCGCGCTGTTTCGAGGAACGCCCGAGTGCTTCCGGCAGCACCTCCGACTTGCTACCCCTTTGTGCATCGAAGCGAACAAGCATCGGCATCTGTTCGCCGGCCTGTTCGGTTGTAGCCAACCTGTGCCCCATCGAGGGTTGTAGTCGTGTTAGCCATTTTGTTAATATACATATTTAGTCGGACCGTTTCTGGACGCTTCTCTCTCTGTTTCCTTCCTTCTTGAGCTCCATAGCTTTTCTGTGCAGGGTTCCGAGGAGGCTCGCGCTGTTTCGAGGAACGCCCGAGTGCTTCCGGCAGCACCTCCGACCTGCTACCCCTTTGTGCGTCGAAGCGAACAAGCATCGGCATCTGTTCGCTGGCCTGTTCGGTTGTAGCCAACCTGTGCCCCATCGAGGGTTGTAGTCGTGTTAGCCATTTTGTTAATATATATATTTAGTCATTCGCATCTGTCTGTGTCGGTGTCTGTTCGCGTTCTCCGTGCTGAAGGGTCGTGTCCCTGTGTATCCCTGGTCCTGCGTAGCCGGTTCTCTCTCTTTCTCCTCCCTCGCTTGCTCTTTGGTTCGAGACCCCCGCGGTCCCGCCTCGTTTCCACACGCACTTGCGTAATATCTCGACAACGCTAAACTCGTGGGATTCACGAGATTGCTATCTTACTTCTCTTTCCACTATTCATATCTAGCCTTAAGTTGTATTCCTCTTCCTCCTAGTCAAAAACCTCGGCGGTTCCCACCCGACTCACGCAACGATCCGGAGCCGAAGGGCATGACACAACTGGTGAACCCGACGTGAAAACGGGTGGCAAGGAGATGGAAAATCAACAAGAGGCTAGCAACATGATGATGATGTTGGAGCGCATGCTACAAGAACAACGCGCGATGTCGGAGATAGCGGCATCAGTGGAGCGGCTCGTGCAACGAAACGGGCAATTCAACGGGAAAGACGTGTCGCGGTATCTTCGGGATTACAAGGCGGAGATGCTACGGTGCGGAATATCGGAAGGACTGCAAGTGACGTCCTTGAACCGGGTGGCGACCGATGGGCTTCAAGCAAGCATCCATGGGCTACGACAGCAAAATCCGACATGGGAGGCGTTTGAAGTAGAGCTAAAGAGGACGTTCGCCATCGAGGATTCGTCCAAGGCGACGCGAAGGGGATTCGAAGATTGGGTGGAGACGCCGGACAAGGGATTGAAGGTCGTTGATGTGTTTTCGGCATTCGAAAGCCAGTTCGGGAGGTTGTCCGCGAGAGATCAAGCTATCCTCGTACCGGACAAGGTGATCATGTTCTTGCGAGCCGTGGACATCCGGGACCGGAAAGATCTCGGAGTGCTCTTGGAGGACACGACCACGGAGAGCGGCCTCACCGAAACATGGGAAAGCGTGCGGGATATCGTCGCGCGATACACGAAGAGGGGGCAATGGCTTGCCGACGAGGAAAAGAGGGTTTCGGAACCGATTCCGAAACCGAGAACCGGATTGGAAGACCATCAACTGAGGGCTCGAGAGACTACAACCGAGAAGGGGATTGATGCATCTACGGTGGAGCAACTATTGAAGGAGATGGAGAATCTGAAGATCGCGATGGTGAAGAAGTCGAATGACCGCCCCACAAGCTCCAAGTATACAGACCGACGGTGCATATGGTGCGATAGCGCCGAACACGATCGGAGGGATTGCGACGAGCATAAGGAGGCGCTACGACGGGATCTCATCTACTATGAGGGAAACCGGATTCATTCGATGGACTCTCGGAAGCCACTCCGACCGAACTTCCGGAAAGGCGGCATGAAGAAGGTGCTCGAGGAGGAATTGGCGGCAAGAAGCAACTATGCGACAACCACGGGAATATGTGTCGGGGAGTCATCGAGAGCAAAGACGTCTTTCTGGCCGGAAGTTCTAGAAAACACCGAGAAAACCGACTCCAACGAGATCCGAAGCACCGCGGAAGGCGTCCGGGAAGCTACGGGATGGGAGTGCCATGTCGACAAAAATAGCATATACGCCCTGTGTCAATTGCATAAGGTGTATGTGGACGAGAAACGACGACGCACGGAGGATGCGGCCGGGCCATCGAAGATACCGGAAAGTTGGAACTCCGGAGGTAAGGGAAAAGAAAAGGCGACTCCGGCATTCAAGCTCGCCTCGGACATAGAACAACAAACTGACTTGAAAAGAGTGTTCGAGGAAAGAATCTTGGATAGCCGGGTAGATTTCTCGCTTCGGGAGCTACTCGGAATAGCAAAGAAGGAGTTCCACGATCTTCTCGTGGATCTCGTGAAGCGAAAAAGACAAAGTACGGAGGAAAATGCTCCAAGGGTGAATGCGAACACTGTTTTAATGAACGACACCGAAGTGGAGGACGAAATTCCGAACTCCCACTATACAAGGCCACATTGGGCACGCGCGACTACGGAGACTCCGGTCCGTATCGGCAACATCAAAGAACCCGTGCTAGCATTGATTGATCACGGATCGGAGATCAACTTGATGTCCAAGGAGTTCTACCGGAAGGGGAAGTGGCCTATTAACACCAACCATGGATGGAAGATTCGGGCGGCCACCAAAGCAACGGAAGATCTATTTGCGGCTTGTCCGGATGTGACGGTGAAGATCGGGGATGTCGAGATCGACCAAAATTTCTTCGTGCAAGATGAGGTTTCACATTCCGTCATCCTCGGCCAACCCTTTATCACGGCATCACGGATGGAGACGAAGGTTCTCGATAGCGGTGCGGCTTTTGCACGAATTCGGAGCCAAAACGGTGGGAAATCCGTCCAATTTCTAATGGTGCCGGAAAATCACGAAAGGAACAAGAGGGAACTCTTGTCCCAAGTGAGAATGGATTTTTAAAGCGGACTGTTGTGGAGTGGGGAAGTGATAGTCCGAGAAGCCCTGATACCCCACACAGGAAGAAAACTCTCGGAGCAAAACATGTACGAATCGGTCCGGATGGGGCATCTACGTACACGACCGTAACCGGAGGATTGAAGAAAGGATACCGACAAGTGGAGGATAAGTTGCGGTCGGCATCAATAATAAAAGAAGATGAAGAAATCGTGGGGATAGTCGAAGAAGTGTTCTATGAGAGCACGCTACAACGACTTGAAGAGCTTGCGGAAGATAAAAGCCAAGGGAACCGGGTAGTCCCGGTGGAATCGGTCGAGATGTACGAGATCATTGTGAAAATGGAGCCGGATACGCTCCGCAAAGAAGAAGCAATGGTAAGTACGAAATACAAGACCGTGGAGAAGAAGGTGAAACCGGCCGCGGGACCACTACCCGCCGATAGCGAACAAAAGAGGAAAGAAGTCTCGGGAGATCCGACACTTCGGAAGACCGTGGATATCGGACATGCCTTCACGGATGAGACCCGGAAGAAACTTCGGATCGGTGGAGGTGGGTTCCTATTACAAAAAGAAGAAGAACGGTTTCGCGAGATGTTGGAGCAACACGGCAAAGCGTTTGCATTTACATCAAGGGAGATAGGGTGCGTCGATCCGAGAATAGTGGAGCCGATGGTGATCTTCACGATTGACCATGTACCGTGGAACCTGAAGCCGATTCCGGTGCCACGAGCGCATATTCCGAAAGTCATTGACTTGCTCAAGGAGAAGGTGGCGATGGGGATTCTAGAGCCATCAACTGCTCCGTACTCAAATCGATGGTTTACGGTTCCGAAGAAGAATGGGTCACTCCGATTTATCCAAGACTTGCAGCCGGTGAATAAGGTCACGATCCGGAACTCGGGAGTCGGTCCGATAGTGGACGAATTTGCGGAAGCTTTTGCCGGTCGTGCGATATATTCCATCGGAGACGTATACTCGGGGTATGACCAATTCCAACTAGCCGTGGAGAGCCGAGACATCACAACCATGCGAACACCGATAGGATTAGTCTGAATGTGCACACTACCACAAGGAGCGACAAACTCGGTTGCTCATATGATGAACGCGATGAACAAGGTGCTTCGAGACTGCATTCCGGAGATAACGATGTCGTTCCTCGATGACATTCCGATGAAAGGATGCGCGGTAGAAGCAAAAGATGAGACTATGGATGATCGGGGATGCCGAAAGTTCGTGGTCGACCATATTCATGATTGCGAGAAAGTGTTGCGAAAGCTAGAAGATGTGCACCTAACACTTTCCGGGGAGAAATCGGCATTTGGGCAAGAAGAAATATTGGTGGTCGGACATCTATGTGGGCCCTACGGCCGAAGACCGTCACCAGCAAAGATCGATGCGATTCAAGCTATGGAGGAAGTATGCGAGTCAACATCCGAAGTCCGAAGGTTTCTCGGTGCATGTGCATTCTATCACATATGGATTCCGCACTATGCACATATAGCGGATCCGCTCTACCACTTGTTGCGGAAAGGTAAAAAATTCGAATGGAAACCGGAACACACCAAAGCCATGAAGAAATTGAAGAAGACACTTCGGAGGGCGGAAGCACTTAAGAAGCCGAGCTATGACCGACCGATCATAGTAACGGTTGATACAAGTCCAACCGGTATCGGGTGGGTCATCAATCAAGCCGACTCGGATGATTCGCGGTATCCGATCCGATTCGGAGCAAAGGTTCTCAACGAAAGGCAACGTGGATATGCGCAAGTCAAAAGAGAACTGTGGCGATAAAATCGGATCGGGATTATTTGATCGGAGCCGAAGTGGTGATCGAGACGGATTGTCTTCCGATACTCGGGATGATGCGGTGTTGTACGATACCGGATGTAGCTATGCTAAGGTGGGTTGCATATGTCAAGTCGCTTAATCCGGAGGTTCGACACATCTCGGGGAAGGACAACGCGGTAGCAGATATGTTATCAAGGGCTCGGTTCGGAGACGACATAACCGAATCGGATAATGAAGAAGTTTCCGAAGACTACTTCGCGTCGGAGCACATATGCCGAGTAAACATAATCTGGGAATTCCGGGAAGAAGAATACGAGGGAGAAAGCTTGATGATCGGGAAGATATTACAAGAGGCCGAGGATTCAACAAACGATAAAGGAAGAAGAGCCGAGATCCGAAGGAAGAAGAGACAAGTCCAAAAGTTCTTCTTGGAAAACGGATTAATATGGAGGGCGCCGAAAAGACCGGATGGTATACCACTTCGAGTAGTTGGAACAAAAGAGCAACGAAACCAGATAATGTCCGAGTTTCACGAATCCGATTGGGCTGGACACCGAGGAACATGGGCAACATATGAAGATCAAGCAAAAATATTGGTGGAAGAAAATGTACAAAGATGTCGCGGAGTTCACGGAAAGTTGCGAGAAATGTCAAGTCTACTCCAGGGTTCGACATCGAGATGAGTTACATCCGACATTCTCACCGACAATCAACTTCAAGTGGATGGTTGACATAGTGGCCATGCCGACCGGGATCGGACAAAAGAAATACTTGGTATTAGCTCGGGAAGATCTCACGAATCAAGTAGAAGGTCGAGCGCTTCAGAGGAAAACGTGTTCCGCGGTATGCCAATTTCTTTTGGAGGAAGTATTTTGCAGGTACGGGTGCGTAGGACAAGTGATTGCGGACCGGGGAGAACTCGACTCGGACAAAGCTAGGGGATTCTTCGTTAAACACGGAGTTCGGTTATCGCTGACAACGGCATACAATCCGGAGGCCAACGGGAAAATCGAACGAGGACATAGTCCGATCGTGAAAGCACTTGCGAAGGCATGCGATGGAAAGGTGAAGAACTGGCCGCAGATGCTTCCGTATGCACTATGGGCGGATCGGACGACGCATAGTTCCATAACCGGTTACATGCCGGCAGAACTCATGACCGGACAAGCACCGGTAATGCCGACGGAAACCGCGATCGCAACATGGACAGTGCTACCGTGGAAGGAAGAGATGAGCCGGGAAGAACTACTAGCGGTCCGGATACGACAACTAGAGGGAAGACCGGCAGACATAGCGGAAGCAATACGCCGACAACAAGAAGCACGATTAAGGAACAAAAGCCAGTTCGACACAAAGCACCGACTACGACCGAGGAGGATTGAAGAAGGAGATTGGGTGATCGTCTATGACAGTAGTTTGGACCATCAACATACAACGATGCGGAAATTCGCGAAAAGGTGGTTCGGGCCATACGAGGTTCGGAAAGTCTTCGACAACGGAACGTACCGACTGTCCGAGTTGGATGGAACAATATTATGAGTGCCTATAGCCGGGAAGCGGGTGAAGATTTTCAAGAAGCGGACCGACGACAAACCCTATGTGATCCAAGCCAAGGCCGACAACGAGGAGCAATCGGACAAAGACCACGGTGATGCGGGAAGCGAAGAAAGTGAATTACAACTCATAGTTGACATAAGGGGAGAATTGGAGGAAGCTTTGGGTGAAGACGGATATGGGGGATCGAGAACTTCGGCACATACCGGAGGATGTGCGGGTTCGGAGGGGGCGAATGTCGTAGTGTATTCCGCACACTACGTGAAAACCATAAAATAATATATCCGATTTTAGATACATATAAATAAATAAATAAAAAGAATTTATCACGTGCATAGGGCAGGATTCGAACCATGCACCTCCACGTAAATAAACCCCAACTTTACCATTGTAATAACTTATCTTTAGTGTTATAAATATAGATTTAATACGTATAAGACCTTTATTTATACATACCTTTATTAAAAGGTAAAAATCATGTATTCTTTAGAGTGTGAATATTTTATTTACACGTGACATTAAAAGTGACTCATGCACATCTAGCGTGCACGAGCCCTATATTTAGGAAATGACAAAACATCACATGCACATTTAGTGTGCATGGGCACTTTAGGTGAAAAAGCATGAAGCCATCCTTAGCCTCTTCCATCTTTATATAAGGAGGAGAAAAATATGTCTATGGTTGTTGATTAATATACAAGGTTGGATCAATCTAATATATTCGTGGGATTCACGAATTTTGTCATCTAATTGCTCTTATAATCTAAATATTGTTTTAATTACGCTAAACTCGTGGGATTCACGAGATTGCTATCTTACTTCTCTTTCCACTATTCATATCTAGCCTTAAGTTGTATTCCTCTTCCTCCTAGTCAAAAACCTCGGCGGTTCCCACCCGACTCACGCAACGATCCGGAGCCGAAGGGCACGACAACGTGCACATAGAGAAGTGCACTGATTGTCTGGCCGGTAAGCAGAACCGGACCTCCTTCCGACCAAGGCCACCGATGAGACGTAATGCACCACTGGAGTTGGTGCATACGGATGTGTGTCAAGTAGACGTGAAGTCACGTGCCGGAGTGCAGTACTTTGTGACGTTCATAGATGACCACAGCCGGAAGCTGTGGGCCACACCGTTGAAGACGAAGGATCAGGTGTTATCCGTCTTCAAAGAGCTCCACGTGAGAGTGGAAAGAGAAACCGGCCGGAAGCTGAAGGCGGTTCGAGCAAATAACGGAGGAGAGTACTGGGGGCAGTTCAAGGAGTACTGCCGCTCGAAGGGAATCCGGCTCGAATTTACCGTGCCGAAGACGCCGGAACTAAACGGATTGGCCGAGAGGATGAACCGGACCATAATGGAGAGGGTCCGGAGTATGCTAGCACATGCAAAACTACCCAAGAAGTTTTGGGCTGAGGCACTGTCGACGGCGACATACGTGATAAATAGATCACCCTCAATACCCTTGGACGGAGACACGCCACAGAGAGTGTGGACCGGTAAGGAAGTATCCTACCGGCATCTGAAGGTGTTCGGGTGTCTTGCGTACGTGCATGTAGCCAAGGACCAGAGAGGAAAGTTAGATCCAAAGACCCGGCCATGCATATTCCTCGGTTATGATGACGATGAGTTCGGCTACCGAGTGTGGGACCTGGTCGACAAGAAGGCATTCCGGAGTCGAGATATTATCTTCATGGAGAACAAGACGCTCGTCGATTGGGAGTCGGAGAAGAAGATAATGAACTCCGAGCCGACCGGTAAGGATCGACTCTACGATGAGCAGACCCAACCGGCAAGAGACCGATGAGGAACCAGCCGAATACGGTGAGGATACCGAGCACGCTGAAGAAGAAGTAGTGGAAGCTGAAACCGGAACCGGCCAAGACCCCGAATCGGATTTGGATGAAGAGAAAGTGGAGGAGCCGGTTACCGAAGCCCGAAGATGGAAATATCCTCTCAGAGAGAGAAGGGCCCCCCGGAGATTTCCGGATGCAGAGCATGTTCTGCTGACCGATGAGGGGGAGCCAGAAAGCTTCGGAGAAGCGAAGGATGACACCCACAACCGCAAATGGTTAAGTGCCATGCAGGACGAGATGGATTCCTTGCATGAGAACCATACGTACGAATTGGTGGAGTTGCCGAAAGGAAAGCGGGCACTCCGAAACAAGTGGGTATACAGATTGAAACCGGGAGATGCCGGTAACCCCCCGAGATACAAAGCCAGGATCGTGGTGAAGGGGTTCCAGCAGAAAAAGGGTGTGGACTTTGACGAGATATTTGCCCCGGTAGTAAAGATGACCTCCATCCGGACGGTGCTGAGTATAGCGGCAAGCATGGACCTCGAGGTAGAACAGCTGGACGTGAAGACGACATTCCTTCACGACGACCTCGAAGAGGAGATCTACATGCAGCAACCAGAAGGATTTGTGGAGAAAGGGAAGGAGCACCTGGTATGCCGGTTGAAGAAGAGCCTGTACGGACTAAAGCAGGCTCCCCGGCAATGGTACTGGAAGTTCGATTCCTTCATGACCGATCAAGGGTACCACAAGACGCAGGCCGATCACTGCGTGTTTGTGAAGAAGTTCGAAGGAGGCAACTTCCTGATACTCCTTCTGTACGTGGATGACATGTTGATCGCCGGACGTGACCAAGTCAAAATACGGATGCTGAAGAAGGCTCTCAACCGGACCTTCTCAATGAAAGACTTGGGTCCGGCAAGACAGATGCTGGGGATGCACATCATTCGGGACCGGTCAAAGAAGCAATTATGGCTGTCACAGGAGAAGTACGTGACAAAGGTGCTTCACCGGTTCAACATGTCAGAAGCGAAACCGATCGGATCGACACTTCTGGCAAACTGCAGGCTATCCGGTAAGCAAAGCCCGAAGACAAAAGCAGAGAAGGTGGATATGATGAAGATTCCATATGCCTCTGCCGTCGGGAGCTTGATGTACGCAATGGTGTGTACCCGACCGGATATAGGATATGCAGTCGGAGTGGTGAACCGGTTCATGAGCAATCCCGGCAAGGAGCACTAGAACGCGGTCAAATGGATACTCCGGTATTTGAAGGGCACTTCAAATATGTGTCTCCGATTCGGCTCCGGAAAACCTCAACTTGACGGTTTCACCGATTCGGACATGTCGGCTGATGTGGATACCAACCGGTCTACATCCGGGTATGTAATAACATATGCAGGGGGAGCTGTTTCGTGGCAATCGAGGCTGCAGAAGACCATTGCATTGTCAACCACGGAGGCGGAGTACATGGCAGCGGTGGAAGCCGGCAAGGAAATATTATGGATGAAGGACTTCATCGGAGAGCTCGGCAAGAGGAATACCAACTCTATTGCGACAGTCAAAGTGCCATCCACCTTGCTAAGAATGCGGCCTACCATTCCTGGACGAAGCATATCCAGCGGAGGTATCACTGGATCTGGGAAAGAGTAGATGACCAGGAGTTCGCACTGACAAAGATTCACACGGCTGAGAACGGGTCAGATATGCTGACCAAAGTGTTGACACCCGACAAGCTGAATGCATGCCGGAAGCGGATCGGACTGGTAAGACACCCCATGCCGGAGTGAAGGGGGAGTTTGTTGGGAGACAGGTCCCTCCGGATGGTGCAGACCCGGTATGAACCGGATGAGGAGTGCCCGGCTACGGAGAACCGGATGGTGCAGACCCGGTATGAACCGGAGGAGGAGTATCCGACTACGGAGAGCCGGATGGTGCAGACCCGGTATGGACCAGATGAGGAGTACCCAGCTACGGAGAGCCAGATGGTGCAGACCCGGTATGAACCGGATGAGGAGTACCCGACTACGGAGAGCCGGATGATACAGAGCCGGTGAAGACCGGATGAGGAGTACCCGGCTACGGAGAACCGGATGGTACAGACCCGGTGAGAACCGGACGAAGAGACATATTCGTAAATATGTTTCCTGAGAGCCCATCGAGGCTATACTTGTAAATAGCCGAAAAGTCATATTAGTATAAATATGACTTAGGGCAAACTTACAATTGTTGTTGTTATTCTGGTCTGCGCGAGATTAGAGCGTGTAACTGTGTACAGAGAGAGAGAGAGAGTGAGAGGAAGAGGTCGCTACCTCTGTTGTAACCGCCGCCTGTGGCGAAGATCGTGAGCACGAGGTTGTTGCCTCCGTGAACTCACCGTTTGTACATTCCAACATAGTGATAGTTTGCAGCCTGTGGGCTGCCGTGATTTTTTCCCTTAGTTTGGGTTTTCCACGTAAACATCCTGTGTACCTTTTTCTCTCTCCTTTGCGTCGTGTTTTCCGTTTCCTGTTTTCTGTGTATGATTCTAAGCTCGGTTGTGGCCGAGCGTTGTGTATAAGGAGCGTTGAGTTCTCGTCGGTGTATTCACCTCCGTTGTTAGATCGGAGCATCTTCACTCTCTATATTGATCAATTCTCCACTTCATCTATCCACCTTCTTCTTTCAACCTAATAGAATAGGCCCACACCTTCCGTGTACTGGGAACCTCCTAGTGATCGCTCAGGTATTGACCCACATATGTCAGTGTGCACGAGCTCTAGGGGTTGTCATCTACGAATGTGATGAAGTACTAGGAGCCTCCTAGTGATCGTTCAAGCATAGGCCCACATATGTCCATGTGCACAAGTTCTAGGGGTTGTCATACCATGTCCTAATGGAGAGAGTGCGGACTTCGGGTTTTTTTCCTATATAAAAAATGTTCATAGAAGTTCATCTTGTTTTGGAGTTTCGAGATGTAACCGATAGCCATCAGCCGGTCCAATCTGGTTTGCAACATATGGCCAAGTCCGCCATGCCATAAGTTCGAGTCGGTCGATTTGGCTATGTTCATGGACCCTTCTAGATTGATCACTGTCAGTGGCTACAATTTATTGTACTTCTATCTATTTCGGATCTTTATGTTCCCTCGGCTGATCATCCATGTCAACTCGCTAAGAGTCGTTCTGTACCCATCTTCGGCTAACATGCTGATGGAGACCAGAATCCTTTTCAGTGCGGGTACGTGCCAGACTTGGTGTAGGAAAATTGTGTTGCCATTTTAGAATTGAATGGGTACTTCACCTACTCCAGTGATTTTGCATTCCTTCTTGTTGCCTAGTCGGACTATGCCGCTAGCGTCGGCTGAATACATCAAAAACCATTCAATGTTATGGGCCACATGAAATGTGCCACACGAAGTCTAGTAACCACATGTAAGAGTCTTGCGCACTGTAGAGGACTTCTTTGATTATTGAGTCCTCTAAGGAGAGGATTTCTCCCGATCGGTTGTCGGCAACATTGACCTTGTTACCAACTAGAGAGTGGTTCGAGTAAGATCATCCTCGATTCCACTCGGATCACTGACCACTCTCTTTCCTCTTGATCACCCAGAAATGAGAAACATTAGGACTGGTTTTTCTCCAATGGGTGCACAATTCGTTTAATCGACTCGTCCTAGACTTCAACTATTGTCGATCTCCGCTTGTTTTCGACCAATTGGTATTCCAACCGGTTCTGTCAGCTTGTTCTCTCGATTGACTAAATCAGTCGATCGACTTGGGTGAGTGGTGGGTTTCTGCAGGCTCGTCGATGGTGAGTTTCATCGATTTTTGCTACTATTGGTGAATGTCATATAGAAGACCTCCCAACTCGACAACAAGCTCGATAGGAGGGCAAGGGCTTTAACCTATATTTCGAAGTGTCAGTTGGTCAGGGTAGGCGTCGGATAAGTATGAAAGCGTCGGAGTCGACAATGTTAGGAGAAAGACAGAGTCAGAGTCGGATTGATGAGTCAGCAAATTTGTTGACTAAGTAAAAATAAATTATAGATATTAGAGCTAGTTAGAAGTTTTGGTTAGTTCTTGCCGACAAGGAAAGTTGTAATTCTTGATGACTCAGTCTCTTGGTTTACCTATAAAAAGGAACCGAGAGTATTCTAACAATATTGTTTGTTTTGGAATTTAAGATAGTTATTAGTTAGTAGAAATCTGTGTACTTGTCTCTGAGTAATCTATCATTTTATGCAATTATATTCTGCTCATAAATATAATAAACCAATTAGTCAATCACGATAACAGTATACAGTATCGTAAGTTGCATAGAAGTCATCCAGTATTCCATTCGTACTCCACAGTTTCTTGATAGAACGTTCATTACAGAACGTTTGGCACTATTGTTCTGTCGGTCAGAGAGGTCAACTGTCAGCCAAACAACACAATAATTTTGGCACATACGGTGACAAGAATTTTGATTATTGTGGGTTCGACCAAGCAAGGCCTTGGCCCACGAGCGTGCCAAGTGTTAGTTGGTCAGGGTAGGCATCGGATAAGTATGAAAGCGTCAGAGTTGACAATGTTCGAAGAAGGACAGAGTCGAAGTCGGATCGACAAGGCGGATCGATGAGTCAACAATTTTGCCAACCAAGTAAAAATTAATTATAGATATAAGAGTTAGTTAGAATTTTTGGTTAGTTCTTACCGACAAGGCAAGTTGTAATTCTTGATGAGTCAATCTCTCGGTTTACCTATAAAAAGGAACCAAGAGTATTGTAACAATATCGTTTGTTTTGGAATTTAATATAGTTATTAGTTAGTAGAAATCTGTGCACTTCTCTCTAAGTAATCTATCATTTTATGCGATTATATTGTGCTCGTAAATATTATAAACCAATTAGTCGATCACAATACGAGTATATAGTATCGTAAGTTACATAGGGGTGATCCGAGATTCCATTCGTACTCCATAGTTTTTTGATAGAACGTTTATTACAAAACGTTCGACACTATTGTTCTACTGGTCACAGAAGTCGATTGTCGGCCGAACAACACGGACTTAATCCCTTGGGAGGAGAGTTCAGAAAACACTCAGGTAAAGGTGTTGATGTGGGAGGTGGGTGGATTGGTTTCTCTCAAGTTCATGTTGAACAGTTGTCTGATCAGTATCTTTTTTGAAGATGAGGACATCTTTTCGTACACAACCTATACCTTCTCCCATAACAAGAATGTTTTTGTCTCCTTGTCCATGCTGAATTTGACATTCTCGGCCAAATGCATTCGAATGGTGGAGCGCGCGATTTCATCTATGGATCTCCGCTATTTGACTGACATTGTTACAGGTTTTTTGTTATGTCAAATGGCTTCGACTTATCTTCCGATGATTAGGACATCCTATGTCATCTCCTTCCACACGGCAACATTTTTGTCCTCAAACTTTCAGATTTCAATTCTTGTTCCTGTTGTTGGGGTGGGGGGTGAAGCCTAGAATGGCTCCATCCCCCTCCTAAGGGGGTTACGTGTGAGGGGGAGAGAGAGAGAGAGAGAGAGAGAGAGAGAGAGAGAGAGAGAGAAATAAGTAATGACACAAAAATGAGAGGGGGAAAAGCTATATTCCATTATGCCCCATGGGTGGGCTTTATATAGTACAAGAGGTAACCGTTACAAAAGAATGCTTGACAAGTAGCGAGTTACATTACTTACCCACTCTCTCACTTTTATACACATGCACACAAATGTGCATGTGTTCATACACATACTCATCCTTGCACACTCATACACATTACACATACACATCAACCACATTATCGTGTTCCACCCCTTATGCCTCCCCATATATTTTTACGGGTAACACATGGCACACCTGTGGGATAGTGCATTGCACGGTGAACCCACTCGCCATGGCAACTCTTCTCGATCAAATCATTGCTCTACGATAACTTTGATCGAAGCTTTGCTTGACTCGAACCTTCTTGTTCGGTCACAAGCCACAATTGGATTATACACTAATCGACTAGTTCACTATGGCATGGGTTGTGAAATCGTTGACTCTATGTGTATTTTTTCTTTTGTCATATGAAGTGAGTATTACATTTTGCACCCTTTAAAAATTTTACCCTCAAGTTTTTAAAATTTTATTTTTACCCTCCAATTTTTAAAATTCTCATATTTGCCCTTGACTTTTCAAAATTATCGTCTTTGCCCTACGGTTCTTGAAATTGTGGTGATGCTGAAATTCTTCTCTCTACCCCTCTTCTCTTATTTCTTTTTCTTCTTTGTACACTTCCTTTCTTCGTCTTCTCTCTGGCTGTCTTCACGGCCGTCACTCTACCCTCCTCTCGATCACGCTTCTTGGTCATACTCTCGGGCATGCATCTCGACCATACTCTTGGTTGCGGGTCCCAGCCATACTCTTGACTGCGCGTATCAGCCGTCCTCTCGGCCACGCGTCTAGGCTATCTTCTCAGGAGACAAGTAGGTCCATGTGATGTTTAGAGCATGGAGATACGACACAAACAGAACGATATAGGGGCCAAGCCCTAGAGTCTCTTCTTCCTTCTTTCTCCTTTCTACCTTCTTCTTACTCCTTTTTTCTTTCTTTCTGCTACTGCTGTTTCTTCCTCCTTTTGCTCTTCTCTTGGTGTAGCCTTTGTCTTTCCCTGCTTTCTGTGTTTCTCCTCCCCCTCCATTCGTCTTTTCCTTCTCTGCGTCTGGTGAAGCTTCTTCCTCTTCAATCTCCTCTCCTCCTGTCCAGCTCGTCGTCGATGGCGGCCGGCCGTCGGACAGAAGGTCCGACGGTTGGCCTTGTCCGTTGTGTCCTTGTCGGCATCCGACTGTCTGACCGGTTGTCGGACGTCAATTTGGCGGTCGGCCCTATTCAGGTGGTTTTCCGATTGGTCGTCTCTCGGTTCGGTCGGTTCGGTTCGGCCGTGTCTTTCCGACCACATGCTGGGCTTCAACTGTCTCTCGGCCGGTTCGACCGTAGATCGTTTCTGTTAGGCCGCCAACTGTCGGACCGTCTGTCCACCAGCAGTCATTGTCCGGTGTAACTTTTCGGTTTGCATGTCCAACTGCTATCGAACCGCACCTTTCGCCATCCACCTTACCATCGTTGTCTCTGTCTGTAGGCTCATCCGATTTGACAATCCTTTTCAGATTCGTGCCTCCTTCCTTTCTTGATCTTCACGGATCATCTCATTCTCGGTCACTGCAAGTATTCTTAGGATGCCTCCTTTCCCGCACTTAGACATATTCACTTCTTTTAAATGTTCGAATGCAGTATAAATTTCTACATGATTTCCATGATTTCCTTTGATGACAATATAGAAAGAACGACAGAACTTATGGGAGAGGGAATTGACATCAAAGTGGTATACCCATCCTTCGCAGGATACTCCACTGTTTGTCCTGCCCGCAGAAGCAAACGTTATAGCTTCCCCTTAGCAAGGAGACGGACTGTCTCCCGAAGTAGACAAATAGGATTCAAGAAACGATGTGAATGGATACAATAGGAACAAATGATTAAGTCCTATTGAATTGTTAACATTATCCCTTATATAGATAAATATGGTGCAGAAAACATTGTCAATATAGATATGGAGAATATACTAGCAGAATGAAAACTTTGCACTCTCAGACAAGGAAGGAGGAGGAGGAACAACAGAAAGAAGTAAGAAGAACAGAACAAATTCTAGATTATTGGGGCCTAAAAAACACTAATACACAGAGCCAGTGAGAACAAAAGACAAGCTTGATGATCACAGGCTATGGGGGCTCTTAAAGAAAGGAGATGGAAAAGATGAAGAAGAAAAATTGAGGGTAGACCGCCAGATAATCGAAGAGGCTATATTCCATTATGCCCCCTGGGGTTTATATGTATAGTACAAGAGGCAACCGTTACAAAAAGAATGAGACAAGTAGGGAGTTACATTATTACTCACTCTCTCACTTTTGTACACATCCACACAAATGTGCATGTGTTCATACACATACTCATCCTCACACACTCATACACATCAACCAAATTATCGTGTTCCACCCCTTATGCCTCCCCGTATATTCTTACGGGTAACAGTTCCAGATGTTGAAGACCTATTCTTTTCGAAAGGGAGATTTTTACTAACCTTGTCTTCTTTTTTAGCTTTCTCTATTGCTTTTGTTGCTACTAAGCAACAATCTGGCTCTGATACCACTTGATGGGAAGAATGTGTGGAAGTAAGTAAGGACCTGTAGGTGAATGTGCACAACAAAAACCAAAGAGAGTATGATTGAAGAAATGATTGAAACGTAAACATAGTTTAAGCTCAAATGGAAGGTCTCGATATTCTCTGTTCTCTCTCCCTCTCAAAGACTCATAATACAAGGAGGTCTTCATTACAACCAAATGGATGTTAAGAATGCCTTCCTCTAAGGAAAATTAGAAGAGTTGTACATGGTCCAACCACCCAACTTCGAATCCAACAACTATCCAAACGCAGTCTGCCGACTAAAGAAACCATTGTATGGTCTTAAGCAAGCACCGTGTGCTTGGCGTTCGAAGGTAACACAATATCTTCATCAAATTAGCTTTGGAATGTCAAAATCCAACAACTCCCTCTACATAAGAAGTAATTCTGGAAGCCCCATTGCAATCATCCTATATGTGGAGGATCTGGTAATTGGAAGTGGTCATCTAGCCGACGTCAACAAGGTCTGGGAAATTCGAGATGATGGACATGAAGGAGCTACACTACTTCCTGGCATCGAGGTAATTTGGGCTCTAGTCGGCATTATGATCTCTGAACGACACTACATCCTTAACTTGTTATACAAGTTCAGGATGACTGAGTATAAATCTGTGGCAACCTCTCTCCATCGAATCCTCAAACTGCATGCCGACTTCGGCACCATAGAGTGTGAGCCGACTCTGCATCGACAACTGAATGGGGGCCTCATTATCTCACAATCACTCAACCCGACCTTGGCTATCTAGTCAGCCTCCTTAGCCAATTTATGCAAACTCCACGAGATATTCACTTGGATTGTGGTAAACGAGTGTTATGATATGTGAGTGGAACAATGGACTAAGGAATTCTCTACAAGTCAACCACACCAATTCGACTCAAAGGGTACACAACTGCCGACTGGGCCAACTATAGAGCCAACTGACAATCGACCTCCGTATTTGTTTTCTCCCTCAACAATAGTGGAGTAGCAAGAAACAGCCAACTATTGCTCTTTCAAGCAACGAGGCTGAATACAAGGGCGCAATTGTGGCTACATGTTAATATTCAATTCTTTACAGAAACTAACTATCTGTTCTTGATTTGTGTATTGTTCCTACAAAGTAGTCAAAAATTTTGCCGATTTATCAATCCTGTAATGAGGAAGAATGAACAACAAGAAATAGGAATGATTAACTTACGTGGAGGTTCTCCATATCATTATCAATGACAAGATTAACCCCTAGAAGATACAAGTTCATTGAAAGAATCTAAATCTCTATCCATAGATGTATTTTCCGCTCGGGATCGAGCGACCCATTAGTATCAAGCTCATGTTCAACAACCTGTTCCAGATAATGCCTCACTGAGCACATTTTCATGTACAAGTTATTTAAAACATACTAGGAAAAAAATAGCTACCTGAATCTTGTTTCTAATTGTTGTCACTGCCAACACGACCATGCTTTCCATTGCATGAGCCAAAGTTGCTTTCTCTAAGGCAGACTTTGTTGCGTCCAATGTCTCATAGGCTTCATTAACATTTTTCAACATATCACTAATCAATGTCTCACCTATATCATTGACATTTTCTTTCATGATGTTTCTGTGTAGTGCCTCCTTGCGGTTTTGTTGGGAGTCGGCAATTGCATCATCAACTACCATGCTCCATAATCGCACCATCTTTTGTTGCAAGTTCCCCATATTCTAGCATCATTCTATAAATGCCTCACCTACAAGAGCCCAAGCTATCTTTTACATTTCAGGGTTAGTTGCTTCATTCACTATTTTGCAATACTCATAGGCAAAGGCTCTAGTGAAGGCAACAAACAATTCATTGTTGAATGGAATTTCTTGATGTACTTTTTGGTGAAGCCTCATGCAGTCGTCATACAACTCCAGTCGTACATGCTTCAACTTCACCTTGCCTTTCTCACTTGGCACTTTATAGACTAACAACTAGTCTATCCCTAAGCAATTTATCCATTAGCACAACAGGGTCAATACCCTCCAATGACAAACCATATACGTGGTTAAAGTCCTCCTTTGTCTCACGAAACTTGGCAAAGTTCAGTACTCTAGGATAGGGAGGAATGAGCTACCGAAAATAAAAAATCAATACATGTTACCTCTGCTCTGTTGGGACATGTGTATTTAGAATCATAATTAGTAGGGAAGAATAAAAAATAAACAATTAGGCACATGCATCAAAATCCAAATCAAGTTTGGGAGAAATTTATAGATAGATGGACACCCTAGTTAGAAATGTGTATTGATGTAAAATTTCAACCCTAATCAAAGATTTTAACCCTCATCAGAAATGTGTATGAAATCAACCCTAAATCAGGAAATTTTAACCATAATCAGAAATCAACCCTAATCAGAAATGAAGTTTGGGGGAAATTTACATACAAATACACACTATAATCAGAAATGTGTATTGATTCAAAATTTCAACCCTCATTAGAAATGTCTATAAAATCAAGCCTAAATCAGAGATTTTCAACCATAATAAAAAATAAACCCTAATCGGAAATATCTACAAAATCAACCCTAATCAGAGATTCTGACAATTTGATTTTAGCTTCATCTGAAATCGGAAATCTTGACAATTAGAAACACACATGCTAGACCTTGATTTTTGCGACATCCTTGTTTGGGACTCCAACGACCCATTTACTATAAAAGATGAACATGCAAGACATTTACAATAAAGGAAAAAAAGCAAGATTTTTGAAAGTATGTAATGTGTAACTAATGCATACCTTGACGAGGACAGAACTGGTGGTGTGTTGGTGCTTTGAAGGTGGAATGTCGATATCAGAGGTTTTGTGCTGCTACGAGAGCTTCGTTTGTGTTTGTGCTTGGAGTACTCCATATGTTTGGATTTCGAATTAAACCTCAAGATTAGCAAGACTTCGGTGACATTCAAGTCGATTTTAGATGAGGGCATTCAAGTCGATTTTTAGTACTTGCATATTACCTATTCACCATAATAAATGAAATGTATTTCATTAATAAAGCAAACAAAAATTGTAAATGATCCTTAAGATTTGCCCACAAAAATTTAGCTAAAGAAATAGCTAAATAGTTGTAGCCATGTTAACTACATGTTAGCTATTTCTTTAGCTAAATAGTTGTAGCCATGTTAACTACATGTTAGCTATAGTAGTGTTTCCATTCCCATGCTTTTACCTATGAGTAAAACATTTAGTTCTAACTTAAAACTTAAAACATAAAAATCAAACCTATAAACTAGAGTCTACACTCTTAGTTTAATAAAGGGTATTATTTAAAATTAAAATTGATTTGAGAATATATCATCATTACAATTTTTTATTCCAAAAAAGGGAGCTATTTTCCCATTAGTTGGAAGAGATTTTTACGAAGGGACTATACAAGAAATGGGGATATCACCCCCCGATCAAGTTCAAGAATATGAGACTATGAACATATCCTCTGTTACTTTCTACTTAAGTAAGGAGGTATCTAGAGCTATAAACTAGTGGCAATCCACCAAACTGATCCCATTAGTAGGGGCCATTCTATTGGCTTGTAGAGCCCCTAAGGTATTCTCGGCATGTCATTCTCGAATAACGTTAAACAATTCCGACAATACATTTTGACTCTTGTGTTGACTCTCTTGCCCATCCTTCATCCCTCTGTCCCAAAGGGTGCTTGCCAAACTAGGTGAAAGTATGCTTCTCTTGCCCTTCCCTTTGTCCTTGGTCTTGCCACTTTGGAGCCATGACTTCATTGTTCAAAGGTCACCTCCACATTTGTGTTCCATTGTGAGGGTGGCTACAAGGCTGGTAAGTTCCATCACAAGTTTTCTTTTTCCTCGAGTGTGATGTCACAATGGTTGGCGATGAATTCACCTCCTCAAGGGTGGACAACACAAGTTGTGGCTGCATCTCCACCATGGTGGATAGCACAAAGTCGAGATCTCGTTCGAGGGGGGGGGGGGGGGGGTCGCATGGGAGCAACGCTACTGATAGCGCTTAAGGGTTTCCATCCCCTAGCCCATATAGCATTGTAAATCTTTGCTTGCTGCTCATGAGGACATCTTTATCCTTGCCTGACGATACTTCCCTAGGACCCAAGGTCATGAGCTTCCCTTGCCAATCTTACACGGACACACCTTAGCTTGGTGTTCTTTTTGTTTTAAGAGGAAACAGTACCAAGGAAGTCCATCGTAGACCACTTTCACCATTGTGAGCCCTAGCTCCTCAAAGTAGAGACAAATTCTTGATGGGAGTCCATGTATGGAAGGCACTAAGATACGCCACCAAATGATGCCGCCCAACTAACACACACACACACACACAAAGAGTGCCGCCAAAAGTCCTAATGTCTTCCTGCACCTACCATCACCATCGCCATGAGAGTGTCGCCCCCGCCAGCCTTGCAAATAACTTATATTGTTCAAGTCCAATTGTTTAAAAAGTTCATAGATTTTATTACTCTATATAATATTATATTACATGCTTCATAGTACAATGGTACATACTACATACATGTATTTATATGACAATATAATATATATAATATATATGAAATGAAAAATAGAATTTTAGCATGTCATTTGACATGTATAATTTTTAGGGGCCTTTCACATGGAAATGAAAAATTAATATGTGAAAGGCCATTTTTATTAGGTGTGTGTTTTTTAATGGGTAAAATGACCTTTGAGGGGCATGACACACATCAAATTTTTGTGCTACTTGGGGAAACTATGTGGAATAGAGGACAAAAAGATGAATTGATTATCAGAGAAACGAGTGATGGTAGAGCACCGAGTGGCACCTGAGTCAACGCACAAAGGGAGTTCCGGTGTAACTTCCCTCAAGCCGCCTAACATCTCTTCTAATATCTCAAATAAGGGGAACTTGTTGAAACTTCAACAAGTGTTATTAGATTTATGTGATGCTTCAAGAACTTTGATAAATTGGGACAAGTCCATGGGGTTTTGGGTTGTGTCGTCGTCCCCCTCCACAAGATGTGTCAACGCTAGGTTTTAATTGGGTACCTTGAGGTATAGCCATAAGGTATTTAGGCTATCAAGTGGGGATAGATTTGCTAGCAAAAGAGATGGTAACACCCCTTTTATTACGGGTTAGAAATAAGTTGTTGTATTGGGATATCACTAATTTGTCTCTACTAGGAAGGGTGGTTGTGGCAAACTATTTTGCTTCCATTGATGTGGTATGTTGCATCAACATGGCTATTTTCAAGGTCTATTATATTGAAACTACAACGTTTAGTTCGTAATTTTATTTGGGGTACCCCTGTGGGATCAAGGGTTGTTGCAAAAGTTGTGTAGTCGGTTTTAATCCAATCAGTACGTGAAGGTGGACTTGGCTTAATAGATCCTCTGCTCCAAAGTAAGGCCATTCTTGCCAAGCATGTTGTGAGGGGTTTTATGCCTGGGAATGAGTTGTGGAAAAAGTTATGGTTGTTATCTCTTCGTAGCACGAAACCTACAATAGGAGTACAGTGGCAGGATAGTTTTCGATAGTTGTTTACCTCTGAATTTCCAATTAAGGCTCATAATGTTGATTCTATGAGATTTTTTACAGGTATTTTGAGGACATGGAAGGACATTAGAGAGGCTCTCCTATTTTAACTTCCATCCTATTTTAACCCAATTCTTAAGGGAGCAGTTGTTATGGAATCCTTTGTTATGGCCATACATAAATGTGGTTTCATTTTCAAGCTAACCGTCGCCCTTCTTCTTTGTTGTATACAACACGACTTTTTTCTTGGAGTCGGCGTATTGCATACACCATTCCTTGTCCTTTAGATCACAGTCAGGAAGGTCCTCACCACCAGTAGCTACTAACATTTTCTTTGGGCTAACATCATTGGATGGTTGAGATTTTGTCTCCTCGTTGAAGAGAAGCTTTTTTCCTCCCTTCATGTTCTCAGGAACTATTAGGGTCTGGGTCTCAATTGGAGAGACCTGTATCCGGAGCTTTATCTTCTTCATAGGTCGGACAAACAAGTTCTCAAACAACCTATTTAAGAAAGGACATGCGAAAACATTAGGTGGTTACCTAGATTAAGGTTGTATATTAAAATATACATAATTAGACGAAGACAAAAACTAGAAGGCGATTTGTAGTAAACTATAAATATCAATCATGTATTGAGTGAACATGGTAGTCCTTTATTCGGAAATCCATTCTAGTAAGGGCTATTCAACTTCGAAAATTATATATCTTAATAATTATACAAGGATATATATCATCTTAAAGGGTAGGTATGGCTTATATTGATTCCATATCCATATTGTATAGAATTTGCATATGACAGACTTAAATTTGGTATCATAAAGGTAATTCGTGGGTTATTTTCTATTATTTTATTCTATAATAGGTCATAAAACCTTTTTAAGTAAGGCCCCTAGTTACAAAATATGGCAAATGTCACTAAAAAAGTCTGAATTTGACATAAAGTTTGGTATCTTTTCACACATATACTAAATTGTTGCCCCAAAGACACAATATTCTTGTTTAAATTTTGTGTTTTATATAGGAACTCGAGGGTATCGAGTTCATGTATAAAACACATACTTTACACAGGAACTTGATACGACGTATCGAGTTCCTCTTTAAAACACAAACTTTAAACAAGAACTTGATACAACATATCGAGTTCTTGTATAAAACACATACTTTACACAGGAACTCGATACGCCATATCGAGTTCCTGTATGAAACAAGAACTTTATACAAGAACTCGATACGCCGTATCGAGTTCCTCTATAAAACACGAACATAATACAGGAACTCGATACGGCGTATCGAGTTCTTGTTGAAAACACAAACTTTAAACAGGAACTCGATACGCTGTATCGAGTTCCTATTTAAAACACAAACTTTATACAGGAACTCGATATGGCGTATGGAGTTCCTGTATAAAGTTTGTGTTTTAAATAGGAACTCGATATGCCGTATCGAGTTCTTGAGTGCTAAAACATATTTACAAAAATGTCCAGAGTGTCAGACGCTTACCTAGAGTCTTGGCGCTCGATTTTCTTTGACGACATGGTTGACGTTGTCAATGCTTAGGAGGAGATCCCAATTTGGTGCTTCGTGCTCTGTGTGCTTTGTTTGCTCTATGTGTTCTTGTGCTTTGTTCTGAGTGTGTGCTTCGTGTGATTGAAATATGAGGAGATCTTCCTATTTATAGGGATTGACCACAATAGTTAAAGTAACCACAATCACTTTAACCAGGGTTGGCAAGCTTAAGGTTAGTTAGTTAGTAACCACGATCACTTTAACCAGAGTTACTTTATTTAGTACCTAATCTTGAGTGTACCAATCACTCTCTAATGGATTTGAAATCAATGATTAAATAGTCAAACTAACATATTAATGATTATTTTATAGTGAAACTAACATACACTGACTTCGAAGGTCATGAAGGAAACAATGAACCAATGATTGAATACTCAAAGCAACATTTTTATGACTGTTAATTGCTTTATATTAAAGATGTGGCCATGAATGAACCAATAATTGAAAAGTCTTATATTTAAAATAGTGGGCATGAATAAACCAATGACTGAGAAGTTCTATATTAAATATGGGTGCCATTAATTAACCAATGGTTTTAACTTTAAAACAACATATATATGACTTGGTAATGATTGTAATTATATTATACTTGATTTAACTTTATACATACTAGTTTAAGTAATTATTAAAATGTTGAATACAATTATTATATTAAAAATAATATCTTTATTTATTGTATTAATATAATATTAAATAATATAGACATTATATTGAGGGAGCTTCTATTTAGAGATGAGTTTATGTTTAGAGAGGAGCTTATTAGTTTTTTATGTTAGCCTAAGCACATAACTTAAAGAGCTCTATGTGGACCTTAAGCCACGAGTGAAGAATATTGTTTGTCATCAGACTCTTTGTTTTCTACTGAAGAGTATTGTCTGTCGACAGACTCACCATTTTCTATGGAAGAATATTGTCTGTCGACAGACTCACCATTTTCTATCGAAGAATATTGTCTGAACTCATCTTCACCTACGACGAATGTGAATAATGACACATGTGAAGAGTTCTCTATTGAGGAATACGATGTTAATAAAGATACGGAGAATGAAGGTAGTGCCAATGAAACATCGAATATAATGGGTGATGGTCACAACAAAGAATTGGATAGTAAGAAGGTTACACCAACTTCTATGTAGGAAGAGAAATCTGGAAGCCCTATGCATATTAGAAGAATCCCACAAAGAATTCGTCTGGCTAGATTTAACTTGGTGACATAAGATAAACAGATTGGATTTGATGTCAAAAAATCAAAGTTGCGAGAATTAAGGCGATACTATTTTTCAATGATTGGTGATGTGCAAGACACTTACCTCGGGTCACATATGCAACTAGTGTCAGACAAATGTACGGGGATCAAAGTATCATTCGAGTGTTATATCTTCCATGCGCAACGGATATGTAGAGTTGCATTCAAAATTGCGTTATGTGTTAGTAACATGCGGTTACATAGAGTACAACAACGTCTACTTAGCGGGGATCAGATGCTCAATTGTAAAGAGGTTCCAAGTATGAAAGGTGCAATTGGAAGACATGCTATTGGTTGGATGAAAAGTTACTTTCAGTTAAATTGTGAAGTAATGCCCACTACAGGTAGGATGCACCTCTCTGATAATTACACACGTCGGGAAGTTTATGATGTCTATCGATCTAATATGGTGGGCTCACGTAATAATATCTATCACATATAGCCAATTCACAAGATTATGGAGAGTTGGGTTTTCAAATGTCATCATTCCACGTAAAGTACACATGGGGCATTACTCCATTTGTGCAAATTTTAAAAGTTTGGCTAAAGGTGCAAAGACATCAATGGAAAAGGATATGAGTAAGAAGTTACTACAGGAGCATCGTGAGGCACAATCATTAGAACAAAAGAAGGCAATGCATCATAGAGAGAAGCGTTTGAAGAAGCCCGAACAATACATGCGCTTAATGATAGATGGCATGGACCAGACGAAGGTGTGCTTACCGCATATGCGGAGGCTCCCCAAAGACGTCAATGATGAGTGCCTTGTGTTGAGAATTCGATGCGGAATAGATCACAATAAACGAACTACGCATTGAAATACGAATTACAGAAATGCCAGAAAAACAAGACACACAACAATGCACAAAGATTTACGTGGAAACCCTAAAACGAGGAAAACCATGGGAACAGAACTTCATTATACAAATAGTGGATATACACCAGCGAGAAGGTTAGAACACTCTATCGAGTGTATCAGCCGCACAGGGCTCTTCGTGTCTGCTGTTACACACACAACTATGGCGCAACTCTCTCTTCTCTCTCTCACACACTCTCTTGCATTCTTCAATGCAAACGATTACTTGTAGAAGCGTTAGAAAAACAGAGAAAGCAGAGAGTACACGGGAGAGACAGAGAGAGAGAAACGTAAACGCTATATTCAAAAACGATATATTCACTCTCTGTTCATACAACTGTGCTCAGTAGCACTATTTATACAAGTCCTCGTGGGACTGATAGAAGTACCGCATACTTCAATGCTCACACGAGCATCTGACACTTACTACGAGACTATAACTGCCTAGTAGTCTAAACTAATACTAGGCTTCCGGTTACCGATTGGATCCGGCTAACCGGCTCCCCAGCTCACCGGCTCTGTTGCTTGCCGGCTTTGTTGCTCACCGGCTTACCGATCCGTCTCGCTCACCGGCTCAGGCTTATCCAACCGATCTGGCTCCAGTTCAGCTTGCCGCTCAACACTCCACCTCAAGCTCAACTTGAGGATAGATCCTAGTGTCAGCCTTTGTGATAGTCTGTTCTTCCAACCGACTTCTCCTGGCGTCGCTCAGCGTTGCTCGCGCTCCTCGTCCGGTCCGGTTCTGTTTGCCGCGACCCTTCTGGTTATGCGCGCTTCGACCTTCTCGGTCGGCATGTTTGCTCAATAGGCCCCTCTCAGCTCCTTCGCTGTTATGACTCCAGCGCTTGCCGATCCGTTAGTTCCTCCGCGATGGCTTCTACTTCCGCTGCATCCGTGTCTGCATGGCCTTGAATTGATCCGGTTCTTCCGAATTTGTTTGTTGAACCGAATCGATTGTTTCCGATTCGTTCTAGCTCTTGTCCGAATCGGTTGCTCCCGATTCGTCTTCTAGTTCCAAGCCCTTCACCACATCGGACCATGTCCGGGTCTTGGCCTTCTTCCTTCGGTCGGCTCTGTCCTTCTTGACTCTGCCGCCACTGCCGCTTGTTCCGTCTTGTTCGGACGTGTCAACTTCCCTTGTTGACTCGGCTCCTTTCTTCTTGTTGACTCTCCCTTCGTCTGTTCTTCCCGCACCAGCGCAATTGGCAGTCTCTTTGCCTTTGCCCGTTCTGGTGTCTTTGCCCGTTCTCCCCCTCAAGTGTGGCACATCGAGATGCTGAACACCAAGCATTTCGGTGAAGTGCTACAACTTGTCCGATCCGAGTGGTTTGGTACACATGTCGGCAACTTGCCGATCCGTGTGAACATACCGAAGTTCGACCTCACCGCTCAGGACACGCTCACACTCGAAGTGATAGTGCACTTCTATGTGCTTTGTGCGAGCATGGAATATGGGGTTCTTTGCGAGTTGCATGCTGCTTATGTTGTCGTAGTAGACTAGAATCGGGGTCGGTACCTCGATCCGTAGGTCTTACAGCAATCGCCAAAGACAAATGGCTTCACAGGGGGCAATGGTAGCGCCCCGATACTCGCAACAGCTGCGCTCCCAAGGGAAAATATAAAACCGGAAGTGGATCTGCGATCCAACGCATTGCCGGCCTAGTCGGCATCCGTGTAACCGACTAGCTCTTCGGTTATACCTCGCCGGTATAACAGTCCCCGGTCCTTTGTGCCGCTTACATATCGCAGTATTTGCTGCGCGCACTGAAGGTGCTCCACAGTCGGTTTTTGCATGAACTGACTTATCATTCCGACCGGATAGCTGATGTCGGGCCGCGTGATAGTCAAGTAAATAAAGCTTTCGACAATTTGTCGGAACCGTTTCTCGTTGCAGGCCGGTCTGCAGTTGGGACGAAGCTTCTGGTTCTGGTCCAAGGGTGTGGAGACAGGTCAGCATTCTGTCATGCCGAACTTGTACAACATATTCAAGACGTAATGTCATTGTGAGAGCAATATGCCGTCGGGGGTTCGGATCACCTCGATCCCAAGAAAATAATGAAGGTCCTCCAGGTCCTTCATCTCAAATGCGTCCGACAACTGGGACTTGACGAGGTTGACTGCTGGAAGACCCGGTCCGGTGATGACTAAGTCATCAACATACAACAGTATACATACTGGACCGACTGAGCCTTACTGGATGAACAACGAAGAGTCGGACTTGGAGGCCGCAAACCCCATCTTACGCAACCGGTGCGTGATCTTCATATTCCAAGCTCGAGGGGCTTGCTTTAGGCCGTACAACGACTTCTTCAGCCGGCAGACTGCCAACTTGTTCATCTCCGATTGAAAACCGGGAGGCTGAGTCATAAAGTCTTCTTCTTCAAGATCACATTGAAGAAATGCAGTCTTCACATCCATCTATTGAAGATGCCACCCCCTTGCTGCAGCAACCGCCAGCACCACACGAACCATCGTCATCTTCCCCTGCCTGTGGAAGTCCCGGAATTGCTGTCGACACGCTTGGACTCCCCCTGCCTGTGGAAATCCCGGAATTGCTGTCGACACGTTCTATGTGCCTTCGTTCTTGCTCTTGTCGGCCGCCTCCATTGCGTGCCGACTTGCCTCATCCACCACGCCCACGCGACCGATCCGCCTCCGTGTACGACATTCGACTGTTAGTGGGTGCGCTAGTTGACGCACCGACGTGGTTCTCCTCTACAAGGAGCATCGGCTGTAAGTCGAAAAATGACGGTGTATTCTCCCTTGTACATACCGCCGTTCGGAACGCTCTGAACTTAGACGCCAGGCCCCCAAGACAGACCTGTACCATCTCGTCTTCCTCTACGGTAACGTTGATAGAGGCAAGCGAGTCACAGATCTCTTTGATCCGGGTCGTGTAATCCGACACCGACATGTCCTTCTATCGGACATTGCTTAACTCCTGTCGGAGTTGCAAGTTCAGGGCTGTAGTGCTCGAGGTGAAAACCTTCTTCAGGTTTCCCCAAGCCTCCTTCGGCGTCTTGGTGTCTCGGATGTGGCTCAATAGCTGGTCTCCGACACTGGACGTGAAGCAGTACATCACTCTGCTTGCCGATTGTTCCCACACTGGGAAATCCTTATGTGCCGGATCAGGCGCTGTTTCATTGGCTCCTTCGACGAAACTCCAGTAGCCATGCCCAAGCAGGTACTGGTGCATCTTGTACGACCAAGATGCGTAGTTGGATCTGTCGAGTTTCTCCACATGGAGCAAGCTAGCCATCCCTCTATCCATCACTTCTCTGTCTGTTGTTCTTACGACCTGTTAGGGTTTTCTTTCAAGCGTCAGTCGGCTGCAGAGGTTCTCAACCCTCGCGCTCTGATATCATGTAAATGATTACTTGCGGAAGCGTTAGAAAAACAGAGAAAGTAGAGAGTACACTGGAGAGACAGAGAGAGAGAAACGTAAAAGCTATATTCAAAAACGATATATTCACTCTCTGTTCATACAATTGTGCTTAGTAGCACTATTTATACAAGTCCTCGTGGGACTGACAGAAGTACCGCGTACTTCAATGCTCACACGAGCATCTGACACTTACTATGAGACTATAACTGCCTAGTAGTCTAAACTAATACTAGGCTTCCAGTTACTGATTAGATCCGGCTAACCGGCTCCCCAGCTCACCGGCGTTGTTGCTTGCCGGCTTACCGATCCGTCTCGCTCATCGGCTCATGCTTATCCAGCCGATCCGGCTCTAGTTTAGCTTGCCGCTCAACATTCAACTTCTGCACTTACATTGTTCTACCTAAAAGTTTGCCCTAGTTGCATATATACTTACGCAACATTCTGGTTATTTACATACGTAGCCCTCATGAGGCGCACACTTAGACTATTTACAAGTATAGTCTTCCGAGTTGGCTATTTACACAATTTCGGTTTCGGCCTCGGCTAGTTCCTCATCAAATCGGCTCCTGTTTTTTGACTCTTTGACTGTCGGCTTTCTGAACAGTCGGATCATCCTCCCACTTGAGGGTATCGGCCTCAGCTGAGTTCCTCATCAACTTGGCTCCTGTTTTCCGACTCTTCAACTGTTGGTTTTCTGAACAGTCGGATCATCCTCCCACTAGAGGGACATATTCCCAACACTTTGTTCAATTTCACTTGGTGGGATGCTTGGCTTATAATAGGTCAGTTGGACCTCACGTCTTCATTACATACCCCAATGTTCAGAATGACCCTAACCTAACAATTACAATGATTCGCCGAGTTTTGATGTGTTGGGGCCAACCATTCCCCCCTGTTCTATACATTCAATTAGACAATATTGCTAAAGAGAACAAAAATTCAACTATGTTTGGCTATCTAAGTATGTTGGTAAACCAAGGATTGTTTAGAAAAGTGAAAGTCAATTTTCTTTTGGTTGGCCACACAGATAATCATATAGATAAGATGTTTAGCACATTCTCTAGACAATTGTCTCGACATGATGTTTTCACATTACCTAAACTATTTGATGTCATTTGTGATGCATATACACCATGCCCAAAAGTGTTACACTTGAAGGAGGTATATGACTTTAAGAGATATATATCAGATGCGGGTGTTGGGAATGTTAAAGTGCTCGCCAAGTTGAACATTATAAGCTTCAATCACATTTTTATGATAAAGAAAAATGAAATAAGTGGTTCTACGCTTTTGTATGCTAAACAATATTCATCTTCTACAACATGGGAACCTGAAGGTGGTTGCCAGTTATTACTTTGTATACCGAGTACAATTGTCCATGGAGCTAAACAAATGCCAATTGAGAAGAAAGGACAGTTGCATAGTGACTTGGTATCGGAACAAAAACAGTTATGGCTCCAAGCCTTAGAAGAGAAAAGAAAGCATATTGAGGCCGCCTAGAAATATGCCGCACAATAAGACACATCAGGTTGGGATGTATTTTTTAGTGATCAGAGAAGAATTATAGACAGTTGTGTATTAGGTGATAATTGGAATTTGGAAACGCCATTCACATGGTCGCTACAACATGATCGTGTAAATAAAACTCCGGAGCAACCAACAAATGCGATTAACGACAATTTGGTCCATCCACAACAAAGAGACATTTATGTGGGACCAAGGTTGACAAAAGCAGCCGAAGCTAGATGGCAAGGCAATTTGCAAGAGCTTGCGTCGGGGATGTTGATTGCAACGCCGACTGATGAGAACTCACATGGCCACCAATTTTGGGTTGGTAAAATTCTAGAAGTCCTAATGCATGAAATAGAAAACACGATCAAGTCTATAAACGTTCATTGTTACAACATTAGAAGTGCAAATGCTTATACAGGTAAGTATACATTGGAGATGATTGAATGCCCAACGACAAGGGGAAGTAGGAAGAGGAAGCGAAACATTCGTAACACATCGACCCTTGATATCTCTGATGTGGATATCATCGTGTACGACTTCATACACAAAATAATGATGATGATGATGTGGGGCCCGCAAAATAATCTCATGAAGAAACTTAATTTGTTGTATGTACAGGAATTTGGTGGTAATCCGGCAAGATGGTTGATGGGGAAAAAGGAAACATAATTGTTGACTTTAGAATCATGAATGTGGAAAGTTGTTCTCTTGAAAAACCAAAGAACGTAGTTGATCGCCTTCTAATCCGAGATGTATAATGTATGATGTAAGCATTATGACCTTTCTTTATAACTAATGGAAGGATAATTTGTTTTGAGAAAAAAAAGATGAATTGATCATTAATCTAATTAATTTATTGTATAATGAGTCTCAAATCACTTTCCAAAGGGTTAGGTGCACTTTGTTCCTGTATCAATTGGGTCATCTATAGTTCCAAAGGGTTAGGTGCACTTTGTTCATGTATCAATTGGGTCATCTATAGTTGTTAAACACGCGTATTCTACTTTTAGAAATACATTTTAGAATAATCTAAAGTATTCTACACATATTAGAACTGCCATTTTGTAACTTTTCACATATTTTAAGAATTTGATGTATACTATCTATTTAGCATGTAACATTTCAAAAATGTTTAAAAACAAATTTAATTATATTTTCTAAATCACTTTAAAATTTAAGGAGTATTTAACATATTTCACACATTTAGAATATTCTTCGTATTTAAACTATTTCGCAGATATTGGAAGTATTTAACGACGTATTTTATTATGTGCTTACTCTAAGTATTTTTTGAAAAAGGTATAGTACTTTGCATACGTATTCTACATGGGTTGTTTCCCATTACCAGAATTCCATGAAAGAAGCGTCCAAATTTAATAGTGACAGCCAGGATTCAGAGTTATCGTTCTTTAGGATTATCAGTGTTTTTTTCTTTACTTTGGGGGAAATAGTTTTGAAGCATCTTGACCAGATGATCTGTTAGAATGTCATTCATCCAATGTGTTCTTTTCTATAATTTGGGAGAAATAATTTTGAAGCATCTTGACCAGATGATCTGTTAGAATGTCATTCATCCAATGTCTTTATTTGTTTTGGGCCAATGATTTGTACTGCCTGGGAGATAATGTAACTTAGCCCTTCTTCTCCTCCCCAAATATTCATTCGATCCGTCTAGACAGACACACACCATTGATTGGGGATGCTTACTCTGCAATCAGCCATGGAAACTAAGCATTCTTCTTCTGCTTCTTCTCATTACTATTGCACAGAGACGCTCCTGACATTGATCACCGCCATGGCATGCTTACTACTTGAGGCTTTCCTAATCACAATTATTCCTGTTGCAGCCAACATAACAGTCGAGAATTATTACTTCCCCTCCTCGAACTCCGATGGCAATCTCTTCTCTTACTACAGAGACCCAGAATACAGCTCAGACACCTCTGTATACAGCGATTTCCAGATATGTAACAATATATCACTTCTGCAAGCTCTGAATAATGAGAAGAGGCTGTACGGACGCGCCACCGACATCTACTCGGCCCACCATGTGGAATACCCTTACATTCTCTACTTTCAGCTCTTCTTCGTCATCTCCGCGGCCGAGTTCTGCACAAAAAATAATGCCAGTACCCCGTCTTACTACCTGTCTCTCTTGGCATATAAAGGCTACGGAAAGGCACAAGACCCGAACAAGGGGCAAGTCGTGTGGACGGCCAATGTGGACAACCCGGTCGGCGAGAACGCATGCCTGGAGCTCAATGCGGGCGACACCAATCTCAAGCTTGTAGACTACGATAGGAACGGGCCGGATCGCATTGTGTGGCAGACTAATACATTCACCCCTGCCAGTGCATCCCTCACCATTACCTTTGAGGGAAACCTGGTCCTCTTCACGAACACTACCGTTACTAATGCCTCCATGTTGACACAAAACATACTGTGGCAATCTTATGAGCATCCCACCGACACGCTCATGGTTCTGCAAGCTCTTCGGCCCGGGAATAATCTCACAGCATCCAGCGATAGTAACAAAACAGCCAACTACACGCTCATGATTAGGCCTGCTGGAAATGTTTCCCTCCATGTGAAGATCGGGTATCAATCCCTCTATAGCCATACATCTAATAATAGTACTGTAAATCACACCGGCTATGAATATCCTTATTGGGTTTGGACTCCTAATGACATGTCCATCGGAGATACTGTGGTGCTGTGCTGGTACCTGAGCATCAAAAGCCGTCTCCAATTGGATATCCTTCCATCCGCGAATGGGTTAGTTAATAATGAATAATAATGAGTTTTGGAATGTGCACCATATAATTATCTACATGAATTGTTGACACATGTTTCCAATTCGCAATATATATATATATATATAGATCCCTAGTTTCAAACTACACCCAAATCTCTCCGGATGATTGCCGTTCCCAATCTCAACAATCGAAAGCATTTGTATTCAAGGATGAAGGAAGTGAGGATGAAGCCAATAGCTTGAACCCAAGGATGATTTCTGCAGAAAACTGCAAGGAGAGTTGTAAGAACCTTTGCTCTTGCACGGCCGCATTCTGGGAGTCAGCATCATCAGGTGGTTCTTGCTTCCTCATCCAAGGTCCTGTTGCCACCATTATAGTAGTGAATGCTTCTGCAAGTAAAGAATTTCAGGGATTTTTGAAACTCATAGACATCTCTACTCCAACCTCACACCCATCTCCATTCATCCGGATCGTAGTCGCCGTATTAGGCATCATCATAGTTATGGCCATACTGGTGGCTGGATATCTGTACAGGAGAAGAAGACTAAAAGCCAGGAAACTTGAAGATCATAACAACATGGAAGCTGAGCTCCTGGGTGCCTCGCTTCAAGGGTCCAAGCCCCGCCGGTTCACATGGAAAGAGATGGATGAAAACACGTGTGGCTTCTCAGACCAGCTGGGGCGTGGTGGCTTTGGCAAAGTCTTCCGGGGGACTATGGCCGATGGCACGCCCATAGCCGTGAAGGAACTCAATAATGAAGGCCACCAGGGTAACAAACAGTTCATTGCCGAGGTCTCGATTCTCGGCCGGACTCACCACCTTCACCTTGTTCGCTTGATCGGCTTCTGTCTCGAAGGTACCATGCACAAGCTCCTCGTATATGAGTACATGGAAAATGGATCCTTGGATGCTTGGATCTTCAGTAAGACCCCCAAAGATAGGTCAGAGAGCGGCGAGATTAAGGAGAACAACCGGCGGCCCGTCTTGACTTGGGAGAGGCGATTCGACATTGCCTTGGGTACTGCCAAAGGATTGGCATACTTGCATGAAGAGTGTGAGGACAGGGTCATACATATGGATCTCAAGCCGGAGAACATACTGCTAGGACCTGATTTCTTCCCAAAGATTTCCGATTTTGGGTTGTCCCGAAGAGTAGTAAGGGGGAAAGAGAGCGCGGTCATGACCATGGCGCAGGGGACCTTGGGATACTTGGCACCCGAGTGGCTAACCGAGGGGGGGGTGACTGTGAAATGCGATGTCTACAGTTACGGGATTGTGCTCCTAGAGATCGTGAACGGGAGAAAAGTGACAGATTGGAGAGCATTGAGGCATACGCTGGACATGAGCCGGAATCTGTGCGAGGGAGTAATGGAGCTCGTGGACGAGCGGCTCATGAGCTATGGCGTGGGTGGGGCGAAGAAGAAGATGTACGATGAGAAGCAAGCCGTGAGGATGGTGGAGGTAGCCATGATGTGCGTGCGAACCGATCCTGGGACCCGGCCGAGCATGAGCAGAGTGGTGGACATGTTGGGAGGGAAGGTGGAGACTATAGCCCTGCATGATGCCCCCATTAGTGAGGATTATCAAGAGATAGGGCTTTTAATTCCTAGCAGGAAGATGAAGGATGGAGTAGAGCTAGAGCAAGAACAGTACAGGCATCATTTCTCCAAAATTCAATGGCCCAATGAGTCTTGGGGTTCCGGATCCGGCACCACCTCCACTACTACGATGGGCAGGACGAGGAAATCGATATTCAGTGGCAAGACATCGTACAAGTATATGGAGATCTCGAAGTCTGAGGAATACATGAATTCACTACATCTGGGTCATACATAGAGAATGAGCAAACATTAAGATATAAAAACATGAGTGTCATTATATTCATGGGCCATTCAATAAGAAATCTACTCTGGCAGGGTTCCACTCGCGCCATTCGCTAATCTCTTTCTTTCGTAGCTTCTCTTCCATAATGTTATAATAAACATATGTCCCGACATTGATGACCCCGCAAATGCACTTGACGTACAAACTTGGAAGTGGTGTGATTTAAAGGCTCGATTGGAACTCTTGCTTCATATGGAGGACACATTTAAGCATGTTAGAACATTATTAATGTAACCATATATATATATATATATATATATATATATATATATGTATATTAGGATATTAGAAAATACTTTGCCGTGAAGGTTCACATGTAACTATTTTATTTCAAGAGCCATGAAGGTTCACATGTAATTGTTTTTCTTTTCCCAAAATGACGATACTTTCCCATTAGTTAGGAAGGATTATTACGAAGAGACTCTACAAGGAGGCTGATACATAGATTGGGGAATCTCCCTCCGATCAGGCTCAAGAAAATGAGACTAGTTACATCACCTTTCAGACTGACTACTTAATGTCATATAGCACTCCACGATGCCTATAGCACTCCACGATGTTGTTCCTTCCACTTCACATGCCGCAAGGAGCCTAGTCACTCTATCGCATACCTTTTGAACTTGAGGGCAATCCCACAGACAAAGTGGGCAGCCTAACGGGCCGTGACGTTTACCTAGCCATTAACCAATGGGAATAACATTATGACCGATTTACCACCAAAAAAACTTTATCTTTTTCGGCATGTGGAGACGCCAAAGACCCTTCCAAAAGGTAATGAGCACCTCATCAGGGATGCTCAATGCACGCCAGCCATTGCGTAAGGGACCATCTAGCTGTAGTTGAAAAGTCCGGCCCAGTTTAGTGTTGTACTCGAAGAAATGACAAAATCTGCCATCATGTTTCCACCTGAAATCCCCTGGGTCCCATTCTAGTTCGACGAGGGGACGACAACCATATACCCATAACTTCCAATGGGGTTCCACCTTAGCAACATTTGGGTCTGTCTTCCAGATGTTACCAACCTGCGCTACCACGCGGATTGGGTGCCAAGAGCCCCTACTCTGACTCTCACCAAAAATTGTATCTCTTCCCGATCCGCTCACGCCCTTCAACAACTTAACCCTTCCAGCCTCATCAAAGAGACCAAACCAAGCATCTTCTCTAACGTCCCCCATCGGAACCCTATCAACTGCGCCAACTATCAATCTCCGCATTTTCATCGGAGCACTGTTTGCGCCAGCTTTCCCCATGCTAGGCCCTTTAAGCTGCCCTAACATCATGTCGTCACTTGTTCGCACCTGAGGGTTCCAAAATAATGGTTGTCTAGACCACTCGATTAGTAGACATGTGATTGTTTTATTTAATGAAACATGAAGGTTCATGTGTGATTGTTTTCCCAAGATTGTACTTGTATATATACCATCAATAAGAATCATCATGTTAGGGCGTTTTTATACATACAAGCTTATGAGAACAAGTTCTAGAATAAAAAATCAAGTGCCCTTAGTATTGTTAGCTTTTTCGCAAATTATTTATTCCACATTGTTGAGGTAGGTGATTTGGGAGCTATTGTTGAGAATCAAGCTCAACTTGGTCTAGTGTGTGAACTCACCTTAAGAGTGAAGAGACACTCCAACAGTCAAGAGTCACCATTATGTCACCACTTTGTATTCTAGCATTTAGTATGAGTCATAGAATCATATTCTATGACCCATAACTTATGAGCTTTCACATTCCCCATGCTCCATGAGACTTGTAGTTAATGAAGAGAGAGGGTGACTACATAAAGCACTCTCCTCCCATCTTGTAAAGTGTTGAGTCTTTCTCCTTTGTCAAATATACTTTTTACCTTGCGTATTCTCTGTGTTTCACTCACTCACTCACTCTCTCTCTATCTCTCTCTCTCTCTCTCTCTTACACACACACATAACTCACATCTCTTTCGCTTCACAAGAATCCATCTCTTGATTCTTTACATGGTATTGAATGCTACACTAGACCTCGCCTTTAAGGAACTCAAGGACCTGGTTTGCAAGGCTCCTTCACTTCTTTTACCCGATCCTTCAAAACCTTTTGAGGTTGAAATTGATGCAAGCGATTATGCTATAGGTGTTGTCTTACATCAAGATGGTAAACCAATAACATTCGAGAGTAAGAAACTTGATTCTGCTCAATGTCGGTATACCGTTCAAGAAAAGGAATTATTTGCAGTTATACATGCGCTCAAAACATGGCGCCATTATCTTTATGGAAATTGCTTTGTGGTAACTACAGACCACGAGTCCTTGAAATATTTTTGTGACCAACAAGACCTAAAAGGTCGTAAGGCACGATGTGCTGATCTCATCCAGAACTTTGAATTTTCCATACGATATCGTAAAGGTTCCATGAACACTGACGCTGATGCACTAAGTCGCATTCGTGAAGTCAACATGCATAGCTTCACTGAAATAACATCAGATCTTTATGATCACCTTCGAGGAAAGTATCCTGATGACAGTTATTTTGCAAAATACTGAGCAAGAGTTGAGTCTGGAACATACACCACCACATCCTCGAAGGAATACTTCCACATTGCTAACGGTTTGCTCTACCGTAACGGGAAGGTTTGTGTTCCAGATTTACCCGAGGTCAAAAAGAGGATTCTTTTTGAATGCCATGATGCACCGTCAACAGGGCACCCTGTAATACATCGTACACTTGTTCTCATCTCCACTCAATTTTATTGGCCTAAGATGCGTCCTGACATACATAGTTATGTGACTAAATGTCACCAGTGTTAGGTTAACAAAGCCGAGCGACTTAAAGCCGCATGACTTTTACATCCCTAGGACATTCCCAATAATAAGTGGGAAAGTATATCCATGGATTTTATTGTTAGCCTTCCTCGCACCCAAAAAGGTCATGATGCCATCTGGGTTGTCGTTGATCGACTAACTAAAATGGCCAGATTTATTGCTACTAAAACTACGGTAACAACTCCTAAATTGGCTTACCAATTCATTGACGAATTATTTTGTTTTTATGGGTTACCGATGGATATTGTGAGTGATCGAGATCCAAAGTTTACTAGTGACTTTTGGACGCAAGTCTTTAAGAAGTTAGAAACTACGTTGAGCATAAGCCTCACAATTCTAAGACATTGTCTATGGGTAAGTGCGTTAAGGTAGCCCCACGGTTTTGTGGACCTTTTACAGTCCTCAAACGCATTGGGTCATCAGCCTATCGTCTCACTCTTCCCGATGGTGTTGGAATTCATCCAGTCTTCCATGTGAGTCATCTAAAAGAACTTCTAGGTTCTGGCGACAATACAGTCACAATTGAAACTCTGGCGTGGTGAGAATTTACCGTAGTATTCTATACACGTGGATAAGTGTGAGGGTTAAACGAGAGTGTAAAGAAGGGGAGGATTACTTTTAATCCTCGGGATTGAGACAACCCATTAGGTCAAGTGTGAACTTGCTTGGGAGCCTTGGGTATCGTTATAAATAAGAGGCCTAGCTACCCTCATTTGATCATCTTTTGACTACATCGAGACTCTGCTCTTGTGGTGGGTCAACTCTTGTAGTGAGCGTGCCAGCACCAGGTACGACTCGACGCCACGGTGGTGGTATGGGACGCCGATTGAGGCTCGAGTCCGTCTCGATCCCTTCGCTCGGGGGTGGTCGGGTGGATCGACACCCTTCTTTCTCTTTCTCCTTTCTATCTATCATTTGTTTATCCTTATCTTAAGCTTACTTTAGTACCTAGATCTCGAATAGTCCGGCACTCTTATCTTTCTTTAAGTGTCAACAGTCCTTCTGGAAGTGTCCAGGCTTTCCACAATAAAAGCACACGGGCTTAACTTTGGACTTCGATCTGGCGTGGGATTTGTCCATTCGTTGCAGACTTCTTCTTTGCCGATCTCTTCCTCTGTCCATATGTTGAGTCAGATTCGACTCCGATTGGGACAAGACTCCTTTGTCTTTCCTCCTTGCCTCCTCATTTAGGATGCTTGTCTTCACCGTTTGTAAAGAAAAGTTCTCTTCATGACAGGAGGTGCTGAGAGTAACCACCAGGTTCTCCCAGTTGTCCGGCAGTGTGCACATCAGCAGGATGGCCTGCATTGCATCATCCAAGGGAAACTTGGTTGCAGCAAGTTGATTTACATACCCCATGAATGTGTTGATGTGTTCAACGATGCTCTTGCCATCTCTGTATTTCAGCCGTATGATTTTTCTCATCAACGAGGTTTTATTGAGCGCGTTCTTCCTCTCATACAAGCCCACCAACTTCTGCCACATTTCGGGGGCATTTGTGTTATTCGCCACATACTCAAGGACACTTACGTCGACGCACTGTCGGATAGTGGTCACTGCCTTTCTGTTTAGAAGTTTCCAATCTGACTCCAATACCACCTTGGGTATGTCTGCTCTATCGATTGGCTTGTATAGGCCTTTCACGATGAGGAGGTCTTCCATCTTTATCTTCCAGTTTGCATAAGTTCTGTGAGTTTAGACCTATCATACCTAGGAAACCGCTCACACCTCCTTCCATGCTTGCACCTCAAGCTCTAATAATAGTTTGTTAAGAAATCGTTCAGTTGAATCACAATAAACGAACTGTGCTGAAATACGAATCACAGATATGACAAAAAACAAGACAACAATGGTGCACAGAGATTTAACTTGGAAACCCTAAAACGGGAGAAACCATGGGAACAGAACTTCACTATGTATAGTGGATATACAACACATAATGTTACAACACTCCTTCGAGTATATCAGCCATGTAGGGCTCTTGGCGTCTGCTGTTACGCACACAGCTATGGCGCTGCTCTCTCTCACTCTCTGTCTCCCACGCTCTCATACTACTTTTGTTCAACACACACTCACACTCGTTTTGCCCTAAGTGTATTTATACTTACACACTATATGGGCTATTTACAAATGTAGCCTCTGCTACGTATCATTATTATTATTGCTATAATAATAATAATCGAACTATCAAACAGTCGACTCACTGTTTTCGACTCTTCGACTGTCGGCTTTCCGAACAGTCGGATCTTCCTTGTCTTCGACGGTCGGCACTCCTTGGTGTGATCAGTCGGCTCCTCGTAGTCATCGACTGTCAACAACTTCTGGATAGTCGGTTCCTCCTCCCACTGGAGGGACATATTCCCAACACATTGGCATGCGGATAATACGGCGTGCTTTTCTTATGAAGTATGGCGTAATGCTCAGTGAGATCACGGATTATCGTATTGAGGAAATGGCTTCCTTGGTCACCGATAAGCTTGATAGGGCAACCAAAACCGCACCAAATGTGCTCATATAAGAATTTATCCGTGGAAGCCGCGGCGTTTTCTCTTAATGCTTTGGCCTCGACCCATTTCGTACAATAGTCTGTGGCCACTAGGATGTATTTATTACTTGTTCGTGTCACAACTAGAGTAAATGGTCCGATGAAATCAAGACCCCATTTCTGGAATGGCTCTAGTGGTAGCACTGGTTGGCGGGGCATCCGCGTTAATTTTTTAGGTTGGCCCATTCGCTGACAGAGGTCACATTCTTTGCAATACGTGTGTGCATCCTTTTGTGTCGTCGGCCACTAGAGACCTCCTTGCCAGATCTTCCATGCAGTTTCCTCCTCCGCGTAGTGACCCCCTACTATGCCGCAGTGAGTCTCCCGTAATACCGCGTTCTTTTCGTCCTGGCGTACACACCTATGCCAAATACTGTCGTTGCCCTTCTGGTACAATATTCCTTCTAGCAGACAGAAGTTTCGGCTTCTGACCACCAATCGTATCTTTTCATCTGTACATAGGCATGGAGGTGCAGCCTCGTACTTAGGAAATAAGACATTTCCTACATTTATTTGTCCAGGGGGCACTTGCCTTCGTCTTCAACGTTTGCCGAAATACGTAGGATTCCAATGTCCGGAAAGTCATCGTGCCCTTCTACCACTTCTTCTCCATTTTCGATTTGGCTAAGATAATCTAGTACTGCATGCTGGGTCTGTGGCCGATGCTGAATCTTAAACTCAAATTCTTGCAAGAGCAGCATCCACCGGGCCAATTTTCCGGTCAGTGATTGTTTTGAGACGAGGTACAACAATGCTGCATGATCAACGTGAAAGGTGAATTTTCGACCTAGTAGATAATGCCAAAATTTGTTGATACTGTATGTCATCCCTAAGGCTTCGCGTTCTATCGTTGAATAGTTCCGTTCGGCGTCTGTTAATTTGCGACTGGAATAATATACTGGTCAATACCAATTTGGCTCGTTGAGTTGCATGAGAGCGCTTCTGATGGCTATGTCAAATGTATCTATGAACACGTGAAATGGTTTTGACCAAACTGGAGGTTGTACGACTCGTGCCTGTGTAAGCATTACTTTTAGTGCTTCATATGCCTTGTCTTCCATCACCGTCCATTGGAAGGGGGTGTGATGTACTGCTGCCTATAAAGGCGTAGCGAAATCCGTCAGATAGCGGAGCATGCGGCTGTGCCAACGAATCTACCCCAAGAAGCGGTTAAAAGCCTTTGCGTTGCGTGGACCAACGCATCCACAATGGCTTTATTTTTCCCTGGATCCATTGCGATACCGTCTTTGCTCACTATGTGGCCGGGCAAGGCCCCGCTTGTGACACCGAACGCGCATTTGGCAGGATTGAGACTGAGTTGTGCTGAATGGCATCACTCTAAGCATAGTCATAGATGTCCTAAATGATCCACTTGTGTCCCATAAACCGCAAAGTCATCGAGAAAAACCTGCATCAATGTGAGGATGAATTCGCCAAAAATTTCGATGATGATGCGTTGGAACATTGCTGGGACGGTTTTTAATCCGAACATCATTACTACGGCCATGAAAACACCCTAGTCTATTACGAAGGCGGTTTTCTCCTAGTCATCTAGTTGCATACGTATCTGCTTGTACCCGCTAAACCCATCCAAGAAATTGTATATTTCGTGGCCCGTGACGGCGACGAGTATGCTAGTCATAAACGGCAATGGAAAGGCGTTTGTGATCATAACTACATTTAATTTGCGATAGACGACGTAAACTTGAATTTTGCCATTTTTCTTCGGTACGACCACGATCGGGCTAAGCCATGTGGCTCGTTTTACTAGTCAAATAAACCCGATTTTTAAAAGTTTATCGAGCTCTTCCTTTATGCGTGCCGCGTAATTCGGGTTCATGCAGTAGCGTGTTGCTGAACTGGTTTCGCGTCTGTTGCCAGATTGATCTGATGTTGGTAAAACTTTGGGTTCAGTCCCTTCATATTGCAGTGTGACCACACGAATACGTCTTTATATTCTCACAATAGGTCAATCATTGCTACCTTTTCGTCAAGTGTCAAGTCCTTCGCTATGGACAACAGTCGTGGTGCCTCGATCGTCCCTACATCGATTTCCTCCATGATCGACGTTGTGACTCGTCGAGAAATCTTTATTTCTCGATCAAACGCATCACACATCCTACTTACTTCTAGCACTGATTCCAGATCCGGTTCGTATTTCTCCCCATTTGGTGTAGCAGAGGTGATGTAACCGTTCGTCATCTCAAGGAATTCTATCTCGAACAAGGTACGATTCGTGGATTCTCGTCTAGGTATTCCTCCAGTTTCATTTCATCTAGCCCTTCCAGCATGTTGACCTCTTCCGCATATAGTGGCGTTATCGCTTTTATGGGTGATGCAATCTCCTGCGTTGGCACCCGAACCATGGCTCGGCCCCGTCGGAAGCTAATGCAGTTGTACTGCCAGTTCTGCTTGATATTGGCTCAACGTAACCATGGGCATCCTAACAAGATGGCATACGCCCTCAGAGCGTCGAGAGCCAGAACCAAGGCTACAATTTCAAAGGTATGGTTGCCGATCACAACATTTAATTTCCGGACCAACCCTAAGGATCTGACAAAATGGGTATCCGCCATACATAGCTAGAATGGGCATGCTTCCCACTCCGTAATGCCGAGACGTCTACACATGGAATGCCGAGACGTCTACACATGGTCTTACTGATGACAAATTGGTTCTCTACTGCATTGACGGCTAGACATCCATTCCTTGATGTTCGACTATGAGGATCACAGATCATCAGGCATGCCAAAAGTGTTACCAGCTAGGGTTATCACGGCCTACCCTCAGTCCTTCAGGGTACGGCTGAAGGACATTGTAGTGCAGAGAATGGAGAGTGTATACAGTCTATCACAAATCGTTGTGAGTGTATTACGTCGCCTAGTGTAATCGGAGGGGAAAGAGTATTCGGGAGATGGCTACAACCGATCTCCTTCGCACAATGTGCCACCTTTACACAAACACGCTTACGCAATTGCCACACACAGAGAATACGTAAAGAAGAACACTCAGACACAACAAGTCAGAAACAATACGACTATATTTCAAAGATTACCCAAATAACTACACTACCCTTTACAAGTTTTCCATGCCTTTTATATACAGGGTCATGGTTGGTTACGCTTGGCACGTGAGCCAACATGCGTTCAAAAATTCTTCATTCTAACGCTTCGTCCTCATCATTATGCTACGGATGGTTCTGACTCCACTCCTTCCCTTTCTTCTACCTTTTCCCACTTAGGCCAACTTAGACGAACAACAACCAAAAATCGATTTTTAGAAAATAGACTAATCGACAATCGATCTATAATCGACTCGGCTAGTATCTGAATCGGTCAAAGCCGAATTGAGAGACTATATTTGTAAATAGTCTAAATGTACCCTTAGTGGGTCATATTTATAAATAGCCCTGAATATTAGTATTGTGAAATGCACATAAGAGATGAAAACCAGCCTAGTTAGCTTCTTACTTCTTAGTCAATTTATAGTTGATACAAAGGTACCCATTTGGGTTGGCTTAGCTAAAAAGGGTGTGCTAAAAGGATGGGTCGGCTTAGGTACATGCATCCTAAAAAGGGTGTGCTAAAAGGGTGGCACAAAGGAACACATGCACACCACATTTCCCCCCAAAGAGAAACAAGAGACTAAGGAGCAGGAACAGGAACAGAAACAATGGCTTGTCATAGGAACAATAGCAGTAGCTTGTTGAAGGAGGGGGATCATCTGTTGGAGATAGAGCCCCCAAGTGGCACTATCCATGTTGGCCGGGTTGGAATGGACGTCAATAGACGATTCTTGTGGGAGGCGAGGGTCACGCCCATAGAGTGCTCGAAAAGGGTTGAGTCGTGCGGCCATCTCTTGCTTGAGGGTCTTGTTGAGGTGTTCGGTGAGGTCATTTGTCTGAGGATGGTATGGGGATGTAAACATCTGCTGGACAACTAGTTGAGTTGCAACAGCATTGAGGACATCCCTGTGGAACTATCGACACTGATAGTTGGACAGGGCTAGTGATGGAAAACGAGCTAGCAATTGGCGGATAAAGATCAATCGCTTTTGTGGACTGTGGGCCACCTAGACATGGCTAAGATGGGGGATAGGAGGGCTATAGGTGGATAGAGATCAATCGCTCCTGTGGACTAAGGGCCACTTGGAGGTAGCTGAGGTAGGGAACAGGAGGGGTATCGTGTAGGAGGGGGATCAGAGAAACTCATGGGACAAGAAGTTAACAGGCAACCTAAGGTGAGGGGGAAGAGGTGGACGCTTGGATGTGGGGGATTGGTACCCCGATTCTCCACCAATATGTGAAATGCACTATTACCCGGATGAGGGGTTGTTAGACAAGTGTAGAAGCGTCAGAGTCAGAGTTAGGGTCAGATCGACGATGAGGATCGATGAGTCAACATTTGGCCGAAAAAATAAATTACCAAATATTAAGTTAGTTATAAGTTGTGTAGTTCTTGCCGGTAAGGAAATATGTATTTCTTGATGAGAAAGCCTAAATATGGTTACCTATAAAAGGAACCGAAGGCATTGTAAAAAGGTTGTCTGTTTTAGTTAATATAGTTTTGTTAGTTGTAGAACTCTGAGCACTGGTGTGGACATTTTGTAAATCTATATGTTGTTCTGTTATATCTATACTAACTAACAGAACCGATCACGATACAAAATATCATATCGTAGTACATGATTAATAGAGTCTAATCCATTCGTACTCTACAATTCTTTGATAGAATGTTCGGAGTATAACGCTCGTATATACTGAGTTTCGGTGACAGAGTTGAGTGCCGACTGAACAATTACAATATAATTTTGGCACACCCAATTACATCTGCAATTAGCAGAGAACAAGTCGAATGGATGTCGTCGTCTGGTCCGGATACACTATTCGATCGTAAACGTCCTCGTACACGTTCGATTATAAAGCGTGTCGAAGAGGATTCTGCTGCAGTGGTACAGCCAGAAACAAGTCGGAGGTGGTCTTCAGTTCCCGACTTAACTCACAACCAATCAGACGAAGATCATTTTACGATATATGGAGTGAAAACAATATGTCTTACCCTTACTTGAAATTTTGAGAAGGCGCTGATGCAGAAGCGCATATTAGGGATTTCTTGACAACATGGGAAATAAACCATGGAGCTCAGCGACTATCGGCCGCAGGCGGGGATAAGTCTAAAATAGCTGAGTTTGTTTTGTCATTAGATGGCTCGTCGGCAAATTGGTTTGCTCAGAATAGTTTCCGAGCGTTCGAAACATTCGAACAATTAACCAAAAAATTTCTTCAATTGTTTCATTGACAGATTCCTCAGAAGGATCTGATAGCTCAATTTTATTCTTTGTATCAAGAACCCAATGAAACGGTGTTACAATTTGTCATTCGATTTCAGAATCTACAACTATAAATTTCCAGGCCAGTTCCAGATCACGAACTAATGGATATCTTTTTAGAGGCAATTCGTGAACCACTACGAACAACACTAGCGGTGTTTGATTTCCGAAATCAGTCAATTGAGCAAGTGATTGATAAGGCCACTACTATGGGTTGAAATCCAAAAAATATAAAAAATATGGATATGTTGGCATTACACCATACTCTGCCGACTCTAGAAGAGTTACAATTTCGACAAGCAATACAATGTACCACTTGTCTTAATACTGGGCATTCGACTATAGAGTGCAGTTTGCGTACTCATTGCACAATCTGTAACTCTAAAGCTCATTCCTTGGAACAATGTGAATATAATTTGCTTAATAAAGCGACGGTGCCTGTACGACAAATTTATCCAAAAAATGGTTACCAAGATAACCGTAACAGGTTCAACAACAGGTATCAGGAGGAAGACCATTATGATAATCAGAATTATTTGGCGGGGCGACCGAATAATGATTGGAATGAGTACAAGCAGAATAATAATAATGATTCAAGCCGTGAGGAAGATCGATAGTATGAGTATCGCCAGAATCGCGATCAGGATTTTTCACCACCTTGGGATAATGGCCGCCAACAACATAAAGGAGGTCGTTATCAAAATAAACAAAACTGACCAAACAACAAAAAAATTTACAAGCCAAAAGCATCGAGACAATTTTAGCATGATTCTCAAAGAGAAGAACAAGATTTCAATAACGATAGACATCCACAATATGAACAAGGAGAAGCCAACGGTTCATCCATTCCTAATTGCTATATTTGCAGGAAGGATGGACATTATGCAAATCAATGTCCGACTAAAGCCAAAGGAAAAGAACCTATTGTCAATATGGTGGTTCCAGAAATTCAGCAGGTCACTACCAGAAGTAAGGGTAAACAATCAGAATGGGAAATCCAAGGAGCCGTTAGAAAAGCAGCCAAAGAATGGGTTGAAAAAGCAAATAAAAATAATGTGTCCAGAATGTTGCAGGATAATGAGATAAACCAAGTAAACGAACAACCCGGAGCAGTACCAATGCAGGAAAATGACGAAGGTTGGAAAATCTTGGCGGATTGTCAAGTTTCATTACCCTTAACTGGGTTACTGAAATTGGTTCCACAGTTCACCGAGAAAGTGGCAACTTTGATTGCCCAAAAAGGGTTAGAACATGTCTCAATTAATTATAATCACCCAAGTAATAGTCGGACAATTACGGATGAGTAAAATCCATCAATAAGAGTAATCATCCATGGACAAGAAATAAAGAGGACTATTGTAGATGACGGACGAGGAGTAAATGTAATCAATAAAACTACCTGTGACAAGCTTGGTATTACTAAATGGGAAGCATGTCCATTCTGGTTACGAATGGCCAATACCAATACGGTACAACCACTCGGCTTAATTAGGCATTTAGATGTCATTTTAGGGGGACATACTTTTCAAATATCGGCAGTAGTGCTTCATTTGGAGGCTCTTGGCGCATATCCTTTGTTAGTAGGCCGACCATGGTTAAAGACTGCAAATATTAAGCAAAACTTGAATCAGAACTTATTAACATTTCGGAAAGGTAAGAATAAAATTTGGGTGCCCACTCAAAGTAAGATTAGTACAAGTCAGCAATGTCTGTCGGTTCATGCAGAAGTAGTCAATATGATGGAGGGATTAGATGAAGCTAGGAGAATAATTACTTTAATGATATTTGAGGTCGACATATTACAAGCTCTTACATCATATGTCGACACACAGGATGACTTACCAATTGATGATCAAACAATGAAAGAAATCCGCCTTCACTAGGAAGCTACAGAAAAGGAAACGAAAGTATCAGAACGAGTTCAAGTTTCGGCATTGGAGGAGGTCAATTTAGCTGATGAAGACAACACGCTTGAACCAAAAACAATATTGATAGCCAAGGAAATGTTGATATCTTACAAACAACGATTAATCGGCTTACTCAAACAATATAAGGATGTCTTCGCTTGAGCATTAGCATGGTTTGCACCACTTCTCGAGAAGAAATCACCGTTGCTGGAGGATTTTGAAGCATTTGTTAAGGAGTTTCAAGCTAGTTTCGGAGACACCGACAGCACTAGGATGGCGATAAACAAGATTCGAAGCCTCCGACAAGGAGATCGTCTCGCGTCGGCTTACGCAACTGGTTTCCGTCTTTTGGCATGCGATATCCCTTGGGATAAGGCGGCCTTAATGGATCAATTCCATCAACGTTTGCGTAATGATGTCAAAGATCTTCTTCTTACTTTCCATGAAGATCCGAAGTCTCTAACAGAGGCCATTAGTCGAGCCGTGCGATGTGATAATCTCCTATTTGAGCGACGCTCTGAGCGCCAACAAATGTTACGTCGCCAGCCAAAACAGATGTATGCTTCTGTAGTCGCAACGCCTCCACAAGTTTCCAGACCCATTACAAGGGATGGCCCAACTCCGATGGAAATAGAGACAACAGAACGTCGAGGGCCTTTATCAGATACTGAGAAGCAATGACGTTGAGCGCACCACCTATGCCCATATTGTGACGGTCAAAGACATATAGCTGTGAATTGTCCACATAAACCTAGACATCAAGTATAACAAGTAAGTGCACATGACATCCCTACTTCGAGTTCCATTGTTACTTCTAATAACATAAATAAGCCTAATAGTCCATGCCATGAGAATAGATTCGATGTCTTGAGCCAATTAGAGGATGTGTTAAATGAGTAAGTCCGGCCAAAATAGGAGCCATTTGGTTGGACCATCCTAGATACGTAGAGTTAGTTCCTAGTTGTGGTTCCATTTCATCGAGTCAAGTGAGTAGAGTTTTTTCTGCACAAGTTGAGCTTACCACATCTACATGTCATCGAGTCCTAGCCTCTGCCCTCCTAGATTTTGGAGCCAACTCTTGTTTCATGGATCGTGAATTTGCATTGTCACAAAACACTCTTTTGAATATACTCCCGAACCCAGTAGCCGTAGGAGTCATTGATGGTCATCCCATAGCATCAGGTGATATAGTCGAGGAGTCTGAGCCAATTCGTATAGTTCTTGGCGATTTGGCAAGCATAATATCTTTCAACATTATTTCCAGTTCGGAACACCCAATATTTCTAGGTCTCCGTTGGTTTGAACTCCATAACCCAAAGATTGATTGGATGAAAAGGACAATTGAAGAGACCCAGGAAGAAAGAACAAAGTGTGCATCCCTCAACTCTCCAACACTTGATACTAGATCCCATAAGTTATCAACCATCTCTTTACGCCAATTACGTGAGGAAGGGGGGACCGAGGATATGTTCGTATTTGCAATAGTAGCAACTCCATCATCTACCTTACATGAAGGGGACATTAAACTACCAGAGAAATACAAAGAGTTCTCCGAAGTCTTTGATAAGGTGAAAGCCAATGTCTTTGATAAGGTGAAAGCCAATGTCTTTGATAAGGTGAAAGCCAATACATTGTCAGAGCATCAGCCATACGACTTCCTTATTGATTTACAACCAGGGAAAGAACCTCCATGTGGCCCAATTTATAATCTCTCCCTTGTAGAGCTAGAGACTTTGCAAGAATATATCAACAAGAATCTCCCAAATGGATTCATTCGGCATTCTAGATCCCCTGTTGGTGCACCTATCTTCTTCGTTAAGAAAAACAATGGTCTCTTCGGTTGGTCGTGGATTATCGAGGGTTAAACAAAGTGACCATCTGAAATAGATATGCTCTACCATTAATCCCAAATCTTTTGAAACGTCTTAGTGGAGCAAAATATTTCACTAAATTGGACCTTCGTTGTGCATATAATCTAGTTCGGATTCATCCGGGGGATGAATGGAAGATTTCTTTTCGCACTCACTATGGACATTTTGAGTATACTGTGATGCCATTCGGTCTCACGAATGCACCTGCAGTTTTCCAGCTATGGCGAATGATATTTTTCGAGATTTTCTCGATATCTTCACTATAGTTTACGTAGATGAAATTTTGATCTACTCGATGACCCAAAAGGAGCATGATGAACATGTTAATCAGGTACTACATCGACTACGAGAATATGGTCTCTATGCAAAATTAGAAAAGTGTAGTTTCAGCCAAAATCAAGTGGAATTTTTGGGGTATGTTGTATCATCAAATGGTATTTCTATGGACCCCATGAAGGTTCAAGCAATTTTAGAGTGGCAGATGCCCGTTTCAATGCGCGATGTGCAATGTTTTCTTGGGTTTGCGAACTTTTATCAGAAATTTATTAAAAATTATTCTAAGTTCATGCTTCTGCTCAATCAACTCACACACAAAAGTCAACCATTCATATGGAGTTCAAATGCAGCTGAGGCATTTGAAAGTTTAAAACGGGCGTTTACAACGACACCTATTTTAGCACATGTCGACCCAACAAAACGCTTCATCCTTGAAGTTGATGCATCCAATTTTGCACTAGGAAGTGTCCTATCGCAAATTGGAGATGACGGAGAGCTATACCCTGTCACCTTTCATTCCCGAAAGTTTGAAGCTACAAAGATCAACTCCGAGATCCATGATAAAAGAACTTCTTGCAATCATGGATTCTTTTCAACAATGGCGACATTTTCTAGACGGCTCTTCTCAGTAGATCATTGTGTACAATGATCATAAGAACCTGACATATTTTCAAAATGCTCGAGTCTTGAGTCGACGACAAGCCCAGTGGGCGCAATTTTTGACCCACTTCGACTTTGTAATCATATATCGCCCTAGGATGCAGCAAGGCAAACCATATGAGCTTTCTCGACGCTCTTATATGGAACTTCGTCCAGGGGAACCTACGTTTGAGCATCAAAAATAAATCCTTTTGGGTCCTAATCGCCTACAATTAATGGTAGTTAATGTCATAACAACACTTGAAGATTCCACTCTTCTTGATTCCGTTCGAGATCATATGGCCACTGATGAATTCGCCAAGGATGTTTTGGATCATATTGTCCTAGATCGTGCTTCTTGCTCGCAGTCGAAAACCCTTCATAATGATTATCGTCAGTTCTATTGGCATGGTGGTTTTCTATTTAGACAAAACCTATTGTATGTTCCTGATGGTCCCCCGCGACTACAAGTTTTACAACACTGCCATGACTCACCAATGGCTGGACATTTTGGAGTACGCAAAACTCTAGAATTAATTTCTTGACAATATTGGCGGCCTCGCCTTCGTCATTTTGTTGAGGAGTATGTTCGCAGATGTGATACATGTTGTTGATCAAAGAGTCCTCTGAAGAGAAATGCGCAAAATATCGCTCGGCCAGAACCGAGTAGTAAAACACTTCTATAAGAATCAAACACAAAAATAGGAAGTGGAGAGTACACAAGAAAAATGACACAGGATATTTACGTGGAAAACCCTAATAGGAAAAACCACGGGAGCCCACAAACTCCAAACTATCACTATGAAGAGAAGGGGTACAATCAGAGACTCAGAACAACGACCTCGAGCTCTGTTTCTTCACACAGTGGCGGTTACAACAAAGTATCGCTCTCTCCCTCTCCCTCTCCCTCTCCCTCTCTCTCTCTCTCTCTCTCCCTCTCTCTCTCTCCCTCTCTCTCTCCCTCTCTCTCTCTCCCTCTCTCTCTCTGTACAATAGTTACAGCAATATGACAACAACACAAAACATACTCACACACACTAAAGTGATTGCCCTAACTCATATTTATAGTTATTTGAACTTAGGGCTATTTACAAATATAACCTCAATGGGCTTATTCAAGGCATATTTACAAATCTATCTTCTCTTCCAGTTCTCACTAGGTCCACCGATCCGGTTTCTGGATCTTGTTAATCCTTAGGGCTGGAAAATGGCCTAACACAGGGTGTCTCCTGAAGACACTTCACCAAAGGGGTGTTACGGCGAGATAACTTAAGACACAAGGATTAATTCGACTTAATTGGCTACTTAGCAATAAGGCATTCACTTAATACACACGTAAGATATAACAATTAATACAGAATGGTAATCAATATGTGAAGATAAAACAAGAAGCTTATATTAATTCTCCATTAAAGTTATACATTGTAACCGGGCCTTTATATAGGTCACCGGTGCTGCGTACAAAACAGTGCCAACCGGCACCTGTTCGAAACCGGTCCGGATCCGGATCGGCATACCAATTCCGGTTCGTCCATTCACTACATAATTATAATCTACTTTACTTAATTAAAATATATTCCGAAAAACCATCCCTTTCACATTCTGGTCTCTGCTCCTTTGCCGGCCGGGTAACACATGGCACGCCCGTGGGACAGTACCTTGTACGTCGAATCCCACTATCCGGCCCTTAGCCTTCATCCAAGATATCCAGAATACTCTGCACTAGGGTATCCAATGGTTGTTCGGAACTCTGTTGTTGTTGTTGCTACTATTGTTGTTGTGGCTGCTGTTGTGGCTGCTGTTGCTACGGTTGCGGCTGTTGTTGTGGCTCCGGCTCCTCCGACTATTGCTTCTTAGATGGCGTCTTTTCGGCTCGCGGTACCAGTGGTTGTGGCGGTGATTCCTTCGTTACTTGCTCCGCCGGATTTGACTCCGGTTGACTTGCCCCGGAATTGTCTCCGTTCGGTCCTTGCTCCGGTGATGGCTACTCATCGCTGAGGTTGACGATCGCCGCCTGCTTTGCTTCTTCTCTCCGTAGCCTGGTTCGTTCATAGCTTTCAACTGGATTTGAGCATCCAATCGATCATCATCTAGCTGTGCTACAAGTTGTCAGACCACTGCTGACTGCTCCTCTGCCAGAGTTACAAAATCTTCGGCTAACTCATCTTTTACGGCGGTGAAGTCCTCCTTCGTTAGGATGTAGCAGTCGTCGCCATCCTTCTGCCGGTTTTCCGTGTCCGCCCGTAGCAGCTGGAGCTCGGTTGTGTGCTTTGCCCATTTGTCCCACCATTGCACGGAGCTCTCGTCAATCAAGCGTTTGGTCTTGTTTCTCCATGCCTGGACAATGAACTGGATCCACTCCAATCCCATCTTTGATTTGTCCTCTGCGGCTTGTCGTTCGTCCTTCAACTACTTGATCAGTGCCACCGTATCCACCTCCTGCTCCCGGTAATGTGACAATTGGGTTTGATAGGTGTTCTGCAGCCTTTGCAAGACCATTGTTTCTTTCCTTCTCTTCATAATGTTGCTTATGGAGCTCCATCCGTTCTTGCGTGGCTTCCTCCAACAACGTGGTTCCTTCAGCCCGTTCCTCCGCTAGCGCTATCTCAACTTGATGCACCTCCTGCCGGAGTTTGGCTATCTTTTCCTGCTGTTTCTTGTGCTCCGTATCCAGGTGCTTGTAGTCCCGGTGCAGGTGCTCAAAATCATCGGTCTTCTGCTTCAGCTTTTGGTTGAGTTGTCGGTGAGCGCGGTCTTCCCGATCCTTCTGTTGACGGAGTTCTTCTTTAAGTCTTTCGATCTCTATTTCCGCCATCCGTCGGAGCTTCTCCTTTTCTTGCAGTGCCTTCTCTTTCTCCTCCTTCAGCTAGTCATAGGCCTAATGCCCTTTCCGCAGATTCTCTTATGCCCGACGGAGGTTCTCAACAGTCTTTCGTTGCTCTTCTTCTGCCGCTTTCTTCAAGTCCCGCTCTCGGGTGCGTAATGCTTCCTGTGCGGCCACTTCATCTCTTAATTCAGCAAGCTCTTTTGCTTACACTGCCATTATCTTCGGGATTGGTTCCGTCTCCGGGGTCTTATTGTTATGTACAGGTACCGATGCTTCTTTATTCTGTACATCTACCAGAGTCACTAGTGCTTGGAGCTGTGGTCCGGTTAAGGCCATTTTGGCCAATTCTTCTGTGGTCAGGTCCAAGTCTTGTTCTAGGCTCCGGATCCTTGATCGGGCCGTCTCTAGTTCTCCGGTTGTGACAAGCAACCGGTCCATTTGCGCTTTCTCTTCCGCCTCTATGTAGTGTACCACTCCAACAATCTGTTCTCCAATCCACCGGAGCCATTGGCTGCCGGTGCCCTGTTGTTGCGTCTACCCGAAGGGTTGGCTGTTGGTGTCGCTGGCCAATGGTCGGTTTTGTCCGGTTGCGTTGAGCAGCAACTCTGGCTCTTGTTGGTGACCACTTTGCTATTGTGGTTGCGACTCCATTGGCCGCTCCGCCTCTGAATGTTCTTGGCCTGCCGATGGGGTAGGCAACTGTACTTCCGACGCTTGCATTTTGGGTCTTGCCGTATCCTGACCCGCCGGTAGAGGTTGTTGTGCAGGGAGCTCTGTGATCGGTTCTATCCGAACTGGTTCCGGTTCCATCCTTGGTGCGGGCTGCTCAGTGCAGGGTACAGGCGCTCCATCCTTCTTTGGGTCCGAACGCTCCCCGGCATGTTCGGAGGTGCTTGCCTTCTAGCACCGTTGGAGGTGCTCTAACGGTTCCTCCTCCGCTTCCTCCTCCTAAGTCCCAATGTTAATTTTCGCTGCCAAGGGGTCCGACGCTTGTTGAACCGGTTGGCTAAGCCTGATCTTGATTGGCCGTACCGGTGGCTCCTCCTGCGTTTCCGCCTGCCGCTTCCTATTGGCGCGCTCCTTTGCCGCCTGGTCCATGCCGGCCGCCTTCCCTATGGTTGCCTTAGAAGCCAACAGCTATTGCCATTTCGAGGCTGTTTTCGGGGTGCCTTCTGTTGTTCTTCCCCGCTTCGTGGTCTTGACGGGCTCGATAGGTGGTGCCAATAGGGTGAGCCATTGCGCCACTGCCGTCCATATCTTTCGACCCGCCTTGCCTCTGACAGAGTCGGTGGCTGCACAGAGGCCATCCGCAATCAGTACCGCCCAATCCACCTTCACGCCTTCATATGTGGCTATGATTAAGCTGGCCCGGTTCTGAGGCATGCATGGGGGTCGAGGGTATACATGTCCAAATTCATGGAGCACCCGGGCAATCTCTCGAAAGAGTGGGTCTTCGTCGGCATGTGTCCGATAGGCCTTGCTGGCCAGAGAGTATTCCCCAAAATATTTTCAGAGTTGTTCCGGGGTAGGGTTGTCGATAGTGAAGATGCCCCCCTCCGGAAGGCCAATCAATGCATGGATGACCTCCTCCGTAATCAGCTCCGTGTCGATTTCTTTGACTATCTTCTCCGCCTCCCGGTACGGTGGCGCCTCCATGATTGTGAGGAAACCTTCTAACCCGTGTTGCCTTAGCCACTTCTTGGCTGCTTCAGAGAGTGCTTGGCAATCCATGGCTTCGTCGAGGTCGGTGAGCGCTGGTGACGGTTGTGTGTGAGGAGTCTCTGTGTGCGTGGGCTCGTGTCTGCTGATCTTCAATCACCTGTTTGCATTTGTGCTCCTCTGTTCGCGAAATGTGAGGGTTTCTATGTGGCGGGGGTCTTCTTGTTGAATGTCGACGCTTGTTTTTTTCTTACCCGCACGTGTGCATGTCATGTACTAAAATAGAATGGCGTGTCATGTGGCGGTGGTTTAATACCCTATGAATAGCCCACTACGTACCTTTTCAAAGTGCCTGTTCACTCCTTGTTTTTGCATGTGTCCGTTCACCCCTCGCCCTTGCATGATTTACTTCGATTTGAATTTTTATTTTTTATTTTTTTGTATTAAATTGTTTTGCTAATTCGCAACCGGTCCCACTGGACCCCTATCCGGATTGTGGTCCTTGCCGGCCGCTGGACCGCTTGCCGTCGCTTCCGACTTACCGGTGTCGGGTTCTGTGTCGCCCTTCACTTGTTCAATTGGGTTTCTTGGCATGGGTCCATTGTATGTTTTGAGTCGGAACCCATTGACCCATTTACCCAAAACCTCACCGGCGAGTGTCCCTAATTGGTAGGAACCGTTGAACTCACGCGTAATCCAGTATCGTCCGGTCCACCGAAACCGTAGCTTTCTCGGCATCATACCCATCCGGGTCTGGAACACGAGTACCGGCTTACCGATTCCGAACATCTTTTCGTTCCCTTTTCGGTGACGATCCACGAACGCTTTCCTTCACCACTGCTCTAGTTCTAGCTGCATGATGCTGGCTAGCCGGTGTTCTTCCAATTCGCACAACGCGTTTAACCGGATAACTTCCAATTCCTTCTCATTTAGGCGTTCCCGAATCTGTATTCGTAAACTCGGTACCTGGAACTCTACCGGCATCACTGCTTCCAATCCGAATGCTAGGCGGAACGGTGTTGTGCGAATACTTGTCTTATATGCCGTTCGGTAGGCCCAAAGTGCACTGTGCAGCTTTGTATCCCAATCCGTCCGGTTCTCATTGACGATTTTTTGCAGGATATTTTGTAGTGTTTTATTTGTTGTGTTGTATGTATGGCTGGACTAGCCGCAACACAGGTGTCTATCCGACACTTCTCCAAAGGGGTGGTAGGGATAGGATGTTAATACACGCGTATGATAATTACACTTAAGCACAGACGAAGACAAGATCAATAAGCATAAGCAAAACTATATTAATTCTTCGTCACTTCATTACAAAACATCGGATCCTTTTATAGGCATCCGGCCAGATTACAATCGGTGCTCTTAGGCAACCGTTCACCGAAACCGAATCGGTTCGGATCTGGATCGGTTACAACTACCGGATCCGTCCCTCCTAATAATTCTATTCCTATTTCTATATTTATCCGATCCGACCTTGCTTTCCCATTTGCCTTCTCTGACCGGTCAACACATGGCACGCCCGTGGGAAAGTGCATTGCACTTCGAACCCACAATAGTGTTGTATGTATGGCTGGACTAGCCGCAACACAGGTGTCTATCCGACACTTCTCCAAAGGGGTGGTAGGGATAGGATGTTAATACACGCGTATGATAATTACACTTAAGCACAGACGAAGACAAGATCAATAAGCATAAGCAAAACTATATTAATTCTTCGTCACTTCATTACAAAACATCGGATCCTTTTATAGGCATCCGGCCAGATTACAATCGGTGCTCTTAGGCAACCGTTAACCGAAACCGAATCGGTTCGGATCCGGATCGGTTACAACTACCGGATCCGTCCCTCCTAATAATTCTATTCCTATTTCTATATTTATCCGATCCGACCTTGCTTTCCCATTTGCCTTCTCTGACCGGTCAACACATGGCACGCCCGTGGGAAAGTGCATTGCACTTCGAACCCACAATAGTGTTGTATGTATGGCTGGACTAGCCGCAACACAGGTGTCTATCCGACACTTCTCCAAAGGGGTGGTAGGGATAGGATGTTAATACACGCGTATGATAATTACACTTAAGCACAGACGAAGACAAGATCAATAAGCATAAGCAAAACTATATTAATTCTTCGTCACTTCATTACAAAACATCGGATCCTTTTATAGGCATCCGGCCAGATTACAATCGGTGCTCTTAGGCAACCGTTAACCGAAACCGAATCAGTTCGGATCCGGATCGGTTACAACTACCGGATCCGTCCCTCCTAATAATTCTATTCCTATTTCTATATTTATCCGATCCGACCTTGCTTTCCCATTTGCCTTCTCTGACCGGTCAACATGTTGACTCTGTTAATCCGTTGGCTTGCAGATAATAGGGAGTGCTCCATTTGTGCACCACCGCATAAAATGTCGTCAAACTTTCCACTATTTGCTCTAAGAAGTGCCCACCTTGGTCACTTATGAGCTCTATTGGACATCCATACCGGCACCAGATGCATTCATATAAAAATTTTGCCATGGATGCCGCGGTGTTATCGCATAGTGCTTTCGCTTCCACCCATTTTGTTGGCCGGTCAGAAGAGCAAGGACAAGTGGGAAGGCGGAATCGGATCGGATAATAGGAAGTAATAGTAGGATTATTATTCGGAGGGACGGATTCGGTTCAGTTGTACCGATCCGGATCCGAACCGATTCGGATGTCGGTTGCCTAAGCGCACCGATTGTAACCTTGCCGGATGCCTATAAAAGGATCCGATGATTTGTAAAGTGTTTTGACGGAAGTAATACAATAGTAATTATTGTGTATTTATCTGTATCTCGTATTGTTTGCCGTCCGTGCTTAATTGTAATCATATTATGCGTGTAACCTAGCATCCAATCCTTACCACCCCTTTGGAGAAGTGTCGGGTAGACACCTGTGTTGAGGCTAGTCCGGCCAGACAGACAACACTATTTTGGCGACCACGATTCCTACAAAGTGCAGAGGACATCCGGGGGATGGATGTCTAGAACAAACGACGACCACATCACCGAACGAGGGAGACGATACACCGAACGCGAGCAACGACGGGAAGCCCTGCAACAAGCCGTCAACGAGATCCGGCGGGATCGGTCATTCTCCAAAACTCTTCGGAGAGTCGCAGAAGAAGCACTGCAGTTCCGGGTTCTGCAAATCCCCGACGAAGGTAGTAGCATAACAAGCCTGCAAGAGGCAGAAACGATACTGCAGACGCTCGCCGCGGGCGACGGGGACTCGGAAGCATTCACAACACTTGAGGCGGAGTCGGAAAGCGACGGAAGCGTTGCATCCCGGTATAAAAGCAGCCACGACACACCAAACGACCGGGAGGACGAGGGGTCGGAAGACTCAGTAACACCGGCGCCAGAGGAAGAAATAACCCTGGAATTCGGTGATCGGCAACCGCCGAGGAAGGCTGACCGGATACCGACAACAACCGCGAGGGAACCGAAGGAGCGGATACCGACAACACCCGCGGAGGAACCAACGGACCGGACACCGGTAACACCCGCGGAGGAACCAAAGGTTCTCACACCAACGCCAACAACGGACAGAGAATGGAGGGAACAGGAGAGTCAGTTGGACGACACGATGCCGTACCCATACCCAAAGTACCGGGATGAGGCCGACGTGGAGGCACACGTGTACGCATTCCTCCAAACATGGGAAGCCAACCATATCTCCCAAAGACTGACGGAGCCCGAAGCCGAACGATCCAAAATCGCCGAATTCGGCATAACCTTAGAAGGACCGGCGGCCCAATGGCACACAAAGCACTTACCAGGCACCTTTGCCACATTCGATGCCTTGAAGGCCAGATTCCTCAGGTTTTTTCACAGACAATTTGAGCAAAGGGAATTGGTCGGGCAGTTCTACACCACCCGGCAGGAAGAGAACGAGACTATGCCACAATTCATCATTCGGTTCCAGACCCTGCACAACCAACTGACAAGAGCACCACCCGAAGACGAAGCCAAAGCAGTCTTTCTGGCCGCACTGAAAGAGCCACTTTGAACAATGTGCGGAGTCCTTGATTTCCAAACCAGCACAATGGAGCAAGTTATTGATCGGGTTTTAGAAATGGACAAGACTAGCCCCTTCTTGACGATGGGGATGTTACACCGGGCACTCCCAAAAGAGGAAGACCTGAGGTTCCAACAGGCCTTACAATGTACAACATGCCTAAATTCGGGGCACTCAACAGTAGACTGCACCCTGCGGACACAATGTGTGATCTGCAACTCTTGAGCCCATACAACGGACCGATGCGAATACAACCTGTTAAATCGGCAGGCAGCACCGGTTCGACACATAGAACCGCGCAATCAGAACCCGGACGAGGATCGATTCCGGAGAGACGACCGCTACCAACGGGAGCGCGGTAACAGATACGCTGATAGAAGACGCGACAACTATGACCGAGAGGAGAGACGCAGAGATAGCTACCCCCGGGACCGGTACGACAGAGACGAATCCCCGGAAGACGACAGACGCGGAGAAGAGAGGCGACAAGGATACGCTGATAGAAGACGCGACAACTATGACCGAGAGGAGAGACGCAAAGAAAGCTACCCCCGGGACCGGTACGACCGAGACGGAGCCCCGGAATACGACCGACGCGGAGAAGAGAGGCGACAAGGGAACCGAAATTTCCGACGGAATCAGAAGCGTGGATTTTTCCGAAGAGAGGAACGTCGGGAGGCAGCAAGGAATGACAACCCGGTATCCGTACCGGATAACCGAAAAACCGAAGACGACCGCCGGAGCATACCCACCCTCCAAACCAGGGACAAAGGAGAAACGAGCAACAGTCACAAGGTGTACTGTTATTACTGCCGCAAGGAAGGCCACTATAGTAACCAAGGCCCAAGCAAAAGCTATGACAAGCAGCCGGAAGTCAACATGGTTACAGCCGAAATAACAGAAGTATAGCAGGTCACAACCCGGTCAAAGGGAAAGACCGCCGAGTGGGAAGCCCAGGAGGCAATCAGAAAACAAGCGACACAATGGATCAAGGAGGCCAATGAACAGAATGCGGCAGAAGTAAGAGACCAAAATATGCCAAAAGACGAAGAAATCATACAGCCAGGAGAAAACCCGACGTGGCAAGCGCTACAGGACTGTCAAATTGTGCTGCCGTTAGCACGACTACTACAGTTAGTGCCACGATTTACGGCAGACCTACAGGCATCCGTCAGCAAACCGAAGCCGATGCCATCACCGGCATTCTTCTCCAACCCGGAGGAAGGACCAGCGGTGGTCGATACAAGTAGCCCGACGATCACGACAATCGTGAAAGGAAAGGAAATTGCTGGAACGATTATTGACGGAGACTTCGGGTAAATGTCATCAGCCAACAGACATGCAACGACCTGGGCATCCGGGAATGGGAACCATGGCCCTTCTGGTTACGCATGGCGGATACTAGCTCAGTCCGACCGACCGGGCTTATCCGAGATTTGGAAATCACGATCGGAGGCCACGTATTCCGGATATCGGCCGTAGTGCTGCAGCTGAATGTACAAGGCGCGTACCCCCTACTGCTAGGACGACCGTGGCTGCGAACGGCGCATATCAAGCAGAACTGGCAAAAGAACATGATCACATTCCGGCGAGGGAAAACAAAGGTACGAGTAACGACGCAACCACGGGTGATCACCAGTAAGGAAGCAACTCCATTGTATGCGGAAAGCATTAACATGTTGGAGGGATTACCGGACGAGGAAGTCGAGCGGTACCTCGAGGAACACCCACGAATCGTCCCACTATTTGAGGTGGATATCACGGCGGCAGTAGAACCGTACATTACGATGCCGGAAGAACCGGACCAAGCGGCGATCCGGGAACTACGACAAGCGCAGGAATCCCTAGAGAGGGAAATGAAGATATCCCAGAGGGTAAAAGCATCCCAGCTCGAGGAGGTGGACCTCGGCACAGCAGACAAGCCCCGACCGGTAAATGTTGCAAAGGAATTGCCGAAGGAAGAAAAGAAGGCAATGGTAGCATTGTTAACAGACTTCAAGGATGTGTTCGCGTGGTCGTACGAAGACATGCGAGGGTTGGACCCCCAGCTCTATCAGCACCAAATTCACCTAAGTACGGATGCGAAACTGATTGCTCAACGCAGGTACCGGATGAATCCGAATTATGCGGCAAAGGTGAAGGAGGAAATTGATAAGCTCCTCCGGGTCGGATTTATCCGACCGGTCAAGCAGGCAACCTGGCTGAGTCCGATAGTGGTGGTCCCGAAAAAGAACGGAAAAATCCGGGTATGCGTGGACTACCGAAAACTAAATGCCGCGACAGTGACCGATGCGTTTCCACTACCATTTACGGACGGGGTGTTAGATGCGGTAGCCGGGCACGAAGTTTACAGCTTCCTGGATGGATTTAGCGGCTACAACCAAATACGAATGAACCCGGCCGACCAAGAGAAGACAGCGTTCGTGACGGAATGGGGAGTGTTCGTCGCGGTCGTGATGATGTTCGGACTAAAGACGGCTCCAGCGACCTTTCAAAGGATAATAATGGAAATTTTCGGGGAATATATCCCCGGTTTTATGCAGGTCTTCCTTGACGATTTCGCGGTCTACAACCGGCACGGAGAGCATCTCGATCACCTCCGGCTATGCTTGGAGAAGTGCCGCGAGTACCGATTGAGCCTGAATCCGGCCAAGTGCGTCTTTGGAGTGGCAAGCGGCAACTTGCTAGGGTACGTGGTGAGTAAGGAAGGAATCGCGGTAGATCCGGATAAAGTCAAGGCGATTCTCGATGCACCAGCACCAAGTAACGCAAAGGCTTTAAGCAGGTTCTTGGGCCAAATAAGGTGGCATAGCCGAATGATACGGCACCTCGCGGACTTCGCTACACCGTTACATACCGTCGTACATAGGGTACCCTTCCTATGGGCAGAGACGGAGGAGGAAGCCTACAAAGCGTTGAAGGTCATGCTGTCGCAAGCTCCGGTGGTGCAACCGCCGGATTGGAGTAAAAGCTTTCACGTCTTCGTCGACGCGTCGGACGTAGCAATCGGCAGCGTTCTGATGCAACTCACAGAGCCGAAATGGTACCGACCGGTGTACTACGCAAGCCGGAAACTCTCAAAAGCCGAACGGAATTACTCTACGACGGAACGCGAGGCATTGGGAATGGTGTATAGTGTCACAAAGTACAGGCACTATCTGCTCGGAAGGAAGTTTTCCTTCCATGTCGACCATTCGGCACTACTCTACCTGGTCTCGAAGGCATCCCTGACGGGAAAAATTGCACGGTGGACACTGCTACTACAGGAATTTGAATTCGACATTTTCCACCGACCCGGGGCGCAACATGCGGTAGCGGACTATCTAAGCCGACTTGAATCCAGAGAAGCAGGGGACGGCGTCCAGGATGAGTTTCCCGACGCCGAATTGTTTCGGATCATGACGAAACCGGCAACGGATACAACGGTAGCCGACGAAGACACATGGCTAACTGAGATGCACCAGTTCCTGAGCACCGGAGTTCCCCCGGAAAACATGGACCGCGATGAAAGGAAAAGGGTAGCAGTAAGAAGTAGACATTTCTGCTTGGTTGGAGACACCCTCTATCACAAGGGGGCAGATGGCATCTGGAGACAAGCAGTGCAGAGCGATGAGAAGGATCTAATCCTCAGGGAAGCCCACTGTGGAATTGCCGGCGGGCATTATGCCGGCGACGCAACCGCTCGGAAAATATGGCAGAGCAGACTGTGGTGGCCGACCACCCTAAAAGATGCCGTGAAGTATAGCAGAGAATGCGATTTGTGTCAACGACTGGGCCAACCCACAGAGCAGGCCCGGATGCCACACCACCCGGTCTTGCCCTTAGAACCGTTTCAAAAGTGGGGGTTGGACTTTGTCGGTCCCTTCAAACCACAAGCAATGCGAACCGGAAATCAGTATGTCATAGTGGCGACCGACTATTGCACCAAATGGGTAGAAGCAAAGGCCTTACGGGACAACACGGCCGCTTCCACGGCAAAGTTTCTGTACAAATGCATATGGTGCCAGTATGGATGCCCGATCGAGCTTATAAGTGACCAAGGAGGACATTTTCTCGGGCAGGTAGTAGAAAGCCTGACGTCATTTTACGCGGTGGTACATAAAAAGAGTACACCCTACTACCCTCAAGCCAATGGACTAGCGGAATCAACGAAAAAAACTCTGCAGAACATCCTACGAAAAATCGTCAACGAGAACCGGACCGACTGGGATATGAAATTGCAAAGCGCGCTATGGGCGTACCGAACAACGTACAAAACCAACATCCGGACAACCCCGTTCCGACTAGCATTCGGGTTAGAAGCGGTCATGCCGGTAGAATTCCAGATCCCCAACTTACGGATTCAGGTAAAGGAGCACTTAAGTGAGAACGAGTCCGAACGAATCCGACTGGCAACGCTGTTGGAATTAGAGGAAAACTGAATAGCCAGCTTACTACAACTCGAATTGGAGCAAAGGAGGAGAAAAGCCTTCGTGGACCGACATCGGCGTGGCAATGAAAAGGAGTTCGAAGTCGGGAAACCGGTGCTATTATTCCAGACAAGGATGGGGAACATGCCGGGAAAGTTGCGGTTTCGATGGACCGGACCGTTCTGGATCACCAAGGAGTACAATGGGTCGTATCAGCTCGGCACGTTGTCTGGAGATGTCATCGGCAAATGGGCAAATGGATTTCGGCTAAAGCCATATAAAGGAAATATGCCAGCCAACCCGTTCAAGCGAAACCCGGAAATCCGGCAAGATGAGGAACCGACACCGACAGACGCTGCTGAAGACATTCGGACCGAGGAAGAACCGACACCGATACTGACGAGGACCATCCCGGAAAACCGACAAAAGGATCCGGTATCCACACGAACCGACCCGAACAAATCGGGGGGGGACCAGCAAATGACGTGGTCCAAGCAAAAGAAAAAATAAAAATAAAAAGAAAAAAATAAAATAAATATATATATATATATATATATATAAATAATAATAAAATAAAATAAAAAATAACGTGGGCAAAATCGACGCGAATCATCGTAATGATGGGGAGATCACAAGAGGTGGGAGCGCCACCATGCAACGAAGAGGCGCCATGCATTAAAGAAGGACGTGTGCAGACTTGCTATTTAAAGCAGGGAACGTGGGCACTCACACGCGGCAAATAAGAAAGGACATACTAATTATGGCGGGAGAGGAACATGCGCGGGAAACGAAAAAGGACGGCTCGAGGCACAACCCACTATATAAGACACAGGCCTGCGAAGGGATCACTTTTTACGAATTTTCCTACATACAGGCGCAGAAGCACAGAAGAGCGACCCGACGCACAGAGCACACACAACGTGATCCCGAACAACAGGCAGCAGACGAAGAATTCGAAGCAATGGTACTGTCGGAAGAGGCACGCCAATGGATGAGGGAGAACGGGTTAAAAGGATTGCTGCGGATCGCCGACGCTCCACCACACGCAGAACCAGAGCAGGCGGCAGCATCGATCGATATATCAGAAGTCACGGAAGGAGCGGTGCAGGCACTCACGGGGATCAAAGCAGGAGGACTGCAAACAATCGAAAACTCTTCCAGTGAAATCCTGTTCGAATATTTCGGGGAATACTCTATCAGCAGCAAGGCGTACCGAACGCAGGGCGGAGAGAACCTGTTGTTCGGAGAAGTGGCCCGCGCTATGATGGAATACGGATTCGTGAATCCCCGTCCCCCAGCCATAGCCAAGTACCGGGCAGCATTCTTGATAGCAGCGTACGAGGGCTTACAAATAGACTGGCTCCATTTCATAACCGAAGGATTGAAGGAGGCCATCAAAAATCTGGTGGAAGGAAAAAAGCCATGGGCCGGGATCGCACAATGGCTAACGGTGTTAGTCCCACCGGTACTCCCCATCACACAAAAGAAAAGAGGTCGGCAGGAGACGACGCCGAAAAAGGTCACAAAGCGCCGACAGATCTTGGAGAAACACACCCCCGGATGGACCCCGCAAGAAGCAGAACAGCAGGGGGAAGGACCATCCCGACAGCCACAGGAACCGGCAACAAAGACAAAACCGGCAGGTAAAGGCAAAGGGAAAGCGGCCGAGGAGGAACCGGTACCAAAGGTCTCTAGACAAAAGGTCCGTCTGGTAACCGCACCGGAGGAGGAAACTGAAACAGAAGACTCATCCGAACCACTGGTAAGACTCCCAGCAAGACAAGGTCGGGAGAAACGGGCGAAAGGACCGGCTCCACCAGTAGCCGAGGCGGAAACAGCACCGGAACCCGTACCCAGGGAAGCAGCACCGACACCGGTTGGGGCGGACTTCAGAAAACCGGTCATCCCAGAGAAGAAGAAGGAACGAGTGCCGGAGCCGGAGCCAGAGAAGAGGCCGGAAAATCAGCCTGGCTTAAGTGAGCAAGGCCACCCCGAAATCGGAAGCACAAAGCCACAATGGCTAAGATGGATTTCGGAGCAGTTATCGGGAGTAGCAGACCAGTTAGAGAAAGAAGAAACGTGTCGGCAACAGCTGACGCATACAACAACTCAGGAGTTGGTCGCGCTCCGAACACAGATCAAGGAAATGCAAGGGGATCTGTTGCAGGCAAGGGAAGGAATCCAACAAGCACAAGCTGTCACCGAGCCGGTCGGGACAACAAGGAAGCAACCAGAACCGGAACCGGAACCGGTAGCCTTGCAAACTGGCCCTGAGACCGAAAAAATAATAGAAACCTTACGAGAGGAGTTACAAGCTCAGGAGGCATTAAGGGAAAGAGAAAGGGAGCAGCGGAAAGCGGTGGAGGATGACAAACGAAAAATGGAAGAAGGCCTCCGGAAAGGTCGAGCCGCTAATGACCGACTGCAAGAAGAAAAAGAGAAGCTACAGAAGGAGAAGGACCGACTACGTCGACATGCCGAACAAGAGATAGAACGACTGCAGGAAGAACTCCGACAACAGAAGGACCGGGACGATCGGTTAAGAGCTCAGGCAACCCAACGCCTGAAGCAGAAGACGGAGGACTTCGACCGTCTCTACCGAGATCACAAGCAGGCCGAGTCGGACAACAAAAAACGAGCAGCAGACTACGACCGGCAAATAGAGAAGCTGAAAGAGCAGCTCAAAGAGACCCGATTAGACCTGGCTAAGGCGATGGATGAGGTCAGTGCCAACAAGGAAGCATTGTCGGCGGAAATAGCCCAAGCAACGGAGAGAAGGAAGGAATTAGAGGCGCTAAGGCGGGAAAAGCTGGACCTGACCAAGATCAGGAATGAAGAAAAGGAAAAATCGACCTTCACGATCAGCAAACTGCAGAGTACCTATGAAAAGCAGAAAGCAGATTACGAGGCCCAGGCTCAGATAATGGCCGACATATAGCTCGGCTGCCTGTTGTGACGCCTGAAGCAGAAGACGGAGGACTTCGACCGTCTCTACCGAGATCACAAGCAGGCCGAGTCGGACAACAAAAAACGAGCAGCAGACTACGACTGGCAAATAGAGAAGCTGAAAGAGCAGCTCAAAGAGACCCGATTAGACCTGGCTAAGGCGATGGATGAGGTCAGTGCCAACAAGGAAGCATTGTCGGCGGAAATAGCCCAAGCAACGGAGAGAAGGAAGGAATTAGAGGCGCTAAGGCGGGAAAAGCTGGACCTGACCAAGATCATGAATGAAGAAAAGGAAAAATCGACCTTCACGATCAGCAAACTGTAGAGTACCTATGAAAAGCAGAAAGCAGATTACGAGGCCCAGGCTCAGATAATGGCCGACATTATAAAACGGGAAAGGAAGGAAAAGTAGGAAGCTTATGCGCATGCTAAGGCAGGAGTTGACCGGATCAAGCTCATCATGTCAGGATGGAGTACCCGAGCTCAGGCAAGTATCAACGAAAGTACGGAAAAGCTATGGAAGGAGTGGTCACAACAGGCAGCCGAGCTGCAGACACTCCGAGCGGATGCCGAGAATCGGAAGAAGACCGGTGACAGGTTCTACAAGATGGATGAAGAAAGTATCGTCGCCATTCGGGAGGAATTGTCGGAGGATTTCTACACTTTAGCAGAAGAACACCTCAAAGAAATCCGAGGGTTGGTAGAGAGGTTGGATGACGGGCAGCTCGCAACTCAGTTGGAGTTGGAGAGATACGAGCAGGACCGGTTACGACAGGAAGCTAAGGGAAGAACGACGCCAACCAGTATTGGTGAGGGAACGCGACCGGATGAAGATGAACCAACCGACACCGAACAACCCCGACAAGGAATACCTGAAGACGAACTTGAAGAAGAGCAGGAGCGGACCGATGCCGGAGAAGAAGAAGAGCTGAGACCGGAAGACACCAGAGCAGAGGAAGGAGGCATATCAAGTTGACCAGTCGAGACCGGAGAAAGCGACACCGGTAACAGAACAGAGCCAGGAACGGAGGGAGAACAGGAAGAACCCGGACGAAGCGGTGAGGAAGCACCGGCACCACGGAATCAAGCAGAGCCGGAGCAGAAAATTTTTATGGAACAGCCTACCCAACAGGAGGTCGGAGACCAGGCAGGCAAGGAACAGGAACGGAAGGAAAAAGCACCACTTGACACTATCGAGCAAAGTGTGCTCGTTATTTTGGAGGAAGACTGAGGCCGGGAGTGGATTCGAAGTGCAAGGCACTTTCCCACGGGCGTGCCATGTGTTGGCCGGTCAGAAGAGCAAGGACAAGTGGGAAGGCGGAATCGGATCGGATAATAGGAAGTAATAGTAGGATTATTATTCGGAGGGACGGATTCGGTACAGTTGTACCGATCCGGATCCGAACCGATTCGGATGTCGGTTGCCTAAGCGCACCGATTGTAACCTTGCCGGATGCCTATAAAAGGATCCGATGATTTGTAAAGTGTTTTGACGGAAGTAATACAATAGTAATTATTGTGTATTTATCTGTATCTCGTATTGTTTGCCGTCCGTGCTTAATTGTAATCATATTATGCGTGTAACCTAGCATCCAATCCTTACCACCCCTTTGGAGAAGTGTCGGGTAGACACCTGTGTTGAGGCTAGTCCGGCCAAACAGACAACATATTTCGTGCAGTAATCCGTAGTGACGATCACATACCGGTTGCCGGTTCTCATTGCCGGTGGTTTGAAAGGACCGACAGAATCTAGCCCCCATTTCTGAAATGGTTCTAATGGTAGCACGGGCTGGTGAGGCATTCTGGCTTGTTCGGTTGGTTGGCCCATTCGTTGACATAGGTCGCATTCTTTAGCGTACCGGACTGCATCCTTCAATGTTGTCGGCCACCATAGTCCACTCTGCCATATTTTCCTTGCCATAGCGTCTCCGGCATAATGTCCTCCAGCCACACCGCAGTGTGCTTCGCGCAATATTATTTCCTTTTCGTCGTTGCGCACTGCACGCCGCCATATGCCATCTGCGCCTTTGTGGTACAGTGTGTCCTGTAATAGACAGAAGTGTCGGCTTTGAACCGCAAAGCGTTTCCTTTTGTCTCTATTCATCTCCTCCGGAGGTAAGCCTGTGCTCAGGAATTGGTGCATGTTGGTGAGCCACTTTTCTTCCTCTACGACTGAACTATCTGTTGTCGTTTCTGCTGTGAATCTAAACAGCTCTGCATCAGGAAAGTCGTCTGGTACTCCGTCACCGGTTTCGCTGGAATGCAACCAGCTTAAATAGTCCGCTACCGCATGTTGTATGCCGGGTCGGTGGAATATCTCGAACTCGAATTCTTGAAATAGTAACGTCCACCGGGCCAGATTACCGGTGAGTGATGCTTTGGACACCAAATAGAGGAGCGCCGAATGATCTACGTGAAAGGAAAATTTCCTTCCCAACAGATAGTGTCTAAACTTGGTGACATTGTAGATCATACCCAAGGCCTCCCTTTCCGTTGTGGAGTAATTCCGTTCCACTTGGGACAGCTTCCGGCTGGCATAATAGACTGGCTGGTACCATTTCGGTTCTGTCAATTGCATCAGTGCACTCTTGATTGCGATGTTGGACGCGTCAACGAACACATGGAACTCTTTTGACCAATCCGGGGGTTGCACCACCGGCGCTTGTGACAACAGTACTTTTAGTGCCCGGTAAGCCTGGTCTTCTGTGTTCGTCCATCGGAACGGTGTCCGATGTACCGCGGCATGCAGTGGTGTAGCCAGGTCTGCCAAATACCAGAGCATTCGGCTATGCCACCGAATTTGTTCTAAGAACCGGCTTAGTGCCTTTGTCGTGGCTGGTGCGGGTGCCTCCCGAAGGTCAATTTACTCTGTCGGTGATCTATACTCGGGGTACGACCAATTCTAGCTAGCCGTGGAGAGTAGGGATATCACGACGATGCGAACTCCTCTCGGTCTAGTGCGGATGTGTACCCTACCACAAGGAGGGACGAATTCGGTGGCGCATATGGTGAACACAATGAACAAGGTGCTGAGGGACTGCATCCCGGAAATCACCATGCCATTCTTGGACGACATCCCGATAAAGGGGTGTCCAGTGGAAGATGCGGACGAGACTGTCGGGCCGGATGGATGCCGGAGGTTCGTCGTGAACCACATCAACGATTGCGAGAAGGTGCTGCAGAGGCTCGAGAGAGCACGACTCACCTTCTCCGAAGAAAAATCTGCGTTCGGGCAGTTAGAGATCTTGGTGGTCGGACACCTATCCAGGTTAAACGCAAACTCTGGGGTATCATTTTGGCGGCGAAGGCCGATAAAGACTACCTGATCGGGACAGAGGTAATAATTGAGATGGACTGCCTGCCGATTCTCGGCATGGTTTCTAGATGCGTGACGCCGGACCTAGTAATGCTTAGGTGGATAACGTACATCAAGTCCCTGAATCCAAAGATATGACACATTTCTGGAAAAGACAATGCCATGGCCGACATGCTCTCAACGGCGAGGTTCGAAAACGAGGACGGCGTGGTATCGGAGGACGAGGAAGTCGGCGTAGATTTCTTCGAGGCGGCATACGTAACAACCAAAAAGGGGAGCACTCCGGTGCTTAACGAATTCGACGAGAGCAAGTATGACGGGGAGTGGCTCCAGATCGGTGGGCTCCTGAAAACAATGACACCGGACGTGGCATGGACGAAGGAAGAGACCAACCGGATCCGGAAGAAAGCGTACCGATTCTTCCTTCGGGACGGGTACATATGGAAGCACCCGAAGAAGAGGGATGGCATCCCGCTCCGAGTGGTGGTGAAGGAGGAACAGGAGGAGTTGCTGGAGGCCTACCACGAGAGTCCCTGGGCCGGACACTGCGGAACATGGGCCACGTTCGAGAAGCTAAAGGGGAAGTACTGGTGGCCGGGACTATACCGGGACATGCATTGGTTCGTGACAACTTGTGAAAGCTGTCAGATGCACTCCATAGTCTGACACCGGGACGAGCTTCACCCGACCTACCCTCCGACCGTCCACTTCAAATGGATGGTGGATTTGGTGACGATGCCGATGGGGGTAGGACGGATGCGGTATCTGGTGCTGGCTCGGGAGGATCTGACAAACCAGGTTGAAGGCCGAGAGCTGCAGAACAAAACGACCGCAGTTGTGTGCCGGTTTCTGATCGAGGACGTGATATGTCGGTATAGGAGCGTAGGAAAGATCGTGGCTGACCGCCGAGAGTTGGACGCGCAAGAGGTTGAAGAGTTGTTTGACCGACTAGGGGTCAAACTCTCGCTAACCACAACGTACAATCCGGAGGCTAATGGGAAGGTGGAGCGCGGACACAAGCCGATTGTCAAAGAGCTAGTACGGGCCGCGACTGCTACCTTATGCCTTGTGGGCGGACCAAACTACGCATAGTTCGGTAACCGGGTTCATGCCGGCAGAGCTTATGTACGGACAGAAGCCGATCATGCCAACAGAGCGAACCATCTCTTCATGGGTCACGGTGGACTGGAGAATGAGATGAGCCAGGAGGAGCTGCTAGCAGCACGGATTCGACAACTCGAGCGAAGGCCGGAGGACGTGGAATGAGCCGCGGAAAAGCTTCGGTTGGTAAGGTTGAAGAACAAAGGGCGGTTTGACCAGACTCACCGACTGCGACCGAAGAAAATTGAGGAAGGCGACTGGGTCCTAGTGTATGACAGCAGCCTCGACAACCAGCACAGGGCAACGCGGAAGTTTGCAAGGAGGTGGTTCGGGCCTTACGTGGTGACAGGTGCCAACAACAACGGGACCTACCATCTTGCGGAGCTCGACGGTATGAGGATGGCAATACCGATAGCGGTGAAGAGGGTTAAAGCTTTTAAGAAACGACACGAGTGCAAGCCAGATCTAGAAAGCATGGACGGCGACGACGGGCAATCCGAGGCGGATGACGATCCGGAAGACGAGGAGTAAAGCATGGACCGGTTTTCTCCAGCAAGAGCCCAATTTTGGCGCATACCAGTGGATGCGCGGTTAGGTGGGGGCGGATGTCGTGAAGAAAACCGTCCCTAGGAGGAAACCGAGTTTAGCATGTGTAGACTGGCCCTTATACGCAAGCACACTTTTCGTTGTATGGTAAGTAGGTAGGTACAAATCGGCTGACGTGAAATCCTAGGTAGCACGCATTCAATAGGGAGAGAATCGAGGTGTATCTCTGTCTGAAAGGATAGAGAATTAATGTGACGTAACGGATGATAACGGGCTCCCTCCTTGGGCTATAAAAGAGAGGGAGAGGAATGGAAAAGGTATCTCGCGTTAGAGAGGACGAAGTGCTGCCGGACTGGGACCGAGCCCTTCTCCTCTGCCACTCTCCATAGCCATTTTGCGCAGGTTTTTGGGAGGCTAACTCTGCTCCGTGGAACGCTCGTGTGCTTCCGGCAGAGCCTCCATCTGTCAGGAATAGTACTAAAACAGAGATGGAATTAGTACTAAGAAGAGTAGTACTATTAGTACTAAGAAGACAAGACTGCGTAAGATTCCCGAGAGAGAGGAAGTGAGAAGAGGAGAGAGAGAGAAATAGGATGATGACAGCAGCTCTTATATTATATGAAAAATAAGTACAAATCGGCTAAGAGGCTTAAGACTGGTGTTGAACCAATTTGGTTCAACATAATGCTTAGTGCCTTCTTTTATAGTGTTCTCAGGAATAATCCTGAAGCTTCTAGAATGTTCCAGAGAAATCTGGAATATACATTACTTTCTTATAATAAAACATAAATGAAAATAATATTCTATGAATTACAATAGATGGTGAGATGGTTAAGAGCTCGACCCATATACCATAAGGTCATGGGTTCGAGTCTTGCCATCTCATGACACCATCTCGCTCTTCTGTGTGTGAGTGAACAAGCATCGGTGTTCGCCTTGCTGGGCTGTTAGTTGTAACCGTCTTGATATATATATATATTTATATACATACGTTGTTATTGGTTTTAGGATTAGGGTTAATGATGATAATGATAAATATAGGAATAGGGTTAACAATCATGGTAGATTGATAATGTATGTGTGATGATGATGGTGAGAGATCATGAAGAACAAGACAACCATTGAGGGGTGGGGGGTGGTGCCTAGAATGGCTCCACCCCCCTCCCAAGGGGGTTCAACGTAAGGGGAGAGAGAGAGAGAGAGAGAGAAATGGTTATTCATGTTTCATTCATTCCCCATAAGGGGTTAAATAGTACAAGAGGGGGTAGATACATAGGGGTGTAAGCCCCCTCGAGCATTTATATTGGACACTCAATCACACCTCCTCGTATCCATCCACATGCACACACGTGTGCATGTGTTCACATACGTATAGACTCACAATTACATTTATGCCCCCTACACATACACAACATCATGATAACATTCGACCCTCGCTCATCACACTTGACTCTCCGTACATCTCATACGGGGTAACACAATATGGCACGCCCATGGGAAAGTGCCTTGATGATGATATTTCTTCGACCGGAACTTCCATCGGTCCTTTCAACGATCGAATCCCTCGATCGGAATGCTTGACTCAAACATCTTTGTCGGTTAGCAAATCGTCCACGACACAAACATTCTCGTTCTGTCGGCTTACGAACTTCATCATGGGTCCAAAAGCACGTTGTGTGTATGTGTGTTCTTCCTTTAATTTTGTGTGAGTTGTCGTTGTTGATCACATCCATTTCTCTAGGTGGATGAGTTTTTACAATTTCGTCGATGCCCTCAAGTTTATGAAATTTTAGGTTGTTACCCTTTGTTTTTGAAATATTATCAAATACCCTCATGTTTTAAAATTATGTTCCATACCCCTATCATTCTCTCTTGCCCTTTCTCTATTTTTCTTCCCGTCCTATCTTCTGCTTCAATTTCGTCTTTATCCATTCTTGTCTTCTTGTTTTTGTAATGCTCCGACTTCGTCTTTATCTCTAGGTTATTGTTGTGGTCCGTTATTACACTCTCTCTTGTGCGTATCCCTCATCTCTTTCTACTTCTTTCTGCTTTCGTTTCCCGCTTCTCTTCTTCTTTTCTCTGTCTATTTTTCTTCTTCTTCTATACCCCTCTTCTTTCCTTCTTGTGTTCCATTTTCCTCCTCTCTCTTTCTTCTTCTATCTCTGTTTCTTCCACTTCGTCCTTGTTCTGTTTTTGCGTTTCGGGGTAGGGAGGAAACGCGACCTTCACTCTCCCTTTGCTTGCACGTCATCTCCTTCTTTGTGCTGTCGTCGTTGTTTCCGTCCTTCTATATTCATTGTTGTCGCTTCTGTGGCCGTTGCTATTCATCGTCCCGGCACCTTTCATCTCTGTGTCGGTCATCACCATCTCCCTTTCTCGTCGTCGCTAGGCCTATCCGGCAAGTCTCCAGTCGGCTACCTGTTTTGGCCGAGATTCGTCGCATGACCACTCTATTCACTCGTCAATATTTGGCCATCTATCCGGCCGTTCTTCCGGCCTCCGTTTTGGCCGCGGTTCGGCTATGTCTAGCCGTTGTTGTCTATCAGTTGTCAGTTGGTTGCCGTCTTTGTCTTCGGCCCTTCTGGTCGTGTCTTTTCGGCCGGCTCTACAACCATTCGATGTTTGCTATTCCGGCCATCGTCCGTCGCTTTGTCCAGCGTGTCCATCGATTCCAGTCCTCCTCCCGCCGTCTATCCGGTCTTCGGCTATCTGATGCTTGTCCATCCCGTCCGCTCGTCTGTCCGGTTCGTCCAGCCAATTCTGCCATTGTTTGGCATCGTCATTCGTCTGACCGCTTTTACTCGGTCGTTTGTTGTCCAACCATCTTCGTCGCCAATTTTTCGCCACCGCCGCTGATTATTTGCCGCCACTCCTGTTGTTGTTCAGCTATTGTCCCAGCCATTTGTCTGTTGTCTTCCGGTCGTGCTTCCGGTCCGTCGTCCTGGTCGCCTGTCTGCATCCGGTTATTCCGACCAGTTTCCGGCCCTTCCGACCGCTCTCCAACCGCGCAAACTGTTGCCCGGTTGCTCTTCAGCCGTTGTTTGGCCGTTATTCGGCCATTCCGACCTCTCTACGGTCGCTCCGACTGTTGTCCGGCCACTTAGACACTTTGGCTGCTATCCAGTCACTCCGGCCACTCTTGCCCGTTGTCCCGCCATTCCGGCGAGTTCTGCCCATTTGGTTGTACTTCTGGTTCCTTGTTCCGGGCCATTTGACTAGTCGTGTCTTTCCGCGTCGGTTTGTATTTCTTTCGCTTTCTTAATTGCCTTCTCCATCTTTGTTCCAACAATTCCCTTTGGTCCAATCGGTTGCTTTCTGGCCATGTGTGTCCGGTCATATGTGGATAGAAATGCACTCTCGCATCTTTGGAAGATACAACATGTGGTGGTTGGGTCTCGCATAGATCATAGGCTTTATTTCTCCCTTGCTTTTTTCTTCTTTCTTTGCGATCAGATCCAAGCCAAAAAGACCAATCACATGTCAAACAAAATACACTTGTATAGACATTAATTTGTATCAGAATCATGGCACTGATAATCAATCTGTCATTTCTTGCTTCTCATGCACATCATGGTCGCCATTTTTTGCATATTTCGTCGTCGTTGTCTCTGCCACGTATTAGCCTTTTTCGACTTCGTCTCGAAAGGGGGGTCGCCTTAGTGGTCGCCAAAATAGTGTTATTGGTTTTAGGATTAGGGTTAATGATGATAATGATAAATATAGGAATAGGGTTAACAATCATGGTAGATTGATAATGTATGTGTGATGATGATGGTGAGAGATCATGAAGAACAAGACAACCATTGAGGGGTGGGGGGTGGTGCCTAGAATGGCTCCACCCCCCTCCCAAGGGGGTTCAACGTAAGGGGAGAGAGAGAGAGAGAGAGAGAAATGGTTATTCATGTTTCATTCATTCCCCATAAGGGGTTAAATAGTACAAGAGGGGGTAGATACATAGGGGTGTAAGCCCCCTCGAGCATTTATATTGGACACTCAATCACACCTCCTCGTATCCATCCACATGCACACACGTGTGCATGTGTTCACATACGTATAGACTCACAATTACATTTATGCCCCCTACACATACACAACATCATGATAACATTCGACCCTCGCTCATCACACTTGACTCTCCGTACATCTCATACGGGGTAACATACGTGTTCATATACTCAGACTTCTAGTCGTCTCGTTTTGTTGTGTTGTTGGACTGTGATTCCTGCGTGCTCCCGTGTCTGTGCGTGTGCAAGTGCGTCCGTTGCCTTTCCGTTCTCCTCCTTCTCAGCTATTTCTCGGTCCAAGACCCCAGTGGTCCCGCCTCGTTCTCCACGCACACGCGTAACAACGCGACATCGTGTTGGGGATCGTGTATGGCTTCTCCAACGCAACATCAAGACTAGTCATCCTTGCGGTAAATTGGATTACCAACGTTTTGGTTCATACATGATCACTAGTAAGATTAGTGATGTTGCATTTTGTCTTGGCTTCCCTCCTCACATGCATCTTCATCCGGTGTTTCATGTATCCCTTTTGTAACCTTATGCCACAAGTTCAATTCAGGGTCGTCTTATAACTCCCCCACCACCTGTTGAGTTCTTGGAAGGACCCGAATTTGAGGTCGCTGCCATTCTCGATTAGGTAGGCTATACCCCCAATGATCGAACTTGGGAACCTGCAACAAATCTTTCCAATGCCACAGACATGGTCACCACATTTCATCGCAACTATCCCCATAAACAAGGTCCTACTACAAGGAGCCCTACGACCCATAAGACGTGTCGTCGAAGAAGGGGGATAGTGTCATGATAACACTCACATCATTCCTCGAAGAAGGGATGATGACACTCACGTCATGCCTCGAAAGGATTTGAACCCACAACCTTGTTATACACATGTCAAATCCTTAACCATTGTGTGTATGGTTTTTAGAATATTTAATCTAGTATCATAAGATATTCTATATTACTTTATATTCTAGAATGTCCTAGAGTGTTCTATATGCTAGAACCTTCTAGACCTTCTAGACTACTAGATTACTCTATATTCTAGAATGTCCTAGAATATTCTAGAGTAATCTATATTACTCTATAGGGACTTATAAATAGGGATCTATCAATCCTTTAAAAACCAAATTGGTTCAACGCCATCGTATAGCGCTCCATACTGTCTACTCTTTGTACTCCATCTAATATTGCAATACAATACTTTCTTAACAATTCTCTCTTTCTATCTTAACATTATAACTCTTTTCCTCTGTCTCTCTCTCTTTCTCTTTGTCTTGACAGTCAACACCAAATTAATCTACACAAAGATGCAAAGCCAGTCCACCAACGAAGGTATCATCTGAATCCTAACTATGCAATTAAAGTAAAAGAAGAAATAGATAAACTGCTTAAGGTCGGGTTCATTCGTCCCGTAAAAAAGGCTACATGGCTGAGTCCGATCGTGGTTGTGCCTAAGAAAAATGGCAAAATTCGGGTGTGTGTCGACTATCGGAAACTTAATGCAGCAACAGTAACGGATGCGTTTCCATTACCGTTTACAGATGGAGTATTGGATGCAGTAGCCGGTCATGAAATGTACAGTTTCCTGGATGGCTTTAGTGGATATAATCAAATAAGAATGCACCCGGATGATCAAGAAAAGACAGTCTTTGTCACCAAATGGGGAGTATTTGTGGCGATCGTAATGATGTTCGGGTAAAAAAGTGCTCTAGGCACATTTAAAAGAATAATACAGGAAATTTTTGGTGATTACATTCAAGCATTCATGCAAGTTTTCCTGGACGATTTTGCTCTCTACAGTTGGAAGATGGGACACTTTGAACATTTACGATTATGTTTGGAACGTTGTCGGCAAGGTCGGCTCAGCTTGAATCCGGCTAAATGCGCGTTCGGGGTTACCAGTGGAGCATTACTAGGGCACATTGTCAATCAAGAAGGAATTGCAATTGACCCAAACCAGGTCAAGGCGATATTAGATGCACCGGCACCAACGAATGTTAAGTCGATTTTTAGGGCAAATAAGATGGCATAGTTAGATGATCAGATATCTTGCTGATGTTGCAATTCCACTGCATACAACAGTACATAAAATGCCTTTCCAATGGACGATTGTGGAACAAGATGCATACGAATGTCTAAAGAAAATGTTCTCTAGAGTTCTGGTTGTCCAACCGCCTGATTGGAACAAACCATTTCATGTGTTTGTCGATGCATCCGATGTAGCAATCGGAAGCACACTCTTGTAGTTATCCGAACCCAACTGGTACAGACTAGTATACTACACTAGTCGGAAATTGTCCAGAACAGAGAGGAATTATTCAACAGAAAGGGAAGCTTTGGGAATGTCCTATAGTATCAACAAATTTCAACACTACCTTCTGGGAAAAAAATTTACATTCCATGTTGATCATTCTGCTTTACTATATTTGGTGTCCAAGCAAGAAGTAACGGGCAAATTAGCACGTACCCTGAAGAACTGAGGGAAGGTCGTGTTACCATAGTCAGTAACACATTGAACTTGCCCCTCTTGTATGGTCCTTAACAAGTTGCATATGTGAAATAAAAAATGTATCTTGTTCGACGTATTAAGTGACAAATACGAATGACACAATCCCCTCAAGTTTTTTCCTTTCCAAATCTCGAAAGACAAAGATTCCCACAACATGGTTTTCTTGTATCAAACGCAATTTGACAATCTGAACACAAAAAATTATATCTTTTGACACTCCCTTAGTTCTTTAGGATTTCTTCTAAAATTATATCTTTTGACACTCAGGATTTCTTCTAAAATTAAGAGGTTGGTTAACGCAATCCTCATTCGTTGCTGAATCAATCATTTCACTATTTGCAACAACTTTACTCTTTTGGATATCATTGTTTGACTTAAACTATGTTGTGAAGGATTCCAGCCATTGTCTTTATGTACAAACATGTAGAAAATATCATACTATTAGTTGACTATTGAGCAACACCAGGTAGAAGTGATTTGGATGGGTACTTTAATGTCCCACACGTATAGAGAGGAATTAGAAGATATCATGTTAGAGAATCGAGGAGAGAATCAAGGATAGGAAGCGGCTATCTTAATAGCCTGATGTAACGACTTCTCCCCGGGTTTGAGCTATAAAAGGAGGGAGAGAAGGATGTTGAAGGGAGCCAACATTTTTGGAGAATGAAGTGGTGTAGTTTTGAGTTCCGAGTTTTGTCATTCCCTCAATTTTTGTTCCGTGCTGGTTTTCAGGAAGGAGGTGAAGGCCTCTGCTCTCGTAGGAAGCACGTGTGCTCCCAACCAGAGGCCCATCATCCCGTGTAGTGTGTGCGTAAAGAGATCGAGGCGCCTTCGTAGGCCGCGCTCTGATGTAATCTTTTCTGTTTCTTTGTGAATCATTAGTTTTGCTGAGTCTCTTCATGTGTTTGGGCATCCCTATGTTCTTATCTCTATTCTATTCCTATATGAGTGTGTGTTTCCGAGGGTGTGAACCCGTGAGCTCAACGCTACTATCTAACAACCGGTCCAGAACAGTATACATCTTTGGGCCCGTGCGCTCACCGTCCGGCATCTATTGATTGATCTAGATCGGATACGTGTCCGGAAACTGATCCAACGAAGTTGTCTGGAAATGATTAGGATAGCCATTCTTCTCTTATTAGCTCCTTGGTCCAAGACCCTAGTGGTTCCGCCCCGTTGTCGCGATGTTTTGCGCGCGCGTGTTACTTGGGCGGGACCACGTGGGTCTCGGACTAGGGAGTACTCAAGGGATAGAGAAGACCCGAGGTTTGCTTTATGACAATACTACTTCCCCACCCCTTTCCGAGCAAGGTCTCGTTCCCCTTTTGTTTTGTGAGGCCGGTGGCTCTCGTTGATCACGACTCGTCGACCTTCCGAGATCACCGTACGAGCCAAGTGACCAAACGAGTACAAGCAAGATGAGCACACAACATGAACACACAAGGGGACGATAACACAAACACGAATGTCCATACGGCTTTATGAGGAGGAGAGGTGCATGGGCGCGCCTGAACGCTCCCTCGTGACAAGACGTCGAACGTACGAGGAAGACACAAAACTCACGCACAAAATGCTCGTATGCCTTTATGAGGAGGAGAGGTGCATGGGCAAGCCCGAACGGTCCCCTCGTCACAAGACGGTCAAACATACAAGGAAGACACAAACACACACACAAATGCTCGTACGTCTTTATGAGGAGGAGAGGTGCTTGGGCAAGCCCGAACAGTCCCCTCATCACAAGACGGCCGAACGTACAAGGAAGACACAAACACACGCACAAATGCTCGTACGCCTTTATGAGGAGGAGAGGTGCATGGGCAAGCCCGAACGGTCCCCTCGTCACAAGACGGTCGAACGTACAAGGAGGACACAAACACACGCACAAAATGCTCATACGCCTTTATGAGGAGGAGAGGTGCATGGGCAAGCCCGAACGGTCCCCTCGTCACAAGACGGCCGAACGTACAAGGAAGACACAAACACACATACAAATGCTCGTACGCCTTTATGAGGAGGAGAGGTGCATGGGCAAGCCCGAACGGTCCCCTCATCACAAGATGGCCGAACGTACAAGAAAGACATGAATAAAGAAAGAAGGAGAGACAGAACACGAACAATATTGACCAAAGAGTTAAATACGTGTTTGATTCTAATGCAAGAGGACCCTTTATAAAATAGGGTTTTTTTTTTTACAGTGGCAACTTATAGTTAACCACAAACTTAATCAAAACATAAATATTAAATGCCCTTAGAGACAAGGCAAAACCGAACACGGCGAAGACGAACACACGAGCACCATCAAAATGCCAATCCTAACGAACCACGACCACTCGAACGGCAAGCGCATGGGCTCACAACGACGAACGGGGCGGAGGAACGTCGAGCCAACAAAGCTTGGGCTCACGAGCACGTGGCGATGGGGGGATGAAGGGGTATGAGATGAAGAAAAGTGGCGAATAAGGAGATGAAGAGCTTCGAAGGAAAATTGGCGATAGTCTCCTCCTCCCAAAACGTCCGCCTCAATGAGCCCCCCTCGACCTCCTTTTATAGGAAAAAAAGAAGGGGGGGGGTCGTCAAATTTGTCTTCAATGAAAAAGGAATAAAATTTCTTAAATCATGTTGCATTGTAAGACTAGATTCGAACCATGCACCTCTAGCTAGTAGTCAATGTGACTATCCACTAACCCACTAACTCTTTCTCATATAATATATAATTCTATGTCTATAAATTTATAGTCTGTCTCCCCTCTACCGTTTATCTCACCTCTCTCTTACTTTTTGCACGAGCTTCTATACCTCCTTTTTACCCTTTCTTTTCCTTTTTATTTTGCATATGCACAATTAATCGCTTTTGTGTGCACACACATTGCACATGCACATTTTTGACCCCCTTTTCGCCGGTTTTTCCCACCCTCGAGCACGCCACATCACGACATCCACCCCCACCAAACCGCACATCCTCCGGTATGTGCCAAGAATGGCGGGCTGAGGGTGGTCAATAGTTCATTTCCTCCTCCTCATTGACCCCATGGCTTGTTGTTTGCTCACCTTTGTCTTCGTCAAGGTCATCGAGGTTTGACTCCTTGTCGTGTCTCTTTTTGAAGATTTTGACCCGCTTCCCAGCTATTGGTACTGCCAGCTTAGTCCCATCGAGTTCAGCGAGGTGGTAGGTAGCATTATCGTTTGCACTCGTTACCATGTACGGCCCGAACCATCGCTTTGCGAATTTCCGCATCGACCTATGTTGATTGTCGAGACTACTATCATATACAATCACCCAGTCTCCTTCTTCGATCTTCCGAGGGCGTAGTCGGTGTGTCTTGTCGAATCGGGCTTTGTTACTTAGCCTAGCCGCTTCTAACCTCTCCTTTGCTAACTCCAAGTCTTCGGGTCTTCTCTCAAGTTGCCTTATCCTTGTGGCTAGAAGCTCTTCTCGACTCATCTCGTTTTCCCACGGCATCACTACCCATGAAGCGATCGTGTCTTCAATGGGCATCACCGGCTTTTGTCCATACATGAGTTCAGCTGGCATGAAACCTGTAACTGAGCTATGAGTTGTTCTGTAGGCCCAGAAGGCATAAGGTAGTAACCGAGGCCAATTCCCGACTCGCCCATCACAAGCTCGTACAATGGCTTTTACGATAGGCCTGTGTCCGCGTTCTATCTTTCCATTAGCCTCCGGGTTATAAGCGGTTGTGAGAGAGAGCTTCACTCCAAGTTGGTCAAAGAGCTCTGTAGCTTCGTGAGCGTTCAGCTCTCCTCTATCGGCCACTATCTTTCCCACACATCCGTACCGACAAATGACATCCTCGAGTAAGAATTTACACACCCCCGCCGTCGTTTTGTTTGCTAAGGCCCACCCTTCTACTTGGTTTGTTAGGTCTTCTCTTGCTAGCACCAAATATTTCATTTGGCCCACTCCCATTGGCATCGAAACCAAATCCACCATCCATTTGAAGTGTATGGTGAGTGGGTAGGTCGGGTGCAACTCGTCTCTATGGCGTATGTTGGAGTGTATCTGACAAGTTTCACACGTCCCCACGAAATGGGCGACATCCTTGTACATTCCCGGCCACCAATACTTCTCCTTTAACTTCTCGAATGTTGCCCACGTTCCTCTATGGCCCGCCCAAGGACTCTCGTGGAATTCAGACACCAATGTTGTCTGGTCCTCTTCCTTTATGACCACTCGTTGTGGCGTCCCCGTCCTTCTCTTCGGGTGCCTCCAAAGGAATCCCCCTCGTAGGAAGTACTTGTACGCTTTCTTTCGGACTCTTTGAGCTTCCTGCTTCGACCATGAACTATCCATTGTCATTGAGCTTAAGAACTTGCCAATGTGTAGCCACTCCCCTTCGTATTCACTTTCGTTGAAGGCGTGGAGTACTCGCACATCTTGATCATCTATAGACACTTGGGTTGTCTTAAAGAAGTCAAGAGCGACATCCTCATCTTCAGACACCATGTCTCTTTCGCCTTCGAACCTTGCCCTCGATAGCATATCTGCCATGACATTGTTCTTCCCTGAAATGTGGTGAATCTCCGGGTTCATTGATTTGATGTAAGCGATCCATCTTAGCATAGCTAGGTCAGGTGTTGCACACCCCGAAACCATCCCTAGGATTGGAAGGCAATCCGACTCTATTACCACCTCTGACCCGATTAGGTAATCTTTATCCGCCTTCACTGCGGACACAATACCCCAAAGCTCACGTTTTACTTGGGCGTATCCTCGTTGTCGCTCGCTTAAGACCTTGGCTCCGAACTGGATGGCATAGCGTGTACCATCCTCTCCTTCTTGGTTGATGACCCATCCAATCCCTGTTGGACTCGTATCTACCATCACGTAGATGGGCACCCCTTCCTTGTATACGGCTTTTCGTAAAGCTGGTGCCACTACCAACATTCCTTTGAGCCTCTTCATTGCCTCTGTGTGGTCTTCCTCCCACTTGAACTTCCGCCCCTTCTTAAGTAGCCCATACAAGGGCTCGGCTAGGTGAGCATAGTGCGGGATCCAGATGTGGTAGAATGCAGAAGCACCAAGAAATCGCCTCACCTCTGTTTGCGATTTACATTCTTCCCTCATGTCTGTGATGGCGTCCACCTTTGCCGGGGACGGCTTCCGTCCGTACGCCCCGCACAAGTGTCCCACCACAAGGATCTCTGGTTGGCCGAATGCCGATTTCTCACCCGAGAAGGTCAAGCGTGCATCTTCGAGTCTTTGTAGAACCTTCTCGCAATCGGAGATGTGATATGCCACAAAATGTCTGCACCCATACTCGTCCAAGGTTTCATCTTTCTCCGCTTCAGAGCACCCTTTTATGGGGACGTCATCGAGGAACGACATGGTGATGTCAGGGATGCAATCTCTCAGTACCTTGTTCATTGCATTTACCATGTGGGCTACAGAGTTAGTGCCTCCTTGTGGCAAGGTACACATTCGTACTAGGCCGATAGGAGTCCGCATCGTCGTGATGTCCCTGCTCTCCACAGCTAGTTGGAATTGATCATACCCCGAGTATAGATCACCGATCGAATAAATAGACCTTCCAGCGAAGGCCTCGGCGAATTCGTCAACGCTCGGTCCGACCCCGGCATTTCGAATTGTCACTTGATTAACAGGTTGTAGGTCCTGGATGAAGCGTAATGTGTCGTTCTTCTTTGGCACAGTGAACCACCGATTCAAGTATGGGGAGCTTGATGGCTCGAGGATACCCATCTCGATCTTTGCCTTGAGTAGCTCAATCAACTTCGGGATGTGAGCTCTCGAAACGGGGATTGGCTTGATGTTCCACGGTACATGCGGCACCGTAAAGATCACCATTGGCTCCACGATCTTAGGGTTTACACACCCTATCTCACTCGACGAGAAGGCGAAAGCCCTTCCGTGGCTTTCGATCATCCTTCTAAATCTTACCTCCTCCCTAGGCAATAGGAAGCCACCCCCACCAATCCGGAGCTTTTGTCGCGTCTCGTCGGTGAACCGATGCCCTATGCCTCGTGGGTCCCGCAAGCTAGGATCAGCCGCTACCCCCTTTATCCGATCCCAACTATCGTTAGGCAATGGGGCAGCCACAAGCTTCACCTTCTTGTCCACGGTCTTGTACTTTGTTTGCACCTTGACCGTCCTCGCTTCCTCAATCGACCGCCCAAGCTCTTCGATGGCGGTGTACATGTCAACTGAGTTGACTGGAATTACCTTGTCTTCATTGAGGCCCGAAACGACTACCCTCTCCATCTCTCTGAGAGTGTCGTCGAACGAGACCGCCTCCATGGCGCCGCTTATGGTGTCATCTTCCCCCAATAAATTACATTGTTTGAGATACCTTTCATATCTCTTGGCCCTAGACTTATCTCTATCACTTAAACTAGTAATTTTACAAGCTCCATTTTCGGAGAACCAAAATTGTTTCCTATTACATTTAATAGTTTTACAAGGGTTTAGGGTCTTAGTTTGCCTCGGGCTATTGCGGCCCCACTCTTTAATATCCTGAATCAAAAATCCTCTCGGCTATCCCCTTTGAGGGAGGCTCGATTGCGCTCATGGTTGGGCCTCACTGTAAGGAATTGGACCGAATGCTTCCCATCTTGGCTCTTGACCCTCGCATATGCCGACCCGTTGTCTAGCACCTTCGTCTCCATACGAGCCGCCGCGATGTATGGTTCACCCAAGATGACCGGGTGTGAGGACATCTCTTGAACAAAGAAATTTTGATCTATTTCTACGTCCCCCACCTTCACACGTACATTCGGGCAAGCCCCGTATAGCTCCTCGGTTGCTCGGGTCGCCGCTCTAATCTTCCACCCATGCTTCATGTTGATCGGCCACTTTCCATTTTTATAAAAGTCCATGGACATAAGGTTGATCTCAGAGTCATGGTCGATCAATGCTACCACCGGCTCTTTTACATCTCCGACCCGTACCGGTGTCTCCGTTGTCGCTCTCGCCCAATGCGGCCTCGTGTAGTGACTGTTCGCATAGTCTTCGTCTTCCTCGGGGACCTTAGTTGACAATGCATTTACAATCGCGGGTTTTTCCACTTCTTGCTCCATTGAGAGCCGCTTCCTCTTCATTAGGTCGATGATGACCTCATGGAATTCTTTCTTGGCAATTCCGAGGACCTCTCGCAAAGTAAACTCTACGCGACTATCGAGGATCCTCTCCTCCACTACCTTCTTCAAGTCCGTTGCTTGTTCGATCTCCGAGCAAAGCTTGAAGTTGGGGGGGTTCCCCTTCTCTTTCCATCTTTCGTCGTGTGCTTGAGACTGGTTCGGCTCTTCCCTTCTTTGTGCACCTCGAGCGTCGTATTTCCTTGATGGACCGGCTCCCTTGTCATTTCCTACCTTCTTCTCTTCTACCATTACTTCGTAGTTTTGGCAAGCGGCTTCCACTAAGCCTGTCTTTTCTTCCACCGGATCCTTCCACCCGGTTGCTTCTTGGACCCTTCTTTCCGCCTCGTCTGCTTCTTCTCTTTTGAACTTCCCCTTAGAAAGGCTTCCAGGGATTGATGGCCAAAAGTCAAACTCTTTCTCCTCTTGCCTCCTCCCCTCTTTCCCCACTCGGATCCCAGCCAACGCCGAGTAGTGGACGACTTCAACATGTCGTGCTTCGGCCTCCTCCATTAGCCTTCTCATGCCCCCTCGGCCTTGAATCAATCCCAACGGGCACCTTGTCTCCGTCGAAGAGACCCTATTGTTCCAAAGATAGACAATATCCTTTCTTAGGGCCTCTTGAAAGTCTCCACACTCCCTTCGTAGGTGGTCGGGGTTGTCGCACCACATACATCTTTGCGTGAACGGGGGACGTCGATCTTGAGGGCCGCCACTCTCTCTCCTAGCTTGCGCTATTTGGAGATCTCGCACCATCTTTGTGAGCTCGTCTATTGCCGACCCTCCCGACGGTGCTTCAACCACGTTTCTCTTGGGGATGAGCCTTGCATTTGCTTGCTCTCTTTCTTGAGGTATTCTACCAGCCCTGGGTTCGTGTGTCTCACTAATGGAACCTGTGGATGTTTGGCCGCTCAATGGAGACCCGTCATTCCATTCCCTTCTCTTATCAAAGCGGCTACAAACCCGTTTTACCATAGCCCAATCCGTCGTGAGCCCATCATCAGTTTCGAGGAGGGACCCCACCTTCTCTCGGTCTCGTGCATCAACAGTCTTTATGAATAGTAGGACCTTGCTTGTGTCAAGCACCATCCTATCGAGCGTCGAGAGTCGCGCGAAGCGCTTCTCAAATTCTTGTAAAAGTACCATAGTATTTCTCCCCTGGCTGGGAAGCTCAACCCACTCCATTAGATCCCTTTTCGAAATTCTGAGTGAGTCATCAAGGCCGTACTTCTCGAGGAGTCTTTCTTCGAACTCCACCCAATTGCAACAGTTCGCTTGGATCTCGAGTACCTCCGCGTGGATACTCGGCGTTACCACTCTAGCGAATCCGGTTAGCCGCCTATCTTCGGGGACGTTTCGCATAAGCATTTCGCCCTTATAGGCATCCAAGTAGCTCGTGATATCTCTTCCATTGAACCGCCCCGTTGTGCTAACCATCGTCTCTATGGCCCGGTCTAGACCGGTGATGCCTTCTCGGGCATTTACCAAGCGGTCCACCGCCGCCGCCATCGCTTCAGCGAGTTCTCCTCCTCGCATCTTGGTTCTCCCTTGCCGCCCTTTCACGTCGGCTTCACCAATTTATGTCGCGATGTTTCGCGCGCGCGTGTTACTTGGGCGGGACCACGGGGGTCTCGGACTAGGGAGTACTCAAAGGATAGAGAAGACCCGAGGTTTGCTTTATGACAATACTACTTCCCCACCCCTTTCCGAGCAAGGTCTTGTTGCCCTTTTGTTTTGTGAGGCCGGTGGCTCTCGTTGATCACGACTCGTCGACCTTCCGAGATCACCGTACGAGCCAAGTGACCAAACGAGTACAAGCAAGATGAGCACGCAACATGAACGCACAAGGGGACGATAACGCAAACACGAATGTCCATACGGCTTTATGAGGAGGAGAGGTGCATGGGCGCGCCTGAACGCTCCCTCGTGATAAGACGTCGAACGTACGAGAAAGACACAAAACTCACGCACAAAATGCTCGTATGCCTTTATGAGGAGGAGAGGTGCATGGGCAAGCCCGAACGGTTCCCTCGTCACAAGACGGTCGAACGTACAAGGAAGACACAAACACACACACAAATGCTCGTACGTCTTTATGAGGGGGAGAGGTGCTTGGGCAAGCCCGAACGGTCCCCTCGTCACAAGACGGCCGAACGTACAAGGAAGACACAAACACACGCACAAATGCTCGTACGCCTTTATGAGGAGGAGAGGTGCATGGGCAAGCCCGAACGGTTCCCTCGTCACAAGACGGCCGAACGTACAAGGAGGACACAAACACACGCACAAAATGCTCATACGCCTTTATGAGGAGGAGAGGTGCATGGGCAAGCCCGAACGGTCCCCTCGTCACAAGACAGCCGAACGTACAAGGAAGACACAAACACACATAAAAATGCTCGTACGCCTTTATGAGGAGGAGAGGTGCATGGGCAAGCCCGAACGGTCCCCTCGTCACAAGACGACCGAACGTACAAGAAAGACACGAATAAAGAAAGAAGGAGAGAAAGATCACGAACAATATTGACCAAAGAGTTAAATACGTGTTTGATTCTTAGAATGCAAGAGGACCCTTTATAAAATAAGGTTTTTTTTTTTTACAATGGCAACTTATAGTTAACCACAAGCTCAATCAAAACATAAACATTAAATGCCCTTAGAGACAAGGCAAAACCGAACACGATGAAGACGAACACACGAGCACCACCAAAATGCGAATCCTAATGAACCACGACCACCCAAACGGCAAGCACACGGGCTCGCAACGACGAACGGGGCGGAGGAACGTCGAGCCAACAAAGCTTGGGCTCACGAGCACGTGGCGATGGGGGGATGAAGGGGTATGAGATGAAGAAAAGTGGTGAATAAGGAGATGAAGAGCTTCGAAGGAAAATTGGCGATAGTCTCCTCCTCCCAAAACGTCCGCCTCAATGAGCCCCCCTCGACCTCCTTTTATAGGAAAAAAAGAAAGGGGGGGTTGTCAAATTTGTCTTCAATGAAAAAGGAATAAAATTCCTTAAATCATGTTGCACTATAAGACTAGATTTGAACCGTGCACCTCTAGCTAGTAGTCAATGTGACTATCCACTAACCCACTAACTCTTTCTTATATAATATATAATTCTATGTCTATAAATTTATGGCCTGTCTCCCCTCTACCCTTTATCTCACCTCTCTCTTACTTTTTGCACGAGCTTCTATACCTCCCTTTTACCCTTTCTTTTCCTTTTTATTTTGCATATACACAATTAATCGCTTTTGTGTGCACACACATTGCACATGCACATTTTTGACCCCCTTTTCGCCGGTTTTTCCCACCCTCGAGCACGCCACATCACGACACCGTTTTGACATACCCACGGAAATCTACGACATATTTGGTGAACCCGATGCCAAAAGCAGCGGAAAGGAGTTCAAAATGAGAGGAAGCGAACTTGCAGAGGTGATGGCGGTGGCCATCGACTTTATAGTGAATGCATGGGAGAGCGCAAGTGTCCTTGACATTACCATTCAAACGATAGTCGGCATGATAGGACGATTTAATGGGAAGGACGTGATAAACTACCTCGAGGCCTATTGTGCCGAAATGATAATGAGGGACATACCGGAGGATAGACGACTTTCCGGATTCCTTCGGGTAGTGACCCCAAGCATCCACACAGAGGTGCTTCAGATATAAGCTGATTGCTAGAACTAGTCAGAGCTCGAGGATCGACTCCTCGAGAGGTACGACTTTCAATCACTCGCTCTAGTTGTCGAAGAGGTAATTTATGGAGTGGGTCGAGCTCCCAGGCAAATATCGGAATACATCAGTGCTTCTCCATGAGTTTGGGAAGTGTTTCACATATCTTTCAACAGTGGACCGAACGATCCTCAACACGAGTAGGATCCTATTGTTTATCAAGCCGGTTGATCCACTTGATCGGGAGAAGGTGGGTCTCCTGTTGGAGACGAATGAGGGACTCACAACCGATTGGGCCGTAGTCAATAGAGTTTGCAGCCATTTCGACAAACGACGGGAATGGAATGACACAGGGTCGTCAATAGTTGGCCCGATTGCAAGAAAGAGGATGGAGGTGAGTCTGACTCGGTTGGAGGAAACAAGAAGGTGGCTTGAGTCGGGGCTGGTCTTGATCAATGTGGTTGAACGACCATTCGGGGGCGCAAGTTTGGAGCTGCTGACGAAGATGATGTGTGATCTCCAAATCGCGCAAGCCTAGACAGATGGTGGGGGCCAAGCACGAGACCAGAGGCCTCCGAATGACCAAAGGTGCATGTGGTGTGATGTCGTCGTCGTCATCCACATCCGAAGAGAGTGCACCGATTTTGCCAAAGCCCTCAAGAACAATGTCGTGTACATTTGGAATGCACGGGTACATGGAAGCAACACACGAACACCCCTCGAGATGAACACTGGACGAGGGGGAATGAAGCGGATAATGGAGGACGTTGTGGCGTGGCATGTCAAGGCCATCCACTACTTAGCCTCGGTCAAGATCGGGGTAGGCAGAGAGAAGAACATCAGTTAACAGAGTGATGCTAAGGAGGGTTTATCCAGAGTGAGGCTAAGGAAGGAAGAGGAGGACCGCGTGGAGAGGCGGGTCCAAGAGGTCACAGCTGGAACGATTCGGTCAAGGAGAAAATCGGCTTCGTAGAGGCCGCATGCCAGAACTACAACATTTTGATGGCAGATAAGTGGCCGTAGGTGTCAAGACTGAGAGAGAGAAAGAGAGAAAAAGAGATAGAGAGATAATTGAAGAGAATTATTGTATTGAAGCTTAAAATGGATTACAAAGAGTAGGCTACAAAATGGCGTTGAACCAATTTAGGTTTGGGATGAGTGGTAGATCCCTATTTATAAGTAATAGAGAACCCTCTACAATATTCTAGGTTATCCTAGAATGTAGAGTAATCTAGAATATCTCTAGAGTATTCTAGAAGGTTTTAGTGGTATAGAACACTCTAGAATATTCTAGGTCATTCTAGAATGTAGAGTAATATAGAATATTCCTACGATATTAGATTTCATATTCTCGGGACTATACATATAAGAATATTAATACAATGGCTAAGGATTTGACATGTGTACAACAAGGTCGTGGGTTCAAATCCTTTCAGTCATAATGTGAGTGTCATGATCCTTTCGATGCATGATGTGAGTGTTATCATGACACTATGCCCCTTCTTCGACGACACGTCTCACGGGTCGTAGGGTTTGTATTAGGACCTGGTTTACAAGGATATTGGCGATGAAATGCATTGGAAAGATTTGCGGCAGGTTCCCAAGTTCGATCATTGGGGGTATAACCTAGCCAATTGACTAAGTAATACAACTTGTTGCGCACAATTTTAGAATTGAGAACGGCAGCAACTTCAAATTCAGGCCCGTCCAAGAACTCGACAGGTGGTGGGGGTGTCGTGAGTCGGCCTGGAATTGAACTTGTAGTATAAGGTTCCAAAAGGGATACATGAAACACCGGATGAAGATGCATGTGCGGAGGGAGGTCAAGACGAAATGCAACATCACTTATCTTACGAGTGATCATGTAAGGGCCAAAACGTTGGTAATCCAATTTACTGCAAGGTCGACTGGTCTTGATGTTGTGTTGGAGAAGCCATACATGATCCCCAATGCGGAACTCTTTTGAGGAGTCTAGATGATGACGATCGGCAAGCCTCTTGTGTGTAAATTGAGCATCGTGCAAATTGTGGAGAATGTTAGCTTGAATTTCTTGGAGGCGACTAAGACGATCCTCGGCAACAGGGTTGGTAGGAACTTCTGGATGCGTATTCATCGTCCACCGAGGATGACAACCTGTATTTGCGAAAAATGGGGAATATCCTGTAGAAGAATGGGCTGAGTTGTTGTAAGAGAATTCCGCCAACTGCAAAAAAACAACCCAATCATCTTGTTGATAGTTGATGAAACAACGAAGATATTGTTCCAATATCTGGTTGGTACGCTCTGTTTGGCCATTTGTTTCAGGATGATAGCCCGAAGAAAGCTTAACTGAAATGTGGAGAAGTTTGAACATGTGCTTCCAAAACTTTGAGATGAATTGTGGACCACGATCACTAATAATATCATCCGGCAGACCATGATGCTTAAATACCTCCCGCATAACGAGATCAGCCGCCTCTTGACTAGTAATCGACTTTGTACATGACAAGAAATGTGCCATTTTGGTAAATCGATCAACCACTGTGAGAATTGCATCAAAACCTTTTGAAACTGGGAGATCAGTAATGAAGTCCAAGGATATAGACTTCCAAGGAGTTTTCGGAATGGGAAGTGGTTGTAGTAAGCCATAGGGTCGGTGACAAGGATTCTTTGATCGACAACATATATCACAACTCCGAACATAATCCTCAAAAAAATGACGAAGGCGAGGCCACCAATAGCGTCGAGAAATTAATTCTAGAGTCTTGTGAACTCCAAAATGACCAGCCATTGGTGAGTCATGGCAATGTTGCAAAACTTGTAGCCGTGGGGGACCATCAAGAACATACAATAAATTTTGTCGAAATAGAAAACCACCATGCCAATAGAACTGACAATAGTCATTACGAGAATTTTTCGACCGTGAGCAAGAAGCATGATCCGGGACGATATGATCCAAAACATCCTTGGCGAAATCATCAGTGGCCATATGATCTCGAATGGAATCAAGAAGAGTGGAATTTTCAAGAGCTGTTATGGTGTTAACTACCATTAATTGTAATCAATTAGGACCCAAAAGGATTTGTTTTTGATGCTCAAATGCAGGTTCCCCTGGACGAAGTTCCATATAAGAGCGCCGAGAAAGAGCATCTTCTTTGCCTTGCTGCATCCCAGGGCGATATATGATGATAAAATCGAAGTGAGTCAAAAATTGCACCCACCGGGCTTGTCGCCGACTCAAGACTCGAGCATTTTGGAAATAAGTCAGGTTCTTATGATCATTGTAGACAATGATCTGCTGAGAAGAACCTTCTAGGAAATGTCGCCGTTGTTGAAATGAATCCACGATTGCAAGAAGCTCATTGTCATGGATCTCATAGTTGATCTCTACAGCTTCAAACTTTCGTGAATGAAAGGCGATAGGGTGTAGTTGTCCATCATCTCCAGTCTGCGAGAGGACACTCCCTAGTGCAAAATCGGATGCATCGGCTTCGAGGATGAAGCGTTTTGTTGGGTCGACATGTGCTGAGATAGGTGCCGTTGTAAATGCTCGTTTTAAGCTTTCAAATGCCTCGGCTGCATCTAAACTCCATATAAGTGGTCGATCTTTATGTGTGAGTTGAGTAAGCGGAAGCACAACCTTGGAATAATCTTTAATAAATTTTCGATAAAAATTTGCAAACCCGAGAAAACATTGCACATCATGCACTAAAAGGGGCGTTTTCCACTCTAAAATTGCTTGTACCTTCATGGGTTCCATAGCAATACCATTTGACGATACAACATACCCCAAAAATTCCACTTGATTCTGGCTGAAACTACACTTTTCTAATTTTGCGTAGAGACCATATTCTCGGAGTCGACGCAATACCTGACGAACATGTTCATCATGCTCCTCTTGGGTCTTTGAGTAGATTAAAATATCATCTAGGTAAACTATAGTGAAGATATCAAGAAAATCTCGAAAAATATCGTTCGCCATATGTTGGAAAACAGCAGGTGCATTCGTGAGACCGAATGGCATCATTGTATACTCAAAATGTCCATAGCGAGTGCGGAAAGTTGTCTTCCATTCATTCCCCGGGCAAATCCAAACTAGATTATATGCTCCGCGAAGGTCCAACTTCGTGAAATATTTTGCACCACTGAGACGTTCCAAAAGATTCAGGATTCAGATATCTATTCCGAATAGTCACTTTGTTTAGCCCTCAATAATCCACGACCAACCGAAGAGTCCCATTCTTCTTCTTAACGAAGAAAATAGGTGCACCAACAGGGAATCTAGAATGCCGAATGAATCTGTTTGCCAGATTCTCATCAATATATTCCCGCAAAGTTTCTACCTCTACAGGGGAGAGATTATAAATTGGGCCCCATGGAGGTTCTTTCCCTGGTTGTAAGTCAATAGGGCAGTCGTATGGCCGATGCTCCGGCAATGTATTGGCCTTCACCTTATCAAAGACATCTGAAAACTCCTTGTATTTCTCTGGAAGTTTAATATCCGCCTCACGTGAAGTGGATGATGGAGTTGCTATTATTGCGAAGACGAACATGGCCTTGTTCCCCCCTTCCTCCCGCAACTATCGTAAAGAGATGGGCGATAACTCCAGGGATCTATTATCACATGTAGGAGAGAGGGATGCAGGGTTTGTGCTTTTTTCTCGGGTCTCCTCAATTGTTCTTTTCATCCAATCAATCTTCGGGTTATGGAGTTCAAACCAGGGGAGACCTAGAACTATTGGGTGTTCCGAACTATGAATAATGTTGAAAGAGATTATGCTTGCCAAATTGCCAAGAACTATCCTAATTGGCTCGGACTCCTCGACCCAAAGGCCTTGGTCACAAAAGATGACCACAACCGGGGAAGAGGCCAGTATCAAAGTCCCCAAAACCGGGACAAATCGGGGACGAGGTCGAAGTCAAGGGGGAGGCCCACGTGCTTCTATTGCGGGAAGCCGGGACATTTCCAGAAAAATTGCCGGCATTTCCGGAAAGAGAAGGAAACCGGCACTACCGATTCGAAGAAGAGTTCAGACCGAAACGGTTCAGATCGGAAAGGCACATCGGCGATCGCGACAAGTGAAGAAGAACTAATGCTCATTACCGAAGAGAATGAGTTAAACCTTGTCAGCGACGAGACAACATGGGTTGTCGATTCCGGAGCATCGTTCCACCTGACACCGGATCAGAAATGCTTCTCATCCTACACAGCCGGTGATCATGGTTGTGTCCGGATGGGGAACGAAGGGACATGCCGAATTATCGGCATAGGAGATGTGTTTTTGATGAGATCAACAGGATGCAAATTGCTGTTGAAGGATGTTCGACACATTCTGGAGGTTCGACTAAACCTGATATTAGCCGGTTGGGTAGATGATGAAGGCTACACGGGTAGCATCCAGAACGATGTTATGAAACTCAGCAAGCGAAGCTTGATAGTGGCTTGAGCCTCGAAGATCAACACACTGTACTTGATGAATGCCCGGATATGCCGGGAAGAAGTGAACATAGCATCTGACACTGCTGGTGAGCTGTGGCACAAAAGACTGTGTCACATGAGTGAGAAGGGGATGAAGAGGCATTGATAAAGACAACCTCATTCCAGTGAAGGACGTGCAACTTGAGAAATGCACTGATTGCTTGGCCGGCAAGCAAACCGAACCTCCTACTGGTCAAGACCACTACGGCAAGTGCACACGAATTCACATGTCGGATCGCAGTAATTCGTGACATTCATAGATGATCACAGCCAGAAGCTATGGGTCTCACCATTGAAGACAAAGGATCAGCTGCAATCTATCTTCAAGGAGCTCCATGCGAGAGTGGAACGAGAAACCGGTCGGAAGCTGAAGACAGTTCAACTAGATAACGGAGGAGAATACCGGGGGTAGTTCGAGGAGTACTGCCGGTCGAAGGGAATCCGGCTCAAGTTTACTATGTTGAAGACGCCGGAACTAAACGGGCTAGCCGAAAGGATGAACCGGATCATAATGGAGAGAATTTGGAGCATGCTAGCACATGCAAAGTTACCCAAGACATTTTCGGCTGAGGCGCTGACGACGACGACCTATGTGAAAAATAGATCACCCTCAACACCCTTGGAAGGAGACTCACCTTCGAAAGTATGGACCGGTAAAGATGTATGTTACTAGCATCTGAAGGTATTTGGGTGTCTCGCATATGTGCATGTTGCAAAGGACAAGAGAGCAAAGTTGGATCCGAAGTACAGGTCATGCATATTCCTTGGATACGGCGATGATGAGTTTGGTTCCGGGTGTGGGACCTGGTCGACAAGAAGGTGTTCCGGAGTCGGGACATAGTCTTCATGGAAGACAGGACCATTGTCGACTGGGAGTCGGAGAAGAAGGTGATGAAGTCCGGATCATTCATTGAAAACCGGACACTCGCCGGTAACCGGATGACACTCGATGAACCGGCCGGATATGGACAAGGAACTGAACCGACCGATGAAGAAGAAGAAGAAGACACCGGAACAAGACAAGATCCCGAATTGGACGAGGATGAGGAACAAACGGAGGAACCAGTAGTCAGAAACCAGAGACAGAGATATCCTTTCCGAGAGAAGAGAGCCCCCCGGAGATTTCTGGATGCAGAGCATGTGTTGCTAACCGATGAGGGGGAGCCGGAAAACTTCAAAGAAGCAAAGAGAGACACTGACAACTGCAAGTGGTTGAGTGCCATGCAAGATGAGATGGATTCCCTGCATGAGAACCATACATATGAACTGACGGAGCTGCTGAAAGGGAAGAGAGCACTCCAGAACAAGTGGGTGTACAAGTTGAAACCAGGAGATGTCGGAAATCCACTTAGGTATAAGGCCTAAATCGTGGTGAAGGACTTCCAGGAGAAGAAAGGAGTGGACTTCGATGAGATCTTTTCCCCGGTAGTAAAGATGACATCCATCCGGATGGTATTGGGCATAGCGGCAAGCATGGACCTCGAGGTAGAGCAACTGGACATGAAGACGGCGTTCCTACATGGCAACCTCGAAGAAGAGATCTACATGCATCAACCAGAAGGATTTGAGAAGAAAGGGAAGGAGCAACTGATGTGCCGGCTGAAGAAGAGCCTATATGGATTGAAGCAAGCCCCCCAGTAATGGTACTGGAAGTTCGACTCCTTCATGACCGACCAAGGGTACCACAAGACTCAGGCCGATCACTGCGTGTTTGTGAAGAAATTGGATGGAGGAGATTTCCTGATACTCCTATATGTGGATGATATGCTAATTGTCGGACGAGACCAAATCAAGATTCAGATGTTGAAGAAAGCTCTGAACCGAACCTTCTCAATGAAAGACTTGGGGCCTGCAAGACAGATATTGGGAATGCACATCATCCGGGACCGGTCAAAGAAGCTGTTGTGGCTGTCACAGGAGAAGAATGTGAAAAAGGTGCTTCAATGGTTCAACATGTCAGAGGCGAAACTGGTCAGATCGACACTTACGACAAACTATAAGCTATCCAGAAAACAAAGCCCGAGGACAAAGGCAGAGAAGATGGAGATGATGAAGATACCATATGCTTCTGTTGTCGGGAGGTTGATGTACACGATGGTATGTACCCGGCCGGATATCGAATATGTAGTCGGAGTGGTGAGCCGGTTCATCAACAATCCTGGCAAAGAGCATTAGAACGTGGTCAAGTGGATACTCGGGTATCTGAAAGGCACCTCGAGTATGTGCCTCCAGTTTGGTGCCGGAAAACCCCAACTTGATGGTTTCACGAATTCAGATATTTCGTTTGATGCAGATACTAGCCTGTCGACATCCAGATATGTCATGACTTATGGAGGGGGACTTGTTTCGTGGCAGTCGAGGTTACAAAAGACAGTTGCATTGTCAACCATGAAGGTTGAGTATATGCCAGTTGTAGAAACTGGCAAGGAGATAATCTGGATGAAGGACTTCATCGGAGAGTTAGGGATCCAATAGGAGGAATACCGACTCTACTGTGATAGTCAAACCTCCATCCACCTTGCAAACAACGCGGCCTACCATTCCTGGACGAAACACATCCAGCGGAGGTATCACTGGATTCGGGAGAGAGTAGAAGATCAAGAGTTCGTGCTGACAAAGATCCGCACGGAGGAGAACAGGTCGGACATGCTGACCAAGGTCCTACAACCAACAAGATGGACGCATGCCGAAAGCGGATCGGGCTAATAAGATATCCCATGCCGAAGTGAAGGTGGAGATTGTTGGGAAATCAATCTCTCCAGATGGGATACGGTGATGAATAAAGAGGACCCGGTGAGAACCGGAAGAGATCCAAAAATCGGAGGAGAGCCGATGAGAACCGGAAGAGAAGACATATCTATAAATATGTTTTGAGTAAGCCTATTGCGGCTATATTTGTAAATATCCCTAAGTTTATATAAGTATAAATATGACTTAGGGCAATCACATTGTAAGAAGTGTGTTATTATTGTTGTTGTAACTGTTGTACAGAGAGTGACCGAGAGAGAGAGAGAGAGAGAGTAGTGTTGTCTGCCTGGCCGGACTAGCCTCAACACAGGTGTCTATCCGACACTTCTCTAAAGGGGTGGTAAGGATTGGATGCTAGGTTACACACGTAAGATGATTACACTAAGCACAGACGGTAAAACAATACAAAGATACAGATAAACACGCAATAATTCTATTTGTATTACTTTCGTAAACCCTTTACAAATCATCGGATCCTTTTATAGGCATCCGGCAAGGTTATAATCGGTGCACTTAGGCAACCGGCATCCGAATCGGTCCGGATCCGTCCCTCCGAATAATAATTATACTATTATTTACTTTCTATTATCCGATCCGACTCCGCCTTCCCACTTGTCCTTGCTCTTCTGACCAGTCAACACATGGCACACCCGTGGGAAAGTGCCTTGCACTTCGAATCCACTCCCGGCCTCATTCTTCCTCCAAAATATCGAGCACACTCTGCTCGAAGCTGTCGAGTGGTGCTTCTTCCTCCAATTCCTGTTCCTTGCCTGCCTGGTCTCCGACCTCCGGTTGGGTTGGCTGTTCCGTAAAAATTTGCTGCTCCAGCTCTGCTTGATTCTGTGGTGCCGGTGCTTCCTCACCGCTCCGTCCGGGTTCTTCCTGTTCTCCCTCCGTTCCCAGCTCTGTTCTGTTACCAATGTCGCTTTCTCCGGTCTCGACTGGTCGACTCGGTGCGCCTTCTTCCTCTGCTCCGGTGTCTTCCGGTCTCAGCTCTTCTTCTTCTCCGACATCGGTCTGCTCCTGCTCTTCTTGATTTCCTTCAGACGAAAGTTCTTCTTCCGGTGTTCCTTGTCGGGGTTGTTCGGTGTCGGTTGGTTCAACTTCAGCCGGTCGCTCTCCCTCACTTATAGTGATTGGCGTCGTTCTTCCCTTGGCTTCTTGTCGTAACCGGTCCTGCTCGTATTTCTCCAACTCCAACTGAGTTGCGAGCTGCCCGTCATCCAACCTCTCTACCAACCCTCAGATTTCTTTGAGATGTTCTTCCGCTAAAGCGTAGAAATCCTCCGACAATTCTTCCCGAATGGCGACGATACTTTCTTCATCCATCTTGTAGAACTTGTCACCGGTCTTCCTCCGATTCTCGGCATCAGCTCGGAGTGTCTGCAGCTCGACTGCCTGTTGTGACCACTCCTTCCATAGCTTTTCCGTACTCTCGTTGATGCTTGCCTGAGCTCGGGTACTCCAACCTAACATGATGAGCTTGATCCGGTCAACCCCCGCCTTAGCATGCGCATAAGCTTCTTGCTTTTCCTTCCTTGCCCGTTTTATAATGTCGGCCATTATCTGAGCCTGGGCCTCGTAATCCGCTTTCTGCTTTTCATAGGTACTTTGCAGTTTGTTGATCGTGAAGGTCGATCTTTCCTTTTCTTCATTCCTGATCTTGGTCAAATCCAGCTTTTCCCGCCTTAGCGCCTCTAATTCCTTCCTTCTCTCCGTCGCTTGGTTTATTTCCGCCGACAATGCTTCCTTTTTGGCACTGACCTCGTCCATTGTCTTAGCCAGGTCTAATCGGGTCTCTTTGAGCTGTTCTTTCAGCTTCTCTATTTGCCGGTCGTAGTCTGTTGCCCGTTTCTTGTTGTCTGACTCGGCCTACTTGTGATCTCGGTAGAGACGGTCGAAGTCCTCCGTCTTCTGTTTCAGGAGTCGGCTTACCTGAGCTCTTAACCGGTCGTCCCGGTCCTTCTGTTGTCGGAGTTCTTCCTGCAGTCGTTCTATCTCCTGCTCGGCCTGTCGACGCAGTCGGTCCTTCTCCTTTTGCAGCTTCTCTTTTTCTTCTTGCAGTCGGTCATTAGTGGCTCGGTCTTTCCGGAGGCCTTCTTCCATTTTCCGTCTGTCGTCCTCCACCGCTTTCCGCTGCTCCCTTTCTTTTTCCCTTAATGCCTCCTAAGCTTTTAACTCCTCTCGTAAGGTTTCTATTATTTTTTCGGTCTCAGCGCTGGTTTGCAAGGCTACCGGTTCCGGTTCCGGTTCTTGTTGCTTCCTTGTTGTCCCGACCGGCTCGGTGACAACTTGTGCTTGTTGAATTCCTTCCCTTGCCTGCAATAGCTCCCCTTGCAATTCCTGGATCTGTGTTCGGAGCGCGACCAACTCTTGGGTTGTTGTATGCGTCAGGTGTTGCCTACACGTTTCTTCTTCCTCTAACTGGTCCGCTACTCCCGATAACTGCTCCGAAAGCCATCTCAGCCATTGTGGCTTTGTGCTTCCTGTGTCGGGGTAGCATTGCTCACTTCTACTCCTTAACTCAGGCTGTTTTTCCGGCCTTTTCTCTGGCTCCGGCGCTTGTTCATTCCTCTTCTCTGGGATGACCGGTTCTCTGAAGTCCGGCAAAACCAGTGTCGGTGCTGCTTCCCTTGGTACGGGTTCCAGTACTGCTTCCGCCCCGGCTGCTGGAGGTGGTCCTTGCGTCCTCTGCTAAGTTTTGTCAACTGGTGGAGCCGGTCCTCTTGCCCGTCTCTCCCGACCTTGTCTTGCTGGGAGTCTTACTAGTGGTTCGGATGAGTTTTCTGTTTCAGCTTCCTCCTCCGGTGCGGCTACCAGATGGACCTTTTGTATAAAGACCTCTGGTTCCGGTTCCGGCCGTCGCAGCGTTATATTGATTGGTTTCAGCGGTACCAGTTCCTCCTCGGCCGATTTTCCTTTCCCTTTACCTGCCGTTTTTGCCTTTGTTGCCGGTTCCTGTTGTTGTCGGGATGGTCCTTCCTCCCGCTGTTCTGCTGCTTCCTGGGTCCATCCGGGGGTGTGTTTCTCCAGGATATGTCAGCGCTTTGTGACCTTTTTCGGCGTCGTCTCCTGCCGACCTCTTTTCTTTTGTTTGATGGGGAGCACCGGTGGGACTAACATCGTTAGCCATTGTGCTATCCCGGCCCATGGCTTTTTTCCTTCCACAAGGTTCTTGATGGCCTCCTTCAATCCTTCGGTTATGAAATGGAGCCAGTCCACTTGTAGTCCTTCGTACGTTGCAATTAAGAACGTTGCCCGGTACCTGGCTATGGTCGGGGGACGAGAATTCACGAATCCGTATTCCATCATGGCGCGGGCCACTTCTCCGAACAGCAAGTTCTCTCCGCCCTGTGTTCGGTACGCCTTGCTCCTGATGGAATACTCACCGAAATATTCGAACAGGATTTCACTTGAAGGGTTTTCGATCGTTTGAAGTCCTCCTGCTTTTATCCCCGTGAGCGCCTGCACCGCTCCTTCCGTGATTTCTGATAAATCAATCGATGCTGCCGCCAGCTCTGGTTCTGCGTGTGGTGGAGCATCGGCGATCCGCAGCAATCCTTCTAAACCGTTCTCCCTCATCCATTGGCGTGCCTCCTCCGACAGTGCCATTGGTTCGAATTCTTCCTCTGTTGTCTATTGTTCGGGATCGGAATGTGTGTGCGTTGTGCGTCGGGTCGCTCTTTTGTGCTTCTGCGCCTGTGTGTAGGAAAATTCGTAAAAAGTAAGTCCTTCGCAGGCCTATGTCTTATATAGTGGCTTTTGCCTCGAGCCGCCCTTTTTCGTTTCCCGTGCATGTTTATCTCCCGCCATAATTAGTATGTCCTTTCTTGCTTGCCGCGTGTGAGTAATCCCTCGTATGTCGGTGCCCACGTTCCATGCTTTAAATAGCAAGTACGCGCACGTCCTCCTTTACTGCATGGCGCCTCTTCGTTGCATGGTGGCGCTCCCACCTCTTGTGATCTCCCCATCATTACTATGATTTTTTATTATTATTTATTTATTTATTTATTTATTTTGTTTGGACCACGTCATTTTCTGGTCCCCCCCGGTTTGTTCGGGTCGGTTCGCGCTGATACCGGATCCTTCTGTCGGTTTTCCGGGATAGTCTTTGTCAGTATCGGTGTCCGTTCTTCCTTGGTCCGGATATCTGCAGCAGCGTCTGTCGGTGTCGGTTCTTCCTCGGTCCGGATATCTGCAGCAGCGTCTGTCGGTGTCGGTTCCTCATTGTGCCGGATTTCTGGGTTTTGCTTCAACGGGTTGGCTGGCATATTTCCCTTATACGGCTTTAGCCGAAACCCATTTGCCCATTTACCGATGACTTCTCCAAACAACGTGCCGAGCTGATACGACCCATTGTACTCCTTGGTGATCCAGAACGGTCCGGTCCACCGAAACCGCAACTTTCCCGGCATGTTCCCCATCCGTGTTTGGAACAGTAGTACCGGTTTCCCGACTTCGAACTCCTTTTCGTTGCCACGCCGGTGTCGGTCCACGAAAGCTTTTCTCCTCCTTTGCTCCAGTTCGAGTTGTAGTAAGCTGGCTATTCGGTTTTCTTCTAATTCCAACAACGTCGCCAACCGTATTCGTTCGGACTCCTTCTCACTTAAGCGCTCCTTTACCTGTATCCGTAAGCTAGGGATCTGGAACTCTACCGGCATGACCGCTTCTAAACCGAATGCTAGTCGGAACGGGGTTGTCCGGATGCTCGTTTTGTACGTTGTTCGGTACGCCCATAGCGCGCTCTGCAATTTCGTATCCCAGTCGGTTCGGTTCTCGTTGACGATTTTTCGTAGGATGTTCTGCAGAGTTTTGTTCGTTGATTCCTCTAGTCCATTGGCTTGAGGGTAGTAGGGAGTACTCCTTTTATGTACCACCACGTAAAATGACGTCAGGCTTTCTACTACCTGCCCGAGAAAGTGTCCTCCTTGGTCACTTATAACCTCGATCGGGCATCCATACCGGCACCATATGCATTCGTACAGGAACTTTGCCGTGGACGCGGCCGTGTTGTCTCGTAAGGGCTTCACTTCTACCCATTTGGTGCAGTAGTCGGTCGCCACTATGACATACCGATTTCCGGTTCGCATTGTCGGTGGCTTGAAGAGACCGACAAAGTCCAAGCCCCACTTTTGAAACGATTCCAATGGCAAGACCGGGTGGTGTGGCATCCGGGCATGCTCCGTGGGTTCGCCCAGTCGTTGACACAAATCGCATTCTCTGCTATACTTCACGGCATCTTTTAGGGTGGTGGGCCACCACAGTCCGCTCTGCCATATTTTCCGAGCGGTTGCGTCGCCGGCATAATGCCCGCCGGCAATTCCACAGTGGGCTTCCCTGAGGATTAGATCCTTCTCATCGCTCCGCATTGCTCGTCTCCAGATGCCATCTGCCCCCTTGTGATAGAGGGTGTCTCCAACCAAGCAGAAATGTCTGCTTCTTACTGCTACCCTTTTCCTTTCATCGCGGTCCATGTACTCCGGGGGTACTCCGGTGCTCGGGAACTGATGCATCTCAGTTATCCACGTGTCTTCATCGGCTACCGTTGCATCCGTTGCCGGTTTCGTCGTGATCCGGAACAACTCGGCGTCGGGGAACTCATCCTGGACGCCATCCCCTGCTTCTCCGGATTCGAGTCTGCTTAGGTAGTCCGCTACCGCATGCTGCGCCCCGGGTCGGTGGAAAATGTCGAATTCAAATTCCTGTAATAGCAATGTCCATCGTGCAATTTTTCCCGTCAGGGATGCCTTCGAGACCAGGTAGAGTAGTGCCGAATGGTCGACATGGAAGGAAAACTTCCTTCCTAGCAGATAGTGCCTGTACTTTGTGACACTATACACCATTCCTAATGCCTCGCGTTCCGTCGTAGAGTAGTTCTGTTCGGCTTTTGAGAGTTTCCGGCTTGCGTAGTACACCGGTCGGTACCATTTCGGCTCCGTGAGTTGCATCAGAATGCGGCCGATTGCTACGTCCGACGCGTCGACGAAGACGTGAAAGCTTTTACTCCAATCCGGCGGTTGCACCACCGGAGCTTGCGACAGCATAACCTTCAACTCTTGGTAGGCTTCCTCCTCCGTCTCCGCCCATAGGAAGGGTACCCTGTCTACAGCGGTATGCAATGGTGTAGCCAAGTCTGCGAGGTGCCGTATCATCCGGCTATGCCACCTTATTTGGCCCAGGAACCGGCTTAAAGCCTTTGCGTTATTTGGTGCTGGTGCCTCGAGAATTGCCTTTACTTTATCCGGATTCACCGCGATTCCTTCCTTACTCACCACATGCCCTAGTAAGTTGCCGCTTGCCACTCCAAAGATGCACTTGGCCGGGTTCAGACTCAACCGGTACTCGCGGCACTTCTCCAAGCACAGCCGGAGGTGATCGAGATGCTCTCCGTGCCGGCTGTAGACCGCGAAATCGTCAAGGAAGACCTGCATAAAACCGGGGATATATTCCCCGAAAATTTCCATTATTATCCTTTGAAAGGTTGCTGGAGCCGTCTTTAGTCCGAACATCATCACGACCGCGACGAACACTCCCCATTCCGTAACGAACGCTGTCTTCTCCTGGTCGGCCGGGTTCATTCTTATTTGGTTGTAGCCGCTAAATCCATCCAGGAAGCTGTAAACTTCGTGGCCGGCTACCGCATCTAACACCCCGTCCGTAAATGGTAGTGGAAACGCATCGGTCACTGTTGCGGCATTTAGTTTGCGGTAGTCCACGCATACCCGGATTTTGCCGTTCTTTTTCGGGACCACCACTATCGGACTCAGCTAGGTTGCCTGCTTGACCGGTCGAATAAATCCGACCCGGAGGAGCTTATCAATCTCCTCCTTCACCTTCGCCACATAATTCGGATTCATCCGGTACCTGCGTTGAGCGATCGGTTTCGCGTCCGTACTTAGGTGAATTTGGTGCTGATAGAGCTGGGGGTTCAGCCCTCGCATGTCTTCGTATGACCACGCGAACACATCCTTGAAATCTGTTAATAATGCTACCATTGCCTTCTTTTCTTCCTTCGGCAATTCCTTTGCGACGTTTACCGGTCGGGGCTTGTCTGTTGTGCCGAGGTCCACCTCCTCTAGTTGGGATGCTTTTACCCTTTGGGATATCGTCATTTCCCTCTCTAGGGATTCCTGCGCTTGTCGCAGTTCCCAGATCGCCGCTTGGTCCGGTTCGTCCGGCGTCGTGATGTACGGTTCTACTGCCGCCGTGATATCCACCTCAAATAGTGGGACGATTCGTGGGTGTTCCTCGAGATACCTCTCGACTTCCTCATTCGGTAATCCCTCCAACATGTTGATGCTTTCCACATACAATGGAGTTGCTTCCTTACTGGCGATCACCCGTGGTTGCGTCGTTACTCGTACCTTTGTTTTCCCTCGCCGGAATGTGATCATGTTCTTTTGCCAGTTCTGCTTGATATGCGCCGTTCGCAGCCATGGTCGTCCTAGCAGTAGGGGGTACGCGCCTTGTACATTCAGTTGCAGCACCACGGCCGATATCCGGAATACGTGGCCTCCGATCGTTACTTCCAAATCCCGAATAAGCCCGGTCGGTCAGACTGAGCTGGTATCCGCCATGCGTAACCAGAAGGGGCATGGTTCCCATTCCCGGATGCCCAGGTTATCGCAGGTATGTCGGCTGATGACATTTACCCCGGAGCCTCCGTCAATAATCGTTCCAGCAATTTCCTTTCCTTTCACGATTGTCGTGATCGCCGGGCTACTTGTATCGACCACCGCTGGTCCTTCCTCCGGGTTGGAGAAGAATGCCGGTGCTGGCGTCGGCTTCGGTTTGTTCACGGATGCCTGTAAGTCTGCCGTAAACCGTGGCACCAACTGCAGTAGTCGTGCTAACGGCAGCACGATTTGACAGTCCTATAGCGCTTGCCACGTCGGGTTTTCTCCTGGCTATATGCTTTCTTCGTCTTTTGGCATATTTTGGTCTCTTACTTCTGCCGCATTCTGTTCATTGGCCTCCTTGATCCATTGCGCCGCTTGTTTTCTGATTGCCTCCTGGGCTTCCCACTCGGCGGTCTTTCCCTTTGACCGGGTTGTGACCTGCTGTACTTCTGTTATTTCGGCTGTAACCATGTTGACTGCCGGCTGCTTGTCATTGGTTTTTCTTGGGCATTGGTTACTATAATGGCCCTCCTTATGGCAGTAATAACAGTACACCTTGTGACTGTTGCTCGTTTCTCCTTTGTCCCCGGTTTGGAGGGTGGGTATACTTCGGCGGTCGTCTTCGGTTTTTCGGTTATCCGGTACCGATACCGGGTTGTCATTCCTTGCTGCCTCCCGACGTTCCTCTCTTCGGAAAAATCCACGCTTCTGATTCCGTCGGAAATTTCGGTTCCCTTGTCGCCTCTCTTCTCTGCGTCATTCGTATTCCGGGGATTCGTCTCGGTCGTACCGGTCCCGGGGGTAGCTATCTCTGCGTTTCTCCTCTCGGTCATAGTTATCGCGTCTTCTATCAGTGTATCTGTTACCGCGTTCGCGTTGGTAGCGGTCGTCTCTCCGGAATCGATCCTCATCCTGGTTCTGATTGCGCGGTTCTATGTGTCGAACCGGTGCTGCCTGCCGATTTAACAGGTTATATTCGCATCGGTCCGTTGTATGGGCTCGAGAGTTGCAGATCATACATTGTGTCCGCAGGGTGCAGTCTACCGTTGAGTGGCCCGAATTTAGGCATGTTGTGCATTGTAAGGCCTGTTGGAACCTCAGGTCTTCCTCCTTCGGGAGTGCCCGGTGTAACATCCCCATCGACAAGAAGGAGCTAGTCTTGTCCATTTCTAAGACCCGATCAATAACTTGGTCCATTGTGCTGGTGCGGAAATCAAGGACTCCGCACATTGTTCGAAGTGGCTCTTTCAGCGCGGCCAAAAAGACTGCTTCGGCTTCGTCTTCGTCTTCGGGTGGTGCTCTCGTCAGTTGGCTGTGCAGGGTCTGAAACCGAATGATGAATTGTGGCACAATCTCGTTCTCTTCCTGCCGGGTGGTGTAGAACTGCCCGACCAATTCCCTTTGCCCAACTTGTCTGTGAAAAAGCCTGAGGAATTTGTCCTTCAAGGCATCGAATGTGGCAAAGCTACCCGGTAAGTGCTTTGCGTGCCATCGGGCCGCTGGTCCTTCTAAGGTCATGCCGAATTCGGCGACTTTGGATCGTTCGGCTTCGGGCTCCGTCAGCCTTTGGGAGACATGGTTGGCTTCCCATGTTTGGAGGAATGCGTACACGTGTGCCTCCGCGTCGGGCTCATCCCGGTACTTTGGGTATGGGTACGGCATCGTGTCGTCCAACTGACTCTCCTGCTTTCTCCGATGTCTGTCCGCTGTTGGCGTCAGTGTGAGAACCTTTGGTTCCTCTGCGGTTGGTGCCAATATCCGCTCCTTCAGTTCCTCCGCGGGTGTTGCCGGTGTCCGGTCCTTTGGTTCCTCCGCGGGTGTTGTCGGTATTTGCTCCTTCGGTTCCTTCGCGGGTGTTGTCGATATCCGCTCCTTCGGTTCCTTCGCGGGTGTTGTCGGTATCCGGTCAGCCTCCCTCGGCGATTGCCGGTCACCAAACTCCAAGGTTATTTCTTCCTCTGGCTCCGGTGTTACTGAGTCTTCCGACCCCTCTTGCCCCGGGTCGTTTGGTGTGTCATGGTTGCTTTTATACCGGGACGCAACGCTTCCGTCGCTTTCCGACTCCGCCTCAAGTGTTGCGAATGCTTCCAAGTCCCCGTCGCCCCCGGCGAACATCTGTAGTATCATTTCCGCCTCTTGCAGGCTTGTTATGCTACTGCCTTCGTCGAGGACTTGCAGAACCCGGAACTGCAGTGCTTCTTCTGCGACTCTCCGAAGAGTTCTGGAGAATGACCGATCTCGCCGGATCTCGTCGACAACTTGCTGCAGGGCTTCCCGTCGTTGCTCTCGTTCGGTGTATCGTCTCCCTCGTTCGGTGATGTGGTCGTCGTTTGGTCTAGACATCCATCCCCCGGTTGTCCTCTGCACTTTGCAGGAATCGTGGTCGCCAAAATAGTGTTGTCTGCCTGGCCGGACTAGCCTCAACACAGGTGTCTATCCGACACTTCTCCAAAGGGGTGGTAAGGATTGGATGCTAGGTTACACGCGTAAGATGATTACACTAAGCACAAACAGTAAAACAATACAAAGATACAGATAAACACGCAATAATTCTATTTGTATTACTTCTGTAAACCCTTTACAAATCATCGGATCCTTTTATAGGCATCCGACAAGGTTACAATCGGTGCGCTTAGGCAACCGGCATCCGAATCGGTCCGGATCCGAATCGGTACAACTGTACCGGATCCGTCCCTCCGAATAATAATTATACTATTATTTACTTCCTATTATCCGATCCGACTCCGCCTTCACACTTGTCCTTGCTCTTCTGACCGGTCAACAAGTAGCTACAACCACTCTCTGTTGTAACCGCTGTCTGGCGAAGATCGCGAGCACGAGGTTGTTGCCTCTGAGCCTCCACTTTGTATTTCCTCTCATATAGTGATAGTTGGAGTCCGTGGGCTCCCGTGGTTTTTCCCTATTAGGGTTTTCCACGTAAACATCATGTGTCATTTCTATGTTCTCTCTTTAGTTCCCATTTCTATGTTCTCCATTCTCATCGAAGTGTTCAAGACTCGGTTGTGGCCGATCAATATTCCGCATTTTTTCTCAACATAACCAACATACCAATGTGTAACTCATGTAGATTGCCTTGCCACCTCTCCTCTCCAGCATGTGATAATCTTGGTACCACGTAAATATCTCTTTGTCGTGGACGAACAAGATTATTCAATTCAAGATTATCTGGTGGTTGTACAGGAGTCGTGCTTTCCATTGATGGGCCACCAAGTTCCCATTCAAATGGATTTTGTAGTGGCCAATACCCTGTAAAGTGGTTATCTAATATTGTATATTGATGATTAAAGATGGCATCCCACCAATCCACATCCTGATCACCAGCGTACTTTGTGGTTCGCTCAATATTTTTCTATTTTTCCTCAAGGCACCACATCCAATATATCTTTTGCTCTTCAATTGAACTACCAACAGCCAATCTTTTATGGTCATCATAGGGCATTTGCTCAGAACCATAGATTACTACATCTGGGAAATGCAATAAGTGTTGGGATTACGGTCCCTTCGGATGGGATGGTCGGATGTCGGAGATGAATGCCGACAAGCCCGGTTGCGGTTTCGGAACCGGATGATGAAGACCCCGACTTCGGAGCCGGATGACGAATGTACCCGGAGAGAGATCCGGATGCGGGGACATATCTGTGAATATGTTTGCCAAGGGCCCTTGAGGCTATAGTTGTAAATAGCCCCAAAGTCATATGTGTATAAATATGACTTAGGGCAAACAGTTTTAAATGAGCTACTCATTTTTCTGTTTTTCCACTCAAGAGGAGTGAAGAGAGAGCAGCCGTGAGAGAGATAGAGCGTGAGAGAGGAAGAGGTCGACGCCTCTGTGTATTTCCGCCGCCTATGGCGAGGACAGCGAGCTCAAGGTCGTCGCCTTGCAGCTCGCCATTGTATATTTCTCTGTGCATAGTTTTGGTTTGGAGTCTTGTACTCCCGTGGTTTTTCCCGTACAGGGTTTTCCACGTTAAATCGTGTGTCCACTCTATTTTTTCGCATTTCCCATTTTCTGCAACAACGATTCGTGTGTTTCCTTGGTTGTGGCCGAGAGGTGAAATAATCGTAGGAGACGTTTATTTCCATCAATTTGGTATCAGAGCGAGCTGCTGCAGAAAATGGAAGGCGGCGGCAGCGGGCAGCCGGGGATCATGGTGCTGAATGCGCAGAATTACGCCGACTGGAAGATCAAGATGGAGGATCTTCTGATTGTTCGGGACCTGTACGAACCGATTGACAGGTCGGAAATACCGAAGGGGGTACTTGAGTCGGAATGGAGGCTTCTGAACCGGAAAGCCGTTGCAACCATTCGGCAATACGTCGACGTGAGCGTTCTACAACATGTGGCGAATGACACCAACGCATATGAGATGTGGCGGAAGCTGTCGGGCCTCTACGAGAGGAAGAATGCGTTGAACCGGACCTCCCTGATGAGGAAGATAGTGAACCTCAAGTACCGGGACGGCGAGAGTATGGTGGAACACGTAAGCACGTTCATGGGATTCGTGAACCAGCTTGCGGCGATCAAGTTCCCGTTGGAGGATGCAATGCAAGCCATCATTCTGATGTGTACATTGCCGGAAAGCTGGGAGAACTTGGTGGTGACTCTCAGCACCTCTTGCACCGAAGATAACTTGTCCCTACAAACGGTAAAGACAAGTATTTTGAACGAAGAAGCGAGTCGGAGAGATAAAGAACCGGCCTCCGATCCAAAGATGTTGTTTACCGAATCGGATCGGGGAAGACAACGGAACCGGAGTCCGCAAAGACGGGAGAAGTCGGGGACCCGGTCGCAGTCAAGAGGAAGGCCCACATGCTTCCACTGTGGGAAGCCGGGGGCCACGGACCGGAATGGTTCGGATCGGCGAGGGCAGGACCGGAAAGGAACGACGGCACTCGCGGCAAGCGAAGAGGAGATCATGCTCATCACCGAAGAAGGTGAACTAAACATTGCCGGCGATGAGACTACCTGGGTGGTCGATTCCGGAGCGTCGTTCCACCTGACCCCGGAAAGAAGATACTTCTCATCCTACACAGCCGGTGAGCATGGCTGTGTTCGGATGGGAAATGAAGGTACGTGCCGGATTGCCGGCATAGGAGACGTGTGGTTGACAACCCCGACCGGATGCAAAATGCTGCTGAAGGATGTCCGACACGTTCCGGAGGTTCAATTGAACCTGATTTCGGCCGGGAGGCTAGACGATGAAGGCTACACAGGTAGCATCCGGAACGGCGTAATGAAGTTCAGCAAGGGGAGCCTGATAGTGGATCGGGCCCGGAAAGTCAACACACTGTACCTGATGAATGCCCGGTTATGTCCGGAAGAGCTGAATGTGGCAGCCGACACTGCCGGTGAGCTGTGGCACAAAAGACTGTGCCACATGAGTGAGAAGGGGATGAAGAGGCTTGCAGAAGACAACCTTATTCCAGTGAAGCATGTGCACCTGGAGAAGTGCACCGATTGCCTGGCCGGTAAGCAGAACCGAACCTCCTTCCACTCCAGGCCACCGACGAGACGTAGCGCACCATTGGAGTTGGTGCACACTGATGTGTGTCAGGTAGAAACGAAGTCACATGGCGGAGCCCAGTACTTCGTAACATTCATAGATGATCATAGCCGAAAACTGTGGACGGCACCGATGAAGACAAAGGACCAAGTGTTGTCCATCTTCAAAGAACTCCACGCGAGAGTGGAAAGAGAATCCGGCAAGAAGCTGAAAGCGATACGAGCGGATAACGGAGGGGAATACCGGGGGCAGTTCACGGAGTACTGTCGCTCGAAAGGAATCCGGCTCGAGTTTACTGTGCCGAAGATGCCGGAACTGAACGGGCTGGCCGAGAGGATGAACCGGACCATAATGGAGAGGGTCCGGAGTATGCTGGCGCATGCGGAATTACCCAAGGGGTTTTGGGCTGAGGCGATGTCGACGGCGACATACGTGATAAACAGATCACCCTCAGTACCTTTGGACGGAGACACGCCGCAGAGAGTGTGGACCGGTAGGGAAGTATCCTACTGGCATCTGAAGGTGTTCGGGTGTCTCGCATACGTGCATGTGGCAAAGGACCGGAGAGGAAAGCTAGATCCAAAGACCCGGCCATGCATATTCCTCGGTTACGGCGACGACGAGTTCGGCTACCGAGTATGGGACCCGGTCGACAAGAAGATATTCAGGAGTCGAGACATCATCTTCATGGAGGACAAGACACTCGCCGACTGGGAGTCGGAGAAGAAGATGAAGAGCTCAAAGTCGACCGGTGAGGATCAACTCTACGAGGAGCAGTCCCGACCGGCAAGGGACCGGTTAGCACTCGAGGATCCGGCCGAAGACGGTGAAGAAACAGAACCGGCCGAAGAAGATGAAAATGATACCGGAACCGGCCCCGATCCCGAAATGGATTCGGATGAAGAAGAATCGGAAGAACTGGTTACCGAAGCTCCGGAACGGAGATATCCTCTAAGAGAGAGAAGGGCCCCCCGGAGATTTCCGGAACCAGAGCACGTGCTGCTAACCAACGAAGGGGAGCCAGAGAGCTTTGAAGAAGCAAAGCATGACACCCAGAGCCGCAGGTGGTTGAGTGCCATGCAGGACGAGATGGATTCCCTGCATGAGAACCACACATATGAACTTGTGGAGTTGCCGAAAGGAAAGCGGGCACTTCGAAACAAGTGGGTGTTCAAGCTGAAACCGGGAGATGCCGGAAACCCCCCGAGATACAAAGCCAGGATCGTGGTGAAGGGGTTTCAGCAGAAGAAGGGCGTCGACTTCGACGAGATATTTGCCCCGGTAGTAAAGATGACCTCCATCCGGACGGTGCTGAGCATAGCGGCAAGCATGGACCTCGAGGTAGAACAGATGGACGTGAAGACGGCATTCCTTCATGGCGACCTCGAAGAAGAGATTTACATGCAGCAACCCGAAGGATTCGAGAAGAAAGGGAAGGAGCACCTGGTATGCCGGTTGAAGAAGAGCCTTTACGGACTGAAGCAGGCTCCCCGGCAATGGTACCGGAAGTTCGACTCCTTCATGACCGACGAAGGGTACCTCAAAACGCAGTCCGACCACTGCGTGTTTGTGAAGAAGTTCGAAGGAGGAGACTCTCTAATACTCCTCCTGTACGTGGACGACATGTTGATCGTCGGACGGGACCAGGTCAAGATACGGATGCTAAAGAAGGCTCTTCACCGAACCTTCTCAATGAAGGACTTGGGTCCGGCGAGACAAATACTAGGGATGCACATCATCCGGGACCGGAGCAAGAAGCAGTTGTGGCTGTCACAGGAGAAGTACGTGACAAAGGTGCTTAAACGGTTCAACATGTCGGAAGCAAGACCGGTCGGATCGACCCTCCCGGCAAACTGCAAGCTGTCCAGCAAGCAAAGTCCCAAGACAAAGGCTGAGAAGGAGGACATGATGAAAGTGCCATATGCCTCTGCCGTCGGAAGCCTGATGTACGCGATGGTGTGTACAAGACCGGACATTGGATACGCAGTCGGAGTGGTGAGCCGGTACATGAGCAATCCCGGCAAAGAGCATTGGAACGCGGCCAAGTGGATACTCCGATACCTGAAGGGCACGGCAAACGTGTGCCTCCGATTCGGCTCCGGTAAGCCCGAACTCGACGGCTTCACCGATTCGGATATGTCGGCTGATGCAGATACCAGCCGGTCCACATCAAGGTATGTGATGACGTATGCAGGGGGAGCTGTTTCATGGCAGTCGAGGCTGCAGAAGACGGTTGCGTTGTCAACCACGGAGGCGGAGTACATGGCAGCTGTTGAAGCCGGCAAGGAAATAATATGGATGAAGGACTTCATTAGAGAGCTCGGGATCCGGCAGGAGGAGTACCGACTCTACTGCGATAGTCAGAGTGCCATCCACCTTGCGAAGAACGCGGCCTATCACTCCCGGACGAAGCACATCCAGCGAAGATATCACTGGATCCGGGAAAGGATAGAAGACAAGGATTTCGTGCTGACGAAGGTCCACACGGACGAGAACGGGTCGGATATGCTGACCAAGGTGCTCACACCCGACAAGCTGGAAGCATGCCGGAAGAGGATCGGATTGGAGAGACATCCCATGCCGAAGTGAAGGGGGAGTTTGTTGGGATTACGGTCCCTTCGGATGGGATGGTCGGATGTCGGAGATGAATGCCGACAAGCCCGGTTGCGGTTTCGGAACCGGATGATGAAGACCCCGACTTCGGAGCCGGATGACGAATGTACCCGGAGAGAGATCCGGATGCGGGGACATATCTGTGAATATGTTTGCCAAGGGCCCTTGAGGCTATAGTTGTAAATAGCCCCAAAGTCATATGTGTATAAATATGACTTAGGGCAAATAGTTTTAAATGAGCTACTCATTTTTCTGTTTTTCCACTCAAGAGTGAAGAGAGAGCAGCCGTGAGAGAGATAGAGCGTGAGAGAGGAAGAGGTCGACGCCTCTGTGTATTTCCGCCGCCTGTGGCGAGGACAGCGAGCTCAAGGTCGTCGCCTTGCAGCTCGCCATTGTATATTTCTCTGTGCATAGTTTTGGTTTGGAGTCTTGTACTCCCGTGGTTTTTCCCGTACAGGGTTTTCCACGTTAAATCGTGTGTCCACTCTATTTTTTCGCATTTCCCATTTTCTGCAACAACGATTCGTGTGTTTCCTTGGTTGTGGCCGAGAGGTGAAATAATCGTAGGAGACGTTTATTTCCATCAATAAGAGCCTACATTCGTCTTGTGGCTCCCATTGCGAACTAGATGAGTATTGGTTGGCATACAACATGGTCTGGTTGTGATCGACCACACTTTGTTGGATGAGGAAGATGTGGTTAAAACTTATATTATTAACCAGAGCAAGAACCCTACCTCCAGTCCCATCACCATCCAAACAGAAGCGCATGAAATCATATACTTCATCTAAATGTTGCACATGTGGCTTGGGGGTATAAGTGATCAACCTTGATAGCACAGGAAGTGTGAAAGCATCGCACCTCGTTAATTTCTTGGAGAACCTACTAAACATTTTATCTATGTGATCATGTGTATGACCAACTAGCAAGAAGTTGACCTTAATCTTTTGGAAAATACCCTTATCTACTAACATGCTCAGGTAACCAAACATAGTTGAGTTCTTGTTTTCTCTCATCGTGTTGTCAAGTTGCACGTATAGTATTGGTGGGGGAGTAAACCTTACCAACCCTGCATAACTCTTTGCATGACTGTAACTGTAAGATTAGGGTCGTTGTGGATATTTGGATAAGTTAAGAACACTTGATGCCTTATTGTCTGACAATACAAAAGACATCCTACTAAGTGCATCTGCACTAGGCATTCATCTCCAATATCCTTGGGCAATCTTCGAAAATGTGGCAAACAAGTTTTCTTCTGATCCATCCCATCTATAATCAAGCACATGTATCTTTTTGGCAATTAAAGCGCTTTTTGACGATGGTGCATAGCTTTAGATCTTTCCAACGCTTGGCTTTCTCGATGCTCTCTCAATAAAGTCTAATATTTTGTTATTTCTTCATCTATTGTCCCACTCTTTGCCAAGCTTTTTAAACTCGCGCAGATCGAAAAAACACCCATCCGGACCTTGCAGGGTATGACCACATTGTTAAACTTCGATCTCCGTAAACGATTAAAATGTTGATATTGCATATAAGGTACACTTTTCAATAACATGTCATCCTTATAAGCTTGGTATACCTCACAACAAGTGAAGTTATTTGACAAATGTAACCTTCTAGTGGTGGGCATAACATTACATTGCTTCGAGAAATAAATCTCCATCCATCTAACAACATGTCGCCCAATTAGGCCCTTACATGAAGATTCTCTATTGTTGAAAGGCACCCACCACCCCTTCAATAATCGATGTTGAGTTCTCTGTAGCCTCATGTTCCCGATGCTATAAGCATTTTTAAAAGCAACTCAACAACTCTTCATAGTAAGTGAAAGGTAATATTCCACCTGATGAGAACATGACACTACCAGATGGTCATTAACAAGTTGCATATTGGCAATCAAGAATGTATCTTGTTCGTCGCCATTGAGAGACAAATACTTTTGTCGCAACCCCCGCAAGTTTGCCTTTCCAAATTTTGATAAACAAAGGCTCGCATAACATACCTTGCATATGTCAATTGAAATTTGTCAATCCGAACACAAAAATTATATCGTTTAACACTCACTTGTCCAGGAACTCTTTGAAAATTTTAGAGGCTTATTGACACAGTCTTCATTAGCATTCAATAAACTAGAATCGACATGAGTTGTATCTACTTTAATATATCTTGTTTTACCTAAGTTTAATGGTTCTATCGAAAAAATTGACGTCGAGCTTTGCTCTTGATCGTCTTTGGTCTTAACATGGCAACTTTTATTATTAACATGGCTATATTCCTCGATTAAGAATAAGGAGTTATCAAATAATATAATAAGCTCAATAGAAAACAGAGAATTTTCACTCGACTTTGAGGTCATTTTGCTCAAGGCTAATTAACACAAACAATGTCCAAAATAGGCACAAGCTTGGTTCTATAATAAGCACCATGTCCAAAATCATCGAGTTTCCGCCTCCCCAGTCAAGTAAACATCTCCAACATCAACATGAACAAGGGAAAGAAAATTGACAGGTATGTTTTCCAACCCAACAATTTAGATTCCATAAAGATTCTTTTTTGTTTTATTCATTTTTTGCTTCCATAATCAAGGTGTATCCCTTTCAATGAGAACTTGATGCAGTGCATCGAGCACTGCATCGAGTTCCCATTGAAAGGGACACCTACATTAGGTTCCCAAGTTCCCGTTGAAAGGGACACCCCTTTCGACGGGAACTCAATGCACCACATCGAGTTCTCGTTGAAAAATGGGCTTTTCATGATCAATTGATCAGATTTGGTCAAATTTTTGGCAATTTTGGTCTATTTCTTTAAGTTTTACATGTAACATTCTATACAAAAACGTATGATTTTTGTTAATTTTTACCTTAGTTAAGAGGTCTATATTATTAACATTATTGTTATATCATTGTGTCATGACTTGTTGTTTTCAATGAGCCACGAATTCCCAACAAATAGAAGGTGTCATCCGTCAAACTAAAAATTCCATCATCAACAAAAAGACCTTCTGACACTAACTATTCCCAATAGCTAATTTAGCTATTACCAGCTATTTAACTGCTAGGATAGCTAATTAGCAACCTAAATAGCTAATTAGCTACCAATCATAGCTATTTAGCTACCATAATAGCTAATTAGTTGCCTATGACTATAGCTAATTAGCTACTAAAATAGCTAATTAGGTACCAGAATAGCTAATTAGATGTTATGACTAGCTAATTAGCTACCAGAATAGCTAATTAGATGTTATGACTAGCTAATTAGCTACCAAAATAGCTAACTAGCTAACTAGCTAATTAGCTGCATATGACTATAGCTAATTACCTACCAGACTAGCTAACTAGCTATTCGCAATAGCTAATTTAGCTATTACCAGCTAATTAATTGCGAGGATAGCTAATTAGCTACCAAAATAGCTACTTAGTTGCCAGAATAGCTAATTAGCTACCAATCATAGTTATTTAGCTACTAGAATAGCTAATTAGCTGCCTATGATTATAGCTAATTAGCTACTAGAATAGCTAACTAACTATTCCCAATAGATAATTAGTTATTACCATCTAATTTAGCTATTACCAACTATTTAACTGCCAGGATAGCTAATTAGCTACCAAAATAGCTACTTAGTTGCCAGAATAGCTAATTAGCTACCAATCATAGTTATTTAGCTACTAGAATAGCTAATTAGCTGCCTATGATTATAGCTAATTAGCTACTAGAATAGCTAACTAACTATTCCCAATAGATAATTAGTTATTACCATCTAATTTAGCTATTACCAACTATTTAACTGCCAGGATAGCTAATTAGCAACCAGCTTAGCTAACTAGCTATTCCCAATAGCTAGTTTAGTTATTACCAACTAGTAGCTAATTAGCTAATTAGCTACCAAAATAGCTTATTAGCTGCTATAACTGGTTTGGAGCATAGCTAATCAACTAATCAGTATGTCCATTTTATTACGCAGGTCGATTTATTTATTACGTTCAAACGAATGCATCCAAATATCAAAGTTCAACTACGAACATTCGAGTCTCTTAAGCCACACTTTGTGAGACGCTTGAAGGATCGATACACATGTTGTTGCATTTACCATGTACAAATGGGTTTTCTCAAGGACTCTGTTAATCTACTACGTCACCATAGCACCTCCCCAACTAATGTAGTTTGCACTTGTGAGTGCCCAATTTGTCAATCGAGCCCCCAAGAGCGTTGTAAATCATCTTAACATATTATCTCTTCCATGAGTTTTCTTTTAGATTCAATATTGTGTATCAGAGAAATTGACGCCATCTTCCACAATAATGTGTCATAGGTTTATGTCAAGATTATGGCCCTAGTAGATTTAGGTGGTGTCCAAATGAATTGAGTAGTGAAATATTGATCTCTGTCAAGTTATTTGAGTCAGTGGCTCTAAATTAATCCATTGCTCTAGATTTCATCACAGATCTTCCGGTCTCTAAGGGATTCGATGCGATCTTAACAGTAGTAGGGGGGTCAAAGGATGCTAGTGTACCAAAAAAGTACTGTTTTTGGCCAAAAAAACACGAGTACTATTAGCATTGAGTGATTAAAAAATAATAATAATAATGGAAAATAATTAAAATCTTTTTAGGGAGTGATGTATGTTGCATTATGAAGAGAATAACGTGGAATATTGCTCGGCCACAACCGAGTCTTGAACACTTCTCTAAGAATGAAACACGGTAATGGGAAGTGGAGAGTACACAAAGGAAATGCACAGGATGTTTACATGGAAAACCCTAAATGGGAAAAACTATGGACTCCAACTATCACTATAGGAGAAACGTACAATCAGAGCCTCGGAGGCAACGACCTCGAACTCTATATCACTATGTCGTTACAACAGAGTATAACTATGTATCTCTCTCTCTCTCTCGCTCTCTCTCTCTCTCTCTCTCTCTCTCTCTCTCTCTCTCTCTCTCTACAACAACATGATAATAACAACAACCTTCACTAAAGTGATTGCCCTAAGTCATAGTTATACTTATATGAACTTGGGGCTATTTACAAATATAGCCGCAATAGGCTAACTCAAAACATATTTACAGATATGTCTTCTCTTCTGATTCACACCGGCTCTCTTCCGGTTCTCATTGGGTCCTCGTTATTCATCACCGGATCCCATCCGGAGAGATCGATACCCCAACAATCTCCCCCTTCACTCCAGCATGGGATATCTTGTCAGCCTGATCCGCTTTCGGCACGCGTCCAGCTTGTCGGTTGTAAGGACCTTGGTCAGCATGTCCAACCCGTTCTCCTCCATGTGGATCTTCGTCAACATAAACTCTTGATCTTCAAATCTCTCCCGGATCCATTGGTACCTCCGCTGGATATGTTTCGTCCAGGAATATTCCCCGGTAGTCCTTCATCCAGAGTATCTCTTTCTCGGCTTCTACAACTACGATGTACTACGCCTCCGTGGTTGACAATGCAACTGTCTTCTGCAACCTCGACTGCCACAAAACAACTCCCCCTGCATAAGTCATGACATATCCGGATGTCGACCGGCTAGTAGCTGCATCAGCCGACATATCCAAATCCGTGAAACCATCCAGTTGGGGTTTTCCGAAGTCAAACCGGAGGCACATACTCGAGGTGCCTTTCAGATACCGGAGTATCTACTTGACCACGTTCCAATGCTCTCTTCCGGGATTTCTCATGAACCGGCTCACCACTCCGACTGCATATCGGATATCCGGCCGGGTACATACCATCGCGTACATCAAGCTCTCGACGACACAGGCATATGGTATCTTCATCATATCTGTCTTCTTCGCCTTTGTCCTCGGGCTTTGTTTTCCAGATAGCTTGCAGTTTGCCGGAAGTGTCAATCCGACTGGTTTCGCCTCCGACATGTTGAACCGTTGAAGCACCTTTGTCACATACTTCTCCAGTGACAACCACAATAACTTCTTCGACAAGTCCCGGATGATGTGCATTCCTAATATCTGTCTTGCCAGCCCCAAGTCTTTCATTGAGAAGGTCTGGTTCAGAGCCTTCTCCAGCATCCAAATCTTGTCTTGGTCTCGTCCGATGATCAACATATCATCCACATATAGGAGCAGTATCAAGAAATCGCCTCCATCAAATTTCTTCACAAACACGAAGTGATCGGCCTGCGTCCTGTGGTACCCTTGCCAGGGAGCTTGCTTTAGTCCATATACACTCTTCTTTAGCCAGCACACCAGGTGCTCCATCCCTTTCTTCTCAAATACTTCCGATTGATGCATGTAGATCTCTTCTTCGAGGTCCCCATGGAGGAACGTCGTCTTCACGTCTAGTTTCTCTACCTCAAGGTCCATCCTTGCTGCTATGCCCAATACCGTTCGGATGGATTTCATCGTTACTACCGGGGCAAAGATCTCATCAAAGTCCACCCCCTTCTTCTACTGGAAGCCCTTCACCACGATTCAGGCCTTATACCTTGGTGGATTTCCGGCGTCTCCCGGTTTCAGCTTGTACACCCACTTGTTCCAGAGTGCCCTCTTTCCTTTAGGCAACTCCACCAATTCATATGTATGGTTTTGATGTAGGGAATCCATGTCATCCTGCATGGTACTCAACCACTTGCAGTTGTGGGTGTCTCCCTTCGCTTCTTCACAGCTTTCCGGCTCCCCCTCATCGGTTAGCAACACATGCTCTGCATCCAGAAATCTCTAGGGGGCTCTTCTCTCTCGGAGAGGACATCTTCGTCCCTGGTTTCTGACTACCGGTTCCTCCGTTTGTTCTGAATCCGATTCCGATTCGGGATCTTGTCTGGTTCCAGTGTCTTCTTCTTCTTCTTCTTCTTAGGTCGGTTCGATTTCTTGTCCATATCCGGCCAGTTCGTCGAGTGTCATCTGGTTACCGGCTAGCGTCCACTTTTCAATGAATGATCCGAACTTCATCACCTTCTTCTCCGACTCCCAGTTGGCAATGGTCTTGTCTTCATGAAGACTATGTCCTGACTTCTGAACACCTTCTTGTCAACCAGGTCCCACACCCGGAACCGAACTCATCATCGCCGTATCCAAGAAATATGCATGGCCTAGACTCCGGATCCAGCTTTGCTCTCTTGTCCTTTGCAACATGCACATATGCGAGACACCCGAATACCTTCAGATGCCGGCAACATACATCTTTACCACTCCATACTTTCTAAGGTGAGTCTCCTTCCAAGGGTGGTGAGGGTGATCTATTTATCACATAGGTCGCCGTTGTCAGCACCTCAGCCCAAAACTTCTTAGGTAACTTTGCATCTGCTAGCATGCTCTGGACTCTCTCCATTATGGTCTGGTTCATCCTTTCAGCCAGCCCGTTTAGTTCCGGCGTCTTTCGCATAGTAAACTCGAGCCGGATTCCCTTCGAGTGGCAGTACTCCTCGAACTACCCCCGGTATTCTCCTCCGTTATCTACTCGAACCGTCTTCAGCTTCCGACCGGTTTCTCGTTCCACTCTCATGGAGCTCCTTGAAGATGGATAGCACCTCATCCTTTGTCTTCAATGGTGAGACCCACAACTTCCGCCTGTGGTCATTTGTGACTTCGTGTCTACTTGACACACATTGGTATGCACCAGCTCCAATGGTGCATTTTGTCTCATCGGTGGTCTTGACCAGAACGACGTTCGGTTTTGCTTGCCGGCCAAGCAATCGGTGCACTTCTCAAGTTTCACGTCCTTCATCGGAATGAGGTTGTTTTCGTCAATGTCTCTTCATCCCCTTCTCACTCATGTGACACAGTCTTTTGTGCCACGGCTCACCGATAGTGTTGGATACTACGTTCACTTCTTCCCAGCATATCCGGGCATTCATCAAGTACAGTGTGTTGATCTTCCAAGCTCGAGCCACTATCATGCTTCCCTTGTTGAACTTCATAACTCCGTTCCGGATGCTACCCGTGTAGCCTTCATCATCTAGCCGACCGGCTGATATCAGGTTCAGTCGAACCTCCGGAACGTGTCAGTCATCCTTCAGCAGCAATTTGCATCCGGTTGATGTCGTCAACAACACATGTCCTATGCCGATAATTCGGCATGTCCCTTCATTCCCCATCCAGACACAACCATGATCACCGGTTGTGTAGGATGAGGAGCATTTCTGATCCGGTGTCAGGTGGAACGATGCTCCGGAATCGACAACCCACGTTGTCTCGTCACCGACAAGGTTTAACTCATTCTCTTCGGTAATGAGCATCAGTTCTTCTTCACTTGTCACGATCGCTGACATTCCCTTCCAATCCGGGCCTCTCCGGCTCGAACCATTTCAATCCGAAATCTTCTTCGAATCGGTGGTGCCGGTTTCTTTCACTTTCCGAAAATGCTATCAGTTCTTCTAGAAGTGTCCTGGCTTCCCATAATAGAAGCAAGCATTGCCTTGACTTTGACCTCGTCCCGGATTTGTCCTAGTTTTGGGGACTCTGATACCAGCCTCTTCCCCGGTTGTGGTCATCTTCCATGAGCAAGGCCTTCGGATCGGTTCTGGACTACTGGTCCTTCAAGCAAGCTTCTTCATCTAGCAGGCTTCATTTTACCCTTGCTAGGGACAACTGTTTTCCTTCCGGGCCAGCGTTGCCTAACGTGACAACTAACGTCTCCCAGCTATCCGGGAGGGAACCGAGCAGGAGCAATGCAAGTACCTCATCGATGAGAGGTACTTCCAACGAGGTTGCTTGATGTATCAGCCCTTGGAAAGCATTCATGTGCTCCGCCATACTGGAGTCGTCTTGGTACCGGAGCCTCACTAGCTTCCAGAATACCGAAAGCCGATTAACAACATTCTTGTTCGGAAACATGATGTTGATCTTCTCCCAGAGTTCATGAGCCTTGCTCTCTTCATTGAAGTTGTTGTACAGGCTCATGTCGATGAAGCACCGGATGTTGGCCGTCGTCTTCATGTGCATCACCTCCCACACTATGGCGTCGATCTTATCTGGTCTCTTGTCCCCGAACAGAACTGGCAACCAAAGATCTTTAACCACCAGCATATATCTCATCTTCGACTTCCACACTGAGTAGTTGGAACCAGTGACCTTGAACATGCCGTTGAACGATTCTTCCATTTCCTGTGTTGTTCGCTCTGATACCAGATTGAAGAGAATAATGTAGAATATTGCTCGGCCACAACCGAGTCTTGAACACTTCTCTGAGAATGAAACACAGTAATGGGAAGTGGAGAGTACACAATGGAAATACATAGGATGTTTACATGGAAAACCCTAAATGGGAAAAACCATGGGAGCCCACAAACTCCAACTATCACTATAGGAGAAAGGTACAATCAGAGCCTTGGAGGCAATGACCTGGAGCTCTGTATCTTCGCCAACCGGCGGTTACAACAGAGTATCACTCTGTATCTCACTCTCTCTCTCTCTCTATGTCGCTCTCTCTATACAACAATATGACAATAACAACAACCTTCACTCAAGTGATTGCCCTAAGTCTTATTTATACTGATATGAACTTGGGGCTATTCACAAATATAGCCTCAATAGGCTTACTCAAAACATATTTACAGATATGTCTTCTCTTCCACTTCACATCGGCTCCCTTCCGGTTCTCACCGGGTCTCCTTCGGTTTCCGGATCTCTTCCGGTTCTCACTGGGTCCTCTTTATTCATCACCGGATCCCATCCAGAGAGATCGATTTCCCAACACATTAAAGTCAAGGAATGGGTGGGGGGACAGTTGTTGCGTATTCAGGACTGTTTTGGGGGCTATTTCCCCGTCACGTTTAATTTAGGATGCCACATTAAATCCTTTTGGCGCTTCTCCCAGGTGTCTCCTCTGCCGCCTTCCAACTGAGACAACGCAGTTCTTCACAGCGCACTCTGTTCTTCCGCCTTCCAACTCAGGTCTTCACATCGCACTCGATATGTCGTTTTGTTGTTCTCTGCGTCAATCGTCTTCCCATCTTCTCCTTCCATCTTCTCTTTGACTCGGTATGTCTACACCTATTTCTATAAAGTGGTTATTTCTATACATTGTTGTTATTTGTATATGTGTGTATTCTCACTTCCTTCATATTGTTATTATTTAGTAAGTTGTGGCCTACAATCTCTAATCTAAAATTTAGGATTGGTTTATGTTGAACAAATTAGTGCGTCGTCATGATTATGATTGTCACTGTCATCTCTGTCATACTTTGATCATTACTCGTTATTATTTGCATTATTACTTTGATCATTCTGTTATTATTTAGTAAGTCATGTCAACTTACTAAAAAGACTTTTGAATAGCTCTCCTTCTCTTGTTCATTGTTTCTAGCTACAACACCTACAACCTAAGTTTTATATTAGCCTAATTTTATGGTCAAACAAGTAATTTAAAGGGGTCAAACAACAACTTAATTGATGCAATTATTTCTTAAAAGTTAATTGTTTTGGAAAAGGAATATATGATTGTGGCAAACTCTTCAAATGTTTATCCGATTTCTAGTTGATGTTTATGCTATGGGGTATTAACTATGTTTATTTTACAATGTATTAAGAACTTATTCTGATTAATTAGGTGCTGAAATATATGAGAGTGACAATGGTCGTCGATGAGGAGAGCGAGGTGTCCCTTAGCAAATCTATGTTTGAGAGGAGCAAGAGACGGGTGGTTCTTGACATAGTCCATTATTTTCTAGAAGTAATTGAGAGATTTAGCTTGAAGGATCGTAGGGATATTATCTCTAGAGTGTTGCACCATCAACTTTTGAATGAAGACATGGAGAATATTAAGTTTAGGGACCAATGTGTTTCAAAGGAAATTGTAGAGTGTATGAAGTCATCCCTACACTTAGTGAAAGGGGTAGTGAGCATAGATAAGCTTGGTGCAAAGAGAGCAATCCTTCACATGGTTGTAAATGGTACAACGAAAAAACAATATAGTGATACTAAAGTTGCCTTAGCACTTGATATCCAAAGAAGGAACTTGAGGAAGCATCGGACAAATATACAATCAAATCAATTTAAGTGGTTGGGGTTAGGCCTTAGACGACAATGTGATGCATTGTCTCATGAGATTATTGAGGAAGTGGGTTCTTTTTGGGCAAAAAACACACATGTCTCACTGAATAAAAAAGATGTATGTAGACAACGTATAAGTCGAGGTAGGTGCTAGATTCACCCAAGACACTTCTTGGAGATGACTGAGGTAAATCAATTTTTTATCTATTTGGTTTTAAATATTTTGTTGTTTACTAAATGCTTCTATTAATGTTACCTATTTATTGAGTGATGTAGGCTGAATTGTTCATGAACTTCAAAGACCAACATCCTAGCATCAATCTTGGATTTCGCAAATTCCAAGGTTTGAAACCATTTTTTGTTAGAAAGTTTAAGGAGAGGAACACATGTTGTTGTGTGTACCACATTAAAATGGATATGTTAAGGCTTGGTGTGAACAATATGCGTACTGATTCTAAGGGTATACACGGGGATGGGTGTGTTTGCACTTGTGATGTATGTAGACCAAATGGGAGTGGTAATAGATGTAATGCACGAAACATGACTTATGCAACAGTTTCTGAGTTATGGAGGTCTTTTGTTTGTGAAAAACAACCATCATCTGAGTGGCATAATCGTACATGTCTTGTCAGAACATGTAAGGTTTGCCCACAACCGTTATTTTGTAGACAGGAGGTTGACGTGGATAACTGTCATATTGTGAAATGGAAATATTTAGAGTATGTGACAGAAAATATAGGTAAGGGTCTCGTTAGTAAGCGTATCAAGGAAGTATATAAGGAGGCATGTGCTACTACCCTTGTCTCAGAGTTTAAGAAGCAACTCGGGGAGTTCATTCCACATAACTTTAGGAGTTATTGGCAAAATTCACAATTCAAGGAATGTATAAATAACTTACCACTGGATGTTATGGTATCTATTATTGACTTTGTAAAGAACTATACCTTTAAAGTTCAAAATGAAGTTCAATCAATGAATTGTTACAATGACCAATGTACAATACTTGTACATATTTGCTACTGGAGAAAAGACGGTGAGTTACATAAGAAATCAATATTCTATATTTTAGATGATAAAAAGCATGATACGCTATTTGTTCAACATTATTTTAAGCTTCACCACGTAGATTTATTGTCCTTGGGTGTTAACTTTTATCGCCATTAGGTTTGGTTTGATGGTGTTGCCTCACAATTTAAGGTGGCTCGGTCGTTCTACTTCATTGCAAGGTAAGGAAATAATCCATATGATTGGTACTTATAACTGGATGTCTATTTTGGTAATAATTCATAGTACTTCATCTATTGCTTGAGTTTCCTACCAATACAAATATTATATGAACAGTCATAAAAAATGTTCCTTGTTCGTAGCACTACCTTGTTCCTCTTCTTGGCTGGTAGCTACACTCTCTTTAATGTTACAGTCATGCTCCTCATGTTTGGTGAAATTCACATTCCCTATTGACTCCTCGTAAAACTCGTTTGTCACCTTGTTCTTTGGTCACTCCAGCTCCTCTTCTTGGGTGATTTCACATTCCTCATGTGTGATGCTATCTGAGTCTGAACAATCAAGATTGCTCCATAGACTGCCTGAATCATCTGATGCTATTTGGGAATGTCCAGGTTCTTCTATTCCTAATTAACAAGAACAATATCAATTCACATTCTTACAAAGTGAAGGAACCTAGCCATATCAATTAACATACTAGATTAAGGGACAATCATTTACCTATTGTTACATCTCCATCCTGGACTTTTGAAGATGAGCTTTTGCAGATGATTGTGTTTGTCATGTGCTGCAAGACCTGGTTTGCATTGGTATCACACTCGTCATTATTGCTTGGGACGATAAATTCTTCTTCATGTTGTGGCTCTGAATCGGTATCTCCATTTTCATTAATCATTTCTTCCTTGCCTAACAACAAAAGCCCGTGTTCTTAGTCTAACTCATTAACTTTACAGCTCTCAAAGTTTGTGAGAATTTGTATGACCCACCACTACAATGAACTCTGCATTTCTTCCCCTTTCCATACAATTTCCTTGCATCATTACGCTTCTTCGTAGGCTCTTTGATAGAAACATAAGAAATTAGAAGTATAGCAACAATGCATTATTAAAAGTTCACACACAATTAGCATTACCGTTCACATAGTGAAGGGGAGCCGAGCTAGGAGAATTTGTTTGAAGCAACACGTCTTCAACTGTTCCAATGGCCTTTCTCATACATTCATCTTCATCATAAATTTCCTCAGTTACCACTAAGGAATGACCATGGAATTTGGCATTTGCAGCAAACTCTGTACGTAGTAGCGCAGGGGCTGGTTGGTCAGTTACCTTCCTTGGTGTGGTGTTGCTTGATACTACAACATTCATATTATAATCGTACATTAGTTCTAACATGACTACAATGTTACAAATATTATCAGTACTGAATCAAGTGGACATTTAAGACCTTCAGTACTAAAAAATCAATCTTGTTCCAACTGATCACCAAGGAATACGCATGTAGCAGTAATATTAGTACTAAAACAACAAAGAGGAACTTGAGGACACAATACAGAAACATCTGGACATGATGTCGATATTTGTTCGGTACTAAACAAAAGACCTGCATGCCTATTTATTCGGTCATCTAGAGCCTATTTGTTCGGTTCTCCTATTTGTTAGTACACATACAAGTGATACAAGTAAACATTTAAGACGTTCAGTACTAAATCATCAGTACTGAATCAACTTAGCACCAAGGGATACAATGTAATCAGTAATGTTAGTACTAAAACATCAATCAAGGAACTTGCGAGAACAGTACTAAACCACCTGGACATGTTTATTAAAGCGTGGTATTGACCAATGTTAGTACTAAACAACCAAGACCTTCATGCGTATTTGTTCGGTCATCCTGAGCCTAACTTGAGTGGACACAAAACGTACAATGTAATGGACAATGTTAGTACTTATACAAGTTATACAACGAATCAATTAAGACATTCAGTACTAAATAATCAGTATTGAATCAACTGATCACCAAGGAATAGAATGTAATCAGTAATATTAGTACTAAATCCTCCAACAAGGAACTTGAGGGCACATTACACAACCACCTGGACATGCATATTTCATGTAATGAACAATGTTAGTACTAAAAAACCTAGACCTTCATGCCTATTTGTTCGGTCATCTAGAGCCTAAGCCAAGTGGACATAGAAAGTAAAATGTAATGAATAATGTTAGTGCACATGCAAGTTATACAACTAAACATTAAAGATCCTCAGTACTAAATAAGATTCACATTGTCAACTGATCACCAAGGAATACAATGTAATCAATAATTTTAGTACTGAATCATGTAAAATGATCTTGCGGGAACAATACTCATGGGTATAAGACCAAAACCAAATGTTAAAATTATAAAAGCATAGTATAAAAATTACATATGTTCTTAATCACATACCATATGAATGTACTTTCAAACCCCAAGTTACGTACCATTCAACTCCAATTGTACTTTTACAGTGTAAACATATATTTTCTTTCTCAAAATGGTACTTAGCGCATAAACAATGATATGTGTGCAAGCATGGTGTAATGATAGCATCCATGGCCTCAAACTTGAATCCAAGGCCATAGAATACACACCTTCAAAAACGAGACACAACATACACTATATTAGCAACGATGATATTTTATATAATAGAAGGTCAACTTGTAAAAATATAAACCATTACCTTGATACAATAATTCTTGTAATGGTACTTTCATTGCAAGTGGGATGCTCAACTACTTCTGGCCATAGAGGATCTAAACCTTTATCTTTTAGACCCTTCATCAAACATGTCAGGTTCTCAGAGTGACTTTTTAAGGCTAATAACTTATCATCAATTTCAGAACGAGATGACCTCCATGTCTCCAGATCTTTCTTCTGTTTTCTCAGTTGAGTACCCATATTTGTCAGCTCCTTCTTTAACTCCTCTTTCAACACATTGCTTTCAGAATGTTGGATTGTTGTTGTTATCCATACGTATGTATTCGATATAGATGTGAATTGTTTCTCTTTCGCCATCTCACTAGATGAAACTTCTTCCAAATCGGTGAGAAGCGCTTGCATTCTTGTTTGCATGGAAGTTATGCAACGCAACAATCGTTGTTCATGCTTTTCTGTTAGTGTAGCTCTTTCTTTTGCAATCTGTTTAGTCAACACAGATGTCCTAGTTGGGATTTCAATGTGAGAGGTACCCTCACACTTCATAGTAGTGTTGGTACTTGAGGACCCTCTATAATGTGATGATCGATGATGAGCAAAATCTTCCCAATGAACTTCAATGCCACCATGGAGTTCACATGCAAATGCACGTGCAAAAACAGTTCCTACCTCATTGTTTAGGATATATTTTGTATCATAAACTTGTTCATATCGTGACTTTAGTTCAGTGATATAATCCTTCTTCAATTGAGTGAGGTGAAAACCTCTCCTTGTCTCCGGTTGTGATGAGCCCCATGTTTTGATCATCCACATGTCTAGGTCTTCATAAGTGTCAAGTCGTGCACGAAGAAAATATCCCCATCCTAACATTCTACCTCGAAGGATGTTTGTGAACATCTTCTTGCCCTGAGATGTTGACAACTTAAACCTCCCTCTGGTGGGGGTCATCTTACTTTCTTTGATGGGGGTTCTTTTTCTTTCCTTACATGGTGTGTTGACATTTTCTTTGACCATTTTCGTCTTCGTGGGTGTCTTCCTTGTCATTTGAGTCCTATCTCTCTTCTTCACACACACAACAATAGTAAATAACAATAGATCAATCACAACTGTCTTTTTTCATCATCATATGATTAAATCACGCATAATAAGAACAAAAATGAGACATAACAACCCTAAACATACTTCAAGTTGGCTCAAAAACAAGATTCATGCATGTACAAGTCTCTCTTGAAAGTGCACATAGGAGGAAAGAGAAAAACATATACACAACATATACATGCTAAACCATGGAAAATCATTGCAGCGTACCATCATAGAACCATCTTCCATGTACAAGTGTCTCAAATGATCAAGGGAGAACAACAACAACAACAACAACAAAACCCTAACATGTAGCAGAACGTGAAGATAAGCCTAAAGCAGGATTACCTTTTCAGATGTTGTTAGGGTTGCAGATAGCAGGATTACCTTTCTAAAGTCCTTGCAGAGGGGACACATTTGAAACACGGGTTGCAAGCAAACGGACACGCCAGGTAGAGGGAACACAACGACTTGAGAACACCTGGAGGTAGAGCAAAGCAAAGGTCACAGCCAGCAGAGGGGACACGGCCAACACAGCAGAGGTCAATGTCGTTAGGACAAGGTGAGCACAAAACACCTAACAGTGAGGGAGAACAAGGTCATCAGTGGGAGAGAGAACGCGGCCAACCCTAGAGAGGTTGAAAGACCTGTGTAGAAGGTGGAAGAGAGACAGAGAGGGGGAGAGGAGGTACGAACGACGAGCAGTGACGCGCTTGGAGTCTGCAAAGACCTGTGCAGAAGGTGGAAGACAGACAGAGAGGGGGAGAGGAGGTATGAACGATGAGTAGTGACGCGCTTGGAGTCTACAGAGACTTGTACAAAAGGTGGAAGAGAGACAGAGAGGGGGGGAGGAGGTACAAACCTCGAGAATCAGTGAGTAGAAGGGGGGAGGAGAGACATAGAGAGAGGGGGGGGGGGGGGGGGGGGGGGGGGGGAGACTAACTGACTAACTAACAGTTCGAGATGAACATATGTGCCAAGAGAGAGAGCGAGAGAGGACATACTTACTATATTCATAATTGAGTGACTACTCGAGATCTTGTATAGTTAAGATCTCCGTACAACATTACCTAGGACTATGACCCAACAACCTCAAATGAAATGGACAGTTGGACACAGACATAAGTTATAATTGTGGAAGGATGTGCAATGTTTTTTTTCATATTTGAAATCCATTTTCATTGAATGTGACTTTTAATTTTAGCACAAAATATGGTCAACTTTTTTAACCCAAATATTGGATTATTTTTCTTTCCTCCTCATCGAGTTAGTACTAAAATTTTGGCCAAAAGTTGGTACATCGTAGCATGCTTTCACCTGTAGATCAATATACGCAGATGACCCATTTCCTGCCATGTACTAAGGAAATCTCCAGTGAGGAAACCGCCAAAAATGTCATGCGTGAAGTATGTCGGCATTATCACCTTCCCGATAGTATCATCAACGATCGTGGACCCTAGTTCATCTCGAAATTCTGGAAGCACCTTTTTAAATGCTCAAGGTCACTTGTAACCTCTCCTCCGGTTACCACCCGCAAACAGACAGCCAAGAAGAACGAACAAATCAAACGTTGGAGCAGTATCTTTGGTGCTTTCTAAGCTATCATCAAGATGATTGGGCAAATATTCTACACTTCGCCGAATTTGCGTATAATAACTCTGTCCACTCATCAATAAAAGTTACACCATTTTATGCTTATGCGGGTTGTCACCCCAGTGGTGTGTATTTGAAACCCCAGAGTTACCCACAAATCCAAGTGGATTTATCTACTCATCTACAGCAAGCTCAACAAACACACAAGGTTTACACGAATCGTCATCGGCTTCCATCCAGTTTTGATGAGAAGATCCCTCTAAAAAATGGCTCCATTGTGTAAAAGAGTCCACTATTGATAATAGCTCCTTGTCATGTATTTCGTAGTTGATTTTGGCGGTGTCAAACTTCCGTGAGTGGAAAGCCACAAGATGTAGTTTTTCATCATCGCCTTGTTGTGATAGAATGCTACCCAAGGCAAAATCCGATGCGTCTGCCTCAATGATGAACGGTTTTTTCGAATCAACATGAGCTAGGATAGGAGCTGATGTAAATGCTTTCTTAAGACTCACAAAATCCGTGTCTGCTTCTTTCGACCAAATAAACGATCGACCCTTCTTGGTAAGTTGTGTGAGAGGCAGAATAAGCTTTGAGTAATCCTATATAAACTTGTGGTAGAAATTGGTGAAGCCTTTAAAAAGCATTGCACATCTCGTAACCAATGTGGAGTCTGCCATTCTACCACCATTTTGACCTTAGTTGGATTCATAGAGATGCCTTCCGAGGAAATGACATAGCCTAGAAATTCCACCTGGTTGCACTCGAAACTACATTTTTCTAGTTTTGCATAAAGACCATGTTCTCGAAGTCGTTTTAGTACTAATAGTACATGAGAATCATGTTCTTCTTGAGTCTTCGAATAGACCAGTAGATGATCAAACAAATATCCAAGAGATCTCGGAATATATCATTTGCCATGTGTTGGAAGACTGATGACGCATTAGTGAGACCGAATGGCATAACTGTATACTCAAAGTGCCCATATCTGGTGCAAAACGCGGTCTTCCATTCATCTCCTGGTCGGATTCGTACGAGGATATATGCTCCTCATAAGTCAATCTTTGTGAAGAACTTTGCACCATTGATCTGTTCTTTGGGAAGACTCGAGAATATAACGCAACTAGAAGAAAACAATACAGCGATTCAGAGGACAAAAAACTATATTTTAGAGATTACCGAAAATTACGCTCGTTCTTACAAGTTTCCCATGCCCTTTATATACAAGGTCATGGTCGGTTACGCTTGGAGCATGAACTATTACAAGCATTCATAACGCTTCATTCTATACCTATGGCCTCATAATTACGCTACGGTTGTTTTGTCTCTACGCCTTCCTTTTCTTCCACCTTTTCCCACTAGGCCAACTTAGGTGGACAACACTTCGTCCTGGAATGATAGGTCGTGTTCTTCGCACTCTGGTTGCTGCAATAGAGCCGGAATTCCTCCTTCTGGATCCCTAACTCTTCGATGAAGTCCTTCGTCCAGATTATCTCTTTGCCAGCTTCCACGACTGTCGTGTACTCCACTTTCGTTGTCAACAGTGCAACGAACTTCTATAGCCACGACTGCCATGATACAACTCCCCCTACATAAGTCATGACATATCTAGATGTAGATTGGTTGGTATCCGCATCAGCCGACATATCCGAACACCATCGCGTACATCAAGCTTCGGACAGTAGAGGCATATGGTATCTTCATCATATCTAACTTCTCAGCCTTTGTCTTCGGGCTCTGCTTTCCGGACAACTTGCAGTTCGCCGGAAGTGTCGACCCTACCGACTCTGCATCCGACATGTTGAACCTTTGAAGCACCTTTGTCACATACTTCTCTTGTGACAGCCACAACTACTTCTTCGTCCAGTCCCATATCTTAACTCCAGTAACCGTGTCCGAGAAGAAGGCCAAGACCAAGACATGGGCAGATGTGGTCAAAGACAGAAGGCAAATCGGAGATAGCCGATTCAGTCGAGGAGTTTGATTAAGGAGAGCCGAATCATATGTCGTTAGAAACTCGCAACACTTTGCAATAATTGGCATCGGCACAATAGAGCTTAACCTTCCGAGCGGCTCTACTCTTGTATTGCACAACGTCTGACACGTACCTAAGCTGTCAAGGCCATTGATCTTAGTCAAACAATTAGAAGAAGATGGTATACATGTTGGCTTCTCGACGAGAGGGTGGACACTTTAGAGAGGCAACCTCCTACTTGCTCGAGGATCGAAGGTACATTCACTATACCCGCTATATGTCACTTTCAGAGAAGGTGACCTAGTTTTGGTAGACATGCTCCCTATCTTCAACTGTCAACTCTCTTCGAGTAGTCAGCTCCTCCCACTAGAGGGACATATTCCTAACAAACTCCACCTTCACTCCTATGGGGAGGAGTCTGTTATTCCTATCCTCTATTGACTGACTATGAGTTTATCCATTGGTATGTTTTTGTGAGCATGTCGGATTACTGGATTACACATATATTGGCTTATTGTTCCCACAACAAATGCTATGTCTGGTCTCGTGCGACCATAGCATACATTAAATTGTCGAGGTCTAGAAAATCTCTACGATGGACAATGTAGCAAACGGGATTTTGATCACTGAGGCACTAGGTGAGCTTAAAGATAAATTGGTCCAATTGAGTCGGACAATAGAGATCACTTCGAACAATCGGCCTCAACGGCCGATTCGGCGTTTGTTCTCGAACCAGTCGATTTAGCCACTGTTTCTTTCGGCCATTACCGATTGCCTATAAGCCGATCTGTCCTAGCATCTCTTTGTATATATTTGCTTCATATTACAGGTTTCTACTTGATGTATACGCCCATTACAAGTCTATGTCGAATACGGGTATATAATGGTCGTATTCAGATTGTCCAATCCAGACAAACTAGGATAGGTTATTTATGTTGTAAAAAATAGCGTATGCAAAAACTTTTCCACAAGACACAACCGATTCAACCGGACACCAAAAAACAGTTAGGTAAACACAGAGATGGAGATACACAATGTGAGAGAGAGAGACAGAGTTAGCAAACAACAACTTGATTCAAAATATAATAATGTTTTGTACATATGATTGTGCTCAGTTAGCACTCTTATAGAAGCCCTGACAATGGGCTGACAGAGGTACTGATAAGTACTTGTATGCTCACAAATGAGCATCTGTCACTAACTCCCTAAAATATTCCTATTACTATGAATATGAATATAGGCCTTAACGACTTGTCGGCTTCTTCAGCCGCTTTGTCTCTCATCTTCTTCAACCGACTCTCCTCAGCCCACTCGACTATCGGCTTCTTCAATCGATCTGGCCCTTCCGCCTTTAGCCAATTCGGCTCATGTTGAGCTTGTCTCTGAACACTCCCCCTCAAGCTCAACTTGAGGTCCCTTGTCAGTTCTAGATGGTCCACCGCTCCAGCTTGTCCTGGCTTCACGCCTCCTTGCTTGTGCTCCACGACCCATCCAGGCCCACAGTCCTTGACCCATCCGATCGGCTTAACTGCTCCTTAGGCCCTTATTGGCCTTCTTCACACTGTCGTGAAGGATTCCGGCCACTAGGAGGAAAGTCTATAGGATGCGTGTGAACAAGGGTGTGCATGCATGCACACGAACTAGGTCTTATGTACAAACAATTGTAAATAACATAGTATTAATAAGTACATGACAATATAGCTTTATTAGTACTTATGGGCCCTCAAAAGAGGGGAGGAATAATAGGACGTGATGGGACAAAATCATTTGAAATCTCTAACGAAAACGGTTACCATTACAACCAATATAACAAACCTTCCTTGGGCTATAAAAGGAAGGGATGGAGATTGTTTTGGGAGGGTCGTAAAAGGGGGGGGAGGTGTTGTCGGATTGTGGCACCGAGTGCCTAGTAGATAACCCCCACGAATGTGAATATGTCAATCTATGTCTATAACAAAACAATTGACTTTAAAGCCTATATTCGAGGGTGTTTGATTGCTCTTTAGTTTTTTGCATCAAAGATAGACAAATATTTGTAGTGTCGATAGAGAGGCCATGGAACCTACATTCAAAAGTTTTCTTCATGTGTATCTCCTTCATAAGTAACAATTGGCAACGGTTTGGTTTGGTTTTGTTTGGTTCAAAGTGGCCAAACCGAAACCGTTTAAACCAAACCATTAAACCACTAAAATCACGGTTTCGTGGTTTGGTTTCGGTTTTCAATTTACATTAAAATTCAAATTTTAAATTTTAAAATTCACATTATTTCCAATTTTAAAGATTTTTCCTAAAATGCAAGCTACATGTCCTCTCATGATTCAACAGCAAGAGTTTTTAGTACAAAGTAGTAACCGCCCCTTCGAGGAAGGAGTCACATATAAGATGACATGTTGATTTGGTCTCAACGGTCAAATTTGGCCTCATCATGGACGATAAAATTTCTATTCTATTTTATTCTATGTATACATGATATAGCTCATAATTAAAATAATATTTTATACTATCATAAGATGATTATCTTAATGGTTTGGGCTTAGCCTATGTTCCCCAATGGCATGAATTTGAATCTTGACATTGTAATCACAACAATATCCTTGAGTTTTGACATGAGGAGTCTAAGATCGACAACACACCACGGTGGTTGTCATAGGCCTCCCGTGCACACTCGTGACTATTTGTTCATAAAGCTTGGGCGATCAACTCCCGACATTTGTGAACCCGACTCATTCTATGGCATTCTAAAGCTCTCTTGTCAAATAAAAATAGTAATGCTTCTTTTAATGAGCACCATTGCCCTCTCTTTTAGCCTGCACTCAATATTATCTTGGCATGAGCACCTAGTTTACAAAAACTTTTGTTGACATGTTTGTATTTATTGTTCATTTCATTGTTGTCACTTAGTATTGTAGTTTATCGTTTCCTTTCATCACCCTTAACAAGGTTTATGGTTCAACTATAACAATTATTCTGATATTTTCTGTTGCCCTCTACAATAGTGATATCATTTGCAATTTTTCTTCTCCTCAACTTGGTGCACTAGTTGGATTATCCAAACATGTTCATGGAAAAAGTATTTTACAAGATCTCCTTCTACTTCTTCCATGGTTGCATGGCTAACCAGGTGATATTGACTTTTAGGGTGCTCCAAACAACTTATCTCAATGAAGTCACTCTCTCTCAATCTCTTGATTACTGTGATGAAGCATGCTCGATAGTATGTGGACAAGAGAAAGCGTAGAAATATAAAACTTTGTGCAAATGTTGCAAGTGAGGAACCATGAAAATGTTACTTAATGCCATGGCTTCTCATGGTACTCCATCCCTTGCATGTACAACATATACTCCCATTTGATGCAGTCATGTAGAACAAGACGATTTGGAGGCATATACATGTGCACCTAGGAGTGTGCACTCTACATTCATTAAACCAAGGTCATGGTTTAACTATTTCCATAGACCAAGATGTTGGTCATTGTTTAAGGAACAAGCATAGCACTAGAAAACGTACAAAGGAAGAACAAGACTTACAACACAATGTGAAAAGTTACCAATACATGGTAAAAGCCATAGAAGGCACTTATATGACTATTAAGATTCTTCTTTTAACATTTAGTAAACTTGATCTACAATTAAGGTCTTTGTTAACATATTTTTGCTCATTAATTATAGACCTATCTATTTAACGTATTCTCATTGTATAATTCAGAACTTAAGTCTGTTTGGGCTGATTGTACTTGCTTTCTTTCCTTGTTTTACTTGTTTACCTTGCTAAGTTGTTTAAAATTAATATTTAAGTGATTAAGCATGTTTAAGTAAGCTTAGGCCTCTTGGATGTGTATTTAGGCGCTATGTTTAGAGTTTGATTGCTTGTTTTCCAGCATTTGCAAGTAGAATTATGTGTAACTAATTGAGAAATCTTGACTTTATTGACAACTATTGTGAGATTGGGTCAATCCAACTATTGAGAAATTTGATTCAAACCAAATTCTACTAGCTAATCAATCTACCATTCTTATCAACTTGGGATGTCTATTAAAATGTATAAACCAAGCGTCAAGGCCTAGAAAGCCTATAGTTGTGTGGGTACTCTAATCTCGCATTTGTATTGACTCCACTCATGTGGAATAATAAAACAAACAACATCCTAATGATGAATTGAGGGTTAGAGGTCAGTTTGAAAGGAAAACCACATTGGCATACTTAACCTACTGCTAATAATGCATCATAGTCCTTCTCCATATATATGGAAGTTGATCCATTAATATGCAAAAGACTGTCAATTGATCTACAACAATAATACTCAAAGAAAAAGTTGTGAGAAATACCTCAGTTATTTCAATTTCTTTGAAATCTTGTTTTAGTACATTTTTCTTTCCATTATGAACACAACCAATGTCAGCCCATACTATTGTTTAATGCTTTGTCGAACTCCACGAACCTGGATTATGCCCATGGGCACAAGCTTTGGACTGTCATTAGTTCGATACACCAATGTGATATAGCTGTAATAAAAGGAAATGGCTTGGTGGAAGAAAACAAACAATGTGTAAAAAATGTTCTATGTTTACATACCTTTCTCAGGATTGAATGCATGCTTGATGGTTTTCCGGCTCCTTTGATGCGAGGCTTCCTCTTGATAGTTTCCATTGCTGCTAACATTTTCTGCTTCCTCTTGCATTCCTGCAGCCATGTCAATGCTCTTTCACGAAGTGACCCATGTTGCTCTCAAGAACAATTAAGATCAAGCTGAGGTAAATGGTCAGATTATAAGCTTGAGCCTTTCTTCACAATCTGAGAATGAATCATCATTTTTTTCTGAGAAAGAATCAGCTCTATGTTTTTCTGTCCATTAGCAACCATGGTGTGAATCACCGATTTGTCAGGCTCGTTTTTATCCTTGTGGATCAGGATGAGGTGCTGGCCAAAAAACAACAGCATCGCTTCCTGAAGCGATCACCTCTACAACCGAAATTCTTTTCGTGTTAATGTTTCCTAGACTTCTGTTAAAGATCACCACAACATAGTGGCCAAATCAACGGCTCCTCCAGAATGACTGATTTGACATAAGAATAGAAACTTCAATTAGGTGATCTTTCTAAAAGTGCTATCTTATCAAATGCCAATCTTCCCAGCTTCACATTTCCCCATATTTTACAAGCATTGGCTAAGGCAAGCCAAACAACAGGATCATCAGATGTTGGCATCATTTTGATCATCGAAATTACCTTATCAAAGTGTCCGGCATTTCCAAACACCACAATCATGCACGTATAGTGCTCCGAGCTTGGTGAAATGCCATATGATCCGGTCATGCTACTAAAATACATTTGGGCTTCATTCAACCTCCCCAAGTAGCTGCATGCATTCAACAAACATAAGAAGGTTATTGCATCCGGAAAGAGATGCTCAGTCTGCATCCGTTCGAAACATTTCACCACTTCATGATTATACCCACATTGGGCATATCCCCCAATTAAGGTATTCCAAGCGACGATATCTCTCATTTGTATCTCATCATGCACTTCCTGTGCTTTTGCAAGCAAACCACACTTGACATACATATCAACCAAGGCAGTGCCAAGAATGTCATCTTTCTTCAACAAACCCTTCTCAACAATCTCATCATGAACTTGCTTGGCCTTATCAATGGCTCCTATTCTACCACAAGCTTTGAGGACGCAAGTGAAGATGACCTCATTTGGAGATACCCCCTCACTTCTCATCTGTTCAAAACAATGCAGTACTTCATGGTCTCGCTCATGTTGAGCATACGCAGATATTAGTGTGGACCAAGAGATAACATCACGACAAAGAATCCCATGATGCACTTCTTGTGCTTTTGCCAGCATACCACATTTAGCATACATACCCATCAATGCAGTGCCAAGCACAACATTCTTTTCTACCACGCAAAGCCCATTATTGACAATGTCATCATGAATTTTCTTGCCCTTGTCAATAACCCCGATTTTGCTGCATGCCTTCAATGCGAGGCTGTAGGTGATCGCATTTGGGCAAATGCCTTCTGTTTGCATTCGTTCAAAACAGTTCAAAGCTTTATGATTGCTTCCCTCTTCTACATATCCTGCAATTAGGGCAGTCCAAGAAGCTACATCTTGAATGGAAAATTCATCGAGTGCCTCATGTGCTTTTCGAAGTGCACCACATTTGGCATACATGTCAACCAAAGCATTACTAAGCATGTTATTTTCTTTCACCAAAAAGCCCATACTGAAAACTTCATCGAGAATTCGTTCACCCTTGTCAATAGCTCCAGTGATGCCACATGCCTTGAAGATGCTGATGAAGGTGACTTCATTAGGTAAAACACCCTCGATTTGCATATTCTCTAAACAATTCAACGCAGCATGGCCTTGCCCATGTTCGACATACCCTGCAATTAGTGCAGTCCAAGACATTACATCTCTTAGAGGAAGTTCATCATGCACTTGTTGTGCTTTTTCAAGTACACCACATTGAGCATACATATCAATCAAAGCACTACCCAACATGATATCTTTCTCCAACAATCCCTTACTCAGCATCTCGTCATGGATTTGTCTTCCCAGTCCAATACATCGTATGTTGCTACAAGCCTTCAGAATAGAAGTAAATGTGATTGAATCCGGAGAACAACCCTCTCTTTTCATCCATTCAAAGCACACCAATGCTTTTTCACATTGTCCATGCTCAGAATACCCTGCAATGAGTGCATTCCAAGAACTAACTTCCCGAATAGGAAGTTCATCAAGCACTTGGTGTGCTGTCATGAGGGCACCACAAGCAGCATACATGTCTACTAGTGCAGTACCAATCACAGCATCATTCTCCAATAAACCCCTTCGAATAATCTCTTTATGGATTTCCTCACCCTTTCCAAGATATTTTGTGCTCCCACATGCCTTTAAGATGCAACTCAAAGTACTTGCATCTGGATTAATACCCTCCATCTGCATCAGCTCAAAACAGTTCATTGCTTCATGACCTTTCCCTACTTCGGTATACCCCGTAATAAGCGCATTCCAGGTGACTACGTCTCGGATAGGAATCTCTTCGAGCACTTTACGTGCTTTTGAGAACAAGCCATAATGGGCATACATAGCCACTAAAGCATTCGAAAGTGCAATACTCTTCTTCAACAAGCCCCTCCTCAAAATGTCAACATGGATTTTCTTGCCAATGTGAATAGTCTCTGTGCTACCACAAATCTTCAAGATGTAAAGGTAAGTAACCTCATTTGGAGAGATGCCATCTTTCTGCATTTGTTGAAGACAACTCAATGCTTCATGCACTCGGCCATGTATGGCATACCCGGAGATAAGAGTGGTCCAAGAAATTACATCACGGTGAGGAAGCTTGTTAAGCACATCTCTTGCTTTTCCAAGATAACCACATCTAACATACATATCAACCATACCATTGCCCAGTACGATATTTTTTTCGTGTAATCGCCTAGTGAGAATTTCATTGTGAATCTGATTGGCCTTATCTATGGCTCCTATATTGCCACATGCTGTTAAGATACAACTGAAAGTGATCGCATCTGGTGAGAGCCCCTCTGTTTGCATCTTCTCAAAACAATCAAATGCTTTATGACTTTGTCCATTTTGGGCATAGCCGGCAATTAATGCATTCCAAGAGATCACATCTCGAACCGGAAGGTCATCAAACACATGTTGTGCTTTTGCAAGAACGCCACATTTGACATACATATCGACAAGAGCATTGCCAAGAACAATGTTTTCATTCAACAATCCTCTATGAACAATCTCATCGTGGATTGATTTGCCTTTGTGTATGGACCGTATAGTTCCACATGCCCTCAATGTAGAAGAAAACGTAACTGCATCAGGAGAGATGCCCTCACTTCTCATCCTGTCCAAAGAGTCTAGCGCTTCACTACCCCGTCCAAGCCTCGTGTACCCTGCTATTAGCGAGTTCCAAGAGACTACATCCCGGATAGGAAGATGTTCCAGGACTTCTCGTGCTTTCCAGAGCATACCACATCTAGCATACATGTCGACCAGCGCATTGCCCAACAAGAGGTTTTTCTCAAACAAGCCCCTAGTAACAATCTCATCGTGGATTTGTTCGCCTGTATCGATAGCTCCTACATTCCCACATGCTTTCAACACGCAAAGGAAGGTAACCTCAGTCGGCCGAAACCCCTCCTTCCGCATCAATCCAAAGCATTTCAATGCTTCATGACCTTGTCCTCGTCGGGTATAACATGAAATGAGCGAATTCCATGTGACAACATCCCGAATGGGAAGCTCCTCGAACACTCCTCTTGACTTAGAAATCATTCCGCATTCAGCATAAATGCAGATCAAAGCGCTACCTATACGAGGGTTCTTTTCAAGCAAACCCCTCTTCATAATCTCATCATGTAGTCTTGTGGCTTCACATAAATCCTTCTTTCTTCCACAAGCCTTGAGTAGCACGACAAAAGAGCCCAATTCCTTTTCTTGATTCGTCATGACGAGGGACTCAGGGTCTGCATTGCAATCCTTCATCATGATCACAGAAGGAGTCCATGAATCCACACAGACAGACAGACAGACAGACAGACAGGAGATCTGAAATTCAAATGATATAACAATTGCTTACTAATCGCCCATTAAAACTTCTAATTAGAATCCATTTAATTTGTTAAATGATATGCTTTTTTATTAGAAAGCAGAAGTAATAATATGTCATAAAAGCACGAGAGCCCGGCGAGTCCAAACACTGTTTGCCAGAGATAATTCCTTGCAACAAGTGTGGGTACCCGAGTGCTGTCCGATTGATGTACATATATGCATATACATAGTGACAAGTACAGTAACCATTCGGTTAAATGTGTGTACAACTAAGTGTGTCATTCTATTAAGTGCGTTTTTTATAGATGTCAAATCCTGTTCAAAATATTTACATTGTTTCATGATGAAATACATCAAATCAAATTGAAACTATGTTCCAAAAATTCAAAAAACAACAAAATCATCAATAAAAATAAGATTTCTAAGTTCTTTTGCAATTTTATACCAAAATCATGTAAGGTTATTTGTCTACTTTTAGTGACCACTTAGAAATAATGGCAAAAAATCAACAAAAATAAGATTTCTAAGTCTTTCGCTATTTCATACCAAAATCATGTAAGGTCATTTGCCTACTTTTAGCGATACGCTTAGAAACAATGGCAAGATTTGCTTCTTGAATAATTCTACGAGCACTCGATAAAGCTGATTTTACTTGCTTTGCTTTCTTGGAACTCAAATAAGTTGTTGTCATTATCGAGTTGAGCATGAGTTTGGTATCAACAATATTTTGCAATACTTCAGGGAAAAGAATCAATGGTGATTCTGTGCATCCCGCCACGATCGTCGTAGTTAGAATTCGAAGCGTAGTTTGTGAGTTGTCGGTTGGTCGAGGCCTACTCTCACTTCTTCTTTCGACACTCCACAGTACTCGCATTCAATCGAGATGTTACGATTGCTCGGTTCGGCGGGATGGCTCCCCCTTCTACCGAACTCCTTGGGACTATTCATGTCCTCTTGCCATTGGTGGGAGTTACGCTCTTTGGTTAACCGACCAAGTCGGCCTCGTCCAAACCGACCTCTATTTCCACGGTTGAATCCTCTTCCCTCATCCAATTGGGAGAAGAGCATTTGACCATCAAGAACATTGTTCCTTTGTCGAACGTGATTTTCTTCGACCAAAAGAATCGATTGAAGGTCGAAAAAGGAGGGAGGGTTTTCCCTGGCAAGAATGGTCGATCTGATCATGCTGAATCGAGGTGCCAAGCCGTCGAGGCATATTTGCACCATTTTTCATCGTCGATGACGACATTAATCGAACCAAGGGCATCGTATATCTCCTTGATCTGCAAGGTATAGTCGGTGATCGACATGTCCCTTTGTTGCATGTTGTTTAGCTCCTGTCGAAGTTGGAGGTTTTGTGCAGCCGTATTTGCCGCGAAAATCTTCTTGAGATTTCCCCAAGCTTCTTTTGGCGTTTTCGAATCTCGAATATAGTCGAGCATGTGGTCATGAATGCATGATGCAAGGTAGTAAAACACACAGCTCACAGCCTGCTCCCACGCTAGGTAGTCGGCGTGTGTCGGGTTGGGTTGCGTTTCGTGAGCTCCCTTGATGTAGCTCCAATAACCTTGTCCAACAAGGTATTGATGCATCTTGTACTCCCAAGATGTGAAGTTTGTTCCATCGAGCTTCTCGGTGAGAAGAGCGCTTCCCATCCGAGTGTTCATTATCGAACTTCTTCTACTCTTGATGCGAATTGTGCAGATCGTTGCTACAGTGGTCAATCGGTTCTCTCTAAATATGAGCCTGAGCACAACACACGTAAAGGCGATGGGCTTGGATCAAGCTACAACCTTGCTCTGATACCATGTAAAGAATAAGAGTCATGGGTGGTGCAACGGAAGCAACTGTGTATGTGTGAGTGCAGTAAGATGAGAGAGAGTGTGTGTGTGTGATAGAGCTCTAAACAAGAAAAGTGTATATTACATCCTATAGTTACTCAGTTACAAAAGGTTGGCTTAAATACCAAATAATCTACATCAAATACCCTTTCTACTAATTACAAATCTATCCTAGTAAGTTGTCCACTGACTAGTGTGAACATTGTTGCTATGGGAAGTTGAGTTCGATTCTCAACAAGAAAACAAGGTTAGAAGGGACAAAGGAATGGCTAGCTCTCTCCCGACGGAGAAGCTCGATAGATCCAACTATGCATCTTGGTCGTACAAGATGCACCAATACCTGCTCGAGCACGGTTACTAGAGTTATGTTGACGAAGCTAACGATATGGCGCTTGATGCGGCACACAGGGACTTCCTGACTTGGGAACAAGCAGCAAGCAGAGTTATGTACTGCTTTGCATCTAGTGTCACCAATCAATTGTTTGTTGGCCGGTCAGAAGAGCAAGGACAAGTGGGAAGGCGGAGTCGGATCGGATAATAGGAAGTAGATAATAGTAGAATTATTATTCGGAGGGACGGATCCGGTACAGTTGTACCGATCCGGATCCGGACCGATTCGGATGTCGGTTGCCTAAGCGCACCGATTGTAACCTTGCCGGATGCCTATAAAAGGATCCGATGAATTGTAAAGGGTTGGACGGAAGTAATACAATAGTAATTATTGCGTGTTTATCTGTATCTTCGTATTGTTTACCGTCTGTGCTTAATTGTAATCATCTTACGCGTGTAACCTAGCATCCAATCCTTACCACTCCTTTGGAGAAATTTCGGATAGACACCTGTGTTGAGGCTAGTCTGGCCAGGTAGACAACACTATTTTGGCGACCACAATTCCTGCAAAGTGCAGAGGAAAACCGGGGGATGGATGTCTAGACCAAACGACAACCACATCACCGAACGAGGGAGACGATACACCGAACGCGAGCAACGACGGGAAGCCCTGCAGCAAGCCGTCGACGAGATCCGGCGGGATCGGTCATTCTCCAAAACTCTTCGGAGAGTCGCAGAAGAAGCACTGCAGTTCCGGGTTCTGCAAATCCCCGACGAAGGCAGTAGCATAACAAGCCTGCAAGAGGCGGAAACGATACTACAGACGCTCGTCGGGGGCGACGGGAACTCGGAAGCATTCGCAACACTTGAGGCGGAGTCGGAAAGCGACAGAAGCGTTGCGTCCCGGTATAAAAGCAGCCATGACACACCAAACGACCGGGAGGAAGAGGGGTCGGAAGACTCAGTAACACCGGAGCCAGAGGAAGAAATAACCCTGGAATTCGGTGACCGGCAATCGCCGAGGGAGGCTAACCGGATACCGACAACAACCGCGAAGGAACCGAAGGAGCGGATACTGACAACACCCGTGAAGGAACCGAAGGAGTGGATACCAACAACACCCGCGGAGGAACCAAAGGACCGGACACCGGCAACACCCGCAGAGGAACCAAAGGTTCTCACACCAACGCCAACAGCGGACAAAGAGCGGAGGAAGCACTTCTATCAAACCACTTCTATTCACTCTAGATTGTTCTTCTTGCAAAAGAAGAGACACAACCTCATCAAATGCGTACATATCCGTATTCCCTTTTGCAACCAAACGAATAGTAGTAGCAAAGCTTTGAAAAGATTCGGGTAATCCTTTCAACAACGTAGAGACAAGTGATGTATTCGAAATGATCTCATCAATGTTTGCCAATTGCTCTTTCAAATCTTTAATGCGTGTCACATACACATCTACCGACTCATTTTCAGCCATATATACATCCTCAAGTTGCTTTCTCAAATATGCAACACGTGCTTCGTTACGCACGGCATACAACGAAGCAAGAGTGTCCCATGCTTGTTTGGACGTAGAGCATGACCGAATATGTGGAACTATATGACGCTTCACAGAAAGTGCAATCAATGCATGAGCTTGAGCATCTTTTCCATCCCATCTAAGTTGCTCTTGTGTTGGTGGAGTAGATGAAGTCACTGTGCTCGAAGATGAACCTGTATCTGTGATAGTAGACTGTGAAGTAGTAGGACCGGCGGGGCGTCGATCTACATCTACCACTATGTTCCATAGTTGTTTGGCAACAAGAACGTGTTTCATCATGTAGGACCACATTGGATAGTTTGTCCCATCAAGCTTATCTTCAGCTTGAAGCATGCCAAACAAATCACCATTGTTTGCCATTTTACCAAAGAACAAGAAAGTGGTAAAATATTACCTCAACAAATCGGAAATGAGTGCTGAAAATGCAGCTCACAGACTATCACTCGGATGACGATTTCGACTACACGAACGGCTTCGAAATGGGGGTAAAATAGCAGGGTACCTGCTGAAAATGCGCTCCAAGTGCTGAAATACACTTCTCTATATTCGGAAGTTGATTTGCACAATGAAAAGTGCGCGCGCGCCGCGACACCGCGATGCGGACAACCGAAGATGGAGAGGATGAAGAACTTGGCTCTGATACCACTGTTGGGTATGTGAGGAAGAGTGGGAAACACACAAGAAGCTCAAAGAAAGAAGCACTCACACAAGGAAGGCAATGGCTGGAATAGCTCTCTATTGATGAATGTTCCTAAAAAAATAGAAGCTGAAATATATATCCCTAAGTACTAAGTACCACCACTTATGAGTGACTCATGTATGTGGTAACATGGGAAAAAAACCTCTAGCCAGCACTAGAGTAAAAAGTGCCCATGTATAGGGAAAATGGTTCACATCAAAGCTACTAGAGGAACACGCAAGTGTAACAAACCCCCCTGGAGCGAATGATGTGAACATGTACAAGGAGTGACAGATCAGCCCCCACAAGGCAATAAGCCTAAAGCTTTGCGAAAAGCTTCAAACTTTTCTCGTGGAAGAGCTTTGGTGAATATGTCTGCCACGTTATCTTGTGTAGGCACATATACCAAATCAATATCTCCTGCATGAAAGCGCTCTCTCACATAGTGATAATGCACCTCAATGTGTTTGGTCCGTGCATGAAATACAGGATTTCGTGCAACAGCCAATGCACTCTGACTATCTGTGAGAATACGTGTAGCAACTTCAATCTCCATGCAAAGATCCATCAAAAGGCGTCTTAGCCATATACACTCCACTGTAGCTGTGAAAACTGCCCTGTACTCAGCTTCACAACTTGATGTCGCCACTGTAGGTTGCTTTTTACTCAACCAAGATATACATGAGTTTCCAAAGAAAAAGCAATTACCACTAGTGGACACGCGAGTATCATAACAACCAGCCCAATCACTATCTGTAAAGGCATGCAAGCATGACTGAGTATCTCTGCCATAAAAGAGACCCAAGCTCAAAGTGCCTCTAAGATATCTGAACACACGTTTCACTGCTTGCCAATGCTTAGTGCCAGGGCTATGCATGAATTGACTCAATTGGGAGACTGCATACTGTATATCCGGCCTTGTATTGCATGCATATATAAGACATCCCACAGCTTGTTGATAAAGAGAAGTATCAAACGCATCACTAGAATCCTCAACAGAGAACCTAAATCCTGTCTCCACATGTGTATAAACCGGCTTGCAATCCTCAAAGTCAAAACGCTGAAGTAGTTTTTCAACATACTTTCCTTGATGCATAAACATTCCCCCCTCAACGGATACAAACTGGATGCCAAGATAGTAGCTCAAAAGACCAAGATAAGTGACTTCAAAAGTATGCTGCAAATCAGCCATAAGAAAATCGAGTTTTGCATCACATGACCCAGTCAAGAGTATGTCATCAACATAAAGAACGAGCACTAGAAGATCAGCCCCATCTTTGCGTACATAAAGTGTGCTTTCAATCGGACTACATGTGAAGCCAAGAGAAATCAAGTGCTTATGGATTTTTTCATACCATGCACGCGGAGCTTGCTTGAGACCATACAAGGCCTTATGCAAGCGACAAACCATATGCTCTTTCTCTTTCGTAGCAAATCCAGGAGGTTGCTTCACATAAACCTCTTCTTGCAAATCACCATTTAAAAAGGCTGTTTTTATGTCCAATTGATGCATTTTCCAACCTCTTTGGGCAGCCAATGCAACCACGGTACGAATGGTAGTCATGCGTGAAGTAGGTGCAAAAGTTTCCTCATAATCAATGCCATATTGTTGGGCATATCCTTTGGCAACCAATCTAGCTTTGTAGCGATCAATACTACCATCGGGCTTTCGTTTAATCTTGTAAACCTACCTAGTACCAATCACATTCTTTCCTTTTGGCAATTCACATAACTCCCAAGTACCATTTTTATGAATGGAATCCATTTCTGATTGCATAGCACTCATCCAATGTGGATCATCACATGCATCTTCAAAAGTAAGTGGCTCCTCATTACATGCTATTGCAACAATAGAATAATCCACAAAATTACCTGATGCATGGCGAGAGCTTGATCTTGTTTTACCAAGTAAAGGTGCACTCAATTTGCTATCTTGCAAAGTTTGTTTCAGCCACCTCGGCATAGTTTGTGACCTCTCGATAGCCATACGTTCATTATGTAATACATCTTCAATATGTACATCATGCGTGGGCTGAATTTCATGCTCATTTTCAGCCACATTTGGTTGGACATTTCGTGCATTTTCAACACTTATTTGCTGGAAATTTTTATCCCTTTGAGACTCACTTGGCTGGTCTACATGTCCATGGTCAAGCGCAGCACTTTGGAACAAAGGCATGAGTGTATCAAACACATCTTGTGAGCTAACTGTTGGTTGTTTTTTGCATTCAAGAAAAGGGAAAGCTGAATTTTCAGCAAATACCACATCTCGACTCACAATAATTGTGTCCGTCAATGGATGATACAAACGATATCCCTTACTTTCCGCACTATAACCAACAAATATGCATTTCTTTGCCTTGTCATCAAGTTTGTGACGTTGTTGTGATGGCACAAGAGCATATGCCAAACAACCGAACACACGCATATGACTAACCATAGGTTTATGTCCATTCCAAGCCTCATATGGCGTAATGACTCTCAACGCTTTTGTAGGGCAACGATTCAACACATAATTTGCACACATAACCGCTTCCATCCAAAACTTGTTAGGAAGATGCTTTCCTTTAACCATACATCGTGCCATCTCTAAGAGTGTTCTATTTTTGCGTTCTGCAACACCATTTTGTTGAGGTGTATATGGCACCGTACATTGATGTAAAATACCTCTTTCACAAAGAAAAGCATTAAACTCATGTGACATATATTCGCCACCACGATCCGTGCGTAGAGTCAAGAGCTTATTTGCGGAAAAAATTTCAGCCATAGCTAAAAATGATTTGAAGCAAGAAAAGACTTCATTCTTTGCTTTCATAGGATACACCCATGTATGACGAGTAGCATCATCAATGAAGGTAACAAAATATACATGCTTTCCAAAAGATGGAGTCTTTACAGGACCACACACATCACTATGAACAAGTTGTAATTTTCTTGTAGTGTGTGTATGACTATCTTTTGGAAAAGAAGCACGATGCATTTTTCCAAGAATGCAACCTTCACATGCATGTTTTTCAATGGACTCAAGTGTAGGCAACCCAATAACCATATCCTTCTTTTGCAAGTGAAGCAAACTATTGAAGTTCAAGTGACCAAAACGAGCATGCCAAAGCTCCATTTCAGCCATGGAAGAAGTATGTACAGCCAAGGCATTTAGAGAAGCCCTCTTGTATGTATCTAAACGGTACAAGCCATTGCATAATGTACCGGACATCACGATAACATCACCATTGCTATAATCGTGAACCATGCACTTATCATCAACAAAATGTACATGAAGTCCGGCTTTGGCAATCAAAGGAACCGAAATTAAGTTCTTCTTGATACCGGGCACATACAATACATTCTTTAAGATGACAACACCTCCATTTGCAGCCGAAAGCTCAATTTCTCCTACTCCAATGATAGGATAAGAGGCATTGTTTGCACACACCACATGTCCACCTTTGGGTGCATCTTTCAAGGATGCAAAAAAACTTTTGCATGAAGTAATGTGCTTTGAAGCACCACTATCAAAGAACCAATCCGAATCAATCTCACTTACAACCATACATTTAGAGTGCAATGATGCATCATAATGATATGTAACAACACATGCCCAATAATCTTGAGCCATGTTGGCCTCATCACTCTTTGCACTTGAAACATTTTCAGAAATGGTCATGCCGGATTCCTTCTTCTTCTCATTGCGCTCAACAAGCTTTCTACATTCTTCAATCGTATGGCCAACCTTTCGACAATATTTGCATCTTTTCTTCTTTTGCAAATCACCATCATTAGAGGAATAAGTGAAAGAGGGAGGTTGAGGCTTTGGTTTTGAAGAACCAAAAGCTGAACCATGCTTGCCTTTTCCTTTTTGTGAGATAGCAAGTGCTTGTGTTCCCTCTATCAAACCACTTCTATTCACTCTAGATTGTTCTTCTTGCAAAAGAAGAGACACAACCTCATCAAATGCGTACATATCCGTATTCCCTTTTGCAACCAAACGAATAGTAGTAGCAAAGCTTTGAAAAGATTCGGGTAATCCTTTCAACAACGTAGAGACAAGTGATGTATTCGAAATGATCTCATCAATGTTTGCCAATTGCTCTTTCAAATCTTTAATGCGTGTCACATACACATCTACCGACTCATTTTCAGCCATATATACATCCTCAAGTTGCTTTCTCAAATATGCAACACGTGCTTCGTTACGCACGGCATACAACGAAGCAAGAGTGTCCCATGCTTGTTTGGACGTAGAGCATGACCGAATATGTGGAACTATATGACGCTTCACAGAAAGTGCAATCAATGCATGAGCTTGAGCATCTTTTCCATCCCATCTAAGTTGCTCTTGTGTTGGTGGAGTAGATGAAGTCACTGTGCTCGAAGATGAACCTGTATCTGTGATAGTAGACTGTGAAGTAGTAGGACCGGCGGGGCGTCGATCTACATCTACCACTATGTTCCATAGTTGTTTGGCAACAAGAACGTGTTTCATCATGTAGGACCACATTGGATAGTTTGTCCCATCAAGCTTATCTTCAGCTTGAAGCATGCCAAACAAATCACCATTGTTTGCCATTTTACCAAAGAACAAGAAAGTGGTAAAATATTACCTCAACAAATCGGAAATGAGTGCTGAAAATGCAGCTCACAGACTATCACTCGGATGACGATTTCGACTACACGAACGGCTTCGAAATGGGGGTAAAATAGCAGGGTACCTGCTGAAAATGCGCTCCAAGTGCTGAAATACACTTCTCTATATTCGGAAGTTGATTTGCACAATGAAAAGTGCGCGCGCGCCGCGACACCGCGATGCGGACAACCGAAGATGGAGAGGATGAAGAACTTGGCTCTGATACCACTGTTGGGTATGTGAGGAAGAGTGGGAAACACACAAGAAGCTCAAAGAAAGAAGCACTCACACAAGGAAGGCAATGGCTGGAATAGCTCTCTATTGATGAATGTTCCTAAAAAAATAGAAGCTGAAATATATATCCCTAAGTACTAAGTACCACCACTTATGAGTGACTCATGTATGTGGTAACATGGGAAAAAAACCTCTAGCCAGCACTAGAGTAAAAAGTGCCCATGTATAGGGAAAATGGTTCACATCAAAGCTACTAGAGGAACACGCAAGTGTAATAGCGATAACTATGACCGAGAGGAGAGACGCAGAGATAGCTACCCCGGGACCGGTACGACCGAGACGAATCCCCGGAATAGGAACGACGCAGAGAAGAGAGGCGACAAGGGAACCGAAATTTCCGACGGAATCAGAAGCGTGGATTTTTCCGAAGAGAGGAACGTCGGGAGGCAGTGAGGAATGACAACCCGGTATCGGTACCGGATAACCGAAAAACCGAAGACGACCGCCGGAGCATACCCACCCTCCAAACCGGGGACAAAGGAGAAACGAGCAACAGTCACAAGGTGTACTGTTATTACTTCCGTAAGGAAGGCCACTATAGTAACCAATGCCCAAGCAAAACCAATGACAAGCAGCCGGAAGTCAACATGGTTACAGCCGAAATGACAGAAGTACAGCAGGTCACAACCCGGTCAAAGGGAAAGACCGCCGAGTGGGAAGCCCAGGAGGCAATCAGAAAACAAGCGGCACAATGGATCAAGCAGGCCAATGAACAGAATACGGCAGAAGTAAGAGACCAAAATATGCCAAAAGACGAAGAAATCATACAGCCAGGAGAAAACCCGACGTGGCAAGCGCTACAGGACTGTCAAATCGTGCTGTCGTTAGCACGACTACTACAGTTGGTGCCACGGTTTACGGCAGACTTACAGGCATCCGTGAGAAAACCGAAGCCGACGCCAGCACCGGCATTCTTCTCCAACCCGGAGGAAGGACCAGCGGTGGTCGATACAAGTAGCCTGGTGATCACGGCAATCGTGAAAGGAAAGGAAATTGCTGGAACGATTATTGACGGAGGCTCCGGGGTAAATGTCATCAGCCGACAGACATGCAACAACCTGGGCATCCGGGAATGAGAACCATGCCCCTTCTGGTTACGCATGGCGGATACCAGCTCAGTCCGACCGACCAGGCTTATCCGGGATTTGGAAGTAACGATCGGAGGCCACGTATTCCGGATATCGGCCGTGGTGCTGCAGCTGAATGTACAAGGCGCGTACCCCCTACTGCTAGGACGACCATGGTTGCGAACGACGCATATCAAGTAGAGCTAGCAGAAGAACATGATCACATTCCGGCGAGGGAAAACAAAGGTACGAGTAACGACGCAACCACGGGTGATCACCAGTAAGGAAGCAACTCCATTGTATGCGGAAAGCATTAACATGTTGGAGGGATTACCGGACGAGGAAGTCGAGCGGTACCTCGAGGAACACCCACGAATCGTCCCACTATTTGAGGTGGATATCACGGCGGCAGTAGAACCGTACATTACGAAGCCGGATGAACCGGACCAAGCGGCGATCCGGGAACTGCGACAAGCGCAGGAATCCCTAGAGAGGGAAATGACAATATCCCAGAGAGTAAAAGCATCCCAACTAGAGGAGGTGGACCTCGGCACAGCAGACAAGCCCCGACCGGTAAATGTTGCAAAGGAATTGCCGAAGGAAGAAAAGAAGGCAATGGTAGCATTATTAACAGACTTCAAGGATGTGTTTGCGTGGTCGTACGAAGACATGCGAGTGCTGGACCCCCAGCTCTATCAACACCAAATTCACCTAAGTACGGACGCGAAACCGATCGCTCAACGCAGGTACTGGATGAATCCGAATTATGCGGCAAAGGTGAAGGAGGAAATTGATAAGCTCCTCCGGGTTGGATTTATCCGACCGGTCAAGCAGGCAACCTGGCTGAGTCCGATAGTGGTGGTCCCGAAAAAGAATGGCAAAATCCGGGTATGCGTGGACTACCGAAAACTAAATGTCGCAACAGTGACCGATGCGTTTCCACTACCATTTACGGACGGGGTGTTAGATGCGGTAGCCGGCCACGAAGTTTACAGCTTCCTGGATGGATTTAGCGGCTACAACCAAATACGAATGAACCCGGCCGACCAGGAGAAGATAGTGTTCGTGACGGAATAGGGAGTGTTCGTCGCGGTCGTGATGATGTTCGGACTAAAGACGGCTCCAACGACCTTTCAAAGGATAATAATGGAAATTTTCGGGGAATATATCCCCGGTTTTATGCAGGTCTTCCTTGACGATTTCGCGGTCTACAGCCGGCACGGAGAGCATCTCGATCACCTCCGGCTGTACTTGGAGAAGTGCCGCGAGTACCGATTGAGCCTGGACCCGGCCAAGTGCGTCTTTGGAGTGGCAAGTGGCAACTTACTAGGGCACGTGGTGAGTAAGGAAGGAATCGCGGTAGATCCGGATAAAGTCAAGGCGATTCTTGAGGCACCAGCACCAAATAACGCAAAGGCTTTAAGCCGGTTCCTGGGCCAAATAAGGTGGCATAGCCGGATGATACGACACCTCGCAGACTTCGTTACACCATTACATACCGCCGTACACAGGGTACCCTTCCTATGGGCGGAGACGGAGGTGGAAGCCTACCAAGCGTTGAAGGTTATGCCGTCGCAAGCTCCGATGGTGCAACCGCCGGATTGGAGTAAAAGCTTTCACGTCTTCGTCGACGCGTCGGACGTAGCAATCGACAGCGTTCTGATGCAACTCACGGAGCCGAAATGGTACCGACCGGTGTACTACGCAAGCCGGAAACTCTCAAAAGCCGAGCGGAATTACTCTACGACGGAACGCGAGGCATTGGGAATGGTGTATAGTGTCACAAAGTACAGGCACTATCTGCTCGGAAGGAGGTTTTCCTTCCATGTCGACCATTCGGCACTACTCTACTTGGTCTCGAAGGCATCCCTGACGGGAAAAATTGCACGATGGACACTGCTGTTACAGGAATTTGAATTCGACATTTTCCACCGACCCGGGGCGCAGCATGCGGTAGCGGACTACCTAAGCAGACTCGAATCCGGAGAAGCAGGGGACAGCGTCCAGGATGAGTTCCCCGACGCCGAGTTGTTCCGGATCACGACGAAACCGGCAACGGATGCAACGGTAGCCGATGAAGACACGTGGCTAACTGAGATGCATCAGTTCCTGAGCACCAGAGTTCCCCCGGAGAATATGGACCGCGATGAAAGGAAAAGGGTAGCAGTAAGAAGCAGACATTTCTGCTTGGTTGGAGACACCCTCTATCACAAGGGGGCAGATGGCATCTGGAGACGAGCAGTGCGGAGTGATGAGAAGGATCTAATCCTCAGGGAAGCCCACTGTGGAATTGTCGGCGGGCATTATGCCGGCGACGCAACCGCTCGGAAAATATGGCAGAGCGGACTGTGGTGGCCCACCACCCTAAAAGATGTCGTGAAGTATAGCAGAGAATGCGATTTGTGTCAACGATTGGGCCAACCCACGGAGCAGGCCCGGATGCCACACCACTCGGTCTTGCCTTTGGAACCGTTTCAAAAGTGGGGTTTCGATTTTGTCGGTCCCTTCAAGCCACCGGCAATGCGAACCGGAAATCGGTATGTCATAGTGGCGACCAACTATTGCACCAAATGGGTAGAAGCAAAGGCCTTACGGGACAACACGGCCGCGTCCACGGAAAAGTTCCTGTACGAGTGCATATGGTGCCGGTATGGATGCCCGATCGAGCTTATAAGTGACCAAGGAGGACATTTTCTCGGGCAGGTAGTAGAAAGCCTGACGTCATTTTACGCAGTGGTACATAAAAAGAGTACTCCCTACTACCCTCAAGCCAATGAACTAGCGGAATCAACGAACAAAACTCTGTAGAACATCCTACGAAAATCGTCAACGAGAACCGGACCGACTGGGATACGAAATTGCAAAGCGCGCTATGGGCGTACCGAACAACGTACAAAACCAGCATCCGGACAACCCCGTTCCGACTAGCATTCGGTTTAGAAGCGGTCATGCCGGTAGAGTTCCAGATCCCCAGCTTACGGATTCAGGTGAAGGAGCGCTTAAGTGAGAACGAGTCCGAACGAATCCGGCTGGCGACGTTGTTGGAATTAGAAGAAAACCGAATAGCCAGCTTACTACAACTCGAACTAGAGCAAAGGAGGAGAAAAGCTTTCGTGGACCGACACCGGCGTGGCAACGAAAAGGAGTTCGAAGTCGGGAAACCAGTGCTACTATTCCAGACACGGATGGGGAACATGCTGGGAAAGTTGCGGTTTCGGTGGACCGGACCGTTCTGGATCACCAAGGAGTACAATGGGTCGTATCAGCTCGGCACGTTGTCTGGAGATGTCATCGGCAAGTGGGCAAATGGGTTTCGGCTAAAGCCGTATAAGGGAAATATGCCAGCGAACCCGTTCAAGCAAAACCCGGAAATCCGGCAAGATGAGGAACCGACACCGACAGACGCTGCTTAAGATATTCGAACCGAGGAAGAACCGACACCGATACTGACAAAGACTATCCCGGATAACCGACAGAAGGATCCCGTATCCACACGAACCGACCCGAACAAATCGGGGGGGACCAGCAAATGACGTGGTCCAAACAAAGAAAAAAAAAAAAAGACGTGGGCAAAATCGACGCGAATCATAGTAATGATGGGGAGATCACAAGAGGTGGGAGCGCCACCATGCAACGAAGAGGCACCATGCATTAAAGAAGGACGTGCGCATACTTGCTATTTAAAGCATGGAACGTGGGCACTCACACGCGGCAAACAAGAAAGGACATACTAATTATGGCGGGAGAGGAACATGCGCGGGAAACGAAAAAGGGCGGCTCGAGGCAAAAGCCACTATATAAGACACAGGCCTGCGAAGGACTCACTTTTTACGAATTTTCCTACATACAGGCGCAGAAGCACAGAAGAGCGATCCGACGCACAGAGCAGACACAGCCCGATCCCGAACAACAGGCAGCAGAAGAAGAATTCGAAACAATGGTACTGTCGGAAGAGGCACGCCAATGGATGAGGGAGAACGGGTTAAAAGGATTGCTGTGGATCGCCGACGCTCCACCACACGCAGAACCAGAGCAGGCGGCAACATCGATCGATTTATCAGAAGTCACGGAAGGAGCGGTGCAGGCGCTCACGGGGATAAAAGCAAGAGGACTTCAAACAATCGAAAACCCTTCAAGTGAAATCCTGTTCGAATATTTCGGTGAGTACTCTATTAGCAGCAAGGCGTACCGAACGCAGGGCGGAGAGAACCTGCTGTTCGGAGAAGTGGCCCGCGCCATGATGGAATATGGATTCGTGAATCCCCGTCCCCCGGCCATAGCCAAGTACCGGGCATCGTTCTTAATAGCAGCGTACGAAGGCTTACAAGTAGACTGGCTCCATTTCATAACCGAAGGATTGAAGGAGGCCATCAAGAATCTTGTGGAAGGAAAAAAGCCATGGGCCGGGATAGCACAATGGCTAACAGTGTTAGTCCCACCGGTGCTCCCCATCACACAAAAGAAAAGAGGTCGGCAGGAGACTACGCCGAAAAAGGTCACAAAGCGCCGACAGATCTTGGAGAAACACACCCCCGGATGAACCCAGCAAGAAGCAGAACATCGGGGGGAAGGACCATCCCGACAGCAACAGGAACTGGCAACAAAGGCAAAACCGGCAGGAAAAGGCAAAGGGAAATCGGCCGAGGAGGAACCGGTAGCACGCAAACCAATCAATATAACGCTGCGATGGCCGGAACCGGAACCAGAGGACTTTATACAAAAGGTCCGCCTGGTAGCCGCATCAGGGGAGGAAGCTGAAACAGAAGACTCATCCAAACCACTGGTAAGACTCCCAGCAAGACAGGGTCGGGAGAGACGGGCGAAAGGACCGGCTCCACCAGTTGACAAAACTCAGTAGAGGGCGCAAGGATCACCTCCAGTAGCCGAGGCGGAAGCAGTACCGGAACCCGTACCAAGGGAAGCAGCACCGACACCGGTTGTGCCGGACTTTAGAGAACCAGTCATCCCAGAGAAGAAGAATGAACAAGCGCCGGAGCCAGAGAAAAGGCCGGAAAAACAGCCTGAGTTAAGTGAGCAAGGCCACCTCGACACAGGAAGAACAAAGCCACAATGGCTGAGATGGCTTTCGGAGCAGTTATCGGGAGTAGCGGACCAGTTAGAGAAAGAAGAAACGTGTAGGCAACAGCTGACGCATACAACAACTCAGGAGTTGGTCGCGCTCCGAACACAGATCGAGGAAATGCAAGGGGAGTTGTTGCAGGCAAGGGAAGGAATTCAACAAGCACAAGTTGTCACCGAGCCAGTCGGGACAACAAGGAAGCAACCAGAACCGGAACCGGAACCGGTAGCCTTGCAAACCGGCCCTGAGACCGAAAAAATAATAGAAACTTTACGAGAGGAATTAAAAGCTCAGGAGGCATTAAGGGAAAGAGAAAGGGAGCAGCGGAAAGCGGTGGAGGACAACAGACGAAAAATGGAAGAAGGCCTCCGGAAAGGTCGAGCCACTAATGACCGACTGCAAGAAGAAAAAGAGAGGCTGCAAAAGGAGAAGGACCGACTGCGTCGACATGCCGAGCAGGAGATAGAACGACTGCAGGAAGAACTCCGACAACAGAAAGACCGGGACGATCGGTTAAGAGCTCAGGCAAACCGACGCCTGGAGCAGAAGACGGAGGACTTCGACTGTCTCTATCGAGATCACAAGCAGGCCGAGTCAGACAACAAGAAACGGGCAGCAGACTATGACCGGCAAATAGAGAAGCTGAAAGAACAGCTCAAAGAGACCCGATTAGACCTGGCTAAGGCAATAGATGAGGTCAGTGCCAACAAGGAAGCATTGTCGGCGGAAATAGCCCAAGCGACGGAGAGAAGGAAGGAATTAGAGGTGCTAAGGCAGGAAAAGTTGGATCTGACCAAGATCAGGAATGAAGAAAAGGAAAAATCGACCTTCACGATCAACAAACTGCAAAGTACCTATGAAAAGCAGAAAGCGGATTACGAGGCCCAGGCTCAGATAATGGCCGACATTATAAAACGGGCAAGGAAGGAAAAGCAAGAAGCTTATGCGCATGCTAAGGCGGGGGTTGACCGGATCAAGATCATCATGTCAGGATGGAGTACCCGAGCTCAGGCAAGCATCAACGAAAGTACAGAAAAGCTATGGACGGAGTGGTCACAACAGGCAGCCGAGCTGCAGACACTCCGAGCGGATGCCGAGAATCGGAGGAAGACCGGTGACAATTTCTACAAGATGGATGAAGAAAGTATCGTCGCCATTCGGGAAGAATTGTCGGAGGATTTCTACGCTTTAGCGGAAGAACATCTCAAAGAAATCCGAGGGTTGGTAGAGAGGTTGGATGACGGGCAGCTCGCAACTCAGTTGGAGTTGGAGAGATACGAGCAGGACCGGTTACGACAAGAAGCTAAAGGAAGAACGACGCCAATCACTATAAGTGAGGGAGAGCGACCGGCTGAAGTTGAACCAACCGACACCGAACAACCCCGACGAGGAATACCCGAAGAAGAACTTCCGATCGAAGGAGAAGAAGAAGAGCAGGAGCAGACCGATGCCGGAGAAGAAGAAGAGCTGAGACCGGAAGACACCAGAGCAGAGGAAGGAGGCGTATCGAGCCGACCAGTCGAGACCAGAGAAAGCGACATTGGTAACAGAACAGAGCCTGGAACAGAGGGAGAACAGGAAGAACCCGAACGAAGCGGTGAGGAAGCACCGGCACCACAGAATCAAGCAGAGCCGGAGCAGCAAATTTTTACGGAACAGCCCACCCAACCGGAGGTCGGAGACCAGGCAGGCAAGGAACAGGAACAGGAGGAAGAAGCACCACTTGACACCATCGAGCAGAGTGTGCTCGATATTTTGGAGGAAGAATGAGGCCGGGAGTGGATTTGAAGTGCAAGGCACTTTCCCACGGGCGTGCCATGTGTTGGCCGGTCAGAAGAGCAAGGACAAGTGGGAAGGCGGAGTCGGATCGGATAATAGGAAGTAGATAATAGTAGAATTATTATTCGGAGGGACGGATCCGGTACAGTTGTACCGATCCGGATCCAGACCGATTCGGATGTCGGTTGTCTAAGCGCACCGATTGTAACCTTGCCGGATGCCTATAAAAGGATCCGATGAATTGTAAAGGGTTGGACGGAAGTAATACAATAGTAATTATTGCGTGTTTATCTGTATCTTCGTATTGTTTACCGTCTATGCTTAATTGTAATCATCTTACGCGTGTAACCTAGCATCCAATCCTTACCACCCCTTCGGAGAAGTGTCGGATAGACACCTGTGTTGAGGCTAGTCCGGCTAGGTAGACAACATTGTTGATCCATATCCGGGATGCCAAGACGCCAAAGGAAGCTTGGGGAAACCTAAAGAAGGTCTTTCGCCGCAAGCACCATGGCCCGAAAGCTGCAACTCCGACAGGAGTTGAGCAATGTCCGACAAAAGGACATGTCGGTGGCCGACTATACGGCTTGGATCAAAGATATATGTGACTCACTTGCCTGTATCAATGTAACCGTCGAGGATGATGAGATGGTGCAGGTTTGTCTTGGAGGCTTGGCGTCAAAGTTCGGAGCATTCTGGACGGTGGTCTCTATAAGGGAGAATAAGCCCTCGTTTTTCGACGTACATTCGATGCTCCTTGTAGAGGAGAACCATGTGGGTGCGTCAACGAGCACGCACACTAACAGAAGGACGTTGTATATGGAAGCGGATCGGCCCTGTGGTCATGGCGAACAAAGCGCATCAGCACGTAGTGGAAGGGCCGACAAGAGCGAACCGAAGGCACAAGGATGGTGCTGACAATAGTTCTGAACCCCATGACGGGCAAGAGAAGACCGCAACAAAATGTTGGTAGTGTAGTTGGAAGGGCCACAAGGAGAGCGAGTGTTGGAAAAAGTGCCCATTCGGACAAGTCCTTCTTGATGTCCATTTGATGGAGGTGCCACCCTTTTGCCGCTACAAGTGCAATCGCGGTCTGCATAGCCGTCATCTTTGCCACCAGGGCGAAGGTCTCTTCATAGTCGACTCCATGTGTTTGTGCGTATCCTTTCGCCACGAGCCGGTTTTGTAGTGATTGACAAAGTCGTCGCCATTATACTGAACCTTGTAAATCCATCTGCAGCCAATTGCCTTCTTGTGAGGTGAATGGGGGATGAGGTCCCATGTCTTGTTCTTGCATAGTGCCCGCATCTCCTTGTTCATTGCTTCAGTCCATTGTGGATCCTTGGCTGCTTCGGGAAAATTTTCCAATTCTCGAACTGTCACCACCTTCATCATAAAGGCATAGTGGTATGCCATATTGTCGTTGTAGCCCGAATTGGCTAACTGGATTCTTCTCACGAGTGGACGGACAGAGTTTCTCATTTGCCGATGTAAGTGCTTTCTTAACTCAGGGTGACCTCATAAGAGGCACTATCGAGTGTGTGAGTCGATTCATTGCCATCGAATTGATCGTCTTCATATTCTGGCATTTTGGCCTTGCCTTTGTCCATCTTCGGACTTGGCCGAGATGTGCTTTGGTTGCTTGGGGGCTCTTACCGCCCACTGAGCCTAGTCGTGATCGGACTTTCTTCGAACATGTGCCTCAGTTGATCTTCGTCTTCTGTCTCTTGGTTGTCCAAGTTCGGGTTGCCTTGGGTTTGAGTCGGAGTCATCTCTAGTTTGTACCAAGATGTCGATTCGTTGAAAACGACATCCCAACTCACTCGAACCTTCCGAGTAAAGGGGTTGAAGCATTTGTACCCCTTTTGCTCCAATGAGTATCCTACAAGGATACATTTCTCCGACATGGGATATAGCTTTTGCTGCGTTTCATCGGGGAAGTGCACATATGCAAGTGAACCGAATATCCTAACATGGGATAGATCCGGCTTCTTTCCATAAAACATCTTGTGAGGAGTGACCTTGTGCACTGGACCGGATGTTGTGCACTGGTTCATGCGGTAGACGACGGTATTTGCAGCTTTTGCCCAATATGACTTGGGCATGTGCTTCTCATTAAGCATGGCCCATGCTACTTCGAGGATGTGCCGATTATTACATTTGGCTACACTGTTTTGTTGTGGTGTGTGTCGGCAAATAATTCTCGTCGAATTCCTTCTTGTCGAAGGTATGCCGTGAAGGCATCGGAGAAATATTCCTTTCCTTCGTCCGACCGAAGACATCATACATGGCGGCCGATTGTCTTTTCGACTTCGCTTTTGAACTTTTGGAAGTGTGAAAACACTTTGCTCTTCATCCTCATGGGAAAGATCCATGTGTATCTAGAGAAGTTTTCGATGAAGGTAACATAGTACCGACATCCTCCGAATGTGGCCGTCTATGCCGATCCCCACACATCTGAGTGGATCACATCTAGGAGGCCTTTGCTCACATTTTGCTCCTTTGGGAAGGGGTGCCGATGTTGCTTGCCGAATTGGCATGCTTCACATACTCCTTCAATCTCTTTCTCTTTGAAGTTCAGGAGCCCGATGATGACTCCTTTCGATTGCATCGCCTTGAGTTTATTGAGATTGATATGGCCGATTCTTTTATGCCATAGCTCTATGTTGGTGTCGATTTTGAGGCCCTTTGCAAATGTTGAGAATCAAGCTCAACTTGGTATAGTGTGTGAACTCACCTTGAGAGTGAATTGACACTCCAACGGTCAAGAGTCACCATTGTATTCTAGCATTTAGTATGAGTCATAGAATCATATTCTATGACACATAACTTATGAGCTTTCACATTCCCCATGCTCCATGAGTCTTGTAGTTAATGAAGAGAGAGGGTGACTATATAAAGCACCCTCCTCCCACCTTGTATTATGTTGAGTCTTTCTCCTTTGTTAATATACTAAATCTTGCGTATTCTCTGTGTCTTACTCCATGTCTCTCTCACTCTATCTCACACTCACATAATGCACATCTCTCACCTATTCTGCTACACAAGAATCATACCCGATTCTTTACATGGTATTAGAGCGATTTGGTAGCTCGATCTAGTCCACTTGTCTCATCGTGATCGTGTGTTGAGCTCTACGCCGCCGTTCAAGAAGAACCGGCTCATCGCTATCGTAGTGCGACTACATAGCTCGTATTCGAAGACAGAAGAAGAAGAAGAAGAAGAATCGACATATTGAATACTCAAATGGGGAGCGCTCTCCCTACCGAGAAGTTGGATTGAAACAACTTCGCATCTTGGGAGTACAAGATGCACCATTACCTTGTCAGACAAGGCTATTGGAGCTACATCAAAGGAGTGCACGAAGACCGACCCATCGAAACAGCTCCCGGATACGCGACATGGGAGCAAGCCGCAAGCCACGTGATGTATTTCTTGGCGACATGTGTTCACGATCACATGCTTGGCTACATTCGCGAAGCCAAGACGCTGAAGGAGGCATGGGAAAATCTAAACACAACCGCAAGAAGGCTTCAACTCTGCCAAGAGTTGAACAACATTCAACAAAGGGACATGTCCATCACGACATACACCTTGAAGATCAAGGAGCTTTGCGACTTGCTCGGTTCGATAAGCGTAAATATCGATGATGATGAGATGGTGAAAATATGCCTCGGCAGCCTCGCACCACGGTTCGGCGTGATGCGAACCGCTGTTCTAGTTGGGGAGAAATCTCCCTCCTTCTTCGAGCTCCAATCAATGCTATTGGTCGAAGAAAACCATGTGTGTACAAGGAGCAATGAGTCGGAAGGCCACAACTCTACAAGCACTCGAACGGAGGAAGAGGACGCGGATGAGTGAGAGGCCGATTTGGCCAAGGACAAGGCGGACGAGGTCCGACCTACAACAACAACTCCCAATTTCGGCCGCAAAACGGAGGCCAACGAGGAACCTTCGCAAGAAGGGGGATCTTCAACTCCGGCCCGAGCCATCAAAACGCAACCGAATGTGGATATTGCGGAAAGCTCGGCCACCACAAAGAAGAGTGCCGAAAGAAAATGCATGAATCAGCTTCCACAAGCCGACAACTCATGAATTACGCGCACAATTCCGACTACGGAGATCGTGGCGGAATGCATGCACACAACTCCGACCATGGCAGAATGTTCAATCCGGAGGACGTATGGTTTGTTGACTCCGGAGCCTCAAACCATATGACATCTCATAAAGAATGGTTTCTCGAACTTCGAGAGCCAGAGCGACCCGGTTATGTCGAAACCGGAGATGACACTACGCACCCGATTCGGCACATCGGCAATGTTCCGTTCAGTGAAAGAGGTAAGCAAACATACATTAAAAATGTCTTGCATGTTCCCACCATCACGAAGAATTTGGTCTCGGTCGGCCAAATGGTTGAGCAAGGGATGCAAGTACGATTTGATCAAGAAGGGTGCTTCATCGAAAAAGAGGGCCGACTCATCGCGCACGGAAGAAGAGAGGGCCGGATGTTCATTCTCGATTCACACAAGATGAAATCCGCCATGTTCGCAAAAAGCATGAAAGTCGACTCCGACATAGAGCTATGGCACAAGCGAATCGGCCACATCAATCTCAACAAACTCAAAGCAATGAAATCGAAAGGAGTCGTCATCGGACTCCCGACATTCAAAGAGAAGGAGATTGAAGGTGTATGCGAAGCGTGCCAATTTGGCAAGCAGCACTGATACCCATTTCCGAAAGAGCGGAACGTGAGCAAAGGTCTACTCGATGTCGTCCATTCCGATGTATGGGGACCGGTGCAAACGGCTACATTCGGCGGAAGCCGATATTACGTGCTCTTCATCGACGACTTCTCCAAGCACACGTGGCTCTATCCGATGCGGCAAAAGAGCGAAGTGTTCGGACACTTCCAAAGGTTTAAAATCGAAGTCGGAAAAGCCACTGGTCATCATGTACGATGCCTTCGATCAGATGGCGGCAAGGAGTACTTCTCGGACGATTTCACGACGTATCTCTGAAAGGAAGGAATTCGGTGAGAATTCACTTGCCAACACACTCCGCAACAAAACGGCGTAGCCGAGCGCAAAAATCGGCACATCCTCAAAGTAGTGCGGGCCATGATGAACGAGAAGCATATGCCCAAGTCATATTGGGCCGAAGCTGCAAATACGGCCGTCTACCTAATGAACCGGTGCACAACATCCGGCGTGCACAAGGTCACTCCGCACGAAAAATACTTTGGAAAGAAGCCAGACTTATCGCACATCCGGATATTCGGCGCGATAGCGTACATGCACATCCCCAATGAGAAGCGTCAAAAGCTTGACCCGAAAGTCGGAGAAATGTATCCTCGTAGGATACTCATTGGAGCAAAAGGGGTACAAGTGCTACAACCCCTCAACTCAAAAATCTCGAGTAAGTCGAGATGTCATTTTTGACGAGTCCGCATCCTAGTACGCACCAGAGACAACTCCAACTCCGACTCCGCTCGACCCGGAATTCGCCGAACAAGAGATCGAGGATGAAGATCACCTTATGCGCATATTCGAAGAAAGTTCAATCACGACCCGATTGAGCGGACCACAAGTGCCTTTGAGCGATCAAAGCACATCACGGCCTAGCCTGAAGATGGACAAAGGCAAGGCGAAAATGTTGGAATACGAAGACGATCGCTTCAACGATGATGAGTCGACTCACTCACTCGACAGTGAGTTTGGCGGTTTCGAGGTACCAATCGGAGCTAAGAAAGTCCTCATCTCTGCAAATGAAAAGCTCTGCCGATCAACCCGTGAAAAAAACCCCGTAAGCCGATTTGGCTACAACGATTATATGGCGTACCATTACACCTTTATGTTGAAGGTAGCGATAGTACGGGAGCCGGAAACCTTTTCGGAAGCCGCGAAGGACCCATGATGGATCGAAGCCATGAACGAGGAGATGCGGGCACTACGAAAGAACAAGACGTGGGATTTCGTTCCCACCTCACCACACAAAAAGGCGATCGGATGCAGATGCATCTACAAGGTGAAGTATAACGCCGATGGCTCCGTAAACCGCTACAAAGTTCGATTCGTAGCAAAAGGATACGCTCAGAAGTATGGCGTCGACTACGAAGAGACCTTTGCCCCGGTGGCAAAGATGACGACAGTGCGGACAATAATTGCAATTGCCGCAGCGAAAGGGTGGCACCTCCATCAAATGGACGTCAAGGACGCCTTTCTACAAGGCGAATTAGAAGAGGAGGTGTACATGATCCAACCACCCGGCTTCAACTCAAGCAGCCATCTGAAAGTTGTTTGCCAACTCAAGAAGCCACTCTACGACCTCAAGCAAGCACCGCGTGCTTGGCATTCGAAGATAACGCAATATCTTCATCAAATCGGCTTCCGTATGTCAAAATTGGACAACTCCCTCTACATACGAAGTGATTCCGCAAGTTCGGTCGTCATCATCTTATATGTGGATGACCTAGTCATTGGAGGTGAGCAGCTCGTCGAAATCACTAAGGTCAAATCCCTCCTTTCCAACAAGTTCGAGATGACGGACATGAAGGAGCTCCACTACTTCCTCGGCGTCGAGGTAATTCGGACTCCGGCCGGAATCATGATCTCTCAACGGCACTACATCCTCAACTTGTTATACAAGTTCGGGATGGATGAGTGCAAATCCGTGGCAACCCCGCTCGATCGTAATCTCAAACTAGATGCGAACTCCGGCACCAAAGCGTGTGAGCCGACTCAGTATCGGCAACTCATCGGGAGTCTCATCTATCTCATGATCACTCGACCCGATCTCAGTTATCCGGTCGGTCTCCTTAGCCAATTCATGCAAACACTGAGTGATACTCACTTGGATTGCGCTAAGCGAGTTCTACGATACGTGAGCGGCACAATGGATTGCGCCATCCTCTACAAGACCGCGATGCCAATACGACTCGAGGGGTACACAGACGCCGATTGGGCCGGCTATAAAGTCTATAGAAGATCAACCTCCGGATTTGTTTCCTCCCTCGGCAATGGAGCAATATCCTGGAGTAGCAAGAAGCAGCCTATCGTCGCTCTTTCGAGTACGGAGGCAGAATACAGGGGCGCAGCTGTAGCTGCGTGTGAAGCCGTATGGCTCAAGAGGATTTTGAAGGATTTGGGCGTCTACCTAATGAACCGGTGCACAACATCCGGAGTGCACGAGGTCACTCCGCACGAAAAATACTTCGGAAAGAAGCCTGACTTATTGCACACCTCGATATTTGGCTCGATAGCGTACGTACACATCCCCAACGAGAAGCGTCAAAAGCTTGATCCAAAGTCGGAGAAATGTATCCTCGTAGGATACTCATTGGAGCAATAGGGGTACAAGTGCTACAACCCCTCAACTCAAAAATCTCAAGTAAGTCAAGACGTCGTTTTTGACGAGTCCGCATCCTGGTACACACCAGAGACAACTTCGCCTCCGACTCCGCTCGACCCGGAATCCGCCGAACAAGGGATAGAGGATGAAGATCGCCTTACACGCATGTTCGAAGAAAGTCCGATCACGACCCGACTGAGCGGACCACAAGAGCCTTTGAGCGATCAAAGCACATATCGGCCTAGCCCGAAGATGGACAAAGGCAAGGCGAAAATGTTGGAATACGAAGACGATCACTTCGACGATGATGAGTCGACTCACTCACTTGACAGTGAGTTTGGCGGCTTTGATGTACCAATCAGAGCTAAGAAAGCCCTCATCTCTACAAATGAAAACCTCTGTCGCTCCACCCGTGAAAAGAATCCAGTCAGCCGATTCCGCTACAACGACTACATGGCATATCACTATGCCTTTATGATGAAGGTGGCGACAATACACGAGTCGGAAACATTTTCCGATGTAGCCAAGGATCTGCGATGGATCGAAGCCATGAACGAGGAGATGCAAGAATGAGACGTGGGATCTCGTTCCCACCTCACCACACAAAAAGGCGATCGGATACACATGGATTTACAAAGTGAAGTACAACGCCAACGGTTTCGTCAACCGCTACAAAGCGCGACTCGTACCGAAAGGCTACGCCCAAACGCACGGGGTTGACTACGAGGAGACCTTTGCCCCAGTGGGAAAGATGACGACGGTACGGACCATAATTGCACTTGCCGCGGCAAAAGGGTGACACCTCCATCAAATGGATGTCAAGAACACCTTTCTACAAGGCGAATTAGAAGAGGTGTACATGGTACAACCACTCGGCTTCAACTCGAGCACCCATCCGAAAGCTGTATGCCGACTAGAGAAGCCACTCTACGGCCTCAAGCAAGCACCGCGTGCTTGGCATTCGAAGATAACGCAATATATTCATCAAATCGGCTTTCGTATGTCAAAATCGGACAACTCCCTCTACATACGAAGCGATTCCGCAAGTCCGATCGTCATCATCTTATATGTGGATGATCTAGTCATTGGAGGTGGGCATCTCATCGAAATCAATAAGGTCAAATCCCTCCTTTCCGACAAGTTCAAGATGATGGACATGAAGGAGCTCCACTACTTCCACGGCATCGAGGTAAATCGGACTCCGGCCGGAATCATGATCTCTCAACGGCACTACATCCTCAACTTGTTATACAAGTTCGGGATGGCTGAGTGCAAATCCGCGGCAACCCCGCTCGATCGCAATCTCAAACTAGATGCGAACTCTAGCACCAATGCGTGTGAGCCAACTCAGTATCGGCAACTCATCAGGAGTCTCATCTACCTCACGATCACTCGACCCAATCTCAGGTATCCGGTCGGTCTCCTTAGTCAATTTATGCAAACACTGCGTGATACTCACTTGGATTGCGCTAAGCGAGTTTTACGATGCAAACCTAGTTTGTGGGGGTTGTGGTTGTTGTGGTCATTGTTGGCTCCATTCATTTTGTAACTCAGAGTTCAAATAATACAGTTACAGTGTGCTTGTATTATCACCGTTTTCTTTTCTCCTTGTAACTCTCTTGATCTTGTCTCACAATTTAGTTGTCTATTACTCTAAATTTGTTTCTAGTTCTCTCTAACGATCTTTATCACAAAGAGCGTTGAGATATCGTTCCGCACCTAGACAGCTGCTTACAACATCTGGTATCAGAGCAAGGCATTTTCTTGATCCCGTTGTCACCGTCTACTTTGTTCTTCATCAGCAACTCTCCTTTGTCCCTTCCGAAGACAGTTTTTGGTATAACAGATTCCAAGATTTCAGTCCTACTAAAATCCTTTGTCTGGCAACTCTTCACAAGATTATATTCAACAAAGATAAACACCTAGAAAGTATACACTCCATTGTTCTAAATCACTCTTGCAGTAAGCCAGTCAGTTGTATTTTATGCCTGTGATTGTAGCCGCTCAGAGTGAGTCTTCGTTTTGTAAGTTCTGCCTCAATCGTGGTTCATCAGGTTAGATGACAATCGAATAGGTCAATCGACCATATTCACTTGCTTATCGTAATCACTCGTAGTAGATTGGGCTCCAGGGAACAACCCCTATGAGTGCTTCATTCAGCTAGATGACATTCGGGAGGACCAGTCAACTCCTTCCCTCTCATCGTCGTAGTCATTCGAAGCAGGATTGGCCTGGATAATCGGCACAAAATCTGTGATCGACATCTCAAAACCGACATTGGAATCAAATTGACTGATTTGAATCCAACTTGGCTAAGTCAAGCGACTATAGTCACTTCGGATAGAGTCAGCCAATAGTCAAAACCAATTCGATTCGTGTCCAAATCCGACTAGAACAATATCGGGTAAGCCAGTCGGCTACACCTCACCACATTCGTAGTCAATTCTAAACAAAGTCTAACAAGCTTATACAGATGGCATCAACATCCGGCTCATCAGAGATGAGTCTAAGGAAGTTCAACAGATCAAACTTCAACTTCTGGAAAGAGCAGATGCAAGACTATCTGATAGTCAAGGGTCAAATAGATCAAATCGAGTCAGAAAATTCCCCAGAAGGAATCAAGCCAAATGAGTAGATGAAACTCAACAGAATTGTCCGAGACACCATTCGGATGCACTTGTCGGAGTCAATGTACTTCACAGTGCAATTGTGTTCGATGGCCTTTCAACTGTGGAAGACACTCTTGGACACTTATGAGAAGAAGGTAGCCTCCACAAAGATATATCTGATTTACTGCCTTTACAACCTTCAGATGAAAGAATCTGATTCGGTCTAGGCACACCTCAATGAGTACGAAGGCCTAAGCTCCCAAATTTCAGCCTAGGGGACGACTATTGAAAGCAATGCTACTCATGAGTAGTCTCCCTCCATCGTGGGAAACTTTCATCACAACTGTATGCAATGCATCGGCTGTCATCATTAAGTACTCCGTAGTCACGAGTGCAATTTTGAATGAAGCATCTCGGAGGAAATCGTTTGCAAACAATTCAGCCAATGACTCTTACATAGCACAAGGTTCGACCGACCGATCAAACAATCGAGGAAGAAGTTCTTCCCGACAGTCGAACAATCAGCGAAGTTAGAGCAAGTCCCGAGACAATCGAATATGCAACTACTACAAGAAACCCGGGCACATCAAATCCGATTGCCATGCACTCAAAGCTAAGAATGATAAAGCTCAGCCAGCTTATCAGAAGAGTGATTGGCATGAGGAGGTCAACTACATCGGCTCTTCAGCCGAAGTATTATCAAACGACCCGAACATACTATCCATTGAAAACCCAGTCGAATCAAAAGTTCTGCTTACGACTGAGGAATCGAGCATATGGCTCTTGGATTTGGGTGCGTCCTACCATGTGATCCCTCATAGATCCCAGTTTTGGCAATATTTGGCCCGACACCCCAACTCAATATGAGTCGGAAATTCGCAACATTGCACTATTATCAGAATCGGCACCGTAGAACTCAATCTCCCAACTGGTTCTACATTAGTACTACACAATGTCGGACATGTACCTGAGCTCTCAAGACCTTTGATCTCAGTCGGACAATTCAACGAAGACGGCATTTGTGCCGGCTTCTCATCAGGAGGGTGGACACTCCACAAGGGGAACCTTGTCACAAGTAGAAAATATGCACAAGAGAGTAGAAGATAACCAAAGGGATGAGTTAATGAATTGAAAGTCTCTGTAACTAGTGTTGTTCACCTTGATTGTAATCTAGGTGAACACACATATTTATACAAGTTCTGAGATTGAATATACCTAAGAAATATCTCTAGAATATACCCGAGAAAATATTTCTAGAATATACCATAGAACATTTCTAGAATATACTAAAGAGGACAATATTCTATATGTTAGACTTTAAAATATTAACCATATACAATTTACATATAACTTAACGGTTTCCAAATGGTTTATTTAATACTAAGTATTGGGTGTGTTATAGGTTAAAAAGGTTCGAGTCTAGATGTGACATTATCCCCCCTCCTACATCACCTTCCCAAACCCGTCGCCGGTTTGTTGGGATACCAGAGATGAAAATCTTTAACCACCTCCAGGGCATTTTGTAAATTCTTCCCAGGTTCCCACGTGGTTTCAGACAAGGGATAACCCTTCCACAAGACGAAGTATTGTCGGTGTGGACAGTGCAAACACGAGTCAAGTATTTGGGTGACCTCGGATTCCTCGCATGTCATCAACTGCACAGGTGGTGGTCGGGGGGCCTGGAAAGCCCCGGAAACGTGACCTCGTTCCATCAAATTTTTCTGGGAAGCTATTCTTAAGCTCAAGAAAATGAGAAGACGCTTGGTCAGATGTTGGTAGAAGATTGGGCTCTGGGCTACGTTGCGGTGGGACACTAGGCTACGTGGGTTGTGAGGATAGGGAGGCTCCGACTTGAAGTTCTTATAAAGAATTCCGAAGAGATTCATTTTCAAGCTAGAGTTGTTGTAAGGTTGTCATTAACTGGCTTAAGTCACAGGCTGGGTCGGACATAGCTACGGCTAATGAGAAGGAGAGCTACGAGGATGGGAAGGTGAACAAACTATCACGAGTAGAAAATATGCACAAGAGAGTAGAAGATAACCAAAGGGATGAGTTGATTAATTGAAAGACTCTAGTGTTATTCACCTTGATTGTAATCTAAGAAAACACACATATTTATACAAGTTTTGAGATTGAATATCTCTAGAATATACCTAAGAAATATCTCTAGAATATACCCGAGAAATATCTCTAGAATATACCATAGAACATTTCTAGAATATACTAAAGACTAGAATATTCTATATGTTAGACTTTATAATGTTAACCATATGCAATTTACATATAACTTAACGGTTTCCAAATGGTTTATCTAATATTAAGTATTGGGTGTGTTTTAGGTTAGAGGTTCGAGTTTAGATGTGATAAACCTCCTACTTGCTAGAGGATCGAAAGTACATTCATTGTACCCGTTATATGTCACACTCAGAGAGGGTGACTTGTTCCTAGTGGATATTCCCGTGTCATCGCTATGGCATGGACGCATGGACGACTCAAACACCTCAGCAAGGCTGGCATAATGCACTTATCTAGATCCGGATACATCCCCAAACTCTCCTTCTCCAACCATTAATTCTGTGAGCATTGTCAGTATGACAATCAGACAGCCGCCTCATGCCCGACAAGTGCACCGAGAGAATCGAGTCCACTCGATTTAGTCCATTTAGATGTTTATGGCCCTATGCCACATCAATCTCTCAGGGGTGCTTTGTACTTCGTCAGTTTTATCGACGACTCGACTCGAAAGGTGTGGGCTTATCTGATCAAAACCATAGAACAAGTTCTGAGATTACATACATACATACATACAATGCATATACATACATATCAACTACATCCCATCCCATCCCTCTTTCTTCTTCCTTTCCTTCCTTCTTCCCTTCCTTTTCCTATTCTCTCTCTCTCTCTCTACCTCTCTCTCTCTCTCTTTTCCCATGCCTGCTTTTTCCATGTGTGCGAAATGTCACTCGCTTGCTGACGTCATACCCACCCTCTCTCTTTGCGCATGATGACGTCATGCCCAACTCCCCTTCCCTCTCTTTCTCTCTCCCTCTCTTTTGTGTGACACACACACATACACACACACAAAGAGAGAGAGTCATTCAGTCACTAATCACTACATATTGTCTTGTGTATTATATCTATGTGTGTGTGTGTGTGTGTGTGTGTGTGTATATGAAAACCTTTGTCTCTGAGAGCCCACTGACTCCGCCCCTCCCTTAATTATTCCTCCTCCTCCTCCTCTTAATTAATCACATAACCTACTCAAGAAGCCCTGCTAATCACCTCGCCACACTTCATTAATCCCCCTCGCTAATCGCCTCTCTCTTCATGGCATCCTCCCTAGGCTTTTTAACCTAACTAGTCACGTGATTAAGCCCACTAATCACCTCTCCTCATGCACACCTCCCTGGGATTAAACTAACTAATCCCCGTTATATATATCCCATTAATCATCACCTCTCGTCATGTCACCTCCCTAGGATCCGCCAAATTAATCGCTTGACATATTTATACAAGTTTTGAGATTGAATATCTCTAGAATATACCTAAGCATTATCTCTAGAATATACTCGAGAAATATCTCTAGAATATACTCGTCTAGAATATACCATAGAACATTTCTAAAATATACTAAACACTAGAATATTCTATATGTTAGACTTTATAATGTTAACCATAACTAGAATATTCCATATGTTAGACTTTATAATGTTAACCATATGCAATTTACATATGTTAATAATTAGGTAAGGAATTAAGCAAGGGTTAATTAATACCTAATTATGTGATTAGTTGATAAGCGGAAGATTATGTGATATGTGTGTGTATGTGTGTGTGAGGAAGAGAGAGAGAGAGAGAGAGAGAGAGAGAGAGATACACTTATGAACAACAGAAGATGGGGGATAACTAACTATATTAAATTAGCTTTATCATCATCAAATACAAAAATACCATCAATGAGGTATATATAGATCTCATGTGCAAGGTTGCACATGTGTGAGGAGAATATAGGTACAACCGTGTAAGTCCTATATTAAATGACCTTGGGAGTGGAGGATCTAGAATATCCTATTTAAGTCGTTATAATCAACACTTCTTGTTGAACACAGTGCTCAGCCACCACCTAGGAATAGGATAAATTCACAGAAAACAGGAAATACAAAATGCACCAGGACAATAGAGAGAAGAGTACACAGGATGTTTTACGTGAAAAACCCTAAATGGGAAAAAAACCACGGGAGTCCTCGAACTCCAACTATCACTATAAACAGAGGTGTACAATGGTGAAGCTACAAGGCAACAACCTTGAGCTCACTGTCTTCGCCACAGGCGGCGGTAATACACAGAGGCAACGACCTCTTCGTCTCTCTCTCTCTCTCTCTCTCGGCTGCTCTCACTTCGCAAAACAGAAAAATGAGCAACAACTTCAACAGCAACAAAACTGTTTGCCCTAAGTCATATTTATACACATATGACTTTCGGGCTATTTACAAATATAGCCTCAAGGGCCCTTGGCAAACATATTCACAAATATGTCCCCGCATCCGGATCTCTCTCCGGGTACATTCGTCATCCGGCTCCGTAGCTGGGGTCTTCATCATCCGGCTCCGTAGCCGGGGTCTTCATCATCCGGCTCCGTAGCCGGGGTCTTCATCCCGATTCCCGGACATCCGACCATCCCATCCGGAGGGACCGTAATCCCAACAAACTCCCCCTTCACTTCGGCATGGGATGTCTTTCCAGTCCGACCCTCTTCCGGCACGCTTCCAGCTTGTCGGGTGTGAGCACTTTGGTCAGCATATCTGACCCGTTCTCGTCCGTGTGGATCTTCGTCAGCACGAACTCCTGGTCTTCTATCCTTTCCCGGATCCAGTGATATCTTCGCTGGATGTGCTTCGTCCGGGAGTGATAGGTCGCGTTCTTCGCAAGGTGGATGGAACTCTGATTGTCGCAGTAGAGTCGGTACTCCTCCTGCTGGATACCGAGCTCTCTAATGAAGTCCTTCATCCATATTATTTCCTTGCCGGCTTCAACGGCCGCCATGTACTCCGCCTCCGTGGTTGACAATGCAACCGTCTTCTGCAGCCTCGACTGCCACGAAACAGCTCCCCCTGCATACGTCATCACATACCCTGATGTGGACCGGCTGGTATCTGCATCAGCCGACATATCCGAATCGGTAAAGCCGTCGAGTTCGGGCTTACCGGAGCCGAATCGGAGGCACACGTTTGCCGTGCCCTTCAGGTATCGGAGTATCCACTTGACCGCGTTCCAGTGCTCTTTGCCGGGATTGCTCATGTACCGGCTCACCACTCCGACTGCATATCCTATGTCCGGTCTTGTACACACCATTGCGTACATCAAGCTTCCGACGGCAGAGGCATATGGTACTTTCATCATGTCCTCCTTCTCAGCCTTTGTCTTGGGGCTTTGCTTGCTGGACAACTTGCAGTTTACCGGGAGGGTTGACCCGACCGGTCTTGCTTCCGACATGTTGAACCGGTGAAGCACCTTTGTCACGTACTTCTCCTGTGACAGCCACAACTGCTTCTTCTCCCGGTCCCGGATGATGTGCATCCCTAGTATTTGCCTCGCCGGACCCAGGTCCTTCATTGAGAAGGTTCGGTGAAGCGCTTTCTTCAGCATCCGTATCTTGACCTGGTCCCGTCCGACGATCAACATGTCGTCCACGTACAGGAGGAGTATTAGAGAGTCTCCTCCTTCGAACTTCTTCACAAACACGCAGTGATCGGACTGCGTTTTGTGGTACCCTTCGTCGGTCATGAAAGAGTCGAACTTCCGGTACCATTGCCGGGGAGCCTGCTTCAGTCCGTAAAGGCTCTTCTTTAACCGGCATACCAGGTGCTCCTTCCCTTTCTTCTCGAATCCTTCCGGTTGCTGCATGTAGATCTCTTCTTCGAGGTCACCGTGAAGGAATGCCGTCTTCACGTCCATCTGTTCTACCTCGAGGTCCATGCTTGCTGCCATGCTCAGCACCGTCCGGATGGAGGTCATCTTCACTACCGGGGCAAATATCTCGTCGAAGTCGACGCCCTTCTTCTGCTGGAACCCCTTCACCACGATCCTGGCTTTGTATCTCGGGGGGTTGCCGGCATCTCCCGGTTTCAGCTTGAACACCCACTTGTTTCGAAGTGCCCGCTTTCCTTTCGGCAACTCCACATGTTCATATGTGTGGTTCTCATGCAGGGAATCCATCTCCTCCTGCATGGCACTTAACCACCTGCGGCTATGGGTGTCGAGCTTTGCTTCTTCAAAACTCTCCGGCTCCCCCTCGTCGGTTAGCAGCACGTGCTCTGGTTCCGGAAATCTCCGGGGGGCCCTTCTCTCTCTTAGAGGATATCTCCGTTCCGGAGCTTCGGTACCCGGCTCCTCCGTTTCCTCTTCATCCGAATCCATTTCGAGATCGGGGCCGGTTCCGGTATCAGTTTCATCTTCCTCAGCCGGTTCTGTTTCTTCACCGTCTTCGGCCGGATCCTCGAGTGCTGACCGGTCCCTTGCCGGTCGGGACTGCTCCTCGTAGAGTTGATCCTCACCGGTCGTCTTGGAGCTCTTCATCTTCTTCTCCGACTCCCAGTCGGCAAGTGTCTTGTCCTCCATGAAGATGATATCACGACTCCGGAATATCTTTTTGTCGACCGGGTCCCATACTCGGTAGTCGAACTCGTCATCGCCGTAACCGAGGAATATGCATGGCCGGGTCTTTGGATCTAGCTTTCCTCTCCGGTCCTTTGCCACATGCACATATGCGAGACACCCGAACACCTTCAGATGCCGGTAGGACACTTCCCTACCGGTCCACACTCTCTGCGGCGTGTCTCCGTCCAAAGGTACTGAGGGTGATCTGTTTATCACGTATGTCGCCGTCGACATTGCCTCAGCCCAAAACCCCTTGGGTAATTTCGCATGCGCCAGCATACTCCGGACCCTCTCCATTATGGTCCGGTTCATCCTCTCGGCCAGCCCGTTCAGTTCCGGCGTCTTCGGCACAGTAAACTCGAGCCGGATTCCCTTCGAGCGACAGTACTCCGCGAACTACCCCCGGTATTCCCCTCCGTTATCCGCTCGTATCGCTTTCAGCTTCTTGCCGGATTCCCTTTCCACTCTCGCGTGGAGTTCTTTGAAGACGCACAACACTTGGTCCTTTGTCTTCAACGGTGCCGTCCACAGCTTCCGGCTGTGGTCATCAAGGAATGTCACGAAGTACTGGGCTCCGCCATGTGACTTCGTTTCTACTTGACACACGTCCGTGTGCACCAACTCCAATGGTGCGCTACGTCTCGTCGGTGGCCTTGAGTGGAAGGAGGTTCGGTTCTGCTTACCGGCCAGGCAATCGGTGCACTTCTCCAGGTGCACATGCTTCACTGGAATAAGGTTGTCTACTGCAAGCCTCTTCATCCCCTTCTCACTCATGTGGCACAGTCTCTTGTGCCACAACTCACCGGCAGTGTCGGCTGCCACGTTCAACTCCTCCGGACACAACCAGGCATTCATAAGGTACAGTGTGTTGACTTTCCGGGCCCGAGCCACTATCAGGCTCCCCTTGCTGAACTTCATTACGCCGTTCCGGATGCTACCTGTGTAGCCTTCATCGTCTAGCCTCCCGGCCGAAATCAGGTTCAATCGGACCTCCGGAACGTGTCGGACATCCTTCAGCAACATTTTGCATCCGGTCGAGGTTGTCAGCCACACGTCTCCTATGCCGGCAATCCGGCATGTACCTTCATTTCCCATCCGGACACAGCCGTGCTCACCGGCTGTGTAGGATGAGAAGTATTTCTTCTCCGGGGTCAGGTGGAACGACGCTCCAGAATCGACCACCCAGGTCATCTCTTCACCGGCAAGGTTCAGCTCCCTTTCTTCGGTAATGAGCATTATCTCTTCTTCACTTGCCGTGAGTGCCGTCGTTCCTTTCCGGTCCTACCCTCGCCGATCCGAACCATTCCGGTCCGTGGCTCCCCGGTAAGCACCGTTCCGTTCCGAAGACTTCTTCGAATCGGTGTCGTCGGCTCCGTTGTCTTTTCGGTAATGCCGACAATTCTTTTGGAAGTGCCCCGGCTTCCCACAGTGGAAGCATGTGGGCCTTCCTCTTGACTGCGACCGGGTCCCCGACTTCTCCCGTCTTTGCGGACTCCGGTTCCGTTGTCTTCCCCGATCCGATTCGGTAAGCAGCATCTTCGGATCGGAGGCCGGTTCTTTATCTCTCCGACGCGCTTCTTCGTTCAAAATGCTTGTCTTTACCGTTTGTAGAGACAAGTTATCTTCGGTGCAGGAGGTGCTGAGAGTCACCACCAAGTTCTCCCAGCTTTCCGGCAATGTACACATCAGAATGATGGCTTGCATTGCATCCTCCAACGGGAACTTGATCGCCGCAAGCTGGTTCACGAATCCCATGAACGTGCTTACGTGTTCCACCATATTCTCGCCGTCCCGGTACTTGAGGTTCACTATCTTCCTCATCAGGGAGGTACGGGTCAGAGCATTCTTCCTCTCATACAGTCCGGACAGCTTCTGCCACATCTCATAGGCGTTCGTATCGTTCGCCACATGTTGCAGAACACTTACATCGACATATTGCCGGATCGTCGCTACGGCTTTCCGGTTCAGGAGCTTCCACTCCGACTCTATTACCCCCTTGGGTATCTCGGCATTGTTGATCGGTTCATACAGGTCTCGGACGATGAGAAGGTCTTCCATCTTTATCTTCCAGTCGGCGTAGTTCTGTGAGTTCAACACCATCATGCCCGGAGGCCCACTACCGCCGCCTTCCATTTTCTGTGTTACCGTCGCTCTGATACCACTCTGTTGAACACAGTGCTCAGCCACCACCTAGGAATAGGATAAATTCACAGAAAACAGGAAATACAAAATGCACGAGGACAATAGAGAGAAGAGTACACAGGATGTTTTACGTGAAAAACCCTAAATGGGAAAAAAACCACGGGAGTCCTCGAACTCCAACTATCACTATAAACAGAGGTGTGCAATGGTGAAGCTACAAGGCAACAACCTTGAGCTCACTGTCTTCACCACAGGCGGCGGTAATACACAGAGGCAACGACCTCTTCGTCTCTCTCTCTCTCTCTCTCTCTCGGCTGCTCTCACTTCGCAAAACAGAAAAATGAGCAACAACTTCAACAGCAACAAAACTGTTTGCCCTAAGTCATATTTATACACATATGACTTTCGGGCTATTTACAAATATAGCCTCAAGGGCCCTTGGCAAACATATTCACAAATATGTCCCCGCATCCGGATCTCTCTCCGGGTACATTCGTCATCCGGCTTCGTAGCCGGGGTCTTCATCCCGATTCCCGGACATCCGACCATCCCATCCGGAGGGACCGTAATCCCAACACTTCTAACTAGATTCTATCTAGGTAACTACGAAGTGACATGGTTGACTAACTAACTAAACTAAGTTGAGCTTGATCTCTCAACACGCCCCCTCAATCTCAAGTGTGAGGCATCCGACATCCGGTTTTTCTTTCGGTGTTGTCCGGCTTTCAATGTCGGCTTCTATGCGACTTTCGGTGTCGGCTTCTGCGTCGTGGCAATTTCGGTTCCTCCCCCTCAAGCCTGTGACGAAGGCTTGGGTCGATTGCTTTCACCCATCATGGGTCATGAGCCACTTCTATAGAGCTCTCGGGCTCTTGTTCGGCCACTACCTTCATCGTGAAGGCATAATGATGGGCCATGTACTCGTTGTAGCCGAGCCGAGTGACGGGTTTCTTCTCTCTAGAAGAACGTCGATGTTTTTCGCTTGCCGATGTGAGCACCTTCTTTACTCTGGGTGTACGCATGATGGGTAGACCGAACTCACTGTCTAGTGAGGGAGCCGATCCATCTGAATCATTGTCGTCGAGGTGATCGACTTCGTATTTAGGCATCTTACCTTTGCCTTTGCCTTTGTCCAAGTTCGTACTTGGTCGCGACGTGCTTGGATCACGTGGGGGCTCTTGTGGCCCACTAGGCTTTGCCGTAATCAGACTTTCCTCGAACATGTGTTCGAAGCGATCTCCATCTTCTACCTCTTGTTCGACGGATTCCGGGTCAAGCGGAGTTGGAGTTGAAGTTGTCTCTGGTGTGTACCAGGATGCGGACTCGTCGAAGACTACGTCTAAACTTACCCGAACCCCTCAGGTAGAAGGGTTGTAGCACTTGTATGCCTTCTTCTTGGACGAGTATCCTATGAGGATACATTCCTCCGACTTCACGTTGGGCTTCTATCGGCTTTCGTTCGGGATGCGTACATTTGCAATGCTTCCGAACACCTTGAGGTGCGATAGGATTGGCTTCCTTCCGACGAGGAGCTCGTATGGAGTTAGATCATGCACTCCATTAGTGGTGCACCGGTTCATGAGATAGATGGCCGTGGATACCGCTTCGGCCCAATAGAAATTTGGCATGTGCTTCTCATGCATCATGGCACGTGCTATCTCGAATATTTGTCAATTCTTCCTTTTGGTGACTCCATTTTGTTGGGGTGTGTGTCGGCACGAGAATTCTCTTCGAATGCCTTCACTTTGGAGGTAGGAGGTGAATTTGTCGGAGAAATACTCCTTTCCTCCATCCGATCGTAGGCATCGAATGTGCCGACCGGCTTCTTTTTCGACTTTAGGCTTGAGCTTTTGGAAGTGGGAGAGGATTTCGTTTTTCTTCTTCATCGGGTAGATCCACGCGTAGTGGGAGTAGTCGTCGATGAAGGGTACGTAGTATCGGCATCCGCCGATCGTCGGCGTTTGAGCCGGTCCCCATACATCTGAGTGTATGACATCGAGGAGGCCTTTGCTCGCGTGGCTCTCCTTCGGGAATGGGAGTCGATGTTGTTTGCCGAGTTTACACGCTTCGCATACTCGGTCGACTAGTTTCGACTCGAATGTCGGAAGTCCAATGATGACTCCCTGGCTTTGCATCGCTCAAAGCCGTTGGAGGTTTATGTGGCCAATTCTCTTGTGCCACAACTCAATGCTTGTCTCAGTTTTGAGACCTTTGGCGTACATTGTCGATTTCACCTCATTCGAATCCAGGATGAACATTCAGTCGTCTCTCCACCCCTTCGCTATGAGTCGGCCATCTTTCTCGATGAAACAACCTTTGTTGTTGAAGCGGACTTGCATGCCTTGCTCCACGATTTGGTCGATTGAGACCAAATTCTTCGTTATTGTGGACACGTGCAAGACATTATTAATGCAAGTTTGCTTGCCTTCTTTCCCGAATGGGACATTGCCGATGTGCCAAATGGGGTGCGTGGTGTCGTCTCCCATCTCTATGAAGTTGGGTCGATCCGGCATTCGTAAATCACGAAACCACTCTTCGTGAGATGTCATGTGATGTGAGGCGCCAGAATCGACGAACCACATGTCTTCCGAATTGGAGGTGCTCGCAGAGTCGGAGGCCATCATAGAGTTCGCTCTATGCCTCATTATGAATAGTCCGTTGTAATCATCGTATGCGGAGTTGATGACATAATTCGTGAGTTGTCGACTTGTGGAAGCCGACTCGTTTCTTCTTTTTCGGCACTCCTCGCGGTGGCCGATTTTGCCGCAATAGTTGCAAGTTGCGGGCCTTGTTTGCCGACCTTGTTCGGCATGGAAGCTCCCCCTTCTTCCGAAGGTTCCTTGATGGCTTCCGTGAAGGTTTGAATTCCCTTCGTGTGATGGGCCGAATTCGCATCTTCTACCGCTGTGACGTCCTCTGCTGTGACCTCATCCTCGGCCACCGTCCAAGCTTGAGAAGAACATTTGTCCTTCCGACGTCTTTTTCTTGGTTCGGACGTGGTTCTCTTCGACCAATAACATTGGTTGGAGGTCGAAGAACGAAGGAGGGTTTTCTCTCGCCAAGATTGCCATCCTCAACGAGTCGAATTGTTGTGTGAGGCTGCCCAAGCATACTTGAACCATCTCGTCTTCGTCGACGTTTATGTTGATGGAGCCAAGTGATTTGCAAATGATCTTGATCTTGGCGGCGTAGTCCGACACGGACATGTCTTTTTGTTGAATGTTATTCAACTCTTGTCGGAGTTCAAGCTTTCGTGCGGTCATGTTGGCGGCGAACATTTTCTTTAAGTTCTCCCATGCCTCTTTGGGCGTCTTGGCATCTCGAATGTGGCTAAGCACGTGGTTGTGGACACATGTTACCAAGTAATACATGACTCGACTCGCCGCTTACTCCCATGTTGAGTAGTCGGCGTTCTTTGGGTCGGGTCGATTTTCTTGAGCGTCGTTGATGTAGCTCCAATACCCTTGGCCGACGAGGTATTGGGTCATCTTGTACTCCCAAGATGAATAATTGCTCCGGTCTAGCTTTTCACTAGGGAGAGAGCTTCCCATTTGTGTGTTCATGTTGATTGTGTCTTCTCTTCTTTCGCTTTTCTTCCTTCGATCACGTACACGTGCTACGTAGCAGCACTACGGTAGTTGATAGCCGGATTTTGTCGTCGGCATCTCGAACACACAATCACGAAGTCGGGTGGGCTTAGTGGATTTTCTAAACCACACACTCTGATACCATGTTAATAATTAGGTAAGGAATTAAGCAAGGGTTAATTAGTACCTAATTATTTGATTAGTTGATAAGCAGAAGATTATGTAATATGTGTGTGTATGTGTGTGAGAGGAAAAGAGAGAGAGAGAGAGAGAGAGAGAGAGAGAGAGAGAGAGAGAGATACACTTATGAACAACAGAAGATGGGGGATGACTAACTATATTAAATTAGCTTTATCATCATCAAATACAAAAATACCATCAATGAGGTATATATAGATCTCATGTGCAAGGGTGCACATGTGTGAGGAGAATATAGGCATAACCGTATAAGTCCTATATTAAATGACTATGTGTGTGTGTATGTGTGTGAGAGGAAAGGAGAGAGAGAGTTAATAAGCAAAAGATTATGTGATATGTGTGTGTATGTGTGTGAGAGGAAAAGAGAGAGAGAGAGAGAAAGATACACTTATGAACAACAAAAGATGGGGGATGACTAACTATATTAAATTAGCTTTATCATCATCAAATACAAAAATATCATCAATGAGGTATTATAGATCTCATGTGCAAGGGTGCACATGTGTGAGGAGAATATAGGTACAATCGTATAAGTCCTATATTAAATGACCTTGGGAGTGGAGGATCTAGAATATCCTACTTAAGTACAAGGTCCTATTTAAGTCGTTATAGTCAACACTTCTAACTAGATTCTATCTAGGTAACTACGAAGTTACATGGTTGATTAACTAAACTAAGTTGAGCTTGATCTCTCAACAACATATAACTTAACAGTTTCCAAATGGTTTATCTAATACTAAGTATTGGGTGTGTTATAGGTTAGAAGTTCGAGTTTAGATGTGACAAACCTCCTACTTGCTAGAGGACCGAAAGTACATTCATTGTACCCGTTATATGTCACACTCAGAGAGGGTGACTTGTTCCTAGTGGATATTCCCGTGTCATCGCTATGGCATGGATGACTCAAACACCTCAGCAAGGCTGGCATAATGCACTTATCTAGATCCAGATACATTCCCAAACTCTCCTTCTCCGATCATTAATTCTGTGAGCATTGTGAGTATAACAAACAGACAGCCACCTCACGCCCGACGAGTGCACCAAGAGAATCGAGTCCACTCGATTTAGTCCATTCAAACATTTGTGGCCCTATGCCACATCAGTCTCTTGGTGGTGCTTTGTACTTCGTCAATTTTATCAATGACTCAACTCGAAAGGTGTGGGCTTATCTGATCAAAACCAAAGATCGAATGTTCACGGTCTTTTCCAAATGGCTCGCAATGGTAGAAAATCAATCGAGACGAAAGTAAAAAATGTCTTCGGACCGACAACAAAGGAATATTATATACATTATACTATAGAATCCTAAACTATTATATACAAATGCATGTTCATATCAAAATGGTTGAGAATGGCATCTTGTTGATGTGAGGTTACAAGTTCAATCCTCACCAACAATATATTTGATGTCAATGTGTCGTGATAGGTAGATGGCATGCTTATTTCCAGTAAAAACAAGGATGAGTTATCAAGACAAACAATGCTTATTTCCAGTAAAAACAAGGATGAGTTATGAAGACAAACATTTGACGTGAAGAATTTGGGAGATGCAAAACATATTCTCAATATGCGTATTTCTAGTGATAGAAGAAATCATTGTATTTATCTGTCTCAATTTGAGTATATGTCCAAATTACTCGAGAGGTTTAATATGGAAAATGCAAAACCTTTGAGCACAACATTACCTACATATGTAAAGTTGTTGCCCCAAATTTGATGATGAAAAGGAATTCAAGAGAAAAAATCCCTATCAATCTATTGGAAATCGTATTTGTTGTGGGAGTTTTAAGCAAATTCATATCAAACTCTAGTAAGAAACATTCGGAAGTAGTCAATATAATATTGAGATATCTAAGTGGCACTAAGGATGTTTGGGTGGTAGTGATGTATTTATTATTGGATACACAGACTTTGACTATGTTGGATGTTTTGACAGTAGGAAGTCTACTTCAAAGTATAGTTTTCAATCAATGGGAGGTGCCATATCTTGGAGACGTTGTCTCCAAGAATGTATTGCATTGTCTACCATTGAAGCAAAGTATATCGCAATTATTGAGGCATGTACGGAAGTTGTATTGCCTCTCGTGGCTAGCTTGTGACATTGCCTTACCTCAAGTTGTACCTAGTTGGGCATATGTCAACTTGTTCCTAGATTGCTTTGTGATAGTCATATTGTCATTGGCTTAGTTAATAATCTAGTCTGTCATGCAAAGACCAAGCACATTGGAGTGCGATATCACTTCATCCAAGAATGTGTAGCCATTGGTTGCATTAGGCTTAAGAAGGTTGTTTCTTGAGAAAATGGTGTAGATGCATTGTCCAAAACCTTACCACATGATGCATTGGAGCATTGTTGTCACTTGATTGGGGTTACTCGGTTCTTTAGGTTACACAATCTTTCATGTACACTATGTAACATGCCCATCAAGTGGTAGGTATAGGACTTGTAGAATCCTCCCTTCATTTTTGTCTTTTTGGCCTTTGGTGGGTAATTCTCAAATATGGTGTGAAAAGCAAAAACAAAGAGCGACCTTTTAACACTTCATTTTACTAAGGTGTAAAATAGCAACTTAGATGTGAAAGGGATGAGAAGTGGATATAGAGAACTTACCTATTGGATATTTGGCAAGTTTTATCACATTGGTATTTGAGGCCTCAACAATGGGCGTTTTTTGAGTATGTTCAAAATGGTCCAAATGACAAGATGGAGATATTGTTCCTATTTTTACAATATTGGGGACTGCAACAGAATTGAAAAATGTGTAATGTTTTCATGTTTGATAGTAGATATGGTGTGAAAGCCTATATAAAGAAATTGAAAGGGATCCTTATGTTGAATCTATGGATGTTAGAGAATGTGGGGATCATTTCCTCAAGTGCATATTAAAGTTTTCTAATAGCTTTATTGGATGTCTCTCTCTCTACATATTTAGGTAGATGGTACTAAGAAGTTGGTAACAATTGGGTTTTACATACAATTAATATAATTGTGTGCTTTAGCCAAAAAAGAAAGAGGGGGTTTTTTGGCCACCAAATTTTCCTATGGATTCACTTCCCTTCTCCTTTCTTGGATGTATGCCCTTCCTCCTTAGGCTCCTTTGCTAAGCTTAATGAGATTTGGGGTACGATTTAGTTCATTCACCAATCGAACAATAGATTCAAGCACATTGGAGTTTAGCATGCCCCATAAATTATTAGTACTTGCATGACACCATCTGATTAAATAGTCTCTAGACCAGTCATAGAGTGGGTGAAGGTTGAAAAATAGGGAAAGAATTCACTCCCAAATTGAGGAGAAATGTTTAGCTCTATTTGCTATAGAGAAGGCTTTGCTCATGTCAACAAAGTGTAGGCTCCAAAGGTTGATGTAATATGGAGCCTTTAATGTGTCATACATTTTATGGTAAAAACTTGCTTGTCATTAATGCTAGACAAATTCAATGTAATCAGAAAAATAACCAAAAGTTTCAGGTTTGGAACCTAGGTGAAGATTGTTTAATATAACTTTTGATCCCATGTTCAATAACACCATGGTGGTGCTATTACATTCTCTTGGTGTGCAATCTAGAGTCTCTTTATATTGTGGTGGTAACTAGAGGGGCAACACTTTCGGCATCTGACATGTGTACCAAGTGTCGAGTACCGAGAATGGATTTACCATGGAAATGTCAAGATATCAAGCATTCTCGAGGCAGCAGCTACCAGAATGATGAGATAATGAAAGTGATCCAAATCCACATTGTGTAGGGTCATGGGTAGTTATGATTGTTGATTGAATTTAGGTGACACCCAACCCTAGGATTTTGTAGTAATGAATTATTGTGTAGCAACAAGAAGCATCCTGTTTAGTTTGGATTGGTTCGGGGAAATGTCGGAGACCCATTGAATGCATGTAGTCGGTCCGGGGCCGATCGGATCAGTCGACCAGGATTGTATCAAACAAAGCAAAGGTCTTTCTTATACCATGAATTCTTTCTTCAAGGGGAGAGCTTGGTTGGATAGAGGAGGGGTTGTGGAGAGGAAAGGAGGATGTGGTTTTGCAGGAGGCGGCGGAGATGGCGGGATCGACAAGGCAGGCGGAGAGGGCCATGGTAACCCGAGTAGCCGAACATTAGGGCAGAGTGTTGCAGGAGATCGGCAAGGATCGGATGCCCTAGCATGGAGGCATGGATGAACACCAGTTGGATACTGAGATCATGATGAGAGTGAGGAACATCACCATAACCATAACCATCACCATCACCATCACTACCATAGTTACCATGGCTACCCTTACTACTGGTTCTGCAGGCATCATCATCATCACCACTGCATGAGCTATGGACACCACCACCACCATCATCATCACCAAATTCGTCCATGAGTAAGACAGGCACATAGCCTTGAGGGGCTTTTCTTGGATCCTCCAGCTTCAGCTCTTCCATGACTAGTGGTGCATAACTGTGATCCCATTGTGCCGCCCCACCATAGCCACATGTGGTGCCATGGGACATGGCCGGCTTAGAATGTGGAGATCTACTACTACTACTACTACTACTACTACTACTACTAGGTTTGCCCAAGCGATGCAAAAGAGAAGAAAGAAGCTTCCTCGAGGTCTTATGCAGGCAGCCTTTCTTCTTCGTCGTCTTCATCAACGCCATCATCAGCATCGTGGTCATCATCATTATCTTTGCATCCATAATCTCGTTGTATCTAATTTTCTCTGAGAACTATTACACTTTCATTTCAATCCTTGTTTCTCTCTGTATATATATGTATATATATATATATATATGTCTGTCTGTCTACATATGCATATTACCGACTGGTTTACCTATTCAAAACCAAACCTATTCAAAAAGCAAAATTGCCTTTCTCTCTTTCCATAGTCAAAAACAAAGACCTTTTCAACTCGACTCATACAAACATGCATACATACATTAACATACATTACATACATACATACATAACATTCATTCAATACATTATTACATTACATACATACATAACATTCAGTCAATACAACATGCAGACATGCATGCATGCACACATACGTACATGGTATTCATTGCCTACAATGGTATGTCCTCATGGTGATTACATCTATGCTTTCAATGCTTAGTTGATCTCTACTGCATAGTATTATAATTTATCATCATTGTCATCCAATAGGAAAATAACAAAGCTATGATGTGTATCCAGACATAGGTACATGGTATTCATTGGCTATAATGGTATGTCCCCATGGTGATTACATAAATGCTTTCAATGCTTAGTTGATCTCTACTCCATAATATTATAATTTATCATCATTGTCATCCAATAGGAAAATAACAAACCTATGATGTGTATCCGCATCTGGGAACAATTGCATTCCCTATGTATGTAAACAAGAATACATTTGTGCTCAAGATCATCATTCCTTGTGTTGTAACTATGTATGTGAGATCATCAACGCTTGAGCAAACATATTCTGTGTTGCTCGGAGCTCGGTTTCGTTTGGTGGAAAACAATGAAAGTGGGTTGAAAGAAAATACATTGAGAAATTTACTATCCTATAAAAGTTTCTTGCGCACTTGTTACTAGCATAGAGAAAACGGCTTGTTGTTTCTTTCTGGTTCAACATTTCTTCATATTGATGGTGAAATTATAAGAATGCATTTGTATAAAACATTTGAAAAATGGAACAACCAAGTCTCTCTTAATTATCATATTATCAAAATGGAAATTGTTCATGTGTTTATGTTTATGACAATGAGACAATGAATAAAATATCACATAATTCAACTATTGTAATGAACCCAAGACAACATTGCACAATGAATGAAACCACACAAGCAAGTCCAAAATATCTCCATCAACATTATATTTATACTTTTGACAACAAAAAGGTTAGAGACTCAAATTGACTTGTGAATCAAATTGCAAACATATCCATATGATCTAGACATGCCTCTAAGTTTATATTGAACATTTTCCAATAAATAAAATGAAATTCCGTCTTCACTTGAACAATCCCTAACTAGAAGGTGAAACAATGAATAAATATCCAATTAACCTAAGGTCACCTAGTTGCATTGACAAAAATTGTTACTATGGATTCACGCAATGAGAATTTATCACATAAACTGAATTTGTGTGCGTGAGAGAATGGGCACATATAATGTGTACATAACACACTTGGTAGCAATTGATATAGATAATGTACTTACATATTGTACACAACACTCTTGATAGAAATTGATATGTATAATATACATAACATGCTTGGTATGAATAGACACATATTGTGTAGATGAGACACTTGTATATACATACATATATGGAAAATATTGTCAATGATGCAAAAAGGATTTCAATGGATACGATATCTATGACATGCAACTAAGCTTTGAATGAAAATGGCAAATATGGCATGTAACAACTTTGAAAGTGTGAAGAATAAACATGGACTTTGTGGTAACATTTTCTTTATATGTATGTAATACATTTTTGGACACCCCATCCCATCCAACTCCATCTATGAATAAAGATTCATCAGCTAGCTTTATGAGAAATCTTAGTGTGGTTGTTACTATTTCACAATTTGACAATGCACGTCACAATCTAGAATAATGGGTCTAATGTTGTGGTCATTATACAAACGCTACACATAAGTGTTGAAAAGATCACTTCATAAAAGACAATGTTGAAATTTTATATGCAATAAAAAAGCGGCTTTAGAAATTGACTCTACAGAGCACGAGGTTTGAAACCAATTCTAACAAATACATTTGCAGTCTAAATTATAAATTAAGACTTCTCTTCTCACATCATTCAAGATGGGTCTAGCATCACCATGATAGCCCACATTTTAGTAGCATGGCTTGAACATCCACATCCTAGTGTATACATATATATACACGTGTGTATGTATGTATGAAACGTGAAAAATATGATAATGTTGTCCTTAAAAATGTAAGCTTCCAAAATGAATAGTTGTTCTCTCATATCCAAAAAGCAAAATTAGGTATAAGACTATAAACCAATGTGCTCCAACGTTAATGTCCAATGTTGACTATTTCTTATAAAGCTCAATGCATTTAAATATTGGAAAACGTTTTCCAATTAATGAGTAACTAGAATTCAAAAAGTGGGTTTCGATTCTAGAAAACATTGTAGCCCTTTTGGAGGTCAAGTTTGTTACTTTGGTTCTAAACTAAATTGAAACTATCAAATATATGAACTATAATCTTAGCAAGCACCACAACTACGACTACAGGAATATTTATAAATTTTTTCCTTTGTGATCATTAATTGATATAGGGTTTTCATTGACCATTAGGTCTAAGACAAGGAGTGCGAAATGGTGTGTCATCGGTGAATACAAGGCATGGAGAGGTGGGAGTGTAAGCTGAGAGAGAGAGAGAGAGAGAGAGAGATTAAGAATTGAATTACTAATAGAAATTAAAACTAAATCTACCTACAAGTATAGTATGAGAGATATAGTGAGAAAGAGGGGATTAGTTAACTAATTACTAATTGAGAGATAGAGAGAGAGAGAAATTTAAAAGACAAAGTCTAATTATCATTAAAAATGAAAATTACATAGGGATAGGGATGGTCAAATGCAAACTAGTTTCGCCCCCACAAGGGGGGCTCATCAATGCTAAATGACAATGTGGGGTGTATGATGGTTTATATAAGGAGGGTAGGAGAGAGAAAGGGAGAGAGAGCTTTTAATGGGAGTTAGTAGAATTATGGGTAGTGATGGGGGTAAGGATTTCAAGGATGATTATGAAAATAGGGGGAAGGATTCGCTTAGTGATAAAAAGCTAGGGGGTGTGAGGGAGGAAAAGAGAGGGTATTAAGAGGGGTAGAGATAGATACTATTATCGTCTTCGGAGGTTAAATATGATCTATGAGACAAAAAATATTACATTTCAAGTGATAGGTGTGAAAGTGAGTAGCGACTCTCAATGTTCAAGAACTTTACCAATGAATGTTGCAATTGAGAGTGCACATTGTGGTTGTGAGAGAAATTTGTGCAAGGATTGGGCTCGGTCGAAGAGATGTGGAAAGAATGGTCGAATATGATCAAAGGCAGAGCATTGTATCAAAGTGTGATACTCAGACTCTCGAACTTGTTTAGGGCAAAGTGTGCATAGCTGCCCACTCTCATCACTTGTGCCCCAACCCCTTGTCTCACATCGCAATGCATGTGAGCTAAGCCGCATGGAAGCAATGGTTCAAATTATAGATAACGGGATGGGCTCTAACATGTATCGATGTGTACGGTTTCCCTGTTCCATGAAGAATATGAAAGGGAGAAGGGTAGTAAGAGGGAAAATAAGAAAATAGTTTGGGAGGATAAAGTTAGGAAAACATTTGGAAAGGTAAAATTAGAGGAAAAAGGAGGGGGGAGGGGTAAGAGGAAAAATTAAGGGGAGGGGTAAGAGCATAAAAAATGATGGGGAGGGGAGGGGTAGGAATCTAAAATAAACTAAAAAGCTAGGGGAGGTGTAGTGTTAAATACCTTCCCCTAGAAACCCTTATTGAAAAATACAATAGTATATTAGTATCCTACAAGAACAACTACTTAACACTAAAATTAAGTACGTTAAAACCCCCCTACCACCTTCTCTCAACCCTTAATAGCCTTAAGAGAAATACCAAAATCCTTATCTTACCCACCGATAAAATATAGGAGTTATATATATTATACTAAAGTTATAACCCATATCTCAAATACCACCACTTATAAACTAGTGATCCACTTTCCGTTAGAAGAACTCTTAGATCGATTAAATATTATAGTTAGACATAATCTATGCACCCTCTCTATGTTAGAAGCCAACTACATTCTCTACAAACCACCCCAAGGTTATATAGTAGCTAATATCTACTTTCTCCCCAAAGTTCATAAGACACCTTTAGGATTTAGACCTATATGTTCATATAACAACTCCATCTTTGAACAAACATCAAAATGGTTACACTATCAACTCCTACCTATCCTATTAACTCAAAGCCAATATCTAAAAGATTCTCACTCCCTCATCTAGACTTTAGAAAATCTGATCCCCTCCCAAATAGTTTCATTTTTACCTTTGATGTTGAGTCTCTCTATCCTAGCATCCCACCAAAATTAGAACTTGAAGCCCTTAGGAATATTATCTCCCCTCATTTCTCAATAAATAAGACAAATCTTATATATAACCTTAGCGCCCTAACCTTAAAATATCATTTCCTAACTTTTGACAATCAAATCTACCAACAGATTAAGGGCACCGCCATGGGTAGCAACTTCTTTGTTATATATGCTTGTCTCTTCCTATCACGGCCAAAAAATTCTCATTCTCCCCCCCATCTCTTCTACTTCACTAGGTATATAGATGATGCCTTTGGTGTATGGACAAGCACCAAACCTCAACTTTTAGGCTTCCTAAAATTCTATGGTGACACCACCAATAATTCTATTCGACTCACCATATAAACCTCTCCTACTAGGCTTCCCTTTCTAAATATATGGATCAACCTTCTTAATAACAAATTATCCTTTAACCGCTTTCAAAAGCCCCTTAATACATATCAATACATTCCTTTTTCTTCTAGCCATCCACTCCACGTTAAGCATAGATTCATCTCTAACGAGCTAAAAAGATACCTCATTAGAGAGAGCACATCCTTAGGCTATTCAAATATGAGAAATTTATTTTTTTCTTGGCTTGCTATTTTATGCTTAGGAACTTTAGGAAATACCCTTATTCTCTTAGACAGATACTCCTTTTTAAGCATAAAACTCAAGCTTCTCTTACCCCTACCATCTTTAGACTAAGATATATCATACCACCCTTAAACTAGATATTCAAACTTTTCTCCCTAACCTATATAGTGATCTTATTAAGGATCCCCAACTTTGTAGTATCCCTAAACCTCTAATATGTTGGAGAAAATCTAAAACTCTACATTCACTTTTAGTCAAAACTAAATTCCCTAGGTCCCCACACACCCCACCACCCTTACTTATCCCTATTATCCTTTAATACCCTCTTATAATACCTTATCATAATGTCCCCTCATCTTTCCTTATTACCCCTATTATGTCAACTCACCTTACATCACATCCCCTTAACTATCTTTGATAGACATTTCTCTCTCTCTCTTTTATCGTAATTAGCTTACCCTAGTGGTAAGTTGTTAGGTTCGAAACCCAATTTTTTCATTTCTCTCTATTATATACTTCACATATATCTCTTAATTCACTAGATGCCACTGTGAAATGTAGGGGTTGAACCCATGACCACCTAGTCTCCATTGGACAACCTTATCAACTGAGCTCGCTCACTCTCTCTTTTATTCTATTTTTATTGTAATTACCTTACCGTAGTGGTAAGTTTGGTACCACTACAAGCACTGGGTTTTGGGTTCGAAACCCAACTTCCTCACCTCTCTATTATATACTTCTTATATATCTCTTAATTCACTAGATGCCACTATAGAATGTAGGGGTTGAACCCATGACCACCTGGTCTCCATTGGGCAACCTTACCAACTGAGCTACATCCATTTGGGCTCTCTCTCTCTCTCTCTCTCTCTCTCTACTCTTATACATTTTTCCTTTCTTTGTTTGGTATTTACCCTCAATCCGATATCCATTTCCCTTTGATTTCTCCTTATAAGTCAATCTTTACATATCACCATAACTACCCTTCTTATTGTCGAGAACCATAGCACGCACTCCTTGTTTTTAGACCTTTCGGTCTATAGAGTAAAGATAGAGAAACTTTACTAGTACACAAGCTATTGCACATGGATGTTGGATCCAAGAACTTAATTCCACTTGACATTACATAAAGGGTGACTCATCAACTATGATGTCCATCAAATCGGGATAGATTCATTGGGAGATTTCCATCACATACCTAATAGTCAGCATCAAGTCTATAAATTTGGAGTTAATGGATGGGAATGAATTCACAATATGCCAGAATTGAACGAATTCACCATGTGCTTGAGCTAACAAGGAAATAGATATTGGTTGGTTTATCATGAGATCAGATACCATTCAGTATTTGCAAAGCAACATTCAATATTATAAGGGGAAATGATGTTGAGAGGGACCACAAATTGGTCTCCTTGTATCTGGTGCATTTGTCTTTTGAGGAGAGCACATATTAGCAATATGTTTAATCAAATCAAAAGATCACATTCTAGCATGGCTGGTTGAGGCATACGTTAAGGATTAGAATGATGATGTTGGACTCCAAGTCATGGTAGCTTTATCTTACACTAACTTTGAATTGTGATAGCTCATGCTTGAAAATTATTCAAAATGACATCAACAAGACAAATGTAGAGGTTGTTATAATGTTGTTGGCGGTTTTGGTATCCAACATGTGCAAGGTTACGCTTATGCAATCACTTGGGCATTTTTTTACTTGTCTACAACATAACACCATTTGAGTGTACCCCTTGAAGACGAGACAAGATTCTCAAGAAAATCAAGGTGTCCTTAGTTGCCTTGGAGGCTGAGAAGGGCCTGAAGGTAAAGGTTGGTTAGTTAGACAATGGCCACGATTTCAATTACTTATAGACCTTTTCAAGGAACCCACAAGAGCTTATGACCCCCCGTATACTCCAAGACTACTCACATAGTGGCAAAGTCTACTTAAAGCTCCTCTAAACATGCTTCACTATAACCCTATCTATAAGAAATTGGAGGCAGCAATGGAGAAGAGAATGAATGGTGTTACAAAGGATGGGAAGCACATGGCAAATTGAGATTGAATGAGCAAAGATATGCAAGTGAAACAAATAAAGAGTATGGTACTGATAGAATTTGAATACGAGAAAAATAAGGACAGCCGACCTGAGGTGGAGGTAACTTGTCTCAAGTGAGAAAGAGGAGAGGCATGATTAGGTGCAGTGGGAAACCACTGTCTTGCAAATCACGTTTTCCATGACTCGCGAGTTGAAAGCATGATGAAGGACAAAAGATGGAAAAGGTTTTCCTATGCCAGAACACATAATACGTCAATGCTGAATTTCTAAATGGCAACATAACTGCAAACCTTCCATAAATAAGTCTTCACAAGAGCAATTGATATACCTATCTCTTGTCAGGAGAACAAGGGCAGTATAGACAAAGTTCACAAAAAATGATGGATTTACAATCTATATAGTCGATTGAGATCAAGAGACTGCAATACATATACATCTTCATCAACATACACATATATCATTCAAATTCCACATTTGGGTAAGTAACACATACACAAGAAACCATCTTTAACGCTTAAGCATAAGAAATGCTTCAATTGTTCTGATGTACTTCATATTATAATCGAAAAAGGAACCAAGAACTCTTGGCATTAACAAATCCCTTCAGCTGCATTGAGATTTACATGTTACCACAAACTGTCCATAATTTCCTGCATGGAACGTCTTGGTAAGCACAATTACATTATCGTGTCATTTTGAACAGCCTGGTTTTTTTTGTTCTTTTTAGAAAAACAGGGTCGTAAATTCTCTGTTTTGTGTTCTTTATCCAACTCCCTTCTGCAAGATATACTGCCTTAAAAACCGCATGGTGTATACTTTAGGTGGAATTTGACATACTAGAATAGTTTGTACCTGTAACTAGAGAGTTACATGATAATTTGCTGATATATCCTCCTATTACATGCAGCACAAATACCTGCTTTGCCAGCCATGTTCTCATAAGGAAGTTTCTTCTCCAGATGGACATTATGCTCATGTTTTAACAAGGCTTTATCCCAATATAAAAATCTATCCTTATTCTTCCAAAACCCGAAAACCCCTACCTTGACATTTTTGTTTCGAACCACAACTAGATGAATTCTAGTTTTCGTTGAACAAATCTCGATGCATAGACCTCCTCTTCATCTTCTTCGTGGATAACCCGCCACTGGTGGCCGTCTCTGACGAGAATTCGCCATCCTTGAACCTTCCCAATCAGCCTTATGTACACTGCCTCCTCTACTTAATACTGTCATTGACGATGACCAATTTGTCTGTTGTGCTGCTATATCATCTTCTTCACGATCATTATATTCTAGAACTCGTCTCTTGATATCTTGCTTCTCCTGTAGCTCTGCTGCCTCTTTCTGCTTTGTACTCTGAACAAGCGAAGAATCCCGCGGTATGTGAAGCTGTCTTGTTTGCTGTTTATTGCCTTTCTTAACAAGGACTCGGAAAGCCACATTATTGCCACCATCTAGCTCATCTGCTATCTCATCTCCACTCTCTATATCTGTTATATTTCGGTTAATATGCTCTTTCGAGCTTTCAAACAAATTCATCGGAATCACCATGTTTAATGTGGGGCGTGATCGGATTTCAAGCTTCCTAGAATCAATGCTTTCCTGCATAACAGCTCGCAGCTCACGTTCAAATTCAGCTTCTTCTACAGGATCGATTTCTGCTGCTTTTTTCTGCTTTACTTTTACTTGATCTTCCTCATCAGAACCTGAGGCATCCCCTCTACCCTCTTCTTCTTCCTCCTCACCTTCATCATCATGTTCGTGATACTTATCTTCATCCAAGTCATCTTCCTCATCTTGCCCACCATCGCCATCACTGCTACCACTCTCAGAATCACTTTCTCCTCTAATTATTCCATCACCATTCTGTCTTTCCATTATCCCATTTCCCAATTCATTTTTCTGATCTGATTGGCTGGTTCCATTGGTGGAACTAGTTGTATTTCCATAAGAAATATCTCCACTTACAGCTGGATCTTGGGCAATATTCCAAGTCACACCACTTTTTGACTTGTTATACTTCAATTCTTGCTCCTCCATGTCAATTATGGCAGCGGTCACCTCTTCAAAGGAAGTGTACCGTATCATTTTGGGTCGTAATTTTGCGAAAAGATCCTGAAGTATAATCCTTGAGATGAATTGAACAAAGAGAATACACACTAGGACATGCAATCAAAACATGTGAATTTTGAAGGCATACATACCTGAAGATCAAACTCAACATCTAAAGGAATCAAGCCTTTGCTCAGGAGATATCTTTGGAAGTAGATCATGAAGCGATCTAACCTTCGTTTGGATGACCCTCTGTCAAAGAAATGCCCACAAGTCTCCAGTAACACAATGACCATCCGCATGCGAAAGCAATCTTCTGGTGGATCCAGCACATCTTGCTGTGACAATCATATTCACAATCATACATATAAAGACCTGGTTGCTTTAAGGTAATTTTGTTTCAGAACTGTTCAATCTCACCTCAGGTGTTCCATATCCAAAGTGTAGAATTAGGTAAAGAGTATCAAAAATGGCCCATGAATCAATCAAGCGGAAGTTATAGAGCTCTCCTAAAAAACGCATATGTGCAATGCGTTTCTGTTGCATTCCATACTCGTTTTGTTCAAGACCCACTCGTATTTGTTCCAATACCTGAAATTAAACCAGTAGATTGCTAAGACAGAAAATGTTGATCATTTGCAAATATTCAATTATTAAAGGATATGATTGAATACTTTGTAGAGCATGATCTGTATTCATGAATTATCATCTGCTTGATCAATGCTAGAAATAACGCATCAAAGAATGCTAAAAGCAAAGAACATTGATGCCAAAGACATATCCATTTAATACATTTCTCAGTTTTGGCTTTTATAGATATTCATATGTATGCGCTGCAGTGTTCTTATAGCTTTAGGGTTTCATAGGCCATTGGCCTCTTTATAAAACTTCGGTATATTTTTAAAATGCCTCTCCCCTTATCAGATTTTTGTGCTTATTTCACCTTAGTATCCCCTCTCCCAACTGAACTTTGGAAACAAGATTTCGTTTTTCTGAGTTTTTCTTTCTCATTAGAAAGGTGTTTAAATAAGATACCTCATCCACTACTCCGATGGAGAAGGCCTCATGATAGCGACTTAGACATGCAGTCAAAGACGCAATTAGATGCACTTGGCTGTATTTCCCCTTGTGAACTTTCATGAAACAATTCAAAAGATAACGTTCACATTCACTCCAAGGAAGTTTGCGCAGCTGCTTTAATACATGATCAAAGGACGGCTCATCTAAGTCAGCAAAAAGAAGCTTCCGAATGTACTGCAATGACAAAGAGACCAACATGAAAAGATGTTTAATTAAAGAAAAAGCATCACAATGTTTGACCATAAGTTCGACTTTGAAACTACAGCATACCTGATGCAGCGGTGGACGAACTTTAGCAATTCTTGCCGACCTCTCCGGTGGCTTGCATTGGTAGTATGCATTTTCAACCATGGTGCTATGCCGCACATCCAAATTCTTCACATTCTTCAGCCGCATAATGATGTCAAGCATATTTCCCATTCTAACAGTTGTGTCTGGCGATCGGTAAAGGAAACGGCCACATGTCTCAAGAAGATTGCAGGCAACATCAATGTTATGATGACTAAAATCATCAAGGCAACACTGCATCATAAAATTGTTAAAATAGTAAATCTTCCCTCCAAAACATAAGCATTAATGTATCTATGCATATAAATATGTGTGTGAGTATTCATACACACACACACACACACACATATGAAGGTGACCATTCTAACATGAAATATCAGTAACCTTAAGGCAGCTAAACACAAGTCCTGGTTGTGCTATTTTGAATTTGGCCAGTTCTCCAATAAACCTTATATTTTTTATTTTCGTCTCTATATTCATTTGATCCTGTTGACAGCCACAAGAGTTTGTAAGAGTTGCATCCAAAGAACATGCAGATAGACTGTTTTTCTCTCAAGCTGTATTACCTTCTTATTGATAAGAAAATTGAACTCTTCTTCTAAAAGCTGTAAGAGAGCCGGTGCGATATCTTTCATACAACTCGATAAAGTTGCTACCATTCTCGAGTAGTATGGAAGTAATTCCAAGGATGTGCGTGGAACACTGAAGAGCCCTCTCACAAGTTTTTTCCTGTTGCTCTTGGAATTGACATAGCAAAAGTCAACCTGCCATGTACCGTACACAGATACAAGAAGATCATTAGGTTGGATAAATTTCACAAGTGTTCATTTCACATCTATAATTATGTATACTTAGGCTCCTCTGTTTAAAGAAACTCCTAACTATATTGATAGAATCGAGACATTGGATTGAGAAAGAATGATTGATTAAAAAATAACATTTTGTGCAACCATAGGTGAAATTTCAAAACAAACTTATATCATAGAATTAAGATTCGTCAAAGGTCATCATCAAGAAATTATATGGTGACACGTTGGGTGTAAGAACTCTAGTGACTTGAAAAATGAAAGAAATTTAAGTCTTTTTCAATATGTTTAGCTCTGTGTGTATTAAAACTGAAAGTCTGATAGAATACCCTACAACGGGAAATGTGAGCATTGGACAATACCAATCAGTATATACGACTTCTGTGGGCTCACTACCTTTGTCATGAATCCTGTTGATTCAGTGAATCAGACAGAGAAATCCTCACCAATATATATATGACTTCTTCTATAAGCCTAACTTCTCTGATCCCACAACCTTCATCATGGCAATCTACAATGGCCTACTGCAAGAAAGTCAGCTGTGAAGTATCGCACCATGTTCTATTTAAATTAGAACCCCATGGTTTCCATAAACAGAAATGATGCTCTTGGCTCAAAGAAATTGCCTGTATTGTAAGAGACCCTATCAAAATCCATACACATACGATTCCAAAATCTGTTTATGAAAAATGACATTTCCTATATAGGAAACATCATGACTATAGTGTTAAATGTAAGGAAACCAGGAGGCTGTTAGTTATTGAAGACTGAATGAAAGTGGATCGATCACAAAGATGAGCCATCTGAATGGAAAAAACTAGTCAACACAATAACATTCACCTGCATACATTCATAGGAAACCAGCAACATCCATTGGACATTGGAAAAAGAGGGAAGTTCCCAATGGGAATCAAGATGTTTTAACCAAGATCTTAATGTTTTCTACAAGTATTCATGTTTAGTTTTGAGTTTTGAGTTGAAAATAATGAAAAAGAGTTTGAACTGTAGAGCCGAACTTCATCTTCATTAATCAACAAATAAAGGAAATACAAATATAAATGTTAAGCTCGCCTACAACTGACTTTAAAAAAGAAAAATAAATAAATAAATAAATATATATATATATATATAGAGAGAGAGAGAGAGCAGAAGGATATTTCTATTTGGTTTTCTATCTAATATGTCACAGGTCTCATGATGCAAAATAATTACCAATCCCCTTTGCTCCTTTCCTGCAATTCTACATGTTTGCTTAATGATTTCAAAGAGACATCAAGAAGATTACTCTTCAATGGGATCCATGGATTCATATATGAGTCCAAAGATGACCACATGTAAGGCACAATACATGATGGATTCTAACATTCAACATTGTAAACTTAACTTGGATTGAAAATATTTCATCAGTATGGCTCGCACAACTTTGTTTATCATCTTTTAAAAACAAGGCAAATGGAATGTGCTGAATTGCAAGAGGACAGCTGATATTACTAAAAAACGTTTATGGTGTTGTAATAATATTAGGTCCCGGAAAGTAGCCATATAATGTAAGCACATAGTTCCTTAACTTTTCATTCAAACATATCCATGCTTCCTCAACAAAAACTTGAGCCCATAGCATGGACCATCATGGAACTCCCAATTGTCCTTATTTGGTTAGTTCGTCTTGAAACTTTCAAGGGGTATTTGGTTTTAATTCTTATTACAGCAGATTTGCTGACATAGATTGTTGCCAGTGTACATGAGTGGTTTTGACTTTGATAAATCAAATATTTCCTCACGTACCTCAACATGAACAAGAGAATTAGTCATAGTATGAGAAGAGTTTCAGCTCCTACATATGTCACTTGTTCTATTGGTCTTGGATCTCATTGCTCTTTCTCTTACAAGTTAAAACTAATGATAATAATCCTTAAACAAATCCCATTTGTATTTTCACTAATCCATACTCCAATGGAGCTACCTTCCTCATATTGGTTTCTTTTTTCTGTCCCAGGGTCATCGAGGTTCAACGGGCCTTGGTAAGGAGCAAGAACTAGTTTTAAATATTCCACCACAGTCATGGCATAATACATGAGAAACAAAATGCTATTGATGTAAGTACTTACTGTTAGTTGGTCAATTAAATCTCGACTAACACATCCTGGAAGTCTTTGGAAAAAGCTATCCAGATTTGTGCCTTCATGCCCTTTCACTTTCTCCTTATCACTCTCTTTGTCGGCCTTTTTTTCAACATCCTTTTCTTTTTCTTTTCCTTTGTCCCCTTCCTTGATTAGCTCCTTCTCAGAATCCTTTTCCTTAGATTTATCCTCAGACATTGAAGAGTCACCATCAGGCTCTTTATCATCATGTTCTACTGATCCTCCCTCATTTTCATTTGGACTAATTGCCCCAGCTTTTGGTGAAACACTATCGATTCGGATATCCTGCAAATAATTGATATAGCTTTTTGAATGATTATAGTTATCCATCTTGTTCAAAGTTCAAACATGAGAATAATACCGGGTGATTTGCATAAACAGAAGGTCGCAAACATGTTTGGAAAATATATTAACAACTTCAGACGCTACCTGTTGATCAGAAACTTTGCCCTGGTCCCCATTTTTTGTTTCAGATTCACCTAGAAGCACTGCTGGTACAAATGCCCTATGTCATATATCAACATAATTTCTTTATTAGCGTAATTATTTAATTAGAGGAATGGATGCATATTAATGGTCTCTACATCCTGAAACTGTGCCCACAATTTGTATCTGACAGATGCAGGATGACATAGATGGAAAGGCCATCCAAATGAGTTACGAAAATATAATTTGTAAAGTCGCTTTTAGACATGCTGTCAGGACAGGATTTGTGGATGTTCTTACGAACATTGCACCCAATAATTTGATGGAAGACAAAGATCATGCATGATGCATTACAGAAATGGAAAAATTATAAATAAAATGACAACCTTAGATCTGGTAAACTCTCATAAAATGATTTTGTATCCTCGTCATCCCAAATGGATTCAGGCATTGAGCTGTCCTTTCCAGTTGATGCTGATGCATTCTCATCACCTGTACCAATTCTTGTTGTATTACCATCTTCTGGCATAACTGGAGGTTGTAAATCAATTGCCTCCGCAAAGCTGTTCAAGTTGCCGTTTCACATTTGTTTCAATATAATTAATAACCGTTATAGAAAGAACAAAACAAGACATTTTGTACTGATTTGAGGAAAAACAATTGTAGACGTGACCATAAAACTAAACACACTAATAATTCATGAAAACTAACAGACATTAGCAAAAGTTGCAAGAACAAAATGCCATAAAACCAGAATATTCATGAAAACTAACAGACATTAGCAAAAGTTGAAAGAACAAAATGCCATTAAGCCAGAATATTCTTTTACATTTTAAATGAGGGCTTGTTATATGTCCTAGCATATTTATCCCTGCACCCTTTTGATAATCTCCGGTTATTAAAATTAGGAATGCATACATTCAACAATAATAAAATGCTCTGTAAAAATGACCATAGCTCTTGCTTCAAAATAGAGTGACTTCTTGAAAATAGAGGAAATGAAATGAAATGTTATAATAACTTCCTGAAAAGGTCAAAATACCTACAAGAGACGAAAGTTATATTTGTGAATCTTATACAATGTCGGGGAAAATAAACTAAGATAAAAACTGCACCTAAACTAGCTAGCTATACATTTTAACTAGGCTACCATCAAATAGAGTGTGAGATGACTTACGAAGACACACTTCGAAATAGATGCTCATAAGATTTCCTTAGTTTCTCATATGCTGATGCATTTTCTTCAGTAAGTTCACCTTTTGCGTTCAGCATGCGCATATTTTCATGTTCCATCTGCCTAAGGGACTTTTATAGCACATTGAATCAGTGTCAGTGAGCCTTCTCCAAGAACCATAATATAGCATATAAATTAAGTAAATGCAAGAGAAAATTACTGAATGTTCAGAATGTAGAAGCTCGGTCACAGAATCATAGAATGATTGAAATATTTTCCTCAAATGTTTTTTATGTTCTGGAGTAATAGTGAGCTCCCTGTAAAGCTGGGGAACAAGGTCAAAAACATGTCAATAAATGTCTTGCTACTTCATTAATTAAAGACCAAATAAGCAGAGTAAATCACCTCCTCTTGAGCATCATGCCCTGAGAGCGGAAGACCAAGAAACACTCTTCCTTGACGAGCAAAGCTGACTAATAATGAAAGATTGGTTTGTACAGTATCCCTATCACGAAGATGCTCCGCGTGGGAGAGATCTTTAACAATGCTGACAAAGACACCAACATCCTCAATGACACCACAAACATAAAGCTCCATGAGAAGCTTTAATGTGCTGCGCTTCTTCATTGCCCGAGAGCTTCTATCAGCCTCAGGATCTTCAACAGATTTTCCAGGGGAAAATGCCTTTAAGAGGCCTTGTAGTAATGTAGGGGCAAAGTCCTTATATCTCTGGTGAAGTAAGGAGCACACCTGCAATTGGAGTTTTAAATCAGACCAAGAACACACAAGCAAAGCATCATAATGAAGGTAATTAGAAATATGAGGACTAAGACAACCTGAACTGCAGCATTAATATCAGACGTTTTCAGTTTCGCTTCACAAATGGCCGCCACAGCTTCACTGACAAATTTACTCAAATTCACTGCCTTCAACTCTTCTAATAGGCCTTCTTTCTGCTCCTCATTGATTTGTTTCAGTTTCTTAATGACAGCTGTATTTCGTTTTATGCTTGAATCAAGTGTCCTCAGGAAGTTTGTATCTACGACAAAATATACATTTTGAAAAATGATGTTAACACAACATTCCAGAAACGCATGCCACAAGCAGCTTCTAACATAGATAAGAAATGTGATTCTTCCATGACTTTTGTAAAGATGAACAATTAGATAGAAACTTATCCATTGCTACCTATTTCTTATGCACAGACATGCAGTTCAGATTAGCTCAAACAAATCCAATAGTGCAGATTATTACCATCTCTAAAAGGCCGCATAAAATTATGGAACTAAAATTTTACTATATTGAACCTGAGTTGTTAAAAAATAAGATAAAAGAAACATGTTAATTTATTCATGAAACCAAGTCCTCATTGACAAAGAGTCAGGAATGCTGTTTCTAATTTCCTTGCCATGTGATTGAAAAAATCAGCGCTACACACCGAAACGAATTTGCTTCCCTTAATACAAAAAGTAGAAACTTGTAAATGAATGATCATTGGGAAAAAACTAAGTAAATAAAAGTGCTGAAAAACAAGCATAAAAGCTCATTGTCAACCTATATCTGTAACGATCACTTTTTGATTGCCCAACTCATTTCAGTCCTCTTATGCTCTCTTCTAGATATTGTTTTAACATTCTTAAGAGTACGCGTTTAAACATGTGTAACAAGAAAAACCCTCAAAAGAATTGAAAAAAGAACTGTATTCAAGGTCATGAACGAGGTACATATGCAATCATCACCTCGTGCATACCTAGCTCAAGAAGTGAAAGCCCATCAACATTATCATGCATAATTACTCACGTTATCAGCACCCCTAGATAGGTGCAAGCTCATAAATGAGCCCACAAAAGTGGTAGACAACCTGGATGAGCAGAAACAAAGAAAGAATACGCATGTAACAATGAAAAAGGAACGACCAACACTGACAATTTATACGTATATACATAAATATTTCTCTGAGTGTGTGCGTGTATATATATAGATATAGATATAGATATATACACGCACACACACACAGAGGCATATCCTACAGATCTATGGCAATAAATAAAGCTAGAGGCATACCTTTTGCTATTATGATACAAACATATGACTACAAATTATTTTGGTTTATCATTACACTAAGACTTGATTTCAGAATGAAGGAAAAAGAGCAATCAAAAACAAGGAAGAAAAACGTATTCATGCTACAATGAAGGTAATTGAATACCATACCAGGTCTATCTGGAGACAGATTAGATTGACGCAACATCCGCTTTGCCTCAGCTGCAAGTTTTTTCATTTCTTCCTGGTGGACCATTGCTAGCTGCAAAAAGTGAATCTAGCACAAGTCAAATGCAATAATAATCATATTGAATCAACAACTGATGAAGAAATGTTTTGGTAGAAGAGATGGAGACCCTATGTAGGTCTACAATGCTTATTTTATTCACACTGCTCACAACAGAGACAGCAGGTTCTCTATTTCAAACAATTTGCATATTTTTGGGTAAGTCTACCCCTTTCCCGCTGCCTGTCTTTCTCCTTCAACCATTCACACCACATTCTGTTCCCCCTCTACTCTTTATTAACCTCACCAAAAGCCATGGTATTGCATAAGTTCGTACACTATCCCTCCTATCAGCACACCAAAAAATCACAAGCTTGGTGCTATTCCAAGAATTTAGATACATCTAACCTGAAAGCTCAGAAGTTCCAACGGCTGCATGATTCATAGAAATTGACTGTAAATATCTATTTCTCTATTTTACCTTAACATTTGATATATTTCTATTGAAACTATTCCCCTTACAGATATCTTCACCTAGCATGCTCACAAATCCAGCTTCCATTTTGGTGAATGATCGTATCCTCCCAGACATTATGTGATACATAAAATGATTGAGAAAAACTTCTCTCCTTAGATATCTTCTTGTGCTCTAAAACTTTCCTCGAACATCAGGTAGAAATACTTGTGAATGATGCTGCATATGTGAGATAAATCAATGTCTTCACTTGTGATATGAGAATTTTTCGAGCACAATAAGGCCTTCAAAATTTAGATATTTTTGTCAACTATCCTCCACTCACATAATCCATCTTCCCACAAGCATTTCTCATGAAAAAAATATTTGCAAATAATAATGGCAAACAGTTTTCAAGAAATTGCTTACCTCATCTTCTTCTTTAATATGTTCTTCTTCTGTAGTAGATTCTGATGCTTTTCCATCAACGGGAGAGTGAAATCCCCTCTCTTTTTGTCCAGACATTCCTTTTTTACTGCAATTTTTTGAACGCTTGAGACTCAGTTGAGGAAGTTTTCTTCACGATGAATTTGGTTGAACTTGTGTCGAAAAGGAAAGAAATTCTTGCAGGAAAGAAAGGGACTAATAAGAAGAATACGACAAAACAAAAAAGCTTGATAAAAAGACCTGCTTACTATATTGCTTTGAAGCAGGATTCTTCGCAGAAATCTGGCAAAGAGATAAAGAAAAGAGGGAAAAGAAGAAAGAATGAAGAATGAAGAATCTAAATTGTTTTTGGAGCGGATTTCGCGACAGAAATCGGACAAAAAGATGAACAAAAGAAGAAATAAAGAGGAAAAAAAGAGGGAAATAATAGAGAAAATTGGTTAGCTTCGCGAAATCCCATAGATTCCACTATTGCTTTGGATTCTGGAAGCAGGTTTCTTCGCCGAAATCAGGTAACACGATGAACAAAGGCGAGACATAGACGGAGAGAGAGAGAGAGGGAGAGAGGGAGAGAGGGAGAGAGAAATTTCTTACATACCTGGCAAAGAAATCGTTCGACTCCGCGGAGAGAGAGAGAGAGAGAGAGAGAGAGCTTTTCTGTCGCTGAGAGGGGCTGAAGTAGAAGCAGAAGCAGAAGCGGAAGCGGAAGCGGGCACACAGACAAGATTATGGAAATTTCCAAAACTACCCTCCTCTCACTTTTCTGAAATTATCCAAACAAATACCCCTTTTTCTAGTAAAGTTGTTTAGAGTCTAGACTACACATAAATTCAAGGCCTTGGGTAAGGTAATAAATAAATAAAAAGCACACATTAATTGTATGTAAATAAAATCCACTTGTTACGCACTTCTTAGTTTCCGTTACCTTACCTGCCTATCCTATCGTATGTAAGGAGAGGTTCGTCTTGTAAGGCCACTAGGAAACCAGAATATGCACTTGGGGAAATGATCCCCGCATGCTCTGACATCCAAAAATTCCACATAAGAATTCATACCTTTCAACTTCTTCGTATAGCCTTTCACCCCATGTCTACTATCAAACATGTAAGCATCCCGCATATTCCAATTGCGTTGTAGTCCCCAATATTGTAAAAATTGGAACAATATCTCCAGCTCATCATTTTGAACATACTGAGAAAAACGATGATTGTTGAGGCCTCAAATAACAACGGGTTAAAACTTGCCAAATGTCCGATAAATACTTCCAAATGATACATGTTGTAGGACATTTAATGAACCTATGTGTATCGTCCTCCGATGGAATCGTGCAAAAGAAGCGTGTACTTGACCCTGGTTCTCTTCTTTTAAGGTTGAACCTAATGGGAACCCACCAATCATGACTCTCCATATGAATTCATTTGCACGGAATGGCAAATGGGAATGCCAACCACATTATAATACGTTGCCACCACCTTGCATTCAACTTACATACATTCCATATCTTTCATGCTTTAGGAGATAGCCAAGATAATGATGACATTGCATGATGATACAATATATTTGTAGTGATCTCTAACAACCATGTACCATCCTATAACGGTCAATCCACCCAAGGTGCAACATTTTTTCTCAATGGCCAAGATCCATGCAACAATGATATATCTTGTAATTTCTCCCAAATAAATCCATAATTTGGGGGAATACATAACCATCGTTTGACATTTTCAAATTCGGACAACCTTTGAGATTCATTATCAACCATGTCTCCCAAACATACAACCCCCAATCGAAATAAATGATTGAATTGAGATCTCAACTTCTCTTTTCCATCCAATACAACACTCGAGAAGAAATTTTGTAATGAATTACGAAATTCCCGTTCACTTGATGGTGCCCACTCAAAAAAAGATAATGCATCTTGCCATGACCGTACCAACTGTTGTTAGCATATAGAATGTTGAATCTTTAGAGGAATACATCCATTGAGTAATGGCCATCATGATGCTTGAATCTTTGTTTTTTCATGCATAAATCCTTTGTGCTCGATAAAATATTGCATCATAGATAGCCATGGTTGACCTTGTTGACAAATATCCCTCAATAATGCAAATCTATGAGTCATCAAATGCATTTCCAATTCTAATATTGCCACACCACCTAAATGTTTGGAAGTAACCAAATAGTCCCATGAAATCCATGTAACTCTCATCGTTTCTCCCTTCCACCACAACATGAACCAAACATGTTGCAACAATATTTGTAATGCCTTCTTAGTCCAAGGAAGTAATGGCATTAAATATAATAACATCAAGATACATTACACCACTTTGAGTCGTACATGAAAGGGCCATAATTAAGTCTTCCAATGCATAAATTTGTCCTTCAATTTATAACCCATCCAATCAATTAGTTGAACATTAACACCCAATGGATATCCCAAATGTCGATAAATTATTCCTCATGTAATAACTGACCCTTGCCATCCCAAACATTCCAAGTCATTCCCTGTACAAGAAATAAGGCAAGACTTCCTCAGATTTATATGCAACCCTAAAGCCAAGGCAATTGATCCCACACTTGCATACTCCTTTCAAGATTTTCTTTTGAGATGGTTGTGACTTGAGAGTAGGTGAGAGAGAAAATAGAAAAAGATAATGAATCTCAAAGGTTGTCGGATTTTGAAGATGCTAAGCGATGGCTATGTATTCCCCCAAATTATGGATTTATTTAGGAGAAATTACAAGATATACCATTGTTGTAAGGATCTTTGCCATTGAAAACAAATTTTTCACCTTGGTGGATTGACGGTTACAAGATGGTACACACTTGTTATAGGTCACCACAAATATATTGTAACATCATGCGATGGCATCATTATCTTGGTTATCTCCTAAAGCAGCAAAGTTGTGGAATGGATGTAAGTCAAATGCAAGGTGGTGGAAAATATTACAACGTGGTTGGCATTCCCATCTACCATTCCGTGCAAAGGTATTCTTATGGAGAGTCATGATTGGTGGGCTCCCATTAGGTTCAGCCTTAAAGAGACGGGAACTAGGGTCTGACACTTATTTCTTTTGCACTAGTCCATTGGAGGATAGTACACATAGGTTCATTAAATGTCCTATAATGTGTACCATTTGGAAGTACTTATCAGACATTTGGCAAGTTTTAACCCGTTGTTATTTGAGACATTAACAATGGGTTTTTTCTCAATATGTTCAAAATGGTTCAAATGATGAGATGGAGATATTGTTCCAAATTTACGTTATTGGGGTCTACAACACAATTGGAATATGTGTAATGCCTTCATGTTTGATAATAGACTTGGGGTGAAAACCTATATAAAGAAGCTGAAAGGTATTCTCATGTGGATTTTTTGGATGTTAGAGCATGTGGGGATCATTTCCTCAAATGCATATTTAGGTTTTTTAATAGTATTACAGAACGTCCCTCTCCCTACATAGGCATATGATAGGTAGAGGAGACTAAGAAGTGTTGTAACTAAGTGGATTTTACATACAATTAATATAATTGTGTGCACTTTTCCCAAAAAGAAAAAGAAAAAGGATGATGATAGAAGGTAGAGAGAGAGAGAGAGAGAGAGAGTGAGAGAAGATTGGAAACAAAAAGGAGCTTATATTATAAGAGAACAAGGCTTACAAAGAGTAGGTTAAATGAGTTCTGATTAATTAGTGGACACCTATTTACAGGTCCTTATGGAGTATTCTAGAATGTTCTAGAGTATTTTAGATATTTACGATATTTAAGATAATCATGGAATATTCTAGAATACTCTAAATATCTTATAGTAATAAAAATATAGTTATTATAATTATGTATCCTATATACTACCATAATGGTTTAAGGTTTGACACGTATATCAATAGGTTGTGGGTTCAAATCTTTGTAAGCCAAAATGTGTGTAATCATGACATTATACCCCCCTTTTCGACCACGAGTTGTAAGACAGGACTTCGAACTTGGCTTATGGGGATATTTGTTGTGAAATGCAGCAACCACAACGGAGGCATTATCAAGATTCTCTACAAGCTCCCATGTTTGATCATTAAGTGTATAACCTAACCAGTCAAAAATAATATAGTTTGTTGCGGATGATCTTGGAGTTGAGAATGGCAACAACTTCATATTCAGAGCCATCTTTCGGATCATTCTAAATGGCTATATGCACAAGAGAGAATCCACCATCGTTGAAGAAAACCACATGGGCACAACAAGGAGTGTGTCCTCAAATGACCAATTATTGTACACGAGGGCGGATCGGCCCCATGGTCATGCAAGGAGATGTGGTTCAACACACACGAATGGAGGTAGAATAGAATATAAGAAAGTCGTCAGGGACCCTCCACAAGCAAGGGGAGTCAAGGTGTTCCCGGAAGCCGACAAGCAAACTCGACCGACTATTGGTATTGTGGCAAAAAGGGCCATTATAGGTAAAGCTAGAAAAAGAACATCAATTCGGACAAAGCCGAATTAGGTAGAGCCAACATAGGAAATTGGCAACGATCGCACTATGCTGAGAATTTAGGGCATGTTGGAAACGACCTCACATTTATGATGAAGCACAAAGTTGATCGAATCGCAGTGGGCACCTTGAAGTGTGGTACATCAACTCCGATGCTTCTAATCATATGACGAATCATGAAGAATGGTTCTCCAATCTTGAGAAGTCGAAGTAGCTAGGAGTTCTAGAGATCGACAATGGCACCGTACACCCCATCGAGCACATTGGTGATGTCCCTTTGAACCATGTCAGCTAGAGAGGAATAATGTGAAATGTCCTACATGTGCCGACTGTTAGATATGAAGTTGATGATGATGATGCAGAAGATGATTAAGAACCTATTAGTTAGTCTAGCAAATAAGTAGGGTAGCAGATAAAAAACAAGATGATTACAGAGGGAGAGGGAGAGAGAGAAAGAGAAAGAGAGAGAACGTGTTCGTGTTCACAAGTGGAAGGATCATTCCACTTATAGATTCCTTTTATAATCTTGCGTTTTTAGGAACTTGATACACTAGTATCACATGTTTTAAATAACATGTAAAATTTGCTAATTTTTTGAGATTTAACAAGTTTCAAAATGATAATTTCTAAAATTGAATAGTTTTTCAATAAATGTTTAAATGTTGATGGTTTGCAGATATGAAATGTAGTTAACTTAAAGAAAATCACAACGGTTAACTCAAGGCACAAGTTAAGATTAATGGTCTCATCGTCTTGAGAAGATGTAGGTTCCAGAAGTGGAAGTTACATCTATTGTTAGACTTCAAAATGTTTTAAGTATAAGAAGTAACATTGTAATCCTTAATGCCATCATCTATAAATTTAGTGCCCATGAACATCCATAAATTCACAACTCAAGAAATGTATACAATATTCATAAACAATTTTGATAAATCCCTAAATCCTAAAATGTAGATAATATTCATAAACTATCAAAACTACCAAACTTAGATTAAACATTAATATATCAATTTAAACATATCACATAGTTATCAAGGTATCCACAATGCTCTCCTAAACGGAGTTTTCATCACAATTAACAATGTATCAAATTCATGTTCAAAGTTTTTTTCCCGGATTTAAAAAAACAAAAAAACAAAAAAATAAACAAATTGAACTTGAGTTGATGAAAAAACCAGATTTTTCACCACAATTCAGTACAATGTATCGAGTTCATGTTTAAAGTAAATTTTTTTAATTTTTTTAGATTTTTATTTTATTTTATCACTTCAACTTTTTTTGAAAAAGAAAAACCAAAAAGACCCAAAATAAATAGAAAAAAAACCAAAATTGTTTTTTTAAAAAAACCCCCAAAAAACTTTAAACATGAACTCGATACATTGTATCGAATTCATGTCAAAAAGTTAGCTTTTCGATACCAACTCTTGAAAACTTTGTTTTTCAACACGAACTCGATACATTGTATCGAGTTCATGTTTTAAGCTTTTTTTTAAAATTTGTATCGAGTTCATGTTTAAAGTTTTTTTTTTAATTTTGATTTTTTTCTATTTATTTTGGGTCTTTTTGTTTTTAAAATAATAATAATTGAAATGATGAAAAAACCAGAGTTTTCATCACAAGTTGATATAATGTATCGAATTCATGTTTAAAGCTTTTTTTTCCAAAAAAAAATCAAAAAATTTGAAAGAAATTTGAAACAATTACTTTAAACATGAGCTCGATACATTGTATTGAAGTGTGGTGAAAAATCTAGTTTTTTCATTAACTCAAGCTCAATTTTTTTATTTTTTTAAATAGGGGAAAAAGAACTTTGAACATGAATTTGATACATTGTATGTAATTGAGATCAAAACTCTATTTTCTACATCAACTTGAATGTATGGAGTTCATGTTTAGAAATCTTCCTTTTTTTCAAATAAAAGAGGTTTAGTGTTTACATGAACTCGAATTGTACTAAAATCTCTGTTTTTACAAGAGAAAAAGATGTACTCGATATTGCAAAGAAGTACGTTGCACAACAAGACACCATATTAATTGTGTTGATGGTAATTGAACCTTGCGAATGCCATTTACATGGTCTATAAAATATTCACGTGGTTCTTAATCACCACTTCAAGCACTTAATGTTGATCTTCATAGTTTGGTTCATCTACAATAGAGAAACATTTATGTGGAACTAAGTATGACAACACGGGCATAACTCAGGTGACAAGGAAACTTGCAAGAACTAAAGGTGGGGATATTAATAGCGACACATGTAGATGGCCTTGACCTAGGGCACCAATTCTGCATTGCTAGAGTTTTGGACGTGGTGATGCATTAAACTTTTGTAATACATCTATCATTGGCATTAGTGAGGTGGATATCAATGTGTTTGAGGACGACAACGATAGACATAATAAAAGAGATATTACCAAGTCTAGAAGATATCTCAGATTGAAGGCGAACAAGATTTAGTGCACACAATTTGGAGACACCATTTGGTGAAGACAATGATTTGATTGGTACATTTGAAAACGAGGAAGAGTCACAATTGTATATTAGCAATAGTAGTGATTCTCGGGTCAATAATCATATTCTTGCCTTTTTTTGCAATTAGCCTAATCGGCCTTTCTCTTTGAAAGGCTAGTTGCTCAACTCTTACCATTCCGTGCTCTAGTTTGTAGTAGAATACCTCATTTGATTCTACTTTCATTCCCTTAATGCCAATTAAACAGTTCTTGGCATCTATAAGTTTTGTCCACGCAATTTCAGAGGTTGTTACTTCTTCCTCTTCCATGGTATTCTTGTAGCATGCGATGGCATCTGTAATTCTCTTGAGCATGCCTTTACCCCTACTTATTCTCCATATTCTAGCCTTTTGAGTGTCCACCTCATTGGAAAAAAACCTCTCCCACTCCACTAATGCATTCCCTTGGGCATTGATTAACTCAGCCTTGAAACCTGCTTTTTGGCCTATCATCAGCCCATCCATATCTCTAATCAATGGGTTCCATACAATTGGCATGTACATCCGCGCATATGCATCATTTCTCCACCTACATGTGATCCCCTTTCTGATTTCTTGCCATGCTTTCATAATTCCAATAACACAACGACTCTGCATACTTCCCCAATATTTGGGTCTCATTTATGGCACAAAGCCCCAAAATGGGCTGCTTGACCAACATCCACCTTCTCTTGGCAACCACATCTTCCATCTACGTCGCCATAGAATTTTCCAAGGTGCCTCAAGAGGTTGTAGGCTCCTTACCACTAGTTTTCCTAGCACGACCTTCGTTTGCACCATGGGATCTATCAATCCCACCCCCCCTTCACTTTTCCTTTTTATAAGCGTGGTCCAAGCAACCTTTGCACATGCCTGTTTTTCCTCTGTGCCCCCCCATAAGAAATTTCTGATAATCCTTTTTATCAATTGCATCGACTTGGGCACGATTATCCAACATGCAGCAGTATGACAAATAGTGGCCATTAGAATCTGATTTGCAATCACAATCTTGCCCGCAAAGGATAGTTTTCTTGCATTCCACCATATTAACTTCACTTTTATTTTGTCCACTAGTAGATTGTAATGTTCTGCTCGATCGATGTCCATACCAATTTTGAAGCCCAAGTATCTAGTAGCTTCTCCTTTCCTCACCCATCTAAATTTGGGGTAGGGGACCCAATTTAACATGGGCTTATTACTGATCCAAATGCCCACAAATTTATTCCAATTTATTTTAGCATCTGATCCCCTACAAAACTCATCAATTGCAATTTGCAATTTGCCCAAGTTGTGTGCATCACCTTTGACATAGGTCATTGTGTCATCAACATATGCCGTATCAAGCACCATACCTTCATCATCGAGCAAGGTAAGGCCTTGTATTTGCCAAGACCAATCAACAATTTGACGTATAATGCAAAGTTTCTGCTGCAATGGTGTATAAGTATGGGGCCAATGGGCATCCTTGGCATACTGAACGTAGCATCTTAAAGCTCTTCCCCATACTTCCAGCCATTAACACTTGGTTGGATGCACCTCTGTAAAAGGCACTCATTCCAAGGATCCATTGTTGTTCAAAGCCTAGGGCTGTCATCACTGCTTCTAGGAAATCCCATGAAATCTTGTCATAAGCTTTTTCGAAGTCGAGTAGCATTATTGCTAGGTCCACTTCTTGCTCCTCCACCCATGTTGAGTATTCCCAGAATGTTATCACATTGTCAACAATGCTCCGGTTTTCTAGGAAGCCAGTTTGTGTTGTATGTATAATGTCCCCAAGAACCATTTTCAATCTCTTACTTACGACTTTGGCCATTATCTTATATGCATTGGTGAGAATCGTCAATGGTCGCCAATTATCAAGCGTTGTTAGGTCTTTACCAACCTTGGGTATTAAATAAATCATGCCTCTACACATTGTTGTGGGCATTAATCCTTCTACCATAATGTATTGCATCCCTACAAGCATGTCATCCTTAATTAGATCCCAATATTGGATGTAAAAGTAAATAGGAAGTCCATCAATTCATGCACAACTTTGTTTGTTCATATCCCCAATAGCATCCCACAATTCATGCATACCTATAGGGGTATTTAGTCGGTCCATCATCTGAGTTATAACTTTCCTTGGTATTCTATTTATTATATTTTTGAAGGCAACCTGATCAATCAGTTCCTCATTGCATACACTTAGTAGTTGAGTATAATAGCTTGTGGCTATTTCAAGCATTTCCTCTTTGCATGTGGTCATTGTGCCATCTATCTTTTTTAAGCATGAAGGTTGAATCCTGGATCCTTTGCATTTAACAACTTCAAAAAATCCTTTAGTAACCCGATCTCCTACCATCATCCAGCTTGCTGCCTTACTTTGATAGGCATAGGTACTCCTAAGTTTTTGGTACATCTCTAATTTGCTTTTGGCCTCCTCTAGTCGAGCCTCAATCCATAAATTATGTGGGTTTAGGGTTTAGAAGCGAGTGACCATTGCATTCTCTGCATTTTCTCCCTTATCTCTTTTCTAATTTCAATTGCTTTATGTTGAAAAAAACTTGCACATGCCTCAAGTTTCCTAGCCAGCCTATGAGCAGGGTCGAGGTACCTCCATTTGATATTAGACCATATTTTCTGTATATCATAGGTCCATTTAGTATCCATAACCAATTGCGACAGTGTGTTGGCCTATACAAGGGCATTTGGATTAGTTATCATGGGACCCAACGATGTATTGTTGGAGAACTCAAGGATGAACTGATGGGGAAAAGCTGGTTCAATTTTTCAGGTATAACATGAAGATTGGGAGGCAAATTATTCTAGAACAAGAACACGACAAGATTGCAACAAGGAAATTTTGGATACAGGAGGGTATTAGTGAAATGAGACTAGATAAATTCTGGAAAATGATATGGCATGACAGTTATGATCGCAAGATAATGATGTGTTTATGGCTTATTGCACATAGAGCCTTGCCGGTAGGGACGTGGGGTAAAGGCCCCAATGTAGACCCTAGATGTATTGCCTATGGACAGATAGAAAGAATTTCCCATTGTCTATGGCAATGTTGCGAGGTAGTGGATGTATGGGGAAGGGCACTACGTTTGCTTTGCCATGCCTCTAGTTCGTTCACCCTCAACTGGGGGCATGCTTACTGGATTTGTCTTGAGGATGACGTGGCGAAATACGATGGCACATGCAATGCTAAGTACAGAGGGGAGAATGGCATTGTGCGGCTGATCACTGACAACAGGGTACCTACAACTTGTGCACAGAATCAAAAACTTGGAGATTTTTGGATGTTGCTTGCTCCCATTACTATATGGTATATATGGACAAGAAGGTGTACCAGGGTATTTTCAGCACACAAACACCCCCCAACTGAATCGATTAAGCTAATATGGCACGCATTAATAACTATACTAAGAGCTCAATATGAGAAGATTGATGGTACTAATGATGTTGCAGAACTAATGAGGCTGAATTTTCGAAAGCGATGGTGTACTACACCGATGGCCATAACAAATGGAATGGATATACCATGGAAGTATGTACCCAAATGGTTGTTCCCCCCTCCCATTAGATGAACGAGGGGCGTGAAAGACATGGCATGTGGGATAGTGAATGTAGGTGATGTGCATGAAAGGGTTGCTAGAGCCATATGTGAAAGTGTAAGATAAATAAGCAAGATCTCTTGTGTAGGATAGGATAGTCTTGGCCTGGCCTTCCCGAGAAAGGGATCGAGTTTGTGTATATTTTAACTAAAGGAGTATATTCTTTTTTGGAAAAAAGAAGAAGAAGAAGCAGTGATTCTCATGAAAGGAATGATGATAGTGATGCAAATAACTCCTAAATGTATTTTTTGTGCAACGATATGTAACAAATTTAGACAACATTTTATCGAATGAAATAAAAAAGTTGATTGTTTTGAAATCTTTCGCTTATGATTTCGTTATGAAATCTTTTGCTTATGATTTCGTTAGGATCTAAAATACTACTAGTTGTAATTTATTCTTAAAATACACAAAGTTACTTTTTGTATTTGGCCAAAATTTGGCAATTTTCAATTTTATCAAATGGTGAAAATTTTAGCTTTTTCATTAAGTTTTCGAGAACATGTGATACAGGTATCAAGGTGTTTTGGGAAATGGCAAAAAAAGCCCCAAAATCAGATGGAATATTCCTTATCCTTCCATTTGCGTGCTATCCTTCCACTTGTGAATGCGAATGTGTTAGAGAGAGAGAGAGAGAGAGAAGAATGTGCTCAAAGAGGACTATCTTTCATTAACCCACTCACCCCTTTACGAGAACAATTACCTACTTATATAGTTAGGTTAACTGTGTTCACACTAGAGATAAAAAGTGGGCATTGTGGGACTTTTATCCCAACAAACTCCCCTGTAAAAGGATCACTTTGTTTTACATACAATGTGATGGGGTTATCTCCCCTGTAAGCTCAAATACATCTTAAACTTAATCAACTATATGTATGTTACAAGACGATCGGCTGGTAGCCAAATCGGCAGAGGTAGAGTCAGAGTTAGTTGATCAACTGGTGTTTGACTCGGCACATGATCGATTCAGCTTTTGCCCTCTAGGCCGTTGGTTTTTCACGCACTCAACTACATCTATAGCCCTCAGGCTATCCGGTTCCTTTGACTTTGTCATTTCGACTTTTCTGGCCTTGCCATTCTTTGACTTACCTTCTGCTTCTCTTTGCTCGCTTGCTTGTTGTAATCCCATATGTCCTCTTAGTGTGTTGAAGCATTGATCTCGGAGAGGCTTGGTCAGGTTGTCGGCGATGTTCACCTTGGTATCCACCTTCTGAACTTCGAGTTTCTTGTCAGTGACAAGCTCACGAATATGATGGTATTGCACGTCAAAATGCTTTGTCTTGGCATGGTATACCAGATTATGGATGAGGTGTATTGCGCTCTGTGATTCGCAATGGAGGGTTGGCGTCGGATGGTCGATTCGGCCTTTAGCCGAAAAATCAACTGACAGTTGGTGCAACCAGATGGCTTCCTTGATTGCTTCCGATGTGGCTATATACTCAGCCTCTATTGCCGAGAGTATCATGTAGTCTTGTAACTTCAACCTCCATGATATGTGTTACGGGCATGACCATTTAATATCCCGTGGTGAGAATTTACCGTAGTATTCTATACACGTGGATAAGTGTGAGGGTTAAATGAGAGTGTAAAGAAGGGGAGGATTACTTTTAAATCCTCGGGATTGAGACAACCCATTAGGTCAAGTGTGAACTTGCCTGGGGGCCTTGGGTATTGCTATAAATAAGAGGCCTAGCTATCCTCATTTCATCATCTTTTGACTACATCGAGACTCTGCTCTTGTGGTGGGTCAACTCTTGTAGCGAGCGCGCCAGCACCAGGTACGACTCGACGCCATGGCGGTGGTATGGGACGCCGATTGAGGCTCAAGTCCGTCTCGATCCCTTCGCTCGGGGGTGGTCGGGTGGATCAACACCCTTCTTTCTCTTTCTCCTTTCTATCTATCATTTGTTTATCCTTATCTTAAGCTTACTTTAGTACCTAGATCCCTAATATTTGGTATCAGATTTATGTACTAATATTTCTTTGTTTTTCTTTTGTCTTTTGATTGATGGTGATCGATCAATGTGCGGTCGGCCTTGATCCAGACAACGATCAACAAAGAACTTCGGTAACTCTTTCCGTAATAAATTTTTTTTTTCTATTCTCTCTTCTCCCATCTAATCATGTGTTTAGTTTATATGTCAATTTTTTTCATTAAGTCAATGATGTTGTGGTCTTTAATTGATTATCTAAAACATTTACATATGTGCACGAGGTCAATACCTCGTTTGACATATAAATAATATGTGATGAGTGTCGTATGCATACGAGGTTAATACCTCAATTACTTATTACGTTCACGAACATATGTTACGTTTGCATATGAGTTTAATACCTTGATTTGTTGTAAAGGATATGCGTTTGGTCTCGTATGTGTAATAGGTCGATACCTCAATTGTTTATTACGATGATCTCTTATTTGTGGATGTTTCGTGTGCGTAGAGGTATATACCTCGATTACGTATCTCGATCACATCATTTGTGGCTATTTAATATAACGATATGTTTAATATAGGCATATGTGGTCACATATATACGTATTTGATCGTATATATGTGATAAGTAAACATATATGTATATTCGTTATTACGTGATTATATCGAAAGTTGTCCTTGTCGGGAAAAGGATGTTGGTGGCCGTCCTCACATTTTTGTGAGAATGACGTTGTCACCATCCCTTTTTCAACAATTTTTTATTGTTGACAACCCCGTTGATGACCTCGATTTCGTTACGTAAAGAAATGCCAATAGCCATAATGATGTTGAGTACGTAGGGCTTGACCCACTTCAAGTGAGGTCGCTCCAATGACACACGTATCCAACATCCCTCCCTCGTTACATGGATACGATGCTACCATGAGCTCGTTCTTACGAGAGGCATTCGTAATGACGTGACCATGTGATGGGCCACGTGAGTCTACTATGAAACGAGGGCTCATTTGGCTTGACCATTAGGTTGCACTTTGGCGTATGCCATCGTAATTACGAGACTTGAGGTTAGGTAACGTACCAACATAGTTTTCGTAAATGAGGGCGAAATAAGGACCCTTCACATATATGTTCTTTTAAAAGAAACACATATGATCAAATGCCTCGCATATCTCTTATACGCATCAAACATTAAGCATTTGAGAAGAGCAACTTACTTGGTTGGCTCAAGTGTTTAATGTATTTGTTCTCGAGTTCTCGAGTGCAAATATGACCAAGACCATACAACATCCTTGATACATATGACTATAACACATGTTTAGACTTAAGGTCCAAGTGCACCTCGGGGTCCTCGTAATAGGACTTAAAGAGTCGAAACCACATATGTGGGCACCGAAACATAGTTTATTGTTAACATTTTTTTCGTGTATAAACTATTCATGACGCGAACATACATGGTTGAGCATCGGGGAGCCACCATGAAAAAATCGATATAGAGATCAGGGAAAGACATTTATTTGTCACCCCCATGGTTTTTAAAACACCTCTGTGTTACCATAGTAACCTGATCTTGAACATCATCTCATACGTCTAGAGGGGTATTGACGTGAGATCATGATATCGATTAATGTTTGCCCATGATATGTTTACATCACGACATGATGTTATGACTATCTCTCTGACCTTATCCTATTTCTTTTCCAGAAATAATCTTTAATGGCTCAAATTAACGACCCGATGTCATCCGCTCAAGTGGAAGGAACTCAAGGGAATCCTCCTGGACAAATGTCCATTGAGATGTATTTGGCACAAATAACCCAATACCTTAGTTTCACCGCTCAACAGATGACCGAACTTCGGCAATCTCAGAGTGCTCTTGCTTATATTAAACATATCGTTATTTTAAATAGCCACAAATGATGTGATCGAGATACGTAATCGAGGTATATACCTCTACGCACACGAAACATCCACAAATAAGAGATCATCGTAATACGCAATTGAGGTATCGACCTCTTACGCATACGAGACCAAACACATATCCTTTACAAAAAATCAAGGTATTAAACTCATACGCAAACGTAACATATGTTCGTGAACGTAATACGTAATTGAGGTATTAACCTCGTACGCATACGACACTCATCACATATTATTTATATGTCAAACGAGGTATTGACCTCATGCACATATGTAAACGTTTTGATAAACAATTAAAGACCACTACAACATCATTGACTTAATGAAAAAAATTGACATATAAACTAAACACATGATTAGATGAGAGAAGAGAGAATAGAAAAAAAAAAAATATTACGGAAAGAGTTACCGAAGTTCTTTGTTGATCGTTGTCTGGATCAAGGCCGACCGCACATCGATCGATCACCATCAATCAAAAGACAAAAGAAAAACAAAGAAACATTAGTACATAAATCTGATACCAAATATTAGAGATCTAGGTACTAAAGTAAGATTAAGATAAGGATAAACAAATGATAGATAGAAAGGAGAAAGAGAAAGAAGGGTGCCGATCCACCTGACCATCCCCGAACGAAGGGATCGAGACGGACTCGAGCCTCGTTCGGCGTCCCATACCACCGCCGTGTCGTCGAGTCGTACCTGGTGCTGGCGCGCTCGCTACAAGAGTTGACCCACCACAAGAGCAGAGTCTCGATGTAGTCAAAAGATAGTCAAATGAGGGTAGCTAGGCCTCTTATTTATAGTGATACCCAAGGCCCCCAGGTAAGTTCACACTTGGCCTAATGGGTTGTCTCAATCCTGAGGATTTTAAAGTAATCCTCCCCTTCTTTACACTCTCGTTTAACCCTCACACTTATCCACGTGTATAGAATACTACGGTAAATTCTCACCACGGGATATTATATGGTCATGCCCGTAACAAGCTAGGCCTCTTATTTATAGCGATACCCAAGGCCCCCAGGCAAGTTCACACTTGGCCTAATGGGTTGTCTCAATCCCGAGGATTTACAAGTAATCCTCCCCTTCTTTACACTCTCGTTTAACCCTCACACTTATCCACGTGTATAGAATACTACGGTAAATTCTCACCACGGGATATTATATGGTCATGCCCATAACAAGCTAGGCCTCTTATTTATAGCGATACCCAAGGCCCCCAGGCAAGTTCACACTTGGCCTAATGGGTTGTCTCAATCCCGAGGATTTACAAGTAATCCTCCCCTTCTTTACACTCTCGTTTAACCCTCACACTTATCCACATGTATAGAATACTACGGTAAATTCTCACCACGGGATATTATATGGTCATGCCTGTAACATACTCCCCCTCTTTAAAACATTGCACTCTTGCAATGGAAAGTTAGGGAAGTTAGTTCTAAGAGTATTTTCGCGTTCCCATGTGGCATCTTTGATTGATTTATCCATCCATTTTATTTTAAATTCTCGGATTTCTTTAGTACGTAATTTTTTTGTTTTAACATCGAGAATTCTTTTTGGTACATGTGGTTTAGAAGATAATTCTTCAGAAGTAACCAGAGTTTCAGTTGTAACTGTATTGTCACCGGAACCTAGAAGTTCTTTTAGACGACTCACATGAAAGACTGGATGAATTCCAACACCATCGGGAAGAACGAGACGATAGGCCGATGACCCAATGCGTTTGAGGACTGTAAAAGGTCCACAAAACCGTGGGGCTAACGTAGCGCACTTTCCCGTAGACAATGTCTTAGAATTGTGAGGTACACGTAAAAATACCTTCTGTCCAGGGTTGAATACACGAGGTTGCCTATGATGTTCGACATAAAAACGCGCTCTATCTTGAGCTGTTTTTATATTATCTCGTGCAATATGCAACATATCTTGCATATCCCGAAGAAAGTTTTGCGTACTTCGCAACTCATCATGATGTATATTAACATCAATCGGGGCTCGTGGCTGAAAACCATACATCAACATAAAAGGACTATATCCCGTCGACGTATGCTTGGAGCTGTTATAAGCAAACTCCAAAATTGGGAGATAACGTTCCCATTTTGTTGGTTTCGCACCAACGTAGGCTCGAAGCATGTCCTCAATAATTTGATTTACGCATTCTGTCTGTCCATCGGATTGAGGATGATCTGTGGAGCTCATGCTCAACGTAGTTTCTAACTTCTTAAAGACTTGCGTCCAGAAGTCACTCGTAAACTTTGGATCTCGATCACTCACGATATCCATCGGTAACCCATAAAAACGAAACAATTCGTCAACAAATTGGTAAGCCAATTCAGGAGCTGTTACAGTAGTTTTAGTAGCAATAAATCTGGCCATTTTAGTTAGTCGATCAATGACAACCCAGATGGCATCATGACCTTTTTGGGTGCGAGGAAGGCTAACAATAAAATCCATGGATTTACTTTCCCACTTATTATTGGGAATGTCCAAGGGATGTAAAAGTCCTGCGGCTTTAAGTCGCTTGGCTTTGTTAACCTGACACTGGTGACATTTAGTCACATAGCTATGTATGTCAGGACGCATCTTAGGCCAATAAAATTGAGTGGAGATGAGAACGAGTGTACGATGTATTCAAGGGTGCCCTGCTGAGGGTGCATCATGGCATTAAAAAAGAATCCTCTTTTTGACCTCGGGTAAATCTGGAACACAAACCTTCCCATTACGGTAGAGCAAACCGTTAGCAATGTGGAAGTATTCCTTCGAGGATGTGGTGGTGTTTGTTCCAGACTCAACTCTTGCCCAGTATTTTGCAAAATAACTGTCATCAAGATACTTTCCTCGAAGGTGATCATAAAGATCTGATGTTATTTCAGTAAAGCTAAGCATGTTAACTTCACGGATGCGACTTAGTGCATCAACGACAATGTTCATGGAGCCTTTACGATATCGTATGGAAAAATCAAAGTCCTGGATGAGATTAGCCCATCATGCCTCACGACCTTTCAGGTCTTGTTGGTCACAAAAATATTTCAAGGACTCGTGGTTCGTAGTTAGAGTCCTCAAACGCATTGGGTCATCAGCCTATTGTCTCGCTCTTCCCGATGGTGTCGGAATTCATCCAGTCTTTCATGTGAGTCGTCTAAAAGAACTTCTAGGTTCTGGCGACAATACAGTTACAACTGAAACTCTGGTTACTTCTGAAGAATTATCTTCTAAACCACATGTACTAGAAAGAATTCTCGATGATAAAACAAAAAAATTACGTACTAAAGAAATCTGAGAATTTAAAATAAAATGGATGGATAAATCAATCAAAGATGCCACATGGGAACGCGAAAATACTCTCAGAACTAATTTCCCTAACTTTCCATTGCAAGAGTGCAATGTTTTAAAGAGGGGGAGTATGTTACGGGCATGACCATATAATATCCCGTGGTGAGAATTTACCGTAGTATTCTATACACGTGGATAAGTGTGAGGGTTAAACGAGAGTGTAAAGAAGGGGAGGATTACTTTTAATCCTCGGGATTCAGACAACCCATTAGGTCAAGTGTGAACTTGCCTGGGGGCCTTGGGTATCGCTATAAATAAGAGGCCTAACTACCCTCATTTCATCGTCTTTTGACTACATCGAGACTCTGCTCTTGTGGTGGGTCAACTCTTGTAGCGAGCGCGCTAGCACCAAGTACGACTCGACGCCACAGCGGTGGTATGGGACGCCGATTGAGGCTCGAGTCCGTCTCGATCCCTTCGCTCGGGGGTGGTCGGGTGGATCAACACCCTTCTTTCTCTTTCTCCTTTCTATCTATCATTTGTTTATCCTTATCTTAATCTTACTTTAGTACCTAGATCTCTAATAATATGGCGCCACCACCATGGGTGAAGACATATCCTGATATCGACTTCTGATTGTCCGAATTACCGACGTTGTCGTGCCTTTCGGCGCCGGATTGTTGCGTGAGTCGGGTGGGAACCACTGAGGTTTTGGACTAGGAGAAAGAAGAATATGAGATGAGACTAGTAATGAATAGATTATTAGAAAGAGAGATAGAAATTTCGTGAATCCAACGAGTGTATTGTATTCGATTAATCAATATTTAGATAAGAATATGTATTTAGATTGAAAGAAAGATATAAGAAACTTGTGAATCCCACAAGTATAGATTATATTATTTTCGTGAATCCCACGATTATATTAATCGGTTGGTGTTTTCGGAAATATATCCAATTTCCAAATATTTCACACACCTATTACATTGTGCTCCCCATCCTTATGTAGTGATGAGGGAGTCCATGCTTTTTTTTTTTTCTAACTATAGACTCCATGCTTTTCCTATAGATAGACTATATGCTTTATCTAAAGTGATCATGCTTTTTCTAACTTGTGCGTTTTTTATCAACTATAGCGTTCATGCACGCTAGATGTGCATGCGTAGCTTTTTCTTTTAGCATGCGTTTTCTTTTAACTAAAGTTTATCCTAGGTGAACTAAGCTTTCTATGTGGAACATCTATTTTTGAACACTAATGAAATGCTAGTGTAATGGTAAGACATTACATTATTAACATGGAGGTGCAAGGTTTGAATCTTGCCCTATGCATGTTATATATATTTTAATATTTTCTACTATTTATTCATATTTATTAAATCGGTACTTTATAAGTTTTTCACGTAGTGTACGAAATACACTACGACAACGTAGTCGGAGTCTGTATATCCTTTGACTTTGATTGAATTATCCGATCCAAATGTAAGTTGTAGATCTTTGGTTCCTCGCAGGTACCTAAAGATGTTCTTCACAACTTCCCAATGCTTTATTTCGGGTTTAGACATGTACCCGCTAACGATTGTTAGGACATATACAAGGTTTGGTCGAGTCGCCACCATTGTGTACATGAGACTTCCTATGACCGATGCATAGGGTATTCTGCTCATGAGCTTTCTCTCCTCTTCTGTGGATGGAGAGTTTAATGACATCGGAAGCAATGTTTGTGTTGGCTTCACGTTCTCCATATTGAAGTGCCTCAGCACGTTGTCAGGGTAGTTGTGGTTCGTGCGGCGAAGTCGTGGGGACTAAGGTTCAGGGGAGTTGAAGAAACTTAACTTTTAATAAGGCTTGTATGGTGATGATAGAATGGTTAAGGATAGTAAGAAGAAGAGTTACGAGTAATGTGTGTGTGTGAGAGAGAGAGAGAGAGAGACGAGCATAGATAAAAGATAGAGACAATGTATGATTCAAGAAAGAAGATCCAGACAAAGTATGATTCTAGAAAGAAGATTGAGACAAAGTATGATTCAAGGAACAAGAGTATGATATAAACATGATGTATATTAAAAATATAATATTTTACCAACTTTACAATCCTTGATCGCAAGATAAATCTTTTCAATACCGACCCTTGATTTGAACCCACGACTTCCACTTTGAAACGCGAGGCTCTTCACCGAATAAGATATCTTCAATACTTGCTTAGAATCTTTTCTCCCCCTTTCTCTTGATCCCCTCTTGTTTCCTTGCCCCTCTTTATATAAGTGTTGCCATGCATATGGTAATGTATGGGAGCATGGCATGCATGCAATGCATGATCGCCATTTGGCGCACATGCATTGCATGTGATGCATGATGGCTATGTATGAAAATACATATGGGATAAGTATAATGATGAAAATGTATTTTAAAATAACTAACCTAGCTTAGTGGTGTATGCTTTGTGTTTGGTATACAATGTTGAGAGTTGAAGTCTCTCTATTTTACTCAATACAATATATAGCTTCATTCTTATATCATGAAGCACATTTTTTTATAAACTTTTACAAATAAATAGCCTAGCCTAGTGGTATGTACATTGTACTTCGTATATAAGGATGTGGGTTCAGGTCTCTTAAATATTATTAAATACAATATTTAAGCTCATTTTTATATTGTGAAGCACATTCTTCATGACAACATTTCAGATGTAATTGGACTAGGAGAGCTAGAGGATCTTTGTTGTCCAATTTCGCTCTATCCACATGTCCAGTATGTGTCGGGCTTGTCTGAGTTCCTTCATCGCAAACTTGTCGTGAAGGCTTCGCTTTAGCTTTCCAATTTCGACTCAATCACTACCGGCGATGAGCATGTCGTCGACATATAGGATCAGGTAGATCTGGAACTCATCGGCTAGATGCCGAATGTACATACACGGGTCAGAATTAGTCCGGCTATAACCAAGCTGCATGATGTAGGAGTTTAACTTCTGGTACCTTGGTGCTTGTTTTAAGCCATAAAGGCTTTTCTTCTGTCCGCATACGAGGTGACCTTCCTCCCCCATCGCCGTGAAGATTACCGGTTGAGACATATAGATGTCTTCTTCCAAGTCTCTATGTAGGAATGTTGTCTTTATGTCCAGTTGCTCGAGCTCTAGGTCTTATGTCGCCACGACTTCGAGTAGGAGCTGAAGGGTGGTCATCTTGACTACAGGCGAGAAGATCTTGTCGTAGTTGACCCCATGTTCTTGTTTGAATCCCTTGTGACGAGTCAAGGTTTATATTTGGGCTTCTTTGAATCGGATACATATTTGTATCTGAAGATCCATTTGCAGGGCATTGGGTTCCTTCTAGCTGGTAATTCAACCAACTCCCATGTCTAATTCTCTTTTATCGAGTCCATTTCGAATCTCATGGCTTGTTGTCATGTTTCGACATCTGACATGACTATAACTTTCTCGTGGGAGCTTGGGTCGCATGTGTTCGTGTAATTGACGTAGTCTAGGCCCGATTGATAGAACTTTGTCGGCCTTCGGACTCGTCCGGATCTCCTTGGTGCTGATTTCGTTGGTTTGGATTTGAGTAAAAATCAGTTCTGGTGTCCAATTGGCAACCATTGAACTGTCGTTGTAAGGATTCTATTGGGGTGATCCTTTATGGCAGTTCTCTTGCATTGTTTTTGGATCCACCTCTCCCATAGGAGTTGACCAGTTTATGAGTGCTTTGGCTGGTTTAGATCGGCCAATGGTCATTGCTATGAAATGGGGCTCAATTGAATTGCAAGCACAAGTGTGGAAAATAGAGTACAAAACACAGAGAGATGATGCAATGACACAATGACAAAAGATATTAACGTGGAAAACCTTGAAAAGGGAAAACCACGGGAGTCCACAAACTCCAAATAATCACTAGAGTGGGAGAAGAAGTACAAAGGAGACTACAAGGCAACAACCTTATGCTCCTCTTTGCCAAACTGATGGTTACAATAGAGTTCACACTCACTCACTCACTCTCAATCTCTCACTTTGTATAGTGATAACTAACTCTACAACAACAACAACTAACATGTTAGCCCTAAGTATATATATATATACTTATACATTGTAATGGTTATTTACAAATTAACTTCTAATTGGCTATGGCTGGATCAGGAATCCAGATGCTTTTAAGAATCCGAATCCTGGATGCCTGTTGGATGTCTTCCAAGCTAATTCGGTTCCTCGTTCGGATCCGGTTGACTGAAGCGTTCCATCCAGAGGGACTTGTTTCCCAACAAACCCCCCCTTCACTCCGGAATGGGATGATCCACCAAACCTACCCATTATCGACATGCTTTCAGATTGTCCATTGGCAGCACCTTGGTTAGCATGTTCAATCCATTTTCGTCTGTGTGAATCTTCATCAGGTTGAAATCCCTTTCTTCTATCCCTCTCTAAACCAGTGATATCTATGTTGGATGTGCTTAGTTCTCCAGTGATATGCGCATTCTTTGCAAGGTGGATGACACTTAGATTGTCAAAGTGGAGTCAGAATTTCTCTTGCCGAATCCCCAACTCACCGATGAAATCCTTCATCCAAATTATCTCCGTGCCGGCTTCAACAATAGCCATGTACTTCGCTTCTGTGGTCGACAACGCCACGATCTTCCGCAACCTTGATTGCCACAAGACAACGCCCCCTACATATGTCATCACATACCCGGACTTGGATCGACTTGTATCCACATCAACCAACATGTTTGAGTTAGTGAAACCTTCTAGTATGGGGTTACCTGAGCCTAATCGGAGGCACACGCTCGAGGTGCCTCTCAGGTATCAAAGTATCCACTTCATCGCAACCCAATGGTCTCTTCCAGGATTGTTCATACACCGGCCGATGACTCCGACAACATATTCGATGCATAAATCTTTTACAGGCATCTGTAAATCTGATCCCGTGAAAGAATGAAGCACTCTTCAAGGTTCGTGCTCAATTCAACTTGGCCTCATTGTATGTAAACCAATTAGTTGTACCTATCTTTTCAATCGTAGTTATTTTGAGCAAAATCGACAAATAAATCGACTCAGCTCGTGTTCAATTCGGCTAGATTGTACTTCGGGTAGACCAGACGGTCGTACCCTTCATCTGATCGTAGTCACTCCGAACAAAACTTTCGACCAATCGACCCTTGTCTGAAATGGCCTCCACTTCCGGCTCATCAAAGATGAGTCTCAAGAAGTTCGACGACACGAACTTCAATTTCTGGAAGGAACAAATGTAGGACTACCTGATCGTGAAGGGTCTGATCGACCCAATTGAGAATGAAAATCCTCTAGAAGATTATAAGCCGAACGAGTGGACGAAGCTCGACCGTATAACTCGTGCCACAATTCAGATGCACCTACCCGAATCGATTTATTACGCAGTGCATTCAAGTCCGACAAGATACTAGTTGCAAAAGACGTTGTCAAACACATACGAAAAGGACGTGGCCACCATGAAGATTTATCTTATTTGGCACCTATACAATTTTCGGATGACAGAATCTGATTCAATCCAGACACATCTGAACGAATACAAAAGCATCAATTCCCATATTTTGCCCCATGGGATGACAATTGACGACAAGATGAAAGCCCTCTTGTTGATGAGTAGTCTTTCCCCATCATTGGAAACTTTCGTCACGGCTATCTGTAATGCATTGTTGAGAGTTGAACTCAACTTCCCATAGTAATAGGTTTCACACTAGCTCATGGACATACTAGGCTAGTTTTGTAAATAGTAGAAAGGGCACTTACCCTAGCTTAGTTGGTATTTAAACCAACCTCTTGTAACTTAGTTACTGTTGGAAGTATTTTGGGTAATGTAACATACATTCTTTTATCTCTGTCTTAAGCTTTCTCTCTCTCTCTCTCTCTCTCTCTCTGTGTGTTTTGCCTTACGTACACACACACACACACAAAGTCCTTCCGTTGCATCTCAGTCACTCTTGCTCCACATTTCGTTACATCGTATCAGAGCGTGTGGTTGCTTAATTGAATCTATTCAACTGTGTTGTGGTACACACTGACGATCAACAGAACCGGCTTATCAATAGAAAAGAAATCGACATAATGAACAGTTAGATGGGAAGCACTCTTCCTATCGAGAAGCTTGACAGAACGAATTTCGCATCTTGGGAATACAAGATGCATCAATACCTTGTCGGACAAGGTTACTGGAGCTACATTGAAGGAGCTCACGAAACTCAACCCAACCCAACACACGCCGACTATATCGATCACAGGCTATATCTTAAAGATCAAGGAGCTTGATGATGCCCTCGGTTCGATTAATGTCATAATCGACGATGACAAGAAGATTTTTGCGGCCAACACGGCTGCACAAAAGCTCCAACTTCGATCACAGGCTATACCTTAAAGATCAAGGAGCTTGATGATGCCCTCGGTTCGATTAATGTCGTAATCGACGATGACAAGAAGATTTTTGCAGCCAACACGACTGCACGAAAGCTCCAACTTTGGCAGGAGGTAAACAACATGCAACAGAGGAACATGTCGATCACAGGCTATACCTTAAAGATGAAGGAGCTTGACGATGCCCTCGGTTCGATTAATGTCGTAATCGACGATGACGAGATGGTGCAAATATACCTCGGCGACTTAGCACCCTGATTTGCCTTGATTAGATTGGCCACCCTTGCAAGGGAGAACCCTCCTTCATTTTTTGATCTCCAATCAATATTGTTGGTTGAGGAAAAGCACGCCCGACAAAGGAGCAACGCACCAGAGGGTCATATGCTCTACTCTTAGTCGGATGATAGAAGAAACTTCGGCCATTGAAATAGAGGTCGATTTGAACAATGCCATAATGGTCGACAGACTCAAGAGCGTAACCCCCACCAATGGCAAGTAGACAAGAACGGTCCCAAAGAGTTCGGCAAAAGGGGGAGTCATCACGCCAGACCGAACAATCGTAACAACACGATCAAATACGGGTACTGTGGAAAACACGGCCACTATGAAGAGGAGTGCCGGAAAAAGGTACGAGACTTGGCCTCAACTAGTTGACAGCTCACGAACTACGCATCGAATTCCGACTACGACAATTGTAATGGAATGTTTACAAATTACGCTACGAATTCCGTCTACGATGATCGTAGCGGAATGTTTGTAATGAGACACGAAGCACACTCGATGTCAACACAGGGTTCAGCTAGTGCCTCTGACTCAAATAACGTATGGTTTGTCTATTCAGGAGCATCCAATCACATGACGTCTCATGAAGATTGGTTTCGGGAACTACAAAAGCCCGAATGTCCCGGATATGTCGAAACAAGAGATGACACGACTCATCCAATACAGCATATCGGGAACGTTGTCGTGAAGAATGTGCTTCACGATATAAAAATGAGCTTAAATGTTGTATTTAATAATATTTGAGAGACTTGAACCCACATCCTTATATACGAAGTAGAATGTACATACCACTAGGCTAGGCTATTTATTTGTAAAAGTGCATAATAAATGCGCTTCATGATATAAGAATGAAGCTATATATTGTATTAAGTAAAATTGAGGGACTTGAACCCTCAACCTTGTATACCAAGCACCAAGCATACACCACTAAGCTAGGTTAGTTATTTTAGAATGCATTTTCATCATTATAATTATCTCATATCTATTTTCATACATAGCCATCATTCATCACATGCAATGCATGTGCGCCAAATGCCGATCATGCATTACATGTAACTCATGCATTGCATGCATGCCATGCTCCCATACATTACCATATGCATGGCAACACTTATATAAAGAGGGGAAAGGGAAAACAAGGAGGGGAATCAAGAGAAAGTTAGAGAAATAAGATAATAAAAAAAACAAACAAGTTAGCTTGTTGGTGAAGAGGCTCGTGTTTCCAAGTTGGAGTCAAGAGTTCAAATCAAGGGTCGGTAGAGAATGTGTTCAGTTTGCGATCAAGGATTGTAAAGTTGGTAAAATATTGTCTTTTTAATATACATCATGTTTATATCAAACACTCTTGTTTCTTGATTCATACTTTGTCTCAATCTTCCTTATTAAATCATATTTTGTCTCTATCTTGCTTCTTGAATCATATATTGTCTCTATCTTCTATCTATTCTCATCTCTCTCTCACACACACATTACTCGTAACTCTTCTTCTTGCTACTCTTAACCTTTCTAACATCACCATACAAGCCTTATTAAAATTTAAGTTCCTTCAACTCCCCTTAACCTTCGTCCCTGCGACTTCGCCGCATGAACCACAACTACCCCGACAACGTCCCATTCGGAAACGACGGAAAACAAACCTACCTCTAGAATGTACTGCATGTCCCCACCATCACGAAAAACTTGGTCTTAGTCAGCCAGATTGTCGAACAAGGAATGCAAGTACGATTCAACAACGACGGATGCTGCATCGAAAGGGGCAGTCAAGTCGTAGCTCACAGTCGACGAGAAGGCCGTCTGTTTATCCTCGAATCGAACGAGGTATAGTCGGCCATGTTCGCAAAGGGCCTCAAAGTTGAAACGGATTTAAATTTGTGGCACAAAAGAATCAGCCACATCAATCTCCAAAATCTTTAGAACATGCAATCGAATGGAGTCGTAATCGGACTCCCGAACTTTACCGTGAAGGAGATTACGGGCATATGCGAAGCATGCCAGTTTGGAAAGCAATGCCGACATCCATTCTTGAAAGAGCGGAATGTGAGCAAAGGGATCCTGGATGTCGTACATTCAGATGTATGGGGACCAGCCCAGACAAGCACACTCGGCGGATGCCGATATTACGTTACGTTCATCAATGACTTCTCCAGGAACACCTAGATCTACCCAATGAAACAGAAGAGCGAAGTGTTCGGATACTTCCAGAGATTCAAAGCCGAAGTAAAAAAAGCTACGGATTGGCATGTACGCTGCCTTCAATCGGATGGAGGCAAAGAATATTTTTGGGATGAATTTACGGCGTATCTCCGAAAGAAAGGAATCCGACAAGAATTCTCATGCCGTCACACACCTCAGCAGAACGACATAGCTGAGCGTAAAAACCGGCACATAGTAGAAGTCGCACGGGCTATGATGAATGAGAAGAACTTGCTAAAATCATATTGGGCAGAAGCGGTGAACACGGATGTATACCTCATGAATATGTGTACAACCTCGGGAGTACACGACGTAACTCCTCATGAGAAGTTCTTTGGAAAGAAGCCAGACTTATCACATGTCCACATAGCGCAATCGCTTACGTACATATTCTCGACGATACGCGACAAAAGCTCGACACGAAGTCGGAGAAATGTATCCTTGTAGGATACTCACTCAAACAAAAGGGGTACAAATGCTATAACCCATCTACCTGAAAAGCTCGCGCAAGTCGAGATGTCGTTTTTGACGAGTACGCATCCTGGTACGCACTAGAAATAACTTCGAATCTGACGCTACTCGACGCAGATGATGCCGAAATAGAAATAGAAGCTGAGGATCGGCTCACGTAGATGTTCGAAGACAACCCAATTTCGACACGGTCGAGTGGGCCATCAGAGCCGCCAAGCGATTAAAGCACATCTCGGCCAAGTCTAAAGCTGGACAAAGGGAAGGCGAAAATGCAAGAATATGAAGATCAAGAAGAGACTGAGGTGCTTCACTCTCTCGACAGTGAATTTGAAGGTCTCGACACTCACACAAATGGAGCGAGGAAAGCCATAGTCCCCACGGATGTAGAGCTACGCCGGTCCACCAGTGGAAAGAACCTCGTAAGTCGTTTCGGCTATGACGAGTACATGGCGTGTCATTACGCATTCGTGATGAAGGTAGTGTTAGTACGGGAGCCGGAGACACTTTCCGAAGCTGTAAAGGATCCGCATTGGGTCGATGCAATGAATGAGGAAATGGAAGCATTATGCAAAAACGAGACCTGGGATCTAGTTCCTCACCCTCCGAACAAGAAATCAATTGGCTGCTGGTGGATTTACAAAGTGGAACACATTGCCAATGACTCCGTAAATTGCTCTAAAGCACGGCTCGTACAGGCCGGAGAAATCGATCTACAACATATCAGTACACACCTCTAGATTGCTGATATTTTTACGAAGGCCTTAGGAGTCGACAAGCTCGGGAAATTCGCATTGGACCTTGGTCTCATGACATCCACATTGTCGAGCTTGAGGGGGAGGACTGCAGGCGACACGTGCACTGTACGCAATTGATCGAGTACGCAACACATAGTTAATCGAATCGAGCACGAAGCCGAAAATCTGAACAATCTAGTTTGAGGATTACGAACGACAGAAGACGAATTTCGAAGACCGAACCAAAACAACTTTTCGACAAATGGAAGTTGTGTTCGAAGGGGTGTGTTGAGAGTCGAACTCAACTTCCCATAGTAATAGGTTTCACACTAGCTCATGGACATACAATGCTAGTTTTGTAAATAGTAGAAAGGGCACTTGCCCTAGCTTAGTTGGTATTTAAACCAACCCCTTGTAACTTAGTTACTTTTGGAAGTATTTTGGTTAATGTAACATACAATCTTTTATCTCTGTCTTAAGCTCTCTCTCTCTCTCTCTCTCTCTCTGTTTTGCCTTACACACACACACAAAGTCCTTCCGCTGCATCTCAACCACTCTTGCTCCTCATTTCGTTACATGCATCAACTATGGCAGTCGAATACTCTAATATAACTAGCTCCATCTGACTGAAGACACTCAGAGAAAAACATTCACACATGAGTCGACAAATGATTTTTTCATGGCGCAAAATTTGGTTGACTAACCGAACTGTCGAGGAAGAAGTTCTTCCGGACAACCAACCAATGTGAGAGGCCAAAGCAAGTCCAAGGATACCCAAATGTGCAACTACTGCAAGAATCTTGGACATATCAAAGCCCAATGTTGTGCCCTTAATGCCAAGAACGAGAAAGCTCAAAGGTCAGAGCAAAAGGGCAACCGACAAGACGAGGTAAACTTTGTCGGCTCAAACGAAATTCTATTTGACAACCCAAACATTTTGGTGATCGAGAATACAGTCGAATCAAAAGTTATGTATACAACTAAAGAGGCCACTAGCTAGCTTCTCGATTCAGGTGCATCATATCATGTGACCCTTCATGTGACCCCCCCAACTTCCCACTTGTACTACAAGCTCGTACCAATTGAGATAAGCCCTTTAACCTTTGCCTAAATTTTCAACCTTTTATATATATCTAGTTTAACTTGTTTCCTCCTATACGCTCCCCACCTCATGACATTGTGATCCCTAGACATATATCCTTAACATTAACTCTTTGTGCAATCACCGTCATGCGTTTCCTTTGGGTGAAGTCCTTTCACGATAACCCTTGTGCAATCAGTTTACATATTCAACTTTGTGGGAACCCTTCATACGATAGCTTTTGTAGGACAACTTCATGCAATCAAGTCATGCATTTTATTCATATGAATCACTTTGGTAATATGATCTGTTTGCATATTGGCCTTCATGCAATTGCATTTGCATAATCACCCTCATATGATCAATTCAAGTTGACGTAGATACATAGTTAACAATTCTAGATAATGAGTCTCATCATTTAAATGATGATAATTTCCATATTACAATTAGCATCTACAACTCATGCTCTCTTTAGTTACAAAAGTTAAGATTACAAGTGATACACGTCCCCTACAAGATCCAATCCTAACTCCCAAACTTTCATATCTAATACCATGTGTGACTTGTGAGGTTCCAGCTAATAGGCATCCTCTCCAAAGTAGTGTTTCATACACTATCAATGAATCTTACTATTCCAACGCGTAACAATTTGTTCCTACATGTAAGGGCACTAAATTATGGGTAGTACGAGAGATCATACCCTCACAAATCAAACAAAAAGAATACAATGATTGCTCATGAAATGGCAAGCGAGTACTGAATCAAGATGGCCAAGTCATTATCCAATTGCTTCAAAATCCCAAGTTTTGCCACTTTTTTCGGATGGTGTGATCATTCTTCTAGTGATCGTTTAGTTTATACCATCTTGATTGGACAGCATTAGAGACTACTGTCCATTGCTGTATATATAGATGTATACATAGAACTTGATTTTTACATTATGTTTATCTTACAAGGTACGCCTTTAAGAGTCTTATTTATTTACAATGCTCCCCGAGAAGCAAGCACTTCACAGTATTGTTTTCACCATAAAATTACAAGAAAAAATTTAAGGACCTAAAGCAGCACCGCATATATATATATATATATAAATACATAGTGTGTGACCTTCATATAAGAAGAGGAGCTCAAAGCAGCTAGTTTTCTGAGCTTTTCAGTGATGACGATAGGATGCAGAAATGCTCGGCAAATTTGTGTTATCCTTCTTCTTTCAAAAGCACGTAAAAAGTGGGCATACCTGAAGATGAATTTACAAGGATTCGACTTCATTCAATATATTTTGAAAGTGGCATAATTGAAGATGAATTGCAGCACAGTTGTGTTTTGTTCTTCTTTCATGAACATGTGTCAAAAGTGATTTCTTCTTCTTCTTTCAATGCATGCAGAAATAAACTAGCATAACTGAGGACGAAATTGCCAGAAATTTTCACTTCATTCTTCTTCTTTAAATACATGTCCAAATCAGCATGAGTGAAACGCTTTCATTCTTCGTATTTCAAGACAATTGGGAAGTGGCATAAGTGAGATGATAAGTTGCCAAAAAACTTGTGTCTTCATTCCTCTTCTTTCAATGCATGTCGAAAGTGACACCGATGTCCGTACCTGCATTCCTCACCTGCTGAAACCATGCGGCATACCTGTGTCTTATACTTGCTATGGCGTGCCACTATACGCAGCTCCTCTAGGCCATGAGCAAATCGGCAGTTCTGTCCATATGGACAATTAGAGTTCATCGATTCCCACTTGTTGCATAATTCTGTCTTGTATGTGCCTTGTTCAAAGATTTCGCAAACCTGTTCATTAATTTTCTTTCCACCACGCCCCTATTCATCACATTCATGTTACCTCCAATATCAGACTAAATGAAGACTTTGCAAGCTTTTCCTTGTCTCAGTCATACGACATATCGATTGCTTCATAGTCCCGCTATATTCCTTCATACATATAAGCACATACAACTTTTCTAACTTCCTAGTCATGAAAATGATTCAAAAAACCGCAACTACATAAACGTAATGAATGTGATATGATGTAGAGGATCAAATAAACAGTGTCTACTAGTCATGATAATAATTAAAGAATCTTGTAAACCTATGCAATGTGCTATGAAGCACAGGATTAAATAAATCCAGTTATGCTTCACCTTCATGAGGTTTTCTTAGGGAATCAGACATTATAATATGTGGTTCAGCAATTCAGGCCATCTAGAGATTTACCTCCATCTACAATGGGCCTCTATGGAATGTAGAGACATCTAGAAGCTCTTTCTATAAGTCATGCACTAATACTCCTAGCCAAACTCTCCTATGGTACGTTGTTTGATTGAGTTAGATGTCCAGAAATAGTTCAGTTCATATATATTATATAAATGTTTACTAGTAGTCAATCAGCTTGAACTGGTTTATTACACCTAACTCAATCAAACAACATACTGTAGAAGAACTATATATATAATCCTTCTACAGTATGTTGTAGAATTATGTATATACATATATATACACACACACATGCATGATCCTACAAAGTTGCTTGCCTACAACAGAACTACAGCAAACACTCCTGCATCAAATTTGGAAGCACATTGAGTGGCAATTGATTGTAGGTGATCAACATTTTAAGATGTTTTTAAATTACAGCTTTTGCTTCCAATTAAAAGTATTTCAGAATTACAGACTCACCGTTGCAATTCCAGAACAAAGGGGGAAAACTGTCTTCACCTTTGGTGAAAGCCCCTTCAAACGGACCGAGATACTTTTTGGAAGTGCACCAGAGGGAGAGCTATGGCGTACAATATTAGTAGAAGAACCAGGATCATTGAAGTTACTCAATGAATCCTCTTTTGCAGGTGAATCGAAGGAAGCATTGGCCACAGTTACTGAGTTTAGGCACTGGTTTCTATACATCAATTTCCTGATAGGAGTTTGCAATTGTCTATTAAACATACAATCCAATTCCTCTTCATTAGCTGAATCCACTGATACATCATTGGAGTATTTATCAGGACTCTTGACATATGGTGTCTGTTTCAGATTCTCTAGCAAACATCTGCTAAAATTATGTTCTGAACTGGAAATCAGGGATTGGTATTTCAAGTCAAGATTCTGTTTTGTATGCTTTTGTTTCGGATAAGAAACAGCAGGAGATGAACACGGACACATGATCTCGTATGTGCATTGAGCATGTACTTCGCATTTTCCTTCAGTGGTCTTTACTTCATGCACCTGGTCATTGTAATTAAATTTTTGTCTTTTATTATAGAGAAATTAAATGCTTCATTCATGTGCTTCTCTGTACTTGTCCAACATTTGTAATCAAATCACAACTGCATATGACTACATAATATGCTGTGAATGATTTTTCACTTACATGACTCAATCCAAGGATTTCATTTAGACTATGTTGCTTTGTCCTACAACAGAAATTCGTCGAATAGCTGTGCATAGTCTGGCAGCTGAGTTAACAAACTCTGTTACAGACTTGAATAGGTGCATTTAACCTACCTAATAAAGGGAAATCCCTTTAAGCCATGAAAATGAAGGCTTAGTCATGCAGGAAAATGAAAATCTAAACCTTTGCATAGTAGGAATGTGGCCAGAACACCAATTAAAGACGGTTTGATATTTGCATCCATAGACATTGTCACAATTGTGATCTTTCACGTACCACCAATGATCAATATTTTTACTCATAGAAGCCTAGAAACTCTAAGGCTAGTACAGAAAAATAGATGCCAATATAAATTGCCTTAAATTTGTAACATGATTGGACTCTGGTGATGTCAATACTAAATAGTAGACACATATGACACACCAAATCTGCCAGGTCATTCTAATAACAATTTTGAACAGCCTTGCAAGATTGCCCCATTCAATTATGCCTTCGAGATATATTCAATGGTAGTTTATCACAATGAATCTGATCCTGTTTTCAACGCAGTTCAATTGTAAGTACTTAATGATTGTGTACTTACCTTACTACTCTCCTTATTCCAAGCAGGATTCAATTGCATAGGGTGAGAAAGTGATAAAACCGAATATGGAGGACAAAGAGGTGAATCTGACATGCAATTTGGTGTAAGTCCCTTCATATGGATTGAAATTCTTCTGGAAAGTGCACTATTGGGGGATTTGGACAGGCATAACTCATCAGAAGAACCCGGCACAGTGAATAAATCCACTTCATCTGGCAATAAGGAAGCATTGACGATGGATCCATAGCTTACGAATTCTCCTTTGTATAAATTTCTGTCAGGGGTTTCAAACACTGTAATGTGTGACTCGTCTTTATTAGAGTGTTCACGTGCAGCATTGCACTTCTTGTATACACCTTGATCAGGAATCTTGAAATAACTGCTATGTGTCATGGTGTCTCTTGAAGTTGATCTTATGCATTGTGCTATGCATCCATCTTCAACATTCTCTTCTGAATAAGAAATTAAAGAGTTGAAATAACTCTCCTTTCCATAGCTATTCAGTTTTAGACTGTAATCAGGAGACAGACAGCATGATTCATGGAGATCAGTCTCTGGTTCAGCCACACTTCCATGATTATCGTGAATGCGTTCCTGCACATTGAACGGTAAGTTCGGTATCTTATTCAGCCCTGCATTCATGTTCTGAAGTTCCTCATTTCTTTGTAGCGTAAAAGGTAGCTCTTTATCGGACTTCTCAGTCTGCTGGACAACTTCCTTACAGCTTTCCGCAAATCTTTTCCATGAGAGTATTTCTTCATGTCTGGTAACCAGGTCAGCTCCATGAGAGTTCTGTTCACCTTCTGGAACGCAAACTTCAGAAAGATAAGCATAACCTGCTAAAGAATCAGATACTTTGGCGGGATCTTTGGATACATTATGCAAGAAGCTTCTATAACATGCGTCGCTCATAGATTTTGGAAACGGCATAAGATCATTTGAAGCGTAGATTTCGTTGGTTGCAAAACGCTTCCATCTTAAATCCGTGGAGTGGTATCCGGTGTTTTTTCCATCATAAACGTTGTCACTCGAGGAAAGATTTGCATTAAAACTCTGTGAATCTCTTAGCAATGCGCCATATCTAGGAATATCATTAAAGTCTGGAAGATTGTCCATCAGTGTACAGCACGTTACTCAATAACCTCAAATTTCCAAGTGCATTGATCGTTATGCTTCAATGTATATCCAAGATAATCGTAAACGTTTTCACATTCCATGCATAACGATCCCTTCTGTTTCTGTGTATAGCAAAGAAAACCGTTTAACGATACTTGCAAGAATTTTGATCACCATGCAACGCCATCATTGATGATCTCCACATTTCCGAGTAAACCAGTTCCTTTTGCTTTGAGTCAACAAAAGAAAAGACATGGCTACTAGACTAGCAACAAAACTATGAAGACGTGCGTTTCCAAACGATGAAGCTTACCATAACAAGAGGAGGAACTGCAGATAAAGTGCGTATATTTTTTCAAACGATGAAGGTTACTGTTGCGATCGAAATCGAAGAGAGATGGAAAAGCATTAAGACAGAGGGAGAAGAGAGGAATGGGGAGCATACCTGGGGTTGAAGCGAACAGAGATGGATAGACAGTAGAGAGAGAGAGAGAGTGAGAGATGAAGGATTACGGTTCTATTGCAGAGTCTCGAATAGGAAAAGCGATCCGTGCAATGGCGATGGGAACTGTGGGGAAGAGAGAGAGAGAGAGGACTGATTATGGTGATCACTTATGACGACGATGAGAATTTGGGAGGGAAATGAAATGGTTTTGAAAAATCGTAATGCTGCATGTACATATGTCCCTGCCCTTGAAGGGCGGTAGGTGGGACTTGTTTTGTGAGCCAACCAATTGTTTTGAAGTGGAACCCATAGGGCCACAGTCGGTGCATAACATGTAAGGATGTCTTTGCATGGCCGTACAAGGGACACCCAAGTGTTTGGTTCCTAAACCCAAATCTACCTATGTACCCTTGTTGGTTTCCAAAGCTACCAATATATGTATAATGTAATGTAGTGTCCGCATCCTATCCCAAACAAGCCTTACAAACTCAAGGATGAATGGAGAGCTTAAACTCAAGACTTTTATTTCTAAGTATAGAAAACTTATGATTTTGACAAGATGCACGGTTTCCTTTATGGGTGGCAGGCCTTCAATGAGGAAGAAGGTAGAGAAGATGGAACCCGGAAAGCTTGGAAGAGGTCATCCATACAGTAGAGAATGTGGGCAGTTGGGGAGGCGATCCAACACAAGCAAGACTCCATGGAGAAAGGAGGAACCACAAGGCCTTTTGATCAAGCAAGGAGACATCCCAAATCGAGTGTGGTGGACCCCACTTAGCTCACTTTTGCCCTAAACGAGAAAGGGGTTCCTCCCAAATGGTGGGGGCATAAATCGAAATCGACGACAAAGAAGAAGACATGTCGGCTTCCCAAGTTCAAGTCAAGGTGGTTTTGATGAGGGTTTGCTCAACCAAGGTGTGGACGAGCAAAGTGGCAAGGTAGAGGAAATGCCTTGAATGGCCATAGAGCAAAGGAATGAGAGATGCTCGAGTAAGGTGAGGTCAACCAATGTGGAGCAATCTTCTCAAAGGGCCTCAAAGCAAGAGACTGAGATCAGGGTTTGCTCAAACAGTGCAGACGAAGATGGAGGAAAGGCCTCGAAGGGCCTAGGACCAAACAATTGTTGAGTACCAAAAGGCGAAGGGCCAACACATCAAAGTACTTAACACAATTTTGTGAGCTTGATGGGACTCAAGATCTAGAGGTTTTGGGTGAATGTGGTGTCCCCATTCTGTCTTGAAACTAATCGGGATTCAATAGAGAGCCCAATCCTAGTCCCAAAAGGGTGCCACCATGGTTTGTCCCAACCTAGTGTCCCACGGTTAGTCCCAACAGATTACTTGACAACTAGTCCCAATGGCCATATTTGTCCTTATATAAGGAAAGGGTGGGGAGGATCATTCCTCATTCTCGTATTCTCTCGTTTTGCACAAAGGGGTGTGTGGTGCTCTCTCTCCTTCGGATCATTTTGGAGTTGTCCCAACTCGTCCCAATTCATATTTTGCCCAATGTTGGTTCTTTTGTAATATCTTGAGTTGTGAATATAATTGGAGATAATTTTCGTCTCATGTTCGGTCTCCTTTTGCATGTTCTTTGTGTAATAAGTCTAATCATGGGATGTAACGTGTAAAGTTTGCTAGCATTCAATTTTAAATATATACATATCCTCATTGGTTTCCCAAAAAGAAATTCCCATAAAAAATATGCTCCATTGGTATTAAAATTAAAAATGCCATAGGCAGTATACAAATAGTACATAATATTTTCCCTCTCCACAAGTCTATATCATCAAAGAAAGGACCAAATATAAGCAATGTCATTTGGCAAGATAGGGCTAATTATAATCCATGAACGCAACTCTCAACCTTTGCCAATAACACATTTATACGACAAGCTAGTATACCACACAAAAAGGGGATCGGAAACCATACTATCAATCTCCAACATGTGAAAACAGTTAATGATACATCGAAATATCCATGTTCTATAAGCTCTATCACCATTGCATTCCATGAGACCACATTTGTAGTTTGAAGCATCTAAAACACATCTTCAATTGCCCCTTGTCAGGGTCTCTCTAAAAACTTCATGTTGTAGACGAAATTAGTTGAACGTGGTTCCACATATACTAAAGCTCTTCACCATAACTATACTCAACATCTAAACAACTTCCTGCAGTTCAAGAGAATACATTTCTTGCTAGTAGTCATGCTCAAAATATATACCCTAACTGCCCAGTAGCTATTGCTTTTGGCAAATGTTTTGAACGTCAAGATCTTCTTCAACTGCTGCAATTGAAGACACGAAAACAGTCCATGATGCACATGCCGCTTGGGGTAAAACGTGATGGGCTGCCTTGGATAGCCCCCAACTATCCTCTCCCATATTGAAATGACCATGTCCTTCATCTCCACGAACATTGAAAATGTACTTGTATTGAATCTCCATACCATCAACACTCTGGTTTATCACAACCTTCATGTTCTCACAACTACCATGTGCTGGTTACACCACAATCATCTACCTATAAGACAAAATGATGTATGTCTTCATCACCTCAAACAAATATGATTTGACATGCACACCATCTTCACTCAACCTTATCACAGAACAAAATTCTGCTTCATTCGGTCTGCATCAACCATCTTGCCGCTTACCACCAAGGCCCTGTACAAATAACCACAAAATGAGTCTAGTGTGTTTCTCATCCCCTCATGATCTGCTTCGGCCCCCCTCACCATCATCACTCATAAAAACAGACAAATTGCTTCATTCAGTCCGCATCGACCATCTCGCCGATTACTGCCAAGGTCCTTTGCAAATAACAACAAAATAAGTGAAAAATGTTTCCTCATCCCCTCATGATCTACTTCAACCCCACCACCACCACCACTCATTCTCTCGTCATGACAAATATGCTTCAATCCCCATCATCATCATCCCTCAACCTATGAGAACCATAACATCCTATACTAACAACCAAAAATGACTAAAAAAATTCCTCACCTTCTCATAACAATCTGCTTCAACCCCCACACCAACATCACTCATCCTGATCACAAAACAGAAAACCAGCTTCCTCATGTCCACGTCCACCATCTCGCTATCTCCGATTATCTCAAGATTTCCGCCGATTACCGCTTAAATCCTGTACTGACATCCAAAAAGTCCTCACCTTCTCATAATACTCTTCTTCAGCCCCCACACCATCATCCCTCATCTTGATCACAAAACAAAAAACCAGCTTCCTCATTTCCACATCCACCATTTGGATATCTCTGATTAACACCAACACCTTGTACATTAAAAGAGTCTTCCTACATGCCACAACCACCTCCTCCATGTTAACTTATGTTGTTTGCAGTAAGAACGATGTCGGTCGTGGGAACAACCAACAAGGTGGTACGTAGTTCCACCTGACATCAACGCCTGCATCTAACATTATAGAAATAGTTGACCAATCTCGGCGAATTCTCCTTCTTTTCGATTAGTTGTGTCTCCAAAACCCTTATAACTTTCATACTCACCTTTAACTGTATGTACCAATAAGTTCCAAAAAGGCTTTACTTGATCTACAACATGAGTGTTTTCATCATTGTATAACTTGGAACACCTAGCTTTCCAAAGAACCCATAAAGCCAAAGAGGAGACAATCTGCCAAACATAACTCTAGGAGAAGAACTTGATTCCCTACAAGGAACTTGAAGTAGAATATACTTGAAAACTTCTTACATGTAAAGACAAGGCAGAATGATGATAATGATAATTTTTTTTTGTTGATCCAACATTCCCCAGAAGATTGCACCCCACGTGAAAATAGCCAACCTATACTTACAACCTAGACGCCTAAGAATTCGACACCAAAAACTTTTTGCAGCAACACATTCCCAAAATACATGATGCAATGTCTCAGCTGCAAACCCACACATAACACATGACTGATTACTCACTGATCCCCTCAGAAAATCACCTACTGGTAATGCATAATGAATCATCAACCACCGAAAATGCAATATCTTATTCATGCATTTAATTGACCAATTGTCACAGACACACCAACCCTAGACTATGACAAAGCATAGATGACGAGGCTACGACCGATAAGGTTACGAACGTGGAACTCGATGTGATGGGGATGGAAACTCAGGAAGTTGGGAGCGAGGAACAATACAAGAGCATAAAGATAAAGATGTAAATCAAGGAGAGAAGATGGGGTGAAACGAGAATACTAGATTGATGTGTCAATGACTGGTGTTGAATCCCTTGAAAGGGACCAAGCAGGTTACAAGTATTTATACTGTGAGTTGAAGTACATGCATTAGAATATTCGGGAGAATATTCTAGAACCCTCTAGAACATTCTAAAAACTCCTAGAACTTGAAATAAATAATCTACTAATAATCTACTAAGATATACATAACATGACCATATATTTGGACGTGTTAGTTAGAACACAACACTTGACTATATATAAGAAGTCAAGGGTTCACATCTTGACATGACTGTTGTCATGTCTTTGACATTATCCTCCCCTTTACGACCTCGCCTTTTCGAAAGCATGGTGTAGGGGTGAGTTGAAAGAGAAAACCAAAGTATGTTGAGGAGTGAGTGACCATGAACAATCCTCATCAGAAATAGGAGCACGGGTGAACGCGAGTGACCATGTGTGGTCCTCACCGGAGACTGGAACACCAAGGGGGTGAGTGACCATGTACGGTCCGCACCGGATACTGGAACACCAATGTGAGCGTAAGTGACCACGTTCGGTACTCACCGGAGATTGGAACACCAATGTGAGCATGAGCGGCCATGTACGGTCCTCACTGGGAACTGGAACACCAACGTGAGCGTGAGCGACCATATGCGGTCCTCACCAGGAACTGGAACACCAACGAGCATGAGCGACCATGTGCAGTCCTCACCGGAGACTGGAACACCAACGTGAGCGTGAGCAACCATGTACGGTCCTCACCAAGAATTGGAACACCAACGAGCATGAGCGACCATGTGTGGTCAACATGAGTGAGCGACCATGTGTGGTTCTCATTGAAGATAGGAACACCAATGGACGTGAGCGACCATGTGCGGTCCTCACCGGAGACACGAACACCAACGGGCATGAGAGACCATGTACAGTCCTCACCGGAGACATGAACATCAATGGAAATGAGCGACCATTTGCGGTCCTCACCGGAGACCCCAACACCAACGGACGTGAGTGACCATGTGTGGTCCTTACCGGGAGCCAGAACACCAATGGGTGTGAGAGACCATGTACGATCATCACCGGAGACGCGAACACCAACGAACGTGAGCGACCATGTGCGGTCCTCACCGGGAACTGGAACACTTGACGTCGATGAAAGGCTAGGCAAAGTAGTGTTGATGACGACATCAAGAGGTGCTGAAGATGATGATGTCGAAGACGAAGCAATGAAGACAATGATGTTGAGGAAGTGTCTCTAGAAGCAATGATTGTGACTATGGCAATGATGGAAACAAAGAAATAGATGAAGAGGATAAGAAACACAGAGATCGAGATGTTGAGGATAAAAAGAAACACAATGACAGAGATATAGAGGATGATAGAAAACATAGTGACAGGGACGAAGATGATAAGAAACACATAGATAACACATAGATAGGGATGGTGATGGTAAGAAACACATAGATAGAGATGAAAATGGCAGGAAACACAAGGAGAAGGATGATAATGACAAAAAACACAGAGATAGGGATGTGGAAGATGATAAGAAGCACAAAGATAGGGATGATCATGATAAGAAACTAAAAGACAGAGACAATGATGAGAATAAAGTAAGAGATAGTGATGGTTAGGAAGATAGGAAACGAAGGGATGTTCATGACGATAACTCTGGAAGCAAGGACGGTGACGATGGTAACTCTAGAAGCAAAGGGCGATTACGAAGACGGGTGATGCTTCTAGTTGGAAGGGATTCAAACTGTCACGTGTTGGGATATCGGTCTCTCCGGATGGGATGTCCGGAGACGAATGACGGCAAGCCCGGTTACGGTATGAAGCCGGATGAAGAAGACCCCGGTTACGGAGCCGGATGAAGAAGACCCCGGTTACGGAGCCGGATGATGTATGTACCCGGAGCGAGATCCGGATGCGGGAACATATTTGTCAATATGTTTGCCAAGTGCCCTTCTAGGCTATATTTGTAAATAGCCCGAAAGTCATATGTGTATAAATATGACTTAGGGCAAATAGTTTAGGTTGTTGCTCATTCTATGTTCCAGCCGAGAGAGCGAAGCGAGAGAGCAGCCGAGCGAGAGAGAGAGAGAAAGGAAGAGGTCGACGCCTCTGTGTATTGCCGCCGCCTGTGGCGAAGACAGTGAGCTCAAGGTTGTTGCCTTGAAGCTTCACCATTGTACATCTCTGTGTATAGTGTGAGTTGGAGTTTGAGGACTCCCGTGGTTTTTTTTCCCATTTAGGGTTTTCCACGTAAAATATCCTGTGTACTCTTCTCTCTGTAGTCTTGGAGCATTTCGTATTTCCTGTTTTCTGTGATTTGATCCTATTTCTCGGTTGTGACCGAGCGCGGTATTCAACAAATTGGTATCAGAGCGACGGTAACACAGAAAATGGAAGGCGGCGGTAGTGGGCCTCCGGGCATGATGGTGCTGAATGCGCAGAACTACGCTGACTGGAAGATAAAGATGGAGGACCTGCTCATTGTTCGGGATCTGTATGAACCGATCGACAGGTCGGAAATACCCAAGGGGGTACTTGAGACGGAATGGAGGCTACTGAACCGGAAAGCCGTTGCAACCATTCGGCAATACGTCGACGTGAGCGTTCTGCAACATGTGGCGAACGACACCAACGCATACGAGATGTGGCGGAAGCTGTCGGGCCTCTACGAGAGGAAGAATGCGTTGAACCGGACCTCCCTGATGAGGAAGATTGTGAACCTCAAGTACCGGGACGGCGAGAGTATGGTGGAACACGTAAGCACGTTTATGGGATTCGTGAACCAGCTTGCGGCGATCAAGTTCCCGCTGGAGGATGCAATGCAAGCCATCATTCTGATGTGTACATTGCCGGATAGTTGGGAGAACTTGGTGGTGACTCTCAGCACCTCCTGCACCGAAGATAACTTGTCTTTACAAACGGTAAAGACAAGTATTTTGAACGAAGAAGCGCGTCGGAGAGATAAAGAACCGGCCTCCGACTCGAAGGCGCTGCTTACCGAATCGGAACGGGGAAGACAATGGAACCGGAGTCCGCAAAGACGGGAGAAGTCGGGGACCCGGTCGCAGTCAAGAGGAAGACCCACATGCTTCCACTGTGGGAAGCCGGGGCACTTCCGGAAGAATTGTCGGCATTACCGAAAAGACAACGGAGCCGACGACACCGATTCGAAGAAGTCACCGGAGCGAAACGGTGCATACCGGGGAGCCACGGACCGGAGAGGTTCGGATCGGCGAGGGCAGGACCGGAAAGGAACGACGGCACTCGCGGCAAGTGAAGAGGAGATCATGCTCATTACTGAAGAGTGGGAGCTGAACCTTGCCGGAGAAGAGATGACCTGGGTGGTCGATTCCGGAGCGTCGTTCCACCTGACCCCGGAGAAGAAATACTTCTCATCCTACATAGCCGGTGAGCACGGCTGTGTCCGGATGGGAAACGAAGGTACATGCCGGATTGCCGGCATAGGAGACGTGTGGTTGACAACCTCGACCGGATGCAAGATGCTGTTGAAAGATGTACGACACGTTCCGGAGGTTCGATTGAACCTGATTTCGGCCGGGAGGCTAGACGATGAAGGCTACACGGGTAGCATCCGGAACGGTGTCATGAAGTTCAGCAAAGGGAGCCTGATAGTGGCTCGGGCCCGGAAGATCAACACACTGTACCTGATGAATTCCCGGCTATGTCCGGAGGAGCTGAACGTGGCAGCTGACACTGCCGGTGAGCTATGGCACAAGAGACTGTGCCACATGAGCGAGAAGGGGATGAAGAGGCTTGCAGAAGACAACCTTATTCCAGTGAAGCATGTGCACCTGGAGAAGTGCACCGATTGCCTGGCCGGTAAGCAGAACCGAGCCTCCTTCCACTCAAGGCCACCGACGAGACGTAGCGCACCATTGGAGCTGGTGCACACTGACGTGTGTCAAGTAGAAACGAAGTCACATGGCGGAGCCCAGTACTTCGTGACATTCATTGATGATCACAGCCGGAAGCTGTGGACGGCGCCGTTGAAGACAAAGGACCAAGTGTTGGGCGTCTTCAAAGAACTCCACGCGAGAGTGGAAAGGGAATCCGGCAAGAAGCTGAAAGCGATACGAGCGGATAACGGAGGGGAATACCGGGGGCAGTTCCAGGAGTACTGTCGCTCAAAGGGAATCCGGCTCGAGTTTACAGTGCCGAAGACGCCGGAACTGAACGGGCTGGCCGAGAGGATGAACCGGACCATAATGGAGAGGGTCCGGAGTATGCTGGCGCATGCGAAATTACCCAAGGGGTTTTGGGCTGAGGCAATGTCGACGGCGACATACGTGATAAACAGATCACCCTCTGTACCTTTGGATGGAGACACGCCACAGAGAGTGTGGACCGGTAGGAAAGTATCCTACCGGCATCTGAAGGTGTTCGGGTGTCTCGCATATGTGCATGTGGCAAAGGACCGGAGAGGAAAGCTAGATCCAAAGACCCGGCCATGCATATTCCTCGGTTACGGCAACGACGAGTTCGGCTACCGAGTATGGGACCCGGTCGACAAGAAGATATTCAGGAGTCGAGATATCATCTTCATGGAGGACAAGACACTCGCCGACTGGGAGTCGGAGAAGAAGATGAAGAGCTCCAAGTCGACCGGTGAGGATCAACTCTACAAGGAGCAGTCCCGACCGGCAAGAGACCGGTTAGCACTCGAGGATCCGGCCGAAGACGGTGAAGAAACAGAACCGGCCGAAGAAGATGAAAATGATACCGGAACCGGCCCCGATCCCGAAATGGATTCGGATGAAGAAGAATCGGAAGAACCGGTTACCGAAGCTCCGGAACGAAGATATCCTCTAAGAGAGAGAAGGGCCCCCCGGAGATTTCCGGAACCAGAGCACCTGCTGCTAACCGATGAGGGGGAGCCGGAGAATTTTGAAGAAGCAGAGCTTGACACACATAGCCGCAGGTGGTTAAGTGCCATGCAGGAGGAGATGGATTCCCTGCATGAGAACCACACATATGAACTTGTGGAGTTGCCAAAAGGAAAGCGGGCACTTCGAAACAAGTGGGTGTTCAAGCTGAAACCGGGAGATGCCGGAAACCCCCCGAGATACAAAGCCAGGATCGTGGTGAAGGGGTTCTAGCAGAAGAAGGGCGTCGACTTCGACGAGATATTTGCCCCGGTAGTGAAGATGACCTCCATCCGGACGGTGCTGAGCATAGCGGCAAGCATGGACCTCGAGGTAGAACAGATGGACGTGAAGACGGCATTCCTTCACGGTGACCTCGAAGAAGAGATCTACATGCAGCAACCGGAAGGATTCGAGAAGAAAGGAAAGGAGCACCTGGTATGCCGGTTGAAGAAGAGCCTTTACGGACTGAAGCAGGCTCCCCGGCAATGGTACCGGAAGTTCGACTCCTTCATGACCGACGAAGGGTACCTCAAAACGCAGTCCGACCACTGCGTGTTTGTGAAGAAGTTCGAAGGAGGAGACTTTCTAATACTCCTCCTGTATGTGGACGACATGTTGATCGTTGGACGGGACCAGGCCAAGATACGGATGCTGAAGAAGGCTCTTCACCGAACCTTCTCAATGAAGGACCTGGGTCCGGCGAGGCAAATACTAGGGATGCACATCATCCGAGACCGGAGCAAGAAGCAGTTGTGGCTGTCACAGGAGAAGTACGTGACAAAGGTGCTTAAACGGTTCAACATGTCGGAAGCAAGACCAGTCGGATCGACCCTCCCGGCAAACTGCAAGCTGTCCAGCAAGCAAAGTCCCAAGACAAAGGCTGAAAAGGAGGATATGATGAAAGTGCCGTATGCCTCAGCCGTCGGGAGCTTGATGTACGCCATGGTGTGTACGAGACCGGACATCGGATATGCAGTCGGAGTGGTGAGCCGGTACATGAGCAATCCCGGCAAAGAACACTGGATCGCGGCCAAGTGGATACTCCGATACCTGAAGGGCACGGCGAACGTGTGCCTCCGATTCGGCTCCGGTAAGCCCGAACTCGACGGCTTCACCGATTCGGATATGTCGGCTGATGCAGATACCAGCCGGTCCACATCAAGGTATGTGATGACGTATGCAGGGGGAGCCGTTTCGTGGCAGTCAAGGCTGCAGAAGACGGTTGCGTTGTCAACCACGGAGGCGGAGTACATGGCGGCTGTTGAAGCCGGCAAGGAAATAATATGGATGAAGGACTTCATTAGAGAGCTCGGTATCCGGCAGGAGGAGTACCGACTCTACTGCGACAGTCAGAGTGCCATCCACCTTGCGAAGAACGCGGCCTACCATTCCCGGACGAAACACATCCAGCGTAGATACCACTGGATCCGGGAAAGGATAGAAGATAAGGAGTTCGTGCTGACGAAGATCCACACGGACGAGAACGGGTCAGATATGCTGACCAAAGTACTCACACCCGACAAGCTGGAAGCATGCCGGAGGAGGATCGGATTGGAGAGACATCCCATGCCGAAGTGAAGGGGGAGTTTGTTGGGATATCGGTCTCTCCGGATGGGATGTCCGGAGACGAATGACGGCAAGCCCGGTTACGGTATGAAGCCGGATGAAGAAGACCCCGGTTACGGAGCCGGATGAAGAAGACCCCGGTTACGGAGCCGGATGAAGAAGACCCCGGTTACGGAGCCGGATGATGTATGTACCCGGAGCGAGATCCGGATGCGGGAACATATTTGTCAATATGTTTGCCAAGTGCCCTTCTAGGCTATATTTGTAAATAGCCCGAAAGTCATATGTGTATAAATATGACTTAGGGCAAATAGTTTAGGTTGTTGCTCATTCTATGTTCCAGCCGAGAGAGCGAAGCGAGAGAGCAGCCGAGCGAGAGAGAGAGAGAAAGGAAGAGGTCGACGCCTCTGTGTATTGCCGCCGCCTGTGGCGAAGACAGTGAGCTCAAGGTTGTTGCCTTGAAGCTTCACCATTGTACATCTCTGTGTATAGTGTGAGTTGGAGTTTGAGGACTCCCGTGGTTTTTTTTCCCATTTAGGGTTTTCCACGTAAAATATCCTGTGTACTCTTCTCTCTGTAGTCTTGGAGCATTTCGTATTTCCTGTTTTCTGTGATTTGATCCTATTTCTCGGTTGTGACCGAGCGCGGTATTCAACATCACGGACACACCAACCCTAGACTACAACAAAGCACAGATGACAAGGCTATGACTGATAAGGTTACGAACGTGGAACTTGACGTGATGGGGGTAGAAACTCAAGAGGTTGGGAGCGACGAGATGAGGAACTTAAGAAGCTAGGAACAATACAAGAGCATAAAGACAGAGATGTAAATCAAGGAGAGAAGATGGGGCGAAACGAGAATACTAGATCAAGATGTGTCAATGACTGGTGTTGAATCCCTTGAAAGGGACCAAGGAGGTGTTAGGATCTCAGTCCATCCAGATGGGATGACGAAGGCCCGGTGAGAACCGGATGATGAAGGCCCGGTGAGAACCTCTCACCGGATGAAGGGACATATATGAAAATATGTTTCTGAGAGCCCATTGGGGCCATATCTGTAAATAGTCCTAATGTCATATTAGTATAAATATGACCTAGGGCAAACAAAGTGTTGTGTGTATCATTGTGTTGTCATTTTTTTCTGTTGTATAGAGTTATTGGTGTAACTGTTGTACAAAGTGTAGTAGAGAGAGAGAGAGAGAGAGAGAGAGAGAGATTCTTTGTTGTAACCGCCGCCAGGGGAAGAGTGTGAGCATGAGGTCGTTGCCTCTTTGCCCCCTGTTGTATTCTTTGACATAGTGATAGTTTGGAGTCCGTGGGCTCCTGTGGTTTTTCCCATTTAGGGTTTTCCACGTTAACATACTATGTACACTCTCTTTCAGTGTTTTGTGTATACGTTCATCTATCTCCACATTCCCATTGTTGTGTTTGTAATTCTCAACGAAGTTATTGAAGACTCAGTTGTGGCCGAGCATTATTCCGCATATTCTCGTCAATCTGGTATCAAAGAGAAACGACATAAAAAATGGAAGATTCGTTGGGAGGCATGTTCAAGCTCACCGGCTCCAACTACTCAGTGTGGAAGTCGAAGATGAGGAACATGCTCATGGTTAAAGATCTTTGGTTGCCGGTTCAGTTCGGGGACAAGAGACCGGACAAGATCGACGCCGCAGTGTGGGAGGTGATGCACATGAAGACAACAACATACATCTGGTGCTTCATCGACATGAGCCTGTACAATAACTTCAATGACGAGAGCAAGGCTCATGAACTCTAGGAGAAGATCAGCATCATGTTCCAGAACAAGAATGCCATTAATCGGGTTTCAGTATTTCGGAAGCTAGTGAGGCTTCGGTACCAAGACGGCTCCAGTATGGTGGAGCACATGAATACCTTCTAGGGGCTGATACACCAGGCAACATCATTGGAAGTACCTCTCGTCGATGAGGTACTAGCACTGCTCCTGCTCGGTTCCCTCCCAGATAGCTGGGAGACGTTAGTTGTCACTTTGGGCAACGCCGGGCTGGAAGGAAAATAGTTATCCCTAGCAAGAGTCAAGTCGAGCTTGCTAGATGAGGAGGGGCATCAGAAAGACAAGGATACGAGCTCCAACTCCAAAGCGCTCCTTACTGAATCAGAACACGGAAGACAATGGAACCAAAGTCCCCAGAACCGGGAAAAGTCGGGGACACGGTCAAAGTCAAGGGGGAGGCCCACTTGCTTCTATTGCGGCAAGTCGGGGCACTTCCAGAAGAACTGTCGGCATTTCCGGAAAGACAAAGAAATCGACAATACCGATTTGAAGCGGTCACCGGACCAGAACGACAAAGACTGGAGAGGACCGGACCGGAAGGGAACGATGACAATTGCGGCAAGTGAAGAAGAGTTGATGCTCATCACCGAGGAGAGTGAGTTGAACCTTGCCGGCAACGAGACAACGTGGGTTGTCGATTCTGGAGCGTCGTTCCACCTGACCCTGGACCGTAAATGCTTCTCATCCTACATAGTCGGTGATCACGACTGTGTCTAGATGCGGAATGAAGGTACATGCCGAATTGTCGACGCAAGAGACGTGTGCCTGACAACACCAACCGGATGCAAGTTGCTGCTGAAGGATGTCTGACACTTTCCAGAGGTTCGACTGAACCTGATATGAGCCGATCGGCTAGATGATGAAGGCTACTTGGGTAGCATCCGGAACGATGTTATGAAATTCAACAAAGGGAGCCTAATAGTGGCTCGGGCCCGGAAAGTCAACACACTGTACCTGATGAATGCCTGGTTATGCCCGGAAGAAGTGAACGTTGCATCCGACACTGCCGGTGAGCTGTGGCACAAGAGACAGTGTCACATGAGCGAGAAGGGGATGAAGAGGCTGTCAATGACAACCTCATTCTGGTGAAAGACGTGCATCTTGAGAAGTGCACCGACTGCTTGGCTGGTAAGCAAAACCGGACCTCCTTTCGCTCAAGGCCACCGATGAGACGTAATGCACCACTGGAGTTGGTGCATACCGATGTGTGTCAAGTGGACACAAAGTCACATGCCGGATCACAGTACTTCGTGACGTTCATAGACGACCACAGCCGGAAGCTGTGGGCCACACCGTTGAAGACGAAGGATCAGGTGTTATCCGTCTTCAAGGAGCTCCACACAAGAGTGGAAAGAGAAACTGGCCGAAAGCTGAAGGCGGTTCGAGCAGATAACAGAGGCGAATACCGGGAGCAGTTTGAGGAGTATTGCCGCTCGAATTTACCGTGCCGAAGATGCCGGAACTCAATGGGCTGGCCAAGAGGATGAACCTGACCATAATGGAGAAGTATGCTAGCACATGCCAAGTTACCCAAGATGTTTTGGTTTGAGGCGCTGACGACGACGACCTATGTGATAAATAGATCACCCTCAGTACCCTTGGACGGAGACACGCCGTAGAGAGTGTGGATCGGTAAGGAAGTGTCTTACCGGCACCTAAAGGTGTTTAGATGTCTCGCTTACGTGCATGTGGCAAAGGACCAGAGAGCAAAGTTGGATCCAAAGTCCCGGCCTTGCATATTCCTCGGATACGCGGATGATGAGTTCGGCTACCGAGTGTGGGACCCCATCGACGAGAAGGTGTTCCGGAGTCGAGATATTATCTTCATGGAGGACAAGACCCTTGCCGACTGGGAGTCAGAGAAAAAGATAATGAACTCCGAGTCGACTGGTAAGGATCGGTTCGATGAGATACGGACCTATCCAGCTAAGAATCGGTTGACACTCGAAGAACCAGCCGGTTACGGAGAGGAAACCGAACCGGCAGAAGAAGAAGAGGAAGTAGGAACCGGAACCGGAACCAGCCAAGATCCCGAATCAGATTCGGATGAAGAACAAACAGAGGAGCTGGTTGCCGAAAACCAAGGACGCAAATATCCTCTTAGAGAGAGAAGGCCCCCCCGGAGATTTCCGGATGCAGAGCACGTGTTGCTAATTGATGAGGGGGAGCCGGAAAGCTTCGAAGAAGCGAAGGATGACACCCATAGCCACAAGTGGTTGAGTGGCATGCAGGACGAGATGAATTCCCTACATGAGAACCACACGTATGAATTGGTGGAGTTGTCGAAAGGAAAGAGGGCACTCCGAAACAAGTGGGTGTACAAGCTGAAATCGGGAGATGCCGGCAACCCCCCAAGGTACAAAGCCAGGATCGTGGTGAAGGGGTTCCAACAGAAGAAGGACGTGGACTTCGACGAGATATTTTCCCCTGTAGTAAAGATGACTTCCATCCGGACGGTGCTGAGCATAGCGACAAGCATGGACGTCGAGGTAGAGCAGCTAGACGTGAAGACAACATTCCTCCATGACGACCTCGAAGAGGAGATCTACATGCAACAATAGAAGGGATTTGTGAAGAAAGGGAAGGAGCACCTGGTTTGCCGGTTGAAGAAGAGCCTCTACGGTTTGAAACAGGCTCCCCGGCAATGGTACCAGAAGTTCGACTCCTTCATGACCGATCAAGGGTACCACAAGACGCAGGCTGATCACTACATATTAGTGAAGAAGTTCGAAGGTGGAGATTTCTTGATACTCCTCCTGTACGTGGATGACATGTTGATCATCGGACGAGACCAAGTCAAGATACGGATGCTGAAAAAGGCTCTGAACTAGACCTTCTCAATGAAAGACTTGGCTCCGGCAAGACAAATATTGGGGATGCATATCATCCGGGATAGGAGAAGTATGTGACAAAGGTGCTTCAACGGTTCAACATGTCAGATGCGAAACCGGTTGGATCGACACTCCCGACAAACTGCAAATTATCCAGTAAGCAAAGCCCAAAGATGAAGGCAGAGAAGGTGGATATGATGAAGATACCATATGCCTCTGCCGTTGGGAGTTTAATGTACGCAATGGTGTGTACCCAACCAGATATCGGATACGCAGTCGGAGTGGTGAGCCGGTTTATGAGCAATCCCGGCAAGGAGCACTGGAATGCGGTAAAATGGATACTCTGATACTTGGAAGACACCTCAAGTATGTGTCTCCGATTCGGCTTCGGTAAACCCCAACTTGACGGTTTTACCAATTCGGATATGTCAACTGATGTGGACACCAGCCGGTCAACTTCCGGATATGTCATGACATATGCAGGGGGAGCCGTTTCATGACAGTCGAGGCTGTAGAAGACGGTTGCATTGTCAACCACGGAAGCAGAGTACATGGCAGCTGTGGAAGCCGGCAAGGAAATACTATGGATGAAGGACTTCATCGAAGAGCTAGGGATCCGACAAGAGGAATACCGGCTTTATTGCGATAGTCAAAGTGCCATCCACCTTGCAAAAAACGCGACATATCATTCCAGGACAAAGCACATCCAGCACAGGTACCACTGGATCTGGGAGCGAGTAGAAGATCGGGAGTTCGTGCTGACGAAAATCTACACAGAGGAGAATGGGTCAGATATGTTGACCAAGGTGCTGACACCCGACAAGGTGGACGCATGCCAGAAGCGAATTGGACTAACCAAACATCCCATGCCGGAGTGAAGGGGGAGTTTGTTAGGATCTCGGTCCCTCCGGATGGGATGACGAAGGCCTTGTGAGAACCGGATGACGTAGGCCCGGTGAGAACCTCTCACCGGATGAAGGGACATATATGGAAATATGTTTTTGAGAGCCCATTGGGGCCATATCTGTAAATAGTCCTAATGTCATATTAGTATAAATATGACCTAGGGCAAACAGAGTGTTGTGTGTATCATTGTGTTGTCATTTTTTTCTGTTGTATAGAGTTATTGGTGTAACTGTTGTAGAGAGAGAGAGAGAGAGAGAGAGAGAGAGAGAGAGAGAGAGATTCTCTGTTGTAACTGCCGCCAGGCGAAGAGTGTGAGCACGAGGTCGTTGCCTTTGTGCCCCCTGTTGTATTCTTTGACATAGTGATAGTTTGGAGTCCGTGGGCTCCCGTGGTTTTTCCCATTTAGGGTTTTCCACGTTAACATACTGTGTACACTCTCTTTCAGTGTTTTGTGTATACGTTCATCTATCTCCACATTCCTGTTACTGTGTTTGTAATTCTCAACGAAGTGATTGAAGACTCAGTTGTGACTGAGCATTATTCCGCATATTCTTGTTAGGAGGTTACAAGTATTTATACTGTGAGTCGAAGTACATGCATTAGAATATTCGGGAGAATATTCTAGAACCCTCTAGAACCTTCTAGTTCTAGAACTTTCTAAAAACTCCTAGAACTTGAAATAGATAATCTACTAATAATCTACCAAGATATACGTAACATGACATATATTTGGATGTGTTGGTTAGAACACAACGCTTGACTATATATAAGAGGTCAAGAGTTTAAATCTTGACATGACTGTTGTCATGTCTCTGACACCAAATTTGTTTCCAAAACTTCACCATATGAGCAGATGAGACATTACCTTCCTCCGAATACTTTTTTCCACTAGGTATCGACTTAGTCTGTTTCAACATTAAGTTTCCCCTAAACGCCACGAATATGTGAAGAAAGGGAGGACCTTAGTCGAAGAGTCAAACATGGACAGTTTCCAACCATAATCCAATGGATCCCACTGCAGATCGTCAATTGGCCTAGAGTGTAACACCGAAATATGAGACGAGTAGTTAGCAATTAATGGACTAGGATCAATATATTTTTTATTATCTAATCTAGCATTTATTCGCACTGGCAACTGCTTTGCAGCGGACATAATTGGAGACTCATCCACTAGTATCAACCTACCATTGTCCAAAACTTCATAAAAATAAAGCCTGCCATTTTTATGATATAACTGAGCTCCTATAAGTATATTGAGTGTCGAGAACATATCGTACCAACTCTGAAAATGATCGAATTGCAACGTTGGCACTGTGACGTGATACACTGTGGACAGTTGAGAGAACATGATCTTTGCCCCTCTTAAATTATCTGACATATTCCTTTGATCCTGCACTGAAGACTGCAGAAACTTTATCCAATCCGCACCCGTACGAGCTGGGCCACTGTCCATTGGAGCCCAAGATAACCTAGGGTGTAAACCCAAAACACATGCAGCTTCATCAGTAAATAAAGGATTCCATATTAACGGTTGACTCATAAATTGATGATAACTTTTCGATGGCAAGAAAACAAGTGCTTGCCGAAGACTTTCCCATGCCCAAAACATTCCATTAATGAAACGTAACTATCCAACATTGGACTTAGGTAGCTAAAAAACTGCAGTAAAGAACCATCTAAGACTATCATTCCATTGACCACCTACCAATGGCTTGACCTTATGTAAATGCTGAATCCATAGCATTTTCCATAAATCCTATCTTGGCAATAAACTCCTAACAACATGTTTAGTAAGTAAGTCTTTACTTTGCATAAATGGATCAATCAAACCTAAACCACCTTTTTGTTTAGATTGTATTAGAACAAACCAAGCTACCTTTGCTACAGAATTGCTTGAACTATTGTTTCCCCAAATAAAATTATGTACTAAATGTTGAACTTTCAACATTATTGACCTAGAAAACAACCATGTAGATGCAATATACCAAATCAAGGACAGAAGCACCGAATTAGCTACAACTACACGTCCAGTTAAGGATAGCTTTTCCTTGTTCCAAAATACTAGTTTATTCCTTAATCTTAACAATAAGGGCGCAATCATATCTTTTGTCTTTAATCCCAAACCCACTTGACAACCTAGATACCTAACAAACTGACCTTGAGGTATCCACGTGAATCCTAAGGAAGGTACATTAATTGGCGGATCTCCAAAAGCGACCCAAAAACCTGATGATTTATCCCACTTTATCAATGCACCCGATGCATCTGAGAAATCATCCATGACCTTTTGCACTTGTAAAAAATTACAATGTGAGGCATGAACATATAAAGTTGTATCATCAGCGAATTCGCTATCCACGCCAACATTTGCCACTAGTAGTGTTAAACCTTTAATATTTACATATTGAGAATTTAAATGTACGGAAAATGCTTCAGATACTAGCAAAAACAAGAAAGGAGCAAGTGGACATCCCTACCGTACTGATCTTGAAATAGAAAACCGCCTACCAATATCCCCTGCAAATAAAAGAGAACGATTTCCATTATGATATAATGTTGATACTCCTCGTATCCATCTACTTGGGAAACCCATCCTGAAGAATGTTCCCTCCATAAAATCCCAGTCCATTCTGTCGTAAGCTTTTTCAAAATCAAGAAATAACACTGCCAAATCTTGCTTATGTAATTCAGCGAAGGCCACCATTTCCCAAAAGAGAATAATATTATAAAAATACTTTGCTCTTGCAAAAAACCAATCTGGGTATCATGAATCAACTCCAAAAGATAAGGTTGTAACCGTCTAGCTATAACTTTTGTTAATATTTTATAAATAACATTCAACAAGGTGATTGGTCTCCAATGGCTAAGCTCTTCTAACGGTCCACTTGTTTTAGGAATCATATAGATTAAACCCTCCCTCCTTCCATTCTTGTGGCATATTTCCGGAATCTAAAATCTGTTGATAGGCGTTGGTCAGTCCATCACCTATCAAATCCCAATACTGGATATACCATTGGACTCCCAACCCATCCAAACTAGGACAAACATCCTTTGCAAGGGCTTTTACTGCTTTAAAAACCTCTTGAGAACTTTATGGTTGCAAAAGACAACTGAAAAGTTGTACAAACACCCTATTATGAATCCTTGAGCATATGATGTCCCTCTTAACCAAATCATCCTTAGAAAAGGGTCTAGCATTTAATAAAGTCTCATAATAATCAAACGCTATTTCTCGCATCTTACTAGGATCAATGGTATAGGGTCAAGACATTTTAAACGAGAAATCCTAGCGGATGACTTATGATGATTATGCACTACAAAGAATAGCTTATTGACTTTATTTCCCGATTTTGCCCATGTGGCCGAAATATTGTGATAATTAAAATAAGCTAAAATCTTTTCTAAGTCCAATATTTGATTCCCTACTTGTACCACTTGGGAACTTATATAACTCGAATACGGTCTTCTCTCTTGTAGATGTTGCAGGGATTTCAATCCCCTATGAAGCCTACCTATTTTAGTTAAAGACACATAAAATACTTGTTTAGCCTTACCGTGGAAAATTTGTTGTGTTTCACTAATAGCCTTTTGGACACTAGATAATGCATAATCATAGGCATAGTCATAATTATTCCAAATATCATGCACAATACGAGCACAATCTTGGCAAAGAAACACATGATTCAGAATTCTAAACCTAGAATTTTTATAATGCTCCTGCAAGACTATAACTAAATGAAGTGGTGCATGATCAGAAAAGGAAAATGAAGGTATGATTCCAATGGAACCTCCTTTGTCCCATAAAAACTTATCAACATAAAATCTATCTAACCTAGACAAATTAGTATGTGACTGTCTTCTATCTGATCTTGAGTAATCTAAGGAATCTTGTATCCTTGCAAAAGAAGCACATGCCACAAGTCCATTAAACCTAAAGAAAAAATCAAATGTTCCCATTCATATAAATCTAAACAAGATGATGTTTGTGATGTGTCTTCTAACCTATCACACCCATCCTCCAACATATTAAAGTCACCCACAATTGCCCAGTGGTCAACAACCGGTAACTGTGCCATTATGCTCTTCCATAATATCCTTCTATCTTTGGTATGATTCGGTGCATATATATTCAACAATCCCCATTTCTTCAAACCAATTTGTAAAATTACATAATGACCTCTACCACAAGTCAAAACTCCGTAATGTAAGAAAGAAGACCACCAAATATCATTTATTGCAATGTAAAGTCCTGCCTTCAGATTATTATCCACAATTGTAGGCACCTAGAACTATCTCCACTATCTTGGCAACAAATTTCCATATTTTTGTATCCTTTGTTCATTTAAATGATGCTCTTGAATAAGAAGAACATCAATCCTACCTATCAAAAACTTCCTTAACTGATGACGGAAAACACTCCTTACTTTATAGTAATGTCAGTCTCCTAGGCCCCGTACATTCCATGAAATAATATTTAACCTATCCATCATTCATATTTTGCACTCCTATTCTCCTTTCGGCAAGTGCAACGTCTCTGCCCTTCCTTCCATCCTTCGAGGCCCGTAATTGTCTCTTATTTTACCAGATGTCTGTCCTAGTCAACTTATGTGCACACACTGGCATATGTTTATCTATTATAGACTTAACAACATCTATTGTAAACCCTATCGGATGACTTAACAACTGTAGTAAAAGCAGCTAAATTGCTACAATTCATGTCAGCATGTGTAAGATCAACCTTGACCACTTCATTTTTTTAAAAATCGTTCAAAGCTACGGATCTATCAACTTGTTGTACTTGATCTAAAAATAGTTGTTTATCGTTACTAAATTGATTATTGCCCTTAGAAACAGATTCTACATTTTGTACCTTCAAAATGTGTTTTGTGAATTATGTTCCACCCGATGCTCCTTTGTGAAAATTGGGAGGGAAAAACCGCCATCCACTTGACTAATCCCCACCTTTTCCACTTCCTGCAAAGAGCGATAAGGGTTAGGTTCAAGTAATAACACAGGATTAACCAACGTACGATTTGGTTTAAAAACATGTTTAGCAGAAACTGTAGACCAACCCTCATTATTAACATTTGGTTGAGTAGGTGGATGGGCTTCAACATTCGGATGTCGCTTCTGACAATCTCGACCTAAATGACCAAACTGTTGACACACAAAACATTGATCAAGCAAACCTTGATAATATACCTTTTGCACAACTGGTGCTTTATTTATAAGTAAATTAGGTAAGGAAATAGTTGCCGACAAATGAACAAATCTTGGTGCAATCAACCGAATAGCAGGGACCCCACCCACTCTATCTATCCCATAAACCTGTCCATCACGTGTAGCAATGACCTTACCAAACAAAACCCCAATACGAGGAAGAACATTCCTCCACTCCTTCCTCAATCTAGGGAATATCGCCGTAAAAACCATACTAAACTCTTGATCTTGCAATATGTCATTTACCTTAACATTATGAGACCATTTATGAAAAGATACCCACACACCTTCCACGCCTACCTCCTTAATCGCTAGTAGTCTTGTGACGGGCTCCTCACTTGCCAATTCCACATGGTAACATCCTTGAGACATGAATTGAATATTGAGTATGTTATTTGCTTCCTCCGAGAAAGCCGCGTACAAAGTATGACAGAGTTCTGATCGATTCAAATGATCTCAAACCCTGTACCTGCACTACCAAGAAGCAAGCCTCCAACCTTTGTACCTCGTCCAAGACTGTAGCTCTATCCTCCTCCGATAACACAAGGTTGACTCTCTCATCACTCAAATGAAGCGAAAGTTGGGGGGGGGGGGGGGGGGGGTGCACTGGATTCTCCTGCTTGCGTATGCAGTCCAGCCGCAGATGAAGTAAGAGGCTGGTCCGCAGTCGACCTCCTGCTCGTGCTGGGAGCACCTGTTGTTGTGGTTGCATTGTCCGCGCCATACATGATCGGTTCCTTTCTTGTTTGTTGCATCGCTCTATCCAACCATCAGGATCACATAACTCATTGGTTTCCAAAATTACCCATCTACCTTGATAGTTATATAGATAAGCTTGTTGATTTTCAAAACTACCTATATGTAAAGCTTGTTGGCATTCAAATTCACATACATACATACCTTTGTTGGTTTTCCAAATCACACATCTACCACCACCAATTATATAGATAGATAGTCTTGTTGGTTTTCAAAGTTGCTAATATGCCCTTCCTAGTGTTCACAATTGCCCATGTATATAGCTTTGCTAGTTCTTGAAACTACATTTATACCCTTGCTAGGTTTACGAAACTACCTATATTTGTTGAATGACATGAAAAATTAAAATTAGATTAGTTTAATTCTTTGCATAATAATCATAATGAAATCGATATCTTATTGAAGTTTCTAATAAGTTAGCCTTGTCTTGTAATTCCCACTCCATTAGCTAGGACATCACGTTTGGAAGAGAATAATTTTTAATACTTTCAAGAGAATAAATTTGCTTACAACTTTTCACTTGCAAGAAATCATTTTAAATGTACTTAAAAGTTTAATGTACAATCCTTGACATTATTGAGGAAATTTTATTTTGTTACCCACTATTCCACTAGGGGTTCCATAACACTCTTGGTTCCACCATTTATGGTGAACGTGTTGAGTACAACTTCGTTTCTTGATATTTTAAACCTTGGGGACCTAATTTTCTTATGAGCAAGATGGTGGTTTAGCAAACTATGTACGTAGCAAATTTTATAATCATTTGCTATATCCCTTATTTCACTTTGTCTTGTGTTTCCAACTACCATCACTTTCTTTCACTCATGCTCCAATCCAATGGGGGATCAATGGGAATTCCTTCCAACACAACATTTTTCACACAAACCCTTATATCAACTCACCACACACCCCCTCCCATTTCTATTGAATTTGGAAACCTTGTTTCTAGAATTGAAAATATCCTTCATTTCAATGGAACCTAATTCCAAACCTTTACATACAACTGCATTGGTAAGTTGCACGATCTATGGTTCCTCAAAGTACCATGCATAATTCCTAGGTATATATTCACTTGCAATGTATGGTTTAGATTACATACATGAATTCCATGCATAGCATTACCAAGTCCTATTGAATGTGGGTCAGGTCAAATATAAAAACGTCAACAAAAGGAATTTGTTAATGTTCCACTACATCTTTTGTACTAATCATCATGACTGTTGTACAAGATATGACTTGCTGACATGCAATGCTACGGTTACAGTTGAAGGACTAAAGTTAATTGCATTAGCAATGCCCCAAGATTGATAATAATAGTGAATAAGGTTGTTATTGCTACTTTACACCACCAATGTTTTATCAAGAAAGACAATAGATAACATATCTATATCTAAATATTCTCAAAAACGCTCTTGTATTAATTTTCTCATATGTATCACAAACAACATAAATTATTACAAGTCCATTTCGACAAGGTCATCGTTTGGGCTTGTGAATTCACAAGCATAAAATCTTTATCAAAATGGGGAGAGCACCAAATGTCTCCATGCAAAAACTTTCTCGAGACCCACACAAAGCCAAAAAGTTAGCAAGTACATCAATAAGTAATTTCCACGTATAATATGCTAATTGTGGCCACATGTAACAAAACAGATGAACGATGCTATTGATGTCCTCTCATGTTTTATGAATTCTGTAAAGAAGGAATTCTTTCCTCCTGAATTGTATTACAGCGAAGGATCTTTCCATAAGGAATTACGAAAGCACATAATGCTTTTGCATCTTTTTTCAACTATGCATTGTATCTTTCCGCAATTGCGCATTGTACATTTCCTGTTAAAAGTTTTAAAAAAATCAAGAAATGATGAATCACACATTTCCAACATAATCATTCTTTAAAAATATAAAGACATGTTACATAGCAAACGCCATTATTCCCCTACAGTTAGTGTGGCTATAAAAAATGCTGTAGTATAGCCTTGACATTCTTTCAGGAAGATGGTACCCACAATTTTGATGCCTCGTGTGTATCAAATAGTAACATGCCACATAATGAATGATAATAACATTAACAACAATGCTAAATGGTCTTCACACATCCTTGTTGTCAATAGTGGCATGTATGTATTGTACACTGCATGTGGGTGAACGTTATTTAAATAATTTCGCGTTTCTTTTTCATTTTTCCAGTTGGATCCTATAAATACAGCTCTCATCCCTCCCAATGCTTTTCATAAAACTTCTAAAACAATTATTTCCTTTTTGTATCTTCTTGCAACCTGATAAGTACGCTTACATGCTCCATGCAGAATTGATCTAGGCTCTAGTTCTCTTCCATTTGAGGGTAAGAAAGTACACAGAAGGAAGAGAAAATTTTCAGTTGCAAATATGAGAAAAACATGAGATTGATATAGCAATAACTTCTACAAGATTTTCTACAGGATAAAAAAATCATGAGACATTTGTAAAGATTTGCCAACAAAAAAAGAATCTAGCTTTAGTCCACCAAGAATGCATTACAAACATTCAAATGTCCACTCTAAAGCTATCCTGCAAAGTAGTATTGTGATGGACGTATGTGTGATATCTGTGAGGTATCTATTAGATCCTCCATGGTTCAGGCAAAGTTGATGCAGCCCTAGTATCATCAACGAAAGGCATTCCATGGCTTCTATCCCAATTCATAAAGAAGCCTAGGATAAAGCTCCTACAATACCCTTTATAAAGAGCCAAATAACATAATCCTACAAAAAGTCAGAAACCAGTACACACGAATGAAAACAGATTATTAAAATCCTGATTTTGTGAAACACTAGTCACATGAATGTGGGGTGAACGGAAATATAAATGGGATGTGTACAAGGTTAGACTATGGTCCAGGAATAGACACAATTGGGGGGGGGGGGGACAACATCACTAAAAATGATATGTATGTGTATGTATTTTTATGCATAAAAACATTTATGTGTATGTATTCATTATATACACACGTTTTTTATGCAATCATATAAGTACATAGTTAAGCAGTGTTTCCAAAACAAAGAAAAGCATGTGCTTCTTTATTTCACCCCACCAACAAGAAATGAAAAAATATAACTCCATTCTCAACTTTCAGGGTTTCCAAATAAAGAGTATGAGTAAACATAAGCCTAATATATTTATATATTTGCATATAGATACATATCTACACTTTGAGAGTCATAATCTGTTCAGAATACGCGTATAAACACCTAATATATCTATATAAATGCACACTAGGTATATATAGCGACTATACATTGGACATATGAGAACGTTACTGCGAGTATTTATAAGTTTTTCTTTATTAGTGCCTGGGCAAAAGTGTTCTTCTACTTAGTAAGTGGGCATATATAATGTGATTCTGTCAAACATGAAATTCTCAATTTCTGTGCAATTGTGCATACGTGAAATACAGTGGTAATACTTTGGAAGCCTGACACCTTACCATAGGGTAAATAGAATTATCAAGAGAGTTTTGGGAAAACTCCATGAATACAATACTTGGGATTATTCTAATTATAGACATAGACATAGATATCTTAGAAGACATCAATATCGATTTCATTAAGCACATACTTTCTTTGGAAACATACGTATGCATAAAAAATATCAGTTCTTTCATTGTTCTAAGAGCAGAGGTAGAATTTAGTTCTAACCTTTGTTCAGTCTCAATGGCCATTTTGGTCTTTTAGAGATGTTCAGAGCCTGTGTTGGAGATTTTTTCAAGGATGAAGTTTCAGTACATCTAGGTTCACAACATTAAATATTTAACCATTGGGAATATCTTGTACCTTACGCAGTTTTATTGATCTGGTTATGACTATTTTAACTCCTCAGTTCTCCAAGTTGAAATAGCATTTTACTATTTAGTTATAGTTCCCTTTTCCCTCTTAAAAGATGTTTATATATATTTCTTTCATATACTGATTGGACCCTGGTAAGACATGTTTTTACCAACCCATGCATCCGAGTATAAATCTCACTATATGCACTACTTTGCTACATGCCACTGCAAGATGTAGGGATTGAACACATGACCTTCTGGTCTCTGTTGAACAACCTTACCACCTGAGCTACAACTATCTGGGCTCTCTCTCCTTGTCTCTCTCTCTTTCTATGTGTGTGTGTGTGTGTGTGTGTGTATAACCTTCTGGTCTCTGCTGAACAACCTTACCACCTGATCTACAACTATCTGGGCTCTCTCTGCTTGTCTCAACATATATATAAAATTCTAAATATAAACATGTGTTGTCTTTACAAATATTTTAAATACTCAAGACATATCACATAAATCCGGTATAATGAATATACCTGTTTAAGCAACAGAGATGAAGAATCGGACACCTGCTTTGACAAAATCTCAAGCTTAAGCAGCATTTTGGAATATAAATCTTCAAGTGCTGATACATGTAGCATCCCATTAGGTTCCAAAAGTCTTGCTAGCCTCTCCACCTTAAATCCTTCTGAGTAGACATCCAATAATGTTTGTTCATTCGACAAGGGTGCTGAATCTTGTATATTGGCATCATGGTCCTCTTTCGGCCATGATTTTAGCCTAGTCTTGTTATGCAAGTCACTTTCACCTTCACCTTCACTTTCACTATTTATAGGCATCGGAAACAGAGGAAATGGTACAACCGGAGAAAAAGAATCATAATTTCCTCTAAATGCAGGCCCAATATTAACAATTTTCAACATTCTTGGTTCAAATCTTTGTGACTGAAAATGGTATTGGTACACTCTATAGTCGTGTGTGTGAATAGCTTGCTCCATACCAGATTCTGTGAAAAGCATGAACAAGAATGGAGATAAATTTTCAGCTGAAACAATACTGTTAAATTGAACTGAAGACGTATCTGAAACAACATCCTGAACAGTATTTTTCTCCATAGTCTCTTTGGGGGACAATATATTGGTCTTTTCCACAGTTTCTTTGGAAGATAATTGAACCGAAGAATCAACTGAAGCAATACCACTATCAATAATTTTATCTCTAATGCTTTTCGAATTCGATGTATTTCCACTGTCTGATGGAGATGAATCAACATCAATAGGAGAAGAAAGGTCACCTATTGTTTGTCGGGGTGAGCTCATTGGGCTCTCCTTCATGTGAGGAAGGCTTGTATGAGCAGTATGAACAAACCTTAAAGTGCTTGAATCTCCATGGTTGTTAATCCTTGAAGCAACCAAACCCTTAGTAACGGCCATCTCTCTCAAAGACGGTCTCATTGGTGTGTTTCTCCGACCCATAAACCAACCTATCATTGGATCACGCCCTTTTCTTTCATTATTTCCCTCTCTTCCTTTGTCGTCTTTTCCTTTTCCTCCTTTCTTTTCTTCTATTTCTTCTCTATGCCCTAAGAGCTTTGCAAGCTTGCTAGGGTCAGGTCGCCCACAAGCATCATAGAAACCAAACGAAGAACCAGAAGAGCAAAAACCTGTGATTACTGCATTGATCTCTTCTTTGAGGCCGCACTGTTCATCGTCATCTTCGATCCGGGACAAGATCTCCGTGTGAATGTACCCAAAGAGGATGCCATCAGAGTCTCCGCTTGAAGAAGAGAAGTCTTGTAAGATGTGGGCGAGGATGGATCCTGAAATAGAGACACGGTGCAGAGCTTGATCCATCAAGCTCTGCTATATGGGGTCGATCCTTCAGAGGGGGGAGACGAACACAGGAACAGAGGGAGGCATAGACATGCTCTGTTTCCTTTTGTCCTTTCCTGTGTCTCTCTGATTTGGTGCTTCTAAGTTTTAACTTTTGATGATAGTTCCGTGTTAACCTTGGGGAACTGTTTTATTTTGATTCATTCACAATCAACATTTGGGGCTACAAGACCTTCGGATGGAACGAGTTTTGGCCTTTTATGTATAATAACAATGTGGTTCGATAGCCGATCCCCCTCTCTTATGCGTGCCAATCATGCTTTTTGGTCTGGCGCTCCTCTCGAATCAAGTCAACTCCTCGCCCTTGTCCCTGCAGAGCTACTGTAGAAGAAGCCGGCTCATTGTCCCATTAACGACGCTTGTTGCAGTGCCCACATACGCTTTTAGAAATAGAAGTACCTTGCTTGAGTCCAATTCAGCTTTATCAAGTGCAGATAGTTGAATGGATCTTTGTTTGAACTCTTGAAGCACAGCTCTGACACTCAATGATTTGTTGGGAGATTCGACCCAATCATTAAATCTTTCTTCTTTATCTAGGATGAATAATTGAGTTTATATTCATCCAAGAGGATCCTTTCGAAAAATTCCCAATTTGGACTTGTAAATTATACCTCTACGATCTGGAGTCACGTAAATGCCCGTATATGTGCTACTTGAGCAGGACCACGAGGGACCTAGACTGGGAGGATGTGATTTCACGTGAGAAGATTCTTGGAACAACCTTGTAGATCTCCTTGTATGAATACCGCTTTATACAATTTAGAGCTCAAAGACTGAGGGGAGTGCTTGGGAGGCAAATGAAGGGAGGAAGGCAAGTGCATGATTCAAACAAATAAAGTGAATGAACGAGGCGAACAAATGGATGCGAACATTCAAGGGGAGTGAACACAAATGGATTGTTAGAAGGAGGCGAACTCTTGTTATCCACCACTTACCACTCCAAATGCACACACACACACACACACACACACACACACACACACACAATGGTGTAGCAGTAATTAACACATGACTATTGTTAATCACACAACATTAACACTTCAACACAAGAACGGCTCAAAATATACAATTAGAGGATATTGTTCTTTCTTACAACAAAAGGGGTTCACGAAATATTGCCACGAAAGTGGTGGCTCACCAAATATTGCCACCGAATATTTCTTACAACAAAAGGGGTTCACCAAATATTGCCACGAAAGGGATTAAAAGCTTAAATATAACAAGTGCATGTAAGCGAGCACATATGCGATAGGAGGCATGACCTTAGGTTGCACAATATGTTAATTTATTTGTGCATTGTGTTAGTGCTTCTTTGGTTTCCTTGAGTGTGTATGTTGAGCAAGCAAGCTCAAACATGGGTCGGATCGGTTGGACAAGCCAGTAGGTCAAACCAGAATCGATCCGGTTGGCTAGGCCCAGTTTTCGGACGGGATGCTGGATCGACTGAAGAAGTAGGTTACCGGATTCAGATGACAGACTAGCTACTAGATCCGGAAGATAGATCAGGACCGGATGATGGAGCGGTTGTGGAAGCTGTCCAAAACGTCACACGTGCCGAGTAGACCTATTTTATTAAATAGGTCAAACATAGGCAATTTAGTGTCAAAACTCTTATGTGAGCATTAAAGTACAGATGGTACTTGTGTCAGCCCACTCTCAAGACTTATATAAAAATGATTTGTAAGTTGATTTTTGAATCAAAGTTTTTTGTCCGCTCTCTCTTTGTCTCTCTCTGATACTGTGTATCTCCATTCTCTGTGCTTTCCTAACTATTGTACTTTCGGATAATTGACTATGTACTCTGTGTGTTATGTAACTTCCGCACGTATCTTTTTACATGGTACTAGAGCGTGAGGGTTCAGAATGTTTTGCTATGTCGAAGGAGCTAATGATACAACACTGGATTTGACACACAGGGACTTTCCGGCCTGGGAGTAGGCGACAAGTAGAGTTATGTACTACCTCACGTCAGTGTTGGAGATCAACTACACAACTACATCTGGGATGCCAAAATGACGAAGGATTCTTGGGGAAGTCGGAAGAAGATTTTAAGCTCAGACATGAGTTGAGCAGCGCCCATAGTTCGAAAAGCATGAAGTTTAGAAAAAGCATAAAGTTTAGAAGAAAGCATAAAGTCTATAGTTAGAAAAAACATGGATTGTTAAGTCTCTTCCATCACTATAGAAGGATGGGAGTAAATTGTAATTGATGGGAAAAAAATTGGGTTGATAAATTTTGGGGTAAAAATTCATGGGTATTATTAGGGTTTTAAATATGGATTAATCCAACAAACTATACTCATGGGATTCATGAGTTTTCTATCTCTCTCTCTCTCTCAATCTATTCATATTCTTATCTAAATATTGATTAATAAAATACATTATACTCGTGGGATTCAAGAGTTCTCTCTCTCACACAATTTATTCATAACTAGATTCATCTCAAATTCTTCCTCCTCCTAGTCCAAAACCTCGACGATTTCCACCCGACTCATGTAATGATCTGACGCCGAAAGGCACGACATCGGTGGATTCCCACCATCTCCCGGTTTCTACTTGTATACCCACTTATTTTGGAGTGCCCTTTTTCCTTTCGGCAACTTGGTCAATTCGTATGTGCTTCTCATGCAAGGAATCCATCTCCTTGTCTGAGTCGGATTCAGGTTCTCTTTCGGCTTATTGTCTTCTTTCGACCGGTTCCCCTCGTTCCTCAATCGGCTCTTGGATTTGCCGATTATCTACTCGGCTCATTGGTTCGTATTTGTCTCCAGATCGGCCACTGAATCCGATTCCTGATTTGAATTCGGTCGACTCTCCTTGTTCTTTAGTTGGCATTCAACTTCCGACCCGTTGGGAGGATGTATTTGTCTTCTCCTTCTCCCAATCGACAATTGTTTTCTCATCCATAAAGACAATGTCTCGGCTCTGAATGACTTTCCCCTCGGCTAGGTCCCATTGCCGATAGCCGCATTCGTCGTCGCCGTAGCCGAGAAATATGCATGGCCAAGTAATCAGATCTAGTTTTCCCCTTGGGTCCTTAGCCACATGCACGTATGCAAGACAGATGAACACCCTTAGGTTTCGATATGACATGTCTTTGCCGGACCACAATCTTTGTGGTATATCACCTTCCAAGGGTATCGAGGGAGACCTATTTATAACATAAACGACTGTCATCAACACATCAACCCAATATATCATCGACAATTTTGCATGTGCCAACGTACATCAGACTCTCTCCATGATAGTACGGTTCATTCGCTCGGCCATCCCATTTAGCTCAAGCATCTTCCGCATTGTATACTCTAACCGAATACCTTGGGATCGACAACATACTTCAAACTACCCTCGATGCTCTCCTCCATTATTAGTTCGGATACCCTTCAACTTCCACAAGCCCACAACTTACGATTGTGATCATCAATGAAGGTAACAAAGTACTGTCCACTAGAATGAGACCTTGCGTTTACATTGCATATGTCGGTGTGTACGAGTTCCAGCGGCATTCTCTTCCTTATCAGGGGCCTGGTTCGGAAGGAGGTTCTGTTTTGCTTGCCCGTCAAGCAATCGATGCACTTCTCAAGTTGCACATTTATCACCTTTGGAATGAGGTTATTATCAACAAATCTCTGCATCCCTTTCTCGCTCATGTGACACAACCTCTTGTGCCACAGTTCTCCGGCAATGTTGGCTGCCACGTTTACTTCCCCTCTGCATAATCGAGCATGCATCACATACAGTGTGCTTGTATTTTGAGCTCGGGCCACAATCAAGCTTCCGTTGTAGAACTTTAGGATGTCGTTTCGGATGCTACCTGTGTAGCCTTCATCATCCAACTGACCGGCTGATATCAGATTCAATCCGACTTCCAAAATGTGTCGAACATCCTTTAACACCAATTGGCACCTGGTTGATGTTAACAAACACATATCTCCTATGCTGACAATTCGGCATGGTCCTTCATTTCCCATCTTTACAAGATCGTGATCTCCGACCTTGTATGATGAGAAGCACATTTGGTCGGGGGTTAGGTGAAATGATGCACCCAAATCGACTACCCATGTCGATTCTTCGTCAACAGGATTTAGTTCGTTTTACTCACTGATGAGCAACAGTTCCTATTCACTTGTCGTGATTGCCGACATGCCCTTTTGATCTGGATTCTTCTTCGGATTTGCACTGTTAGCTCCCCCTTTTTCCTTCTAGAAGTGTCGACAATTCTTGTGAAAGTGCCCCGGCTTCGCACAATAGAAGCATGTAGGTCTTCCCCTCAACTTCGACCTTGTCCATGACTTCTCTTGATTTTGGGGACTTCAATTCCAACTCTTCCTCGATTTATGTCACTTTCAGTGACTAAGGCCTTCGGCTCAGTAATGGACTCTCTATCCTTCTGACAAGATTCCTCATTTAGTAAGCTTGACTTCACTCGCTCTAGGGATAAATGCTTCCCTTCCGGTCCGATGTTGCCCAAAGTGACAACGAGCATCTCCCATCTATCCGGCAGGGATCCCAACAACAATGCTAATACCTCATTGGTAAGAAGTACTTCTAGAGAGGTGGTTTGCTTGATCAGTCCCTGGAAGACATTCAGATGCTCCATCATGCTGGAGCCATCTTGACACCGGAGTCTCACGATCTTTTTGAAAACTGAGACTTGGTTTACAACGTTCTTGTTCTCGAACATTACACCAAACACGTTCGCGTTCACAAGTGGAAGGATCGCGCATAAATGGAAGGATAAGGGAAATTTTAGGGGTTTTTCAATGATTTTACAAAACACATTGATACCAGTATCATACAAGTTCAAACATACTATGAAAAAGGTTAAAAATCCACTATTTCCGTGATTTAGAAGTAACTAAAAAAAGACGAATTTCAAAAACATACATTCTCAATTTATATCACAAACTTTACAACCAATGTTATTTTATAAGAAACGATTTTTGGGAAATCATAAGAATTCAAAACACATGATTTTATATTACTCGATTTGTTACAAGCGGAATGTAGTTACACTTAATAGCCAAATATACATTCATGATCACTCCTTTACGGAGAATCACTACTATAACTAATATACAATGACGATTCCTCCTCATCATCCTCGGATGTACCAATCAGTGCATTATCTTCGTCATAAACCAAATGGTTTGACTCTAGATTATATGTAGCAGATCTCGTTTGCCTTTGACTCGAGCCACCTTGTAGACCTGGTAATTTTTCTTTTATTATATCTATTGTTGACTTCCTTAATCGTCCGGCTTTTGTAAGTGTGAAGTCGTACACGATGATATCCACATCAGAGATATCAAGGGTCGAGGTGTTACGAATGTTTCGCTTCCTCTTCCTACCTCCCCTTCTTGTTTGGCATTCAATCATCTCCAATGTATACTTACCTGTAAAAGCATTTGCACTTCTAGTGTTGTACCAATGAACATTTATAGACTTGATCGTGTTTTCTATTTCATGCATTAGCACTTCTAGAATTTTACCAACCCAAAATTGGTGGCCATGTGAGTTCTCATCAGCCGGCGGTGAGCTCTTGCAAATTTCCTTGCCATCTAGCTTCGGCTGCTTTGGTCATCCTTGGTCCCACATAAATGTCTCTTTGTTGTGGATGGACCAAGCTGTCATTAATCGCATTTACTAGTCGCTCCGGACTTCTATTTACGCGATCATGTTGCAGCGACCATGTGAATGGCGTTTCCAAATTCCAATTATCAACAGATACACAATTGTCTATAATTTCTTTCTGATCACTATAAAATACATCCCACCATGACGTGTCTTGTTGTGCGGCATATTTCTTGGCGGCCTCAATATGTTTTCTTTTTTCTTCTAAGGCTTGGAGCCATGACCGTTTTTGTTCTAATACCAAGTCGCTCTGCAACTGTCCTTTCTTCTCAATTGGCATTTGCTTAGCTCCATGGACAATTGTACTCGGCATACAAAGTAATAACTGGCAACCACCTTCAGGTTCCCATGTTGTAGAAGATGAATATTGTTTAGCATACAAAAGTGTAGAACCACTTATTCCATTTTTCTTTATCAAAAAAATGTGATTGAAACTTATATTGTTTAACTGAGCAAGCACTTTAACATTCCCACCACCCCCATCTAATATATATCTCTTAAAGTCATATACCTCCTTCAAGTGTAACACTTTTGGGCGTGGTGTATATGCATCACAAATGACATCAAATAGTTTAGGTAAAGTGAAAGCATCATGCCGAGACAACTGTCTGGAGAATGTGCTAAACATCTGATCTATATGGTCATGTGTGTGGCCAACCAAAAGGAAATTGACTTTCACTTTCCTAAACAATTCTAGGTTGACCAACATACTTAGATAGCCAAATACAGTTGAATTTTTGTTCTCTCTAGCAGTATTGTCCAATTGAATGTATAGAACAGGGGGGAAAGGTTGTCCCCAAGACATCAAAACTCGGTGAATCATTGTAACTGTTAGGTTAGGGTCATTGTGAACATTGGGGTAAGTAATGAAGACATGAGGTCGAACAGACCTATTATAAGCCAAGCATCCCACCAAGTGCATTTGAACAAGGCACTCATCATTGACATCTTTGGGGAGCCTCCGCATATGCGGCAAGCATGTCTTCTTCTGGTCCATGCCATCTATCATTAAGCACATGTATTGTTCAGGCCTCGTCAAACACTTCTCTCTATGATGCATCGCCTTCCTTCGTTCTAAGGATTGTGCCTCACGATGCTCTTGTAGTAACTTCTTACTCGTATCCTTTTCCATTGATGTCTTTGCACCTTTAGCCAAACTTTTAAGATTTGCACAAATGGAGCAATAACCCATACGTACTTTACGAGGAATAATAACATTTGAAAACTGAGCTCTCCATAATCTTGTGAATTGGCTATAGGTGATAGACTTATTACGTGAGCCCAGCATTTCAGATCGATAGACATCATAAACTTCCCGACGGGTATAATTATCAGAAAGATGCATCCTACCTGTAGTGGGCATTACTTCACAATTTAACTGAAAGTAAGTTTTCATCCAGCCAATAGCTAGTCTTCCAATTGCACCTTTCATACTTGGAACCTCTTTACAATTGAGCATCTGATCCCCGCTAAGTAGACGTTGTTGTACTCTATGTAGCCGCATGTTACTAACACATAACACAATTTTGAATGCAACTCTACATATCAGTTGCGCATGGAAGATATAATACTCGAATGATACTTTGATCCCCGTACATTTGTCAGATACTAGTTGCATATGTGATCCGAGGTAAGTGTCTTGCTCATCACCGGTCATCGAAAAATAGTATCGCCTTAATTCTCGCAACTTTGATTTTCCAATCATAGACATACAACCACGGGCACAACATATTTTGTTGACATCAAATCCAATCTGTTTATCTGATGTCACCAAGCTAAATCTAGCCAGACGAATTCTTCGTGGGATTCTTCTAATATGCATAGGGCTCCCAGATTTCTCTTCCTGCATAGAGGTTGGTGTAACCTTGTTACAGTCTAATTCTCTGTTCTGACCATCGCCAATGTTATTCAATGTTTCCTGGGCACTTCCTTCATTCTCGGTATCTTTATTAATATCGTATTCTTCAATAGAGAACTCTTCACATGTGTCATTATTTACATTCCCTGTAGATGAGCTCAGACAATATTCTTCGATAGAATATGGTGAGTCGGTCGAAAGACAATATTCTTCAATCGAATATGGTGACTCTGTTGACAAACAATACTCTTCAGTAGAAAACGATGGGTCTGATGACAAACAATATTCTTCAATCGAGAACGGTGAATCTTCACTCATGGCTTAAGGTCTAGATAGGGCTCTCTAAGTTATACTCCTCTCTAACCATATACTCCTCCCTAAACATAAACTTCTCTCTAAACAAAAGCCAAATCAATAGAATGTCTATATTATGTAATATTCTATTAATACAATACATCTAAAAATTATTTTTAATAAAGTAATTTAACTTAAATTATCAATCATTATATAAACTAGATCTAAATGATGTTAAATCAAGTAAAATATAAAACTAATCATTAACAAGCCTTGAATATGTTGGATTAATGTTAAAATCATTGGCTAATTAATGACACCCATTTTGATATAGAACGTCTCACTCATTGGTTCTTTAATGCTCACCATTTTAAATATTAGACTTATCAATCATTGGTTAATTCATGCCCACATCTTTAATACATAACATTTGAGAGTCATAAAAATTGTTGCTTTTAGTAATCAATCATTGGTACATTCATGAACCTCTATCATTGTCTCCTTCATAACCTTTAAAGTGATTGTAGGTTGTTATGAGTATAAAAGATTGATCAATATGTTAGTTTGACTTTGTAATCATTAATACAATCATAAGTTACTATAGTTAATGTGACTATGGTTACAAACTAACTATCCTCAAAGTTACCAACATTGGTTAAGGTGACTATGGTTACTTTAACCATGGGTTCAATCCCTATAAATAGGAAGACCTCATCATATTTCACTCACCAGAGCGTACAGAGCGCACAGAGCACACAGAACGCAGAGAGCACACAGAGCACACAAAGCACTCAGAGCACAAAGCACGAAAGCGCGATCTCCGCCTCCACTTCAACACGATCAACCATGTCTTCCAAGAGAATCGAGCGCGAGGAGTCCAGGTAGGCCTCTGACACTGTGGACATTTTTGTAAATATGTTTCGTTTCTCAAGAACTCGATACGGCGTATCGAGTTCATGTATACAATACAAATATTTATACACGAACTCGATACACCGTATCGAGTTCGTGTATAAATATTTGTATTGTATACATGAACTCGATACGCCGTATCGAGTTCATGTTTAAAGTGTAGGTTTTAAACACGAACTCGATACGCCGTATCGAGTTCGTGTTTAAAGTGTAGGTTTTAAACACGAACTCGATACGCCGTATCGAGTGCGTGTTTAAAGTGTAGGTTTTAAACACGAACTCGATAACACGAACTCGATACGGCGTATCGAGTTCGTGTTTAAAGTGTAGGTTTTAAACACGAACTCGATACGCCGTATCGAGTTCGTGTTTAAAGTGTAGCCTTTGAGAGAGAAAAATCGTTTACGGGGTGGAAATGATATCAAATTGTCTGGTAAAATCAGTCTTTTTTATGTTGACTTTACTTACTTTTAAACAAATACATGCTCTAATTATAGGTGTTTTATGACCTACTTTAGCTTAAAATAGTAGAAAATGATCTACAAATTGCCTTCACTATGGCAAATTCTCCTCAATATAGGTTTAGAATCTATATAAGTCATACCTACTATTTAAAAGAATATATAACCCGTTTTACTTATTACGATATATATTTTCTAGGTTGAATAGCCCTGCCTATAATAGATTTTTGAATATGTTATTGCTCCTGGAAACTGTTCTTCATTATAATAACAACTTCAATCTACGTGACTGTCTAACTTATGTTTTTGCATATACTTTCTTAAATAGGTCGTTTGAGAACCTGTCAGACCGACCCGTGAAGAAAATTAAGCTTCGCATACAAGGTTCTCCAATCGAAGCCCAGACCAAGGTAACTCCGGAGACCATGAAGAGAGGAAAAAAGCTTCTCTTTAACGAAGAGACAAAATCTCAGCCACATAGTGATGTAAGCCAAAAGAAACTTGTCGCCGCTACTGGAGGCGAAGACCTTCCTGACCGAGATCTAACGGACAAGGAATGGTGTATGCAATATGTCGACTCAAAGAAAAAAGTCGTATTGTATACAGCAAAGAAGAAGGGTGAGGGCAGCTAGGAAAAGAAACTCCATTTATGTATGGCCGAATTTTACGATTTGACTACGAAGATGCAGATTCGGCCAACATACTGGTAATGATAGAGTGCTCCAAGGGGGTACGCAAAGTGTTCCTTTCAGAAGACCTTTTAGTAAAGGAATCTTGTGGGCCTGAAGTGTTCAAAAAAGCACTTGATAACTCACAAAACCTGATTGTTACCTTGAGGCCTTATATACAAGGCCATGTAACTCTAAGAGATGAAGAGCCCTCCCACTTGAAGGCCACAAAAAAGGTATCCAAAGTCCAGTCAAGACCAGCCAAGAAGAAGACAACGAAAATGTCGGATACGGATTCGACAAGTGAAAATGAAGAAGAGGATAATAAGGGGACGCCAGGAGCCGAGCTGGCCTCGGGTGTCTTGTCATCCGAGCAGAATAAAATAAGGAGAGAGTTAATGCAACGGAAGCTGGTCAGGAAAGGGCAAGTATTTAATTTGCCTATAACACACATCCATCGGCCCCCTATTGATGAAAAAACAGGTCGAAGACCACTTGAGATTAGAGAGCCTCATCGCATGCATGTTCAAAATCTCAAGAAAAAAATGAAAATTAATCCTCATGCCACAGTGGTGCCTTTTATTGTTATGGTGGATCCTGAAGAATGTGAAACCATTGAAGATTTGATATCAGAAAGCATGATCAATATAATTATTTTGTCATTGGTGGATCGCATTCAGCAGAGGCACGTCGGCAACTTGTGAGAGAACATCCAACCACTTTCTTCTTCAAGTATGCCGAGTGCAAAATTTATGTTGGGCTCACAACCGAAGAGGCTAAGCTGTTGGCATGGGACCATAATAATGATAATGACTATAGGCAGAAAATGTCGTCTATTGAGCGTATACGGTTCTTCCACCACGAGTATTTAGATGTGAAACAAAAGTTTGGTGTGAAGTTACATCCAGGCCTTCGACGTCAATGTCTGCATGAAGTCGGCATTGTGGTAGATGATAATGTTAGGTCCGATGGTCTTCGAAAGTATGAATCTTGGTTTCAATTGGCGTTTAGAGATGGAGAAGTATGGGACCTCCAAGATCAAATATTCTCAATGTGGGAGAATAAGGAGGTAAAGGGTCAACGACAAAAGAAATGTAGGGTTGACCCTCAATTAGAATTAAAGTCACAAGCCGCCAAGAAAATTGACTTGACAATTGAAGAAGCGGCAGACGACATGAAGCTGTCTCTATGGAGAGCGATGCAAGGTATTAAGGACGAGCAGCTTCTTGTGTCGGTTTTGTCAAGGGTTGTGGCGAAAGATTTAAGCCTTGAAGAAATGGTCACTGAGTTCAATAAGTAAGTCTTTCAAATACTGAAATTGTAGTCTATCTGGTGTAATTCAAAGTTCTAATCTTGATTTCTAATTTTACAGTCATAAGGTGTACATGAAGATCCAAGAAGTAATGATGAAACAACTTGGATGTATAACTTGGGAACAAGTGACCGAGGATTATCCTCTAACGTCTTCGTATAAGGCGTTATCAGAGTATTTTATTGCATTCAAGGATTGGGTTAGTATTGATGTTTTTTCATTACCCTTTCATCATATGTAGAGCTTGTATAATAATACCTGATGTCCTATTGCTTCTATTAGAAACCGTGTCGAGGCAAGAAACAAGGAGAAGTTAAGGATATACACGATTTCCCTACATCCTTCCTTGCACATCTCGAGCGAGCCAGAAAAGAAAAGGATCGTCGCTTAGTCAAGGCGTACGAAATGGAGGAAGATGGCTCGTTAAAAAATTTTAGCCACAAAAAAGATATTACGAGAGATCTTTACTACAATGTGGTTTGCGGTGATGTCATCGACTTGATCCAGAAGGTGCCAAAGAAGGAATATACGCTAATGATTGCGGATATTCCTTACGGATTTCGAATGGCTGGGTCATCATACGACGATGAACCGTTTAGGTTTAAACAATTGGAGAAGATGGTCAAGGATTTCGCTGAGCTAACGACCGCATCCTTGTGGCGAATAGTTGTCTTTCATAGTATGGACCAAGGGTACTCGGTAGCTCAAGCTTTGAGATCTCGTTGCCATGGCATCGAGAACCTTGCATGGTAAGGATTATTTATAGGTGTCTTTCATTATATTGCAATTCTTAAGGTTGTTGAATCTATTCTTAACTCGATGAATTATTTTTTATAGGATCAAGACCAATGTAAATAGAGGGCCAACTTTTCGGTTCGTTAATGCCATTGAATACATAACGGTTGGCTACTTCGATGAAATTAAAAAACAGAGAATCAAAGAGCATTCTAATGAAGTGGGAGGTTCAAATCTGTTGGTATATCCAGCAGTGACTCGGAAATTGCGACATGTCACCACGACAGAACGGGGACTTGTCAACCCATACCAAAAACCTCAACGACTTATGATGCGCTTGATCGAGATGTTTTCTGTCGAAGGAGACTGGATATTAGATCTCTTTTCTGGCACAGGTATTCCTCGAACTAGGGTAACGATCTTGAGATAACCAATCACTTTTTTTCGTTTGACAACTAAATCTTCTTGTTACTTACATCATAGGAACTACGTCAGCATGTGCATTGAAGCTGTTTAGAAATACAGTTGCATTGGAGAAGGACGAGGACCAAGTTATATTTATTAATATGCGGATTAAGGCTTTGTGGGAGTGCCCAGACCAGGATGAGGAGGTCGGTGCAAAGAACCTCGCCAATACAGAAAGGTTTCAACCTGCTTCGCGAGAGCCTATTCCTCCGTTAGCCGGCGAACCGGGGGAGCTAATAGAGCTTGATGATGAGCTTATAGAAGATATTTCGTTGGCTCGGCTAACAGGGGAAACCAATGCACGTATAGCCGAAGACAGTTCTACACAAGATGATGAAGAAAATGACGTTGATGAATTGATTGCTATGTAATAGACTCTATAAAGAATATGACACTGACGATTTGTTAAGATCTCACATTATTAATACAAATTTTGGGTTTTACCTAGTGGATTCTATTCTTTATAATCATCTATATGTTTCAATTTTATTTTTATATACTTGATTAGTAGATTTATGATATTGGTTTCACCGCGTGCATAGCTGACTACCAAACTTTTGGAGAAACATGAACTAGATTAAATGGAGGCTGATTTTGGTCCAAGCTAACCTTAACAGAACATGGCCCTATAATTATTGCCATGACTGTCCATGTTGTTATTATGGATCTTTGTCTTATATTGTTAAAACTATTATGTTTCTATTCCATTGCTGCTTAGATTGTGTAGTGTGTTGATAATGGTTCCAGTTGCGTTATCGTTCGGAGTTTGATCTTGTGTGAATCACCTAAGCAATAGAGTAGATCAATTTTAAATACAGGTATGAAAGCCTAATAGGTTTGTTATTTCCACGACATTATCCTAAAGTTCACTGCCTTACATTGTGCACAATTATATACACATATGGTTTGATCCCATATGAACAAACTGAGGAATAGATTAGATCAACTTTTAATATAAGTATTGAATACTTTAATAAGTTAGTTATTCCAATCACTTATCCTAATGTGCACTATCCTACATTTTCGACAATTACATACATGCACGTATGGGTCAAAGTATAAATTATATCTCATTTTATTAGTATGGATACAAGTACACCTCATATTTTTGTAAAACCTACCTAATTAATATAAGTCTTTAAGTTAGTGTTTCCCTTGTCGCACAATAGTGCCATATTGAGCCATAGTTGAACTTTATTTAGATACATTAACTTATCAACATGTCTAAACTTGCATGATTTCTAATGATCTCCACTCGTAGATCTATCATGTATTTTTATATTTGCAAATTCTTATCAAGTTGAGGAACATGTGATACTAGTGCATCCAATTATTGTAGAGAGGGTGTATTTTCTTCGTTTTAAGAAGATTCTACAAGTGGAATGCGCAATCCTTCCACTTGTGAACGCGAACGTGTTACCAATATTCTTCCAGAGGATGTCATCACTCGTCTCTTCATCAAAGTTATTGTCTAGACTCATGTCTATAAAATACCTTATGCATGCGGCCACCTCAGATGCATGACTTCCCAAGTCGATGCATCAATCTTGTCTGGTTTGGTCTTGCCGATGCATTCACCTGCTCTAGGGATAGATGCTTCCCTTCCGGTCCGGTGTTGCCCAAAGTGACAATGACCATCTCCCAACTGTCCGGTATGGACCCCAACAACAACAATGCTAATATGTCATTGGTAAGAGGTACTTCTAGAGAGTTGGTTTGATTGATCAATCCCTGGAAGACATTCAGATACTCTTGAACATTACGCCTATCTTCTTCCAGAGGACGTCGTCACTCATCTCTTCATCAAAGTTATTGTATAGACTCATGTCTATGTCTATAAAACACCTTATGTATGTGGCCGCCTTCAAATGCATGACTTCCCAAGTCGATGCATCGATCTTGGGTTTTGTCTTGCCGTATTGCACTAGCAACCACAGGTCTTTGCACACTAACATGTCCCGCATCTTTGACTTCCACATTGAATAGTTGGAGTCGGTTAACTTGAACATTCCACCAAAATGTTCGTCCATCGCTCTAATACCACTTTGTTGGGAATCAACTGGCCATAACCGGTTAATGTTCGTGTGTATATGCAGGTGTAAAGATCGAGAATGACAAGAAATACAGTATACAAAAAAACACAAGTGCAGATACACAATATATTTAACGTGGAAAACCTGAATAGGGAAAAACCACTTGGAGTCCACAAACTCCAAACAAAATGACTAGGGTAAGAGGAATATAATGAGAAACTTCAAGGCAACGGCCTTAAGCTCTCCTTTGTCTGATAGAGAGATGATTACAGTGTAGAGACTCACTAACTCTCTCACTCTGTCCCAATCTAGTTATAGAGGCAACTACCTTCTACAACTATACAACAATGATAAACTCAATCCCTTCATAATGATTACCCTAAGTGTATATATACTGTGGTGTGCATGTGTTCGTTCCTTTGTGCCACCCTTTTAGCACACCCTTTTTAGGATGCATGTACCTAAGCCGACCCACCCTTTTAGCACACCTTTTTTAGCTAAGCCAACCCAAATGGGTACCATTGTATCACTATAAATTGAGTAAGAAGTAAGACGCTAACTAGGTTGGTTTTGATCTCTTATGTGCATGTTGTTCGGTCGGCACTCAACTCCATCACCGAAACTCAGTATATACAAGCGTTATACTCTGAACGTTCTATCAGAGAATTGTAGAGTATGAATGGATTAGACTTTGTTAATCATGTACTATGATACGATATTTTGTATCATGATCGGTTCTGTTAGTTAATATAGATATAGTAGAACAACATATAGATTTCTAAAATGTCAACACCAGTGCTTTGAGTTCTACAACTAACAAAACTATATTAACTAAAACAGACGACCTTTTTACAATGCCTTCGGTTCCTTTTATAGGTAACCATAAAGGCTTTCTCATCAAGAAATACATATTGCCTTACTGGCAAGAACTACACAACTTATAACTAACTTAATATTCGGTAATTTATTATTTTGGCAAAATGCTGACTCATTGATCCTACCTCGACTCCGACTTCGACGCTTCTACACTTGTCCGACAGCCCCTTGTCCGGGTAACACTTGGCACGCCCGTGGGCCTTGCCTTGCCCAGTCGAACCCACGACGACAGATTACTCCTGTTGGTTGGATTGAGGGTCCTCCTCTTCTTCTACATCATCCTACAAAATGTCAAACAACGATGGTTCGACTTCGTCTTCCTCGGAGTCCATTTTGTTAGTTTCTTCTTCATCAGCTTCTTCTTGATCAATGGTATGGGTTGTGGTTGGTGGTTGTGAGGATGTTGTGGCACCAAGCTTAGGTGTTTGCCTTTTTCTTCCTTGTTCATACCCATCTAATTGCATAGAGGTGTCGATTTCGTGTTTATCAAATTCTTGCATAAGCTAGCTTATTTCTTCTCGATGTGCTGCTGTCATATCATACAAGTCACGGGAAATTTCTTCTTGTATAGTCGAAATTGTCTCTTCCGTCAGTTTGAAAAATCTGGTCCCTTGTGTTTTCTGGTTATCCCTTGTTAAGAAATGGAGTCTGTGGTGATTGCAATGCAGTGGAAGATGAGAGACTATGTGTGTGTATGTGTGTAGCAATAGAGAGAGAGAGAGTGAGCTCAAGACAGAGATAATAAAACTGTATATTACATAAGACTTCCAACAACAACTAAGTTACAATGTGTTGGTTTATATACCAACTAAGCTAGGGCAAGCGCCCTTTCTACTATCTACACAACTAGCCTGGTATGTCCATGGGTTAGTGTGAACCTATGGGAAGTTGAGTTCGATTCTCAACACGCCCCTTCGAACACAACTTCCATCTGTTCGGTTTGAAGTTCGGCGTACATATCTGCGTAACAATGTGTACTCTGCGTACTCCCCCTCAAGCTCGGCAATGTAGGCGTCATGAGACCAAGATTTGATGCGAATTGCTCGAGCTTGTCCACTCCTAAGGCCTTCGTAAATATATTAGCAACCTGGAGGTGCGTGCTAATATGTTGGAGATCGATTTCTCCGGCCTGTACGTGCTCACGGATGAAGTGGTAGTGCACTTCAATGCGTTTAGTCTGCGCGTGAAATACGGGGTTGCGCGCCAAGTAGATACTGCTCATGTTGTCGCAGTACAAGCGTATTGGATCTTTGATGGGAATGCCCAGATCCTTTAGTACGCGCGTAAGCCATAGGGCTTCACATGCGGCGACTACCGCACCCCTGTATTCGGCTTCTGTGCTCGACAATGCGACTGTCGGTTGTTTCTTACTGCTCCAGGAGATCGCTCCGCTGCAGAGGGAGAAGACGAATCCGGATGTGGATCGTCTATCTACTTTGTATCCTGCCCAGTTCGCGTCTGTGTACCCTCTGAGTCGAACAATCGTATTCGACTTATATAAGATGCCGTGATCCATTGTCGTACTGACATACCATAGTATCCTCTTAGCACAATCGAGATGAAGGTTACACGGATTCTACATGAATTGGCTAAGTAGGCTGACCGAATAGCTTAGGTTGGGTCACGTATGGTGAGATAGATCAAGCTACCGATTAGTTGGTGATAATGAGTTGGTTCAGTCTCGGCCGTGCCGGAACTGGCACCAATCTTGATATTGCGATCAAGAGGGGTAGACATAGGTTTGCACTCCGTCGTTCCGAATTTGTACAGTAAGTTGAGGACGTTGTCGCGAAGATGTGCGTGCGTGCGTGCTTCGCTTGAGCGGGACCACCGGGGTCTTGGACCGGGGAGGACGTTCGCGAAATTGTCGAAAAGATGACGATGTGTATGTAGGAATTGAGGAACCTAATGTCACACTTGAGAAGATCAAAGATTTTACACTTGAGAAGAAGATATATTTCGAGAAGAATATTAAGAAGAAGATTATATTGATGGTGATGATACTGATATCACATATTGAGCCCCCCCCCTTTACACAAGTCGTATTAGGGGTTTTATAGGTTTGTCCATGCACAAAACCATGGACTTGGAGCCATGGTTTCTATGCACACAGTTTTGCTTTGTGACATGCAGAAAACCATGGGCTTAAAACCATGGTTTTGTGTACACGGTTTTGTACATTCCTATGGAATACTGAATATGAGAAAGAAATATATTTTTTTGAACATTCAAAGCACTTAGTAGTAGCTTTAGTGGTAAGGTAATTGCCTTTTATCTTAGAGGTGCAAGGTTCAAATCCTACTTGCAACCCTTTACATGCACTCAATGCCATTGTGACCTAGGTTTATTTATTTTCATGCCATTGTGACCTAGGTTTATTTATTTTCAGTTTTACAAGTATTCGTGAAATGTGTGTGGATCCTCAATTTTTGACTTTTTCTCGCACTAGACATGCCACATCAAGACATCCACCCCCACCAAACCGCACATCCTCCGGTATGTGCCAAGAAGAAAAGAGTGATGTGGAAGGGTCAAAGGTGGTTGGTGTTTGATTCCTCCTTTCTTGCGCCTCGCCCGTACCATCTTTTTGTCGTCTACTTCGAACTGTCGTTGCCATCAGATCCAACATATCATTCGCTCACATTTTTTATTGCCATGTCTAGTTGTCATGGCTCCCTTTGCTCCTCCCAAGCATAACACTTCATGCCTCGTGCATGTGCCACCTTCATCTCGGCCATCTCCTTGGTCACCTAACTTTCCTTTATCATCATTTCTCGTCTCATGCTTGCCTTTCTATGCTCACTAGCCTCGACCGGGTGTCGCGGCTCGTCTGCTTTGACCTCCGTCTAGGCCGGTTCAACTTCTGTCTGTCTCGACCAATCAACTTCTGGCTTGGTCGGCCTTCGTCCGGATTCGCATTCGGCCGAATTGGACTCAGACGATTGACTTTCGTTCGGGCCAGTTTCCATCCGGTTTTCGGTTGGGTCAGGCCTAGTTGATCAACTCTCGTTCGGGTCGGCTTCCGTTCCGGTCGGAATACCAACCACGTCATCTTCCATCTGGATTGTATTCCGGTTCTTCCTTGCTTGCCGCTATCTGGCTCTTCATTGAACTGTATTGTAGCTTTGTTTTTGGCGTCCTTGTTGGCCACCGTTCCTTTGTATGCACTGGCTTCGACCCTCATCTCCTCGCCGCCACCTTCCATCTCTCTGGTCTTATGTTCGCTCTTGGGCACAACTGCTGAAGTCTCCAGAACCGGTGTGGAGGGATTCCTTCATCTATGGCCATCCTCCTCATCGTCGTTTCGGTCCTTCGATTTCCAGCCGCCACCTTCCATCTCTCCGGTCTCACATTGACACTCAGGCACAACTGCCGAAGTCTCAAGAACATTTGTGGGGAGAACCTTGGCTCCATCGGTCACCGTCGACTCATCCATGTTATTATTCGCATTGGCTTCCCCACCACTTTCCGTCTCTTGGGTCTCATGTTGGCTCTCGAACACAACTGCCCAAGTCTCTAGATCAAGTATTGGGAAACTCTCGACACGACCATCCGACGTGGACTTGTCCATAGCCATCTCTGACTCGATGTCGTTCCTCATGGCTACCGCCTCAATCACGTCAGCATCACACTCTTTATCTCCCTTGATTACACAAGCTTTGCTCATGCTTGCACCTTCATCACTTGATATTTCGTACACAACATGTGTTCCGAAATGCTCGTCCACTCTTAAAGCAACATTTCCCGCTCTCGAGTCTTCGGCCTTTCTCTTGACCGTCGTTCCTCCGTAAGTCGAGAAGATGGCTTGTTTCACACCTTCTCCCGTGGTATTCTCATAAAAAACTTGAGCCTTTGTATCGGTCACTTCATTAACCCATATTTCTTGGGAGGTCTCTTTTTCCTCGATCACCGTTCTCCTTGGTTTTCGCTCCATTTTAAGCCCCTCTTTAGCATCACCTTGCACCTTTAAGTTCTTGAATGCTTCTCTCCTTAAGGCTTCTATGTTGAGTATCGAATCTTCCCTCTTCGAGTTTTCTTCCTTCGGTGGTGGTGTATTGCATCCCGTTCTCCTTTGAACATCCCTCATGGGTCGTGTTGTTGTCGACGAGAATCTCGTTTTCCTCTCGTCGTGTTATCGGCATACCCTTTCCACTTTGGCCCAATCCTCGATGAGGCCATTTGCACTATCGTCATCCTCGAGTTGGATTCCAATGGCCGTCCTTACATTCCAATCAATCGACTTGACGAACATTAAGACTTTATTTGCCCCCACCAATCCTTGTTCCCGCTCCGAGAGTTGAGCGAACCGACACTCAAACTCAATGAATGCATGCATAACACTTTGGTGGGTCTTCCTCGATGACACCCATTGGTCAAAATTGTATAGAGTTTGTCCCTTCGGTCTCTCATAGCCATATGCCTCCAATAGAGCCTCCTTGAAAGTCACCCATGAATCATGAGCTTCTTGAAGCTCTTTTACCTCTTTCTAGTTCGGTTCAGCCACCACCCGACAAAAGTACTCCAGCCTCGTAGCTTCTTTTACACCTCTCGAATCCATCTTGGCATTATAGGTGTCTAAAAAATTTTGGACTATGCCCCGTCGAAATAGCCGACTCGTTCGACCACGCTTTCGACCACTTGTTGGGCCGCATCTCGTCTTTTACTTTCTCTCGAAAATTCCATCATCATCTTTGACATTGCCTTCATGAGATATTCCTCGTCCATCTTCATCCTCCCTTGCCACTCTTCACGTCGGGTTCACCAAAAGATGTCGAGAAGAATATTATATTGATGGTGATATTGATATCACATATTGAGGCCCCCCCCTTTACACAAGTCGTACTAGGGGTTTTATAGGTTTGTCCATGCACAAAAACCATGGGCTTGGAGCCATGGTTTCTGTGCACACAGTTTTGCTTTGTGACATGCAGAAAACCATGGGCTTAAAATCGTGGTTTTGTGTACACGGTTTTGTACATTCCTACGGAATATTGAATATGAAAAAGAAATATAAAACATATAAAGCACTTAGTAGTAGCTTTAATGGTAAGGTAATTGCCTTTTATCTTAGAGGTGCAAGGTTCAAATCCTACTTCCAACCCTTTACATGCACTCAATGCCATTGTAACCTAGGTTTATTTATTTTCAGTTTTACAAGTATTCGTGAAATGTGTGTGGATCCTCAATTTTTGACTTTTTCTCGCACTAGACATGCCACATCACGACATCCACCCCCACCAAACCGCACATCTTCTGGTATGTGCCAAGAAGAAAAGAGTGATGTGGAAGGGTCAAAGGTGGTTGGTGTTTGATTTCCTCTTGACTGGTGTCCAAATTACTTCAATACCTAGGAAGTAATGAAGTTCGTGCAGGTCTTTCATTTCGAATCTGCCGGAAAGAAGTGATTTAACTTTGTTAACCTCGCCTAGATCCTTTCCTCCAATGACCAAATCATCCACGTACAAGATAATGATTATCGGGCTATCCGACTCGTTTCGGATGTATAGGGAAGTGTCGGACTTTGACATCCGAAATCCGACTTGATGAAGATATTGCGTGATTTTCGAATGCCAAGCACGCGGTGCTTGTTTGAGACTGTAAAGTGGCTTCTTGAGTCGGCATATGGCGTGCGGATGTTTACGCGATTCGAATCTAGGTGGTTGTATCATATACAGTTCTTCTTCTAGCTCTCCTTGGAGGAAGGCATTTTTCACGTCCATCTGGTGGAGGTGCCACCCTTCCGCTGCGGTGAGTGCAATTACGGTTCGTACTGTGGTCATCTTTGCCACCGGGGCAAAGGTCTCTTCGTAGTCTACACCGTGTGTTTGCACATATCCTTTTGCAATGAGCCGTGCTTTGAAGCGATTTACAGAGGTGTCGACATTATGTTTCACTTTGTAAATCCACCTAAAGCCGATTGGTTTCTTGTTCGGGGGATGAGGAATGAGATCCCATGTCTCGTTTTTACATCGACTTATCAATTTGTCTGGTAAATTGCTTGGTGCTCATGTGGCTCACACCGGATTGATCGTATTTTGGGCCGGAGCAATGAATTTATTTAACACTTCCATTTCCTCATTCATCACATTAACCCATCGCGGATCCTTCACGGCTTCAGAAAGCGTTTCTGGCTCCCGTACTGACGCTGCCTTCATCATGAAGGCATAATGATACGCTAAGTACTCGTCATAGCCATAACAGTTTACGGGGTTCTTCTCACACGTAGATCGGCGTGGCTTGTCGTTTGTGGACTCTAGACGTTTCTTCACGCTGTTTGTGTGAATGTCAAGGCCTTCAAATTCACTATCAAGATCGAAATGATCTTCGTATTCCTGCATTTTCGCCTTGCCTTTGTCTAGCTTTGGACTTGGCCGAAATGTGCTTTTATCACTTGGGGGCTCTTGCGGTCCACTCAGCCATGTCGTAGTTGGGCTGTCTTCGAACATTTGTGTGAGCCGACCTCGACTTCTATTCTATTTTCGGTGTCATCCGCGTCGAGCGGAGTCGAAGTATTCTCTGGTGCGTACCAAGATGCAGACTCGTCGAAGACTACGTCTCGATTGATGCGAAATTTTCGGGTAGATGGGTTGTAGCATTTGTACCCCTTTTGTTCGAGCGAGTATCCCATGAGGATACATTTCTCCAACTTTGGATCGAGCTTTTGCCGCGTTGTCGTGAAGATTTTCGGCAATAGTGTGAAAATCCTATAAAACGTACGAAATCAAGTATGAATCACGTAGTACAATAACTGTGAAGATAACATTTTAAATAGATTTAATATCTAAGTACAAAATGATGGAGGTTTCGAATGCACTTTATTACACGAGAAACGGACAACTAAATGTCAAGATATGAGGGTATAAAGTTTGTGAAAAGAAAAGAGAAAATTGTGAGATATCCCACATAGGCACGACAAATACGGCTCTCATCATATATAAGGTGGAGCAAAAGATATTATCTTTGTGTCTATGTGTGGAGCATAGAGAGTTCAAGGTAACTTGAACTAAGAGTGGAGGTGGCTAGCTACTCGTAAAGGGTTTTGGCCAACCAAAACCGGACCGGCGATGGAGCCGGTGATCCGACGACATCCGGCGGCGGCACCGGTATCCGGCGATAAAATAAATATATAAATATATATATACATATACAAGGAGGGCAAGTATGGATTCGAACCTTGCACCTCCAACCAAGTTAGGAGTCAAATGGCTTACCATTAAGCCATGGCATTTAGTTAAAATTATATTTTTATCATTGTACTTTTACATGTAAATTCTCATACATGAGAGCTAAAATGAGTGACATGGTTAGCATGCACCACATGTAATACTTAAGCGCCAAATGGCAAACATGCAATTTATGCATGTCTTGTACCCTCACATGCATCATATGCATGAGAGCATCTATAAAAGAGGGAAGGGTGAGGAAAAAAAACACGGGTTTTTTTTATGAAAATTAAGAAGAAGAAATTCGTTATCAAATCAATCGTGTAATCTCATCTTCTCTCTTTCCCAATCTATCTTAAGTACTTTCTCGCCAAAGCTTGTATCGACTCTAAATCCTTCTGGTCCAGAACCCCGGCGGTTCCGGCTCACGATCCGAGCGTAGTGACAGATCTTCACGACAGCGTATCGTCGGGAATGTGTACATATGCGATTGAGCCGAAAATGCCGACATGTGATAAGTTCGGCTTCTTCCCGAAAAACTTCTCATGTAGAGTTATGTTGTGTACTCCTGAGGTTGTGCACCCGTTCTTGGGGTATATGGCCATATTTGCCGCTTCTGCCCAGTATGATTTCAGCAAGTCCTTCTCATTCATCATTGCTCGCGTGACTTCGAAAATGTGCCTGTTTTTCTGCTCTGCTACGCCGTTTTGCTGAGGCGTATATCGGCACGGGAATTCTCGTCATATTCCTGCTTTTTGGAGATACTCCGTGAACTCATCCGAAAAGTATTCTTTACCTCCACCTGATCGAAGGCAATGTACATGCCGACCCGTAGCTTTTTCTACTTCAGCTTTGAACTTCTGGAAGTGTCTGAACACTTCGCTCTTTTGTCTCATCGGGTAGATCCAGGTGTTCCTCGAGAAGTCGTCGATGAACGTGACATAATAATGACATCCGCCGAAGGTAGCCGTTTGGGCTGGTCCCCACACATCTGAATGTATTACATCCAGGATCCCTTTGCTCACATTCCACTCCTTAGAGAATGGGTGACGATGTTGCTTTCTGAATTGGCATGCTTTGCACACGCCCGTGATCTCCTTTGCCGTAATGTTCGGAAGTCTGATTACAATTCCTTTTGTCTGCATGTTCTGAAGCTTCTGGAAATTAATGTGGCCGATCCTCTTGTGCCACAATGTCAAGTCAGTTTCGACTTTTTGGCCCTTTGCGTACATGGCCGACTTTACCTCGCTCGACTCGAGAATGAACATACGACCTTCACGACGGCCGTGGGCTACGATTCGATTGCCTTTTTCGATAAAACAACCGCCATTGTTGAATCATACTTGCATTCCTTGTTCGACAATTTGATCTACTGAGATCAGGTTCTTTGTGATTGTTGGGACATGCAAGACGTTCTTGAGATAAGTTTGGTCCCTGTCATTTCCGAATGGGACATTCCCAATATGCTGTATTGAATGAGTCGTGTCATCGCCAGTCTCGACATATCTGGGCCGATCGGGTTTATGCAGTTCCTGGAACCAATCTTCATGAGACGTCATATGGTTGGACGCACCTGAGTCAACAATCCATACACTATTTGAGGCGGAGGCGCTAGTTGAAGCCTGTGCAGACATTGAGTGTGCTTTATGCCTCATTACGAACATTCCGTCACGATCGCCGTAGTCAGAATTTGTTGCATAGTTCGTGAGTTGTTGGCCTGCCTCACGTTTCTTCTTCCAGCACTCTTCTTCATAGTGGCCGGGTTTTCCGCAATACCTGCACTTGACTGGGTTTCGGCAATTGTTCGGTCCGACGTTATGGCTCCCCCTTCCGCCAAGCTCTCTGGGCCCGTTCTCGTCCACTTGCCACTGGTGGGAGTTACGCCCTTGATTCCGCCGATCATTATGGCCTTGTCCGAAACGACCTCTATTTCCACGGCCGAAATTTCTTCTATTATCTGACTGGGAGTAGAGCAAATGACCATCTGATGCGTTGCTCCTCTGTCGGGTGTGATTCTCTTCGACCAACAATATCGATTGAAGGTCGAAAAAGGAGGGAGGGTTCTCCCTTGCAAGAATGGCTGATCTAATCGCGCCGAAATGCGGTGCTAAGCCTTCGAGGCATATCTGCACCAGTTCATCATCATCAATGACGACGTTGATCGATCCGACGGCGTCACATAGCTCCTTGATCTTCAAGGTATAGTATTATAGATCTAGATACTAATGTAAGCTTAAGATAAGGATAATGAAAAGATAGATAGAAAGGAGAAAGAGAAAGAAGGGTGCCGATCCACCCGACCACCCCCGAGCGAAGGGATCGAGACGGACTCGAGCCTCGATCGGCGTCCCATACCACCGCCGTGGCGTCGAGTCGTACCTGGTGCTGGCGCGCTCGCTACAAGAGTTGACCCACCACACGAGCAGACTCTCGATGTAGTCAAAAGATGATCAAATGAGGGTAGCTAGGCCTCTTATTTATAGCGATACCCAAGGCCCCCAGGCAAGTTCACACTTGACCTAATGGGTTGTCTCAATCCCGAGGATTAAAAGTAATCCTCCCCTTCTTCACACTCTCGTTTAACCCTCACACTTATCCACGTGTATAGAATACTACGGTAAATTCTTACCACGGGATATTATATGGTCATGCCCGTAACATACTCCCCCTCTTTAAAACATTGCACTCTTGCAATGGAAAGTTAGGGAAGTTAGTTCTAAGAGTATTTTCGCGTTCCCATGTGGCATCTTTTATTGATTTATCCATCCATTTTATTTTAAATTCTCGGATTTCTTTAGTACGTAATTTTTTTGTTTTAACATCGAGAATTCTTTTTGGTACATGTGGTTTAGAAGATAATTCTTCAGAAGTAACCAGAGTTTCAGTCGTAACTGTATTGTCGCCAGAACCTAGAAGTTCTTTTAGACGACTCACATGAAAGACTGGATGAATTCCAACACCATCGGGAAGAGCGAGACGATAGGCTGATGACCCAATGCGTTTGAGGACTGTAAAAGGTCCACAAAACCGTGGGGCTAACTTAGCGCACTTACCCGTAGACAATGTCTTAGAATTGTGAGGTACACGTAAAAATACCTTTTGTCCAGGGTTGAATACACGAGGTTGCCGATGATGATCGGCATAAAAACGCGCTCTATCTTGAGCTGTTTTTATATTATCTCGTGCAATATGCAACATATCTTGCATATCCCGAAGAAAGTTTTGCGTACTTCGCAACTCATCATGATGTATAGTAACATCAATCGGGGCTCGTGGCTGAAAACCATACATCAACATAAAAGGACTATATCCCGTCGACGTATGCTTGGAGCTGTTATAAGCAAACTCCAAAATTGGGAGATAACGTTCCCATTTTGTTGGTTTTGCACCAACGTATGCTCGAAGCATGTCCTCAATAATTTGATTTACTCGTTCTGTCTGTCCATCGGATTGAGGATGATCCGTGGAGCTCATGCTCAACGTAGTTTCTAACTTCTTAAAGACTTGTTTCCAGAAGTCACTAGTAAACTTTGGATCTCGATCACTCACGATATCCATCGGTAACCCATAAAAACGAAACAATTCGTCAACGAATTGGTAAGCCAGTTCAGGAGCTGTTACCGTGGTTTTCGTAGCAATAAATCTGGCCATTTTAGTTAGTCGATCAACGACAACCCAGATGGCATCATGACCTTTTTGGGTGCGAGGAAGGCTAACAATAAAATCCATGGATATACTTTCCCACTTATTATTGGGAATGTCCAAGGGATGTAAAAGTCCTGCGGCTTTAAGTCGCTCGGATTTGTTAACCTGACACTGGTGACATTTAGTCACATAGCTATGTATGTCAGGACGCATCTTAGGCCAATAAAATTGAGTGGAGATGAGAACGAGTGTACGATGTATTCCAGGGTGCCCTGCTGAGGGTGCATCATGGCATTCAAAAAGAATCCTCTTTTTGACCTCGGGTAAATCTGGAACACAAACCTTCCCATTACGGTAGAGCAAACCGTTAGCAATGTGGAAGTATTCCTTCGAGGATGTGGTGGTGTCTGTTCCAGACTCAACTTTTGCCCAGTATTTTGCAAAATAACTGTCATCAGGATACTTTCCTCGAAGGTGATCATAAAGATCTGATGATATTTCAGTGAAGCTAAGCGTGTTAACTTCACGGATGCGACTTAGTGCATCAGCGACAATGTTCATGGAACCTTTACGATATCGTATGGAAAAATCAAAGTCCTGGATGAGATCAGCCCATCGTGCCTTACGACCTTTCAGGTCTTGTTGGTCACAAAAATATTTCAAGAACTCGTGGTCCGTAGTTACCACAAAGTGATTTCCATAAAGATAATGGCGCCATGTTTTGAGCGCATGTATAACTGCAAATAATTCCTTTTCTTGAACGGTATACCGACATTGAGCAGAATCAAGTTTCTTACTCTCGAATGCTATTGGTTTACCATCTTGATACAAGACAGCACCTATAGCATAATCGCTTGCATCGGTTTCAACCTCAAAAGGTTTTGAAGGATCAGGTAAAAGAAGTGAAGGAGCCTTGCAAACTAGGTCCTTGAGTTCCTTAAATGCAAGGTCTAGTGTAGCATTCCACACAATAGGTTTTGTAGACTTACGTTTTTGACCTTTTAAAAGATCAGTAAACGGCGTCGTCAATTGGGAGTAATTACGAAGAGACTTTCGCAAAAACCCCACAAAACCAAGGAATGATCGAACTTCTCGAATATTCCGAAGAGTGGGCCAAAGCTTGATTTTCTCAATGCGAGAAGGATCAATTTCAACTCCTCGTTCGGTTATGAGATGTCCTAGATAAGTAATTGATTTCTTGAAGAACTCACATTTTGAGATCTTCGCATAAAACTGTTTGTCACGCAATGTTTGTAAAACAAAGCGGACATGTCTAGCATGTTCTTGTAATGTACGGCTATAAACTAAAATATCATCCAAGAAAATAACGACAAATTTTCCAAGTTGTTCTCGGAAAATGTCATTCATTTCTTGTTGAAAAGTAGCCGGAGCATTGGTCAAACCAAAAGGCATAACCAAAAACTCGTAATGGCCATAGCGCGTACGAAATGCCGTTTTAGGAACATCGTCCTCACTTATTCGTATTTGATGGTAGCCAGTACGGAGATCAAGTTTCGTAAAATACCGAGCTCCCTGGAGACGGTCAATTAGATCGTCAGCCCGGGGCAATGGATACGAATTCTTGATCGTCACTTTATTCAAGCGTCGGTAATTAATACACAGACGCCATGTGCCCTCTTTCTTTTTAACCAAGAGAACTGGTGCACCCCATGGAGATTTACTATAACGTATATAACCCATTCGTAAATAGTCCTTGAGTTGCTTAGATACCTCATCTTCTTCGGATCGACTTAAGCGATACGGAGGTATACTTATTGGTGCAACACCAGGTACAATATCTATACGATGGTCTATATTACGTTTAGGAGGTAACCCATCAGGTAGTTCACTTGGAAAAACATCATGAAAATCATTTAAGATTTCATCAAGTTGTTGTTGTTCAAAATATGTTAATTGAATCGGGACATTATCGATATTGTAAACGTGAATGTCCGGATCAAGTACACAATAAAATAACGTAGAACAAGACAACTCGGATATTGATGGACACGAGGAAACAATCGAGAGGGATTGTTTTTTTACACATTGAATAAAATGCGTACAATCGTTCAGTACAAAAGAAATGGAATGACGAACCCAATCAATCAATAAAGAAGAGTTTTTATTATAAAACCAGGGATAACCCAGTATTACATCGGTGGTACAAAGATTCATTACATGGAAGTCTACTTCCTCTATATAAGTATCAATAGAAATTCCTAATGAATGAATCGCCCCGTTGATGTATTGTACTCTTCCATCAGCCAAGTGCACCGTGTAGGTGTGATCACTTACGGTGGGTTGGATTCCCCATATCTGAACCAAACGATCATTCACAAAATTGTGTGAGCTTCCCGAATCAAATAAAAATTGTACGGGAGATCCATTGATATACCCGTTTGCACGTAGTAAATCATTGGGACCCAATACATGGTGAGGGAAAGAACATTGACAATTACTTAAATGATGTGTATAGACCTGAAGGACATTAGGAATCTGACCTTTATGGTCTGCAGCTTTAGCTTTGTTGTCGTGCTCTTTCCGTTGGAGCTTTCGACATTGATCTTTTGTATGACCCTTCTTTTTGCAGAATACACAAAAAGGATGTTGTCGCTTACAATCGCGATCCAGGAATTCGTTGGGTGTCTTGCGTTTCCCAACAAATTGCAACTGCTTAGTCCCGGGCGCCTCGTTGGGTTTGTTATGGTCCTTCTTCGAAGTGCGTTGATAGCGAAGAACTATTTCAACGGCCTCTTCGAAGGATTTTGGATCCTTATCGTGCACTATCCAGTGATAGTCCGAATTGGGGATGCCATTGACAAAACAAGCTATCAACCAATTGTCCCCTTCTAGACCCGATTTTTGGATTTGGGTTCTAGCATGGTGAACATAGTCTTCTAGCGAGGAAAATTTCCTGCTAGAGAGGTTCATTAAAGCTTGTGCTGCCTCGGTTCGAGAGGGAGGTTGCAGAAATTGGCCCTTAAAAACCGTGACAAAATCAGTCCAGGTATCGGGCAATTTCCCCATAGTACGGAGGCCACGCCACCAAGCGGCGGCCTTACCCCCGAGTTCTCGGCCGACATATGCAATCTTCGTACTATCTGGCGTGGGATAGAGCTCAAAATGAGACTCCCATCGTCCCAGCCATGTGCAGATTGCTTCTTCGGTTCTTTCCTTTTTGTCTCCCGTAAATGGCTTAACGACAAATGATGGTTCACCTTGTCGCTCATCAGGTCTATTAGTCTCACGTTGTAGACTAATGACACGTGCCTCAAGAGCACTTTGAGATTGCCGAAGTTCGGTCATCTGCTGAGCGGTGAAACTAAGAAATTGGGTTATTTGTGCCAAATACATCTCAGTGGACATTTGTCCAGGAGGATTCCCTTGAGTTCCTTCCGCTTGAGCGGATGACATCGGGTCGTTAATTTGAGCCATTAAAGATAATTTCTGGAAAAGAAATAGGATAAGGTCAGAGATATAGTCATAACATCATGTCGTGATGTAAACATATCATGGGCGAGCATTAATCGATATCATTATCTCACGTCAATACCCCTCTAGACGTATGAGATGAGGTTCAAGATCTGGTTACTATGGTAACACAAAGGTGTTTTAAAAACCATGGGGGTGACAAATAAATGTCTTTCCCTGATCTCTATATCGATTTTTTCATGGTGGCTCCCCGAGGCTCAACCATGTATGTTCGCGTCATGAATAGTTTATACACGAAAAAAATGTTAATAATAAACTATGTTTCGGTGCCCACATATGTGGTTTCGGCTCTTTAAGTCCTATTACGAGGACCCCGAGGTGCACTTAGACCTTAAGTCTAAACATGTGGTATAGTCATATGTATCAAGGATGTTGTATGGTCTTGGTCATATTTGAACTCGAGACCTCGAGAACAAATACATTAAACACTTGAGCCAACCAAGTAAGTTGGTCTTCTCGAATGTTTAATGTTTGATGCGTATAAGAGATATGCGAGGCAATTGATCATATATGTTTTTTTAAAAGAACATATATGTCAAGGGTCCTTATTTCGCCCTCATTTACCAAAACTATGTTGGTACGTTACCTAACCTCAAGTCTCGTAATTACGATGGCATACGCCAAAGTGCAACCTAATGGTCAAGCCAAATGAGCCCTTGTTTCGTAGTAGGCTCACGTGGGCCATCACATGGTCACGTCATTACGAATGCCTCTCGTAAGAACGAGCTCATGGTGGCATCGTATCCATGTAACGAGGGAGGGATGTTGGATACGTGCGTCATTGGAGCGACCTCACTTGAAGTGGGTCAAGCCCTACGTACTCAACATCATTATGGCTATTGCGTTTTTTTACGTAACGAAATCGAGGTCATCAACGGGGTTGTCAACAATCAAAAATTGTTGAAAAAGGGATGGTGACAACGCCATTCTCACAAAAATGTGAGGACGGCCACCAACATCCTTTTCCCGACCATGACAACTTTCGATATAATCACGTAATAACGAATATACACATATGTTTACTTATCACATATATACGATCAAATACGTATATATGTGACCACATATGCCTATATTAAACATATCGTTATATTAAATAGCCACAAATGATGTGATCGAGATACGTAATCGAGGTATATACCTCTACGCACACGAAACATCCACAAATAAGAGATCATCGTAATACGCAATGGAGGTATTGACCTCTTACGCATACGAGACCAAACGCATATCGTTTACAACAAATCAAGGTATTAAACTCATACGCAAACGTAACATATGTTCGTGAACGTAATACGTAATTGAGGTATTAACCTCGTACGCATACGACACTCATCACATATTATTAACATGTCAAACGAGGTATTGACCTCGTGCACATATGTAAACGTTTTAGATAATCAATTAAAGACCATTACAACATCATTGACTTAATGAAAAAAAATTACATATAAACTAAACACATGATTAGATGGGAGAAGAGAGAATAGAAAGAAAAATTATGGAAAGAGTTACCGAAGTTCTTTGTTGATTGTTGTCTGGATCAAGGCCAACCGCACAACGATCGATCAGCATCAATCAAAAGACAAATGAAAAACAAAGAAACATTAGTACAAAAATCTGATACCAAATATTATAGATCTAGATACTAATGTAAGCTTAAGATAAGGATAATGAAAAGATAGATAGAAAGGAGAAAGAGAAAGAAGGGTGCCGATCCACCCGACCACCCCCGAGCGAAGGGATCGAGACGGACTCGAGCCTCGATCGGCGTCCCATACCACCGCCGTGGCGTCGAGTCGTACCTGGTGCTGGCGCGCTCGCTACAAGAGTTGACCCACCACACGAGCAGAGTCTCGATGTAGTCAAAAGATGATCAAATGAGGGTAGCTAGGCCTCTTATTTATAGCGATACCCAAGGCCCCCAGGCAAGTTCACACTTGACCTAATGGGTTGTCTCAATCCCAAGGATTAAAAGTAATCCTCCCCTTCTTCACACTCTCGTTTAACCCTCACACTTATCCACGTGTATAGAATACTACGGTAAATTCTTACCACTGGATATTATATGGTCATGCCCGTAACATATAGCTTGAGATTGACATGTTCCTCTGTTGGATGCTATTTAGCTCCTGACGAAGCTGGAGCTTGCGTGCGGTCATGTTGGCTGCAAAAATCTTTCTGAGATTTTCCCATGCCTGCTTCAACATTTTTGCCTCTTGAATGTAGAGAAGCATATGATCATGAACGCATGATGCTAGACAATACAACACACAGCTCGCAACCTGCTCCCAAGCGGGATAGTCGACGTGTGTTGGGTTGGGTTGCATTTTGTGAGCTTCTTCAATGTAGCTCCAGTAACCTTGTCCTACAAGGTATTGATGCATCTTGTACTCCCAAGATGCAAAGTTCGTTTTGTCAAGCTTTTCACAGGAAGGCCGCTTCCCATCTGAGTGTTCATGGTGATTTCTACTTCTGTTGATTAGCCGGTTCTGTTGATCGTCGGCGTGCAGCACAACATAATTGAATAGGTGTGATCAGACAACCACACGCTCTTATACCATGTTAAGAAATGGAGTCTGTGGTGATTGCAATGCAGCGGAAGATGAGAGACTATGTGTGTGTGTGTGTGTAGCAATAGAGAGAGAGAGAGAGAGTGAGAGCTCAAGACAGAGATAATCAAACTGTATATTACATAAGACTTCCAACAACAACTAAGTTACAATGTGTTGGTTTATATACCAACTAAGCTAGGGCAAGCGCCCTTTCTACTATTTACAAAACTAGCCTGGTATGTCCATGGGCTAGTGTGAACCTATGGGAAGTTGAGTTCGATTCTCAACATCCTTGTCAGCTCTTAATAGTTGAATTTCGACTGCCTGTTTCGACCATGTTTGCCACCCTTTGTCCAAAGAATCAGATACTAACTTCAAAGTGTTGATTCTATGGCGTTTCAATATTGCCTTAATTTTTTCTTCATCCATACTTGCCCTGTATTGTGCTTCTGCCAATTGTTTGCGTAAATCTGTTATTTGTGCAGTAGTTGATCCTTCTGCTTGCATGAGCTTGGCCTCTGTGACCAACAGGTCCAATCTTTGCCTTTCATACTAATCTTTGAGTTTTGTGCAACGATTTTTTAATTCAGAATTCGTCAATTCCCATTGTCGCTTGTCGTCTTTCATGTGCCTCTTGTACAACTATACTTTTAAGCTTTGCTTCCACCATCTGATCAACAAAATAATCCTCCTGAATACGCACATATTCTTCTAATTCGAGTATCTACTCCTCATTTTGCTTTTCTTCTCTTGCTGTTGTGCCAGCTATCGTTTGAGCCTTTGTATTGCTGCATCTTTTGCATCTAGCCATTTGCCAACTTCTGTTTTAGCCAAAAGTAGCCTCTTTCTACCTTTTTGGCCCTTGCGTTGGCTTCTTCTGTTCGTGCTGTTGCAGATCGAGTAGATGCTTCTGCTTCTTGCAATCTTTGTTTCAGTTCCTGCTCAGAGTCAGAAAGGTTGTTTGGTTGTTGGCGTGTTAATAATTCTTCTTTGGCTTTCTTTAGTTTTTCTTCAGTTTGTTGGCATTTCTCTGACAGTTCTTGTTTTTCAGCCTGCGTTCTTGTATATTTCTCATTCAAAACTTCCGACGCTGCCGTTGCTTTTTTGTATAAATCAGCCATATCTTTGGCTGCTCTGCTTGCTCGTTCATATTCCTTGTGCATTTCCACCAGTGCCTCCTGCAAGGGAGGCATCTGTATCGCTTCCCCCTTATTTTTGGCATTTCGCTATCGGCCTATCCTTTCAACCTCCTGTTGTTCTTCCGGCTCGAAAACTCCACTTAAGGATTTTTGAATCATTATATTATCTTGATGCTCCCGTGTCATTCTTTCAGACACCTCACATAACTTGTGTGCTAACCATTCTACTAACTCATAAGACGTACCAAATTGTAGAATGTCTACTAGTTTGTGCGTTGCTGGAGGAATGTCAGAAAAGCTTGTCGCTTCCCGTACTGTTGTTACCGATGTTTGGCCTTTTTGAATTCTCTTGTATTGTTTAGATTAACACGAGTTGCCGGTTGTGAAACTTGCCCCGCCATTCTTTGCTTTTTCTGTGCAGGTTCACCCTGCTGTGCTTGTGGAAATCGTTGTGACCTTTGCTTGACTCGATGCGATCTTTCCTCAGTAGGGAGTGGAACTTGTTGCCATGCCTCCATTGATCACTCCGATTCAGTGTTGATTGCTGTTGGGTTGGGTTGGTAAGTTGGTGGTAAGGTTGGAAGAGGCATTGAGGTTGGCCTCGCAGTCTGTGCTGCCTCTGGTACCTGTGTAGCTTCTTGTCGGATTGGTTCCGACTGAATCTTATCGACCTGTATCAATCCTCCTTCTTGCCATTCCTCTCGTTGTACTTGCCTTCTGGCTCTGGGAGTTGTTCGTGTCCTTGTCTGTCTTTGTTCCTCCTGTTGGTTCTCTGAACTCGGTGTCGGAAATAGCACCAACAACCATCGTGCAAAAATTGGCTTCATTGGCTTGCTTGTTTGCACCCCCAACAGCTGCTCTATGAGAGCTTTTGCCGTCAATAATCCCCAATCAAATTTTTCGCCTTCATAAGTGGCAATAATAAAGCCTGCCCGCTTTTTCGGCATGCAGTAAAACCTGGGGCTGACGAATCCTACCTCAAGTAAGAAATTTGTCACTTCGTGAAAGAATTCATCTTCCCCTCCATTTGTCTGATAGGCTTTTGCTGATGGGGAGTATTCACCGAAATACGAACGCAACATCTCCTTGTCCATCTTCTGGACTGCAACAAACCCTTCCCTTTTTAAATTTAGAACGCGACGTACTTGTTTATTTGTAATCTTGACCACGTCAATTCGTTGGAGGATTTCAGTAGCTCTTGGGTGAGTATCTATATCTGCGACTTTCAAATAGCCTTGTAGACCCTTGTCGACAAGCCACTGTCAAAGGTTATCAGAGACTGCGATCAGCATGAGTTCTTCTTCAACAGAAAGATCATAGTTTTGTACTGAAGGCAACGAAGGACTTTGTCTATGGTGATTGATAATAGAAAAGTTTTGTGCGCGAAGGAGTTTCTGTTTCTGTGGTGAGACACAAGATGAAAGAATAGGTTTTAATGAAATAAATCGTTGCATGATGCCTAGGGAATAGCAGAGCTACTATTAATGAAAGTAATAGTTCTAGAAATATCAATAATAGCACCACCACTCGTATTAATGGTTGGATGATTCCTGACCACTATTTAACTTATTGTCTGAAAATGACCATGCCAAGAATGTCTAGTTATGACAGTTAGTTCTATTGCCAATATTTGATTTTGAATTTTTTTTTAATAATAATAATATTTACATTTGTGTGACGTATGCCACGTCACGTTGTGTCTGATTTAACCCGAAACGGATTTTCCGGCATTGACCCGTGATAGGGTTTGAGCTGAAAACCATTTAACCATTTTGGTAAAATTCCTCCTGTCAGTGTGCCAACTTGATACGTACCATTTTTACTATTAACAATCCAGAATGGTCCCTTCCACCGGAATCGAAGTTTTCTAGGCATACACCCCATTTTAGTTTGAAAAACTAAAACCGATTTTCCAACTTCAAATTGGTTTTCTTTTTTACTTCTATGTCGGTCTACAAATGCCTTTGTTTGTCATTTTTTCTCTAATGCCGACATTGCTTGAATTCGACTTTCCTCTAACAACAATAGTTGTTGCTTCCAAACATGTTTTGATTTTTCTTCATCTAGTCTTTCGGTAAGTTGTATCCGCAGTGTTAGAACTTGAAATTCTATCGACATTACCGCTTCTAATCCAAATGCCATTCTAAATGGAGTGGATTTAAGAGCCGTCTTATATGATGTACGATATGCCCATAGAGCACTATTTAACTTTTGATCCCAATCTGTTCTATTCTCATTGACAATTTTCTTGAGAATCATTTGCAGTATTTTGTTTGTGGATTCTGCTAGTCCATTAGCTTGTGGGTAGTAAGGGGTACTTTCCTTATGCACTACAACATAATATGTTGATAATTCATGTATAATTTTATTAATGAAATGAGTACCTTGATCGCTTACTAATTTGATGGGACACCAAAATCGGCACCATATACTTTCGTACAAGAATTTTGCTGTTGATGCTGCCATGTTATCTCGTAAGGGTTTAGCTTCTACCCATTTAGTGTAGTAATCGGTAGCCACTATAATATATCGTTTTCTTGTTCTCATTGCTACTGGTTTAAATGGGCCGACGAAATCTAGTCCCCATTTCTGGAACGGCTCCAGAGGTAAGACAGGTTGAAATGGCCTTCTGTCTTTTTCGGTTGGTTGACCTATTCGTTGGCATAAGTCACATTTTCGACAGTATTCGACTGCATCCTTCATGATTGTCGGCCACCACAATCCACTGCTCCAGATTTTCCAGGTGGGTGATACACTCATAATCAGAGTGTTGTAATATCTACCTTGTACATCCACTATGTATAGTGAAGTTTCTACTCTCTCGTGGTTTTCTTCCGTTTTAGGGTTTCCACGTAAATCTAAAACGGAAGAACCCTGTGTGGGTGATACACTCATAATCAGAGTGTTGTAATCTCTACCTTGTACATTCACTGTATATAGTGAAGTTTCTACTCTCTCGTGGTTTTCTTCCGTTTTAGGGTTTCCACATAAATCTCTGTGTACTGTGTCGTTGTCTGCCTGTATTGTGTATTTTTTAGCATCGTTTGATCTTGTGGTTTTACGAATCGATTCTCAACATATTGGTATCAGAGCTTGAGGTACAAGCATGGAAGGAGGTGTGAGCGGCTTCCCAGGCATGATAGTTCTAAACTCATAGACTATGCAAATTGGAAGATAAAGATGGAGGACCTTCTCATAGTCAAAGACCTGTACGAGCCAGTTGATAGAGCAGATATACCCAGGGGGGTATTGGAGTCGGATTGGAAACTTCTTAACAGAAAGGCGGTGGCTACCATCCGACAATGCATCGACGTAAGTGTCTTGCAACATGTGGCGAACGACACAAATGCACACGAGATGTGGCAAAAGTTGTCAGGTCTATATGAGAGGAAGAACGCGCTCAATAAAACCTCACTGATGACAAAGATCGTATGGCTGAAATATAGGGATGGTGAGAGCATCGTCGAACACATCAACACATTCATGGGGTATGTGAATCAACTTGTTGCAACCAAGTTTCCTCTGGATGATGCAATGCAGGCCATTCTGATGATGTGCACATAGTCGGATAGTTGGGAGAACCTAGTGGTTACTCTCAACACCTCTTGTCAGGAAGAGAACTTGTCTTTAGAAATTGTAAAGACAAGCATCCTAAATGAGGAGGCTAGGAGGAAGGACAAGGGAGTCCTATCCCAGTCAGAGTCGAATGTAACACAACATTCAGACAGAGGAAGGAACCGGCAAAGAAGTCCACCAAGGAGAGAAAAGTCCCAAGCTAGATCGAAATCCAGAGGTAAGCTAGTGTGCTTTTACTGTGGTAAACCTGGACACTTCTAGAAGGACTTCCGACACTTGAGAAAAGACAAGGGTTTCAAAAACAATGTCGAACCCAAGAAGATTCCTGATGAGAAGAACACTTCTGCCATTGCTACGAGCAATGAAGAACTGTTGTTCTTCTATGAACAAAAAAATGCAAATCTTGCAAGTGAAGAATGCACTTGGGTGATCGATTCTGGGGCATCGTTCCACATAACTCCGTCGAGAGAGTATTTCTTGACTTACATAGCCGGAGATCACGTGAAAATGGGTGATAGTGGAGAGTGCAAGATAACCGGAGTCAGAAGTGTGTGCTTGATGACGTCGACGTGGTGTCGACTGAATTTGAAGGATGTTTGACATGTCCCCGATATCAGATTGAATATGATATCGACTTGAAGGTAAGATGACAAAGGCTATAGTGGTAACTTTCGGAATGGCAAGTGGAAGTTCTGCCGAGGAAATCTTATAGTGTCTTGAGCACAGAAAGAAGGCACATTATATATGATGCATGCCCGACTGTGCAAATTGGAAGTAAATGTGGCAGCTGACTCAACAGGAGAGATATGGCATAAGAGGCTCGGCCACATGAGTGAGAAAGGAATGCACCTGCTAGCCGACCAAAAGCTTCTACCAAAAGTCAAGGGAGTGCACCTGGAGAAGTGCGTCGACTGCTTAGTCGGAAAGCAGAATAGATCAACATTCCACACAAGACCACCAAGAAGAAGAGAAGCTGCACTAGAACTGGTACGCACAGATGTGTGTTATGTCGATGCTCCATCACATCGAAGTGGACAGTACTTTGTGACGTTCATCGACGACTATAGTCGGAAGACATGCGCCTTGGTACTGAAGTCGAAGGATAAAGTACTGTCAGTTTTCAAGGAGTTCCAGGCTAGAATTGAATGAGAGTCGGGTCGGAAGTTGAATGTTGTTCGAACCAACAATGGTGGCGAGTATAGAGGGAAATTCGAGGAGTACTGCAAGTGCCAAGGTATTCGAATCGAATACACAGTGCCAAAGACCCTAGAGTTGAACGGGCTTGCAGAGATGATGAATTGAACAATCATGGAGAGGGTAACGAGCATGCTCTCTCATGCGAAACTGCCAAAATCCTATTGGGCTAAGGCGCTGTACACAACTATTTATCTGATCAACAGGTCTCCCTAAGTACCATTAAAGGGTGATGTCCCACAGAGAGTGTGGATAGGGAAAGATGTCTCCTACCAACACCTAAGGGTGTTCGGATATTTGGGGTATATGCATGTACTGAAGGATCAGAGGTCAAAGCTCGACAGTAAGTCGAAAGCATGGATATTCATGGGATACTCGGAAGATGATTTCGGCTATAGGCTATGAGACCTAGTCGACAAGAAGGTAGTGAGAAGTCGGGACATAGTCTTTCTTGAAGATAAAACGATTGCAAACTCGATGCAACAGAAGTCAGATATGACTCCCTAGTCAACCCCAACTATCGTTGATCTAAGGTCAAGTGAAGCAACAACGTCGGCTGTTTGGAGACGACCAGTCGGCACAGCGGAATCCAAGTCAGTCGACTCGGAGAGACCGATCGACTATGAGTCAGAGTCGGCAGAGCTGCTAAGGTCAATTGAAGAGTATGAGTTAGAGTCATCCAACATGGAGATGTTGATTGACGTGTACGAACCTGAGCGGAGAGAAGAGTTGGCAGAGACATCCAAAAGAGAGCCAACAACGAGTGGAAAGAGATGCCCACTTAGAAAAAGGAAAGCACTGACAACATATGCCAGTTGTCATGATATGGAAGGACTCGAACCCATGTCCTTATGTTATATGGGTCGAGCTCTGGACCATTATACCATCTATTGTAATACGTATGATATTATTTTCATTTAAGTTTTATTATAGGAAATTAATGTATATTCTAGATTTCTCTGGAACATTCTAGAAGCTTCAAGATTACTCCTGAGAACACTATAAAAGAAGGCACTAGGCATTATGTTGAACCAAATTGGTTCAAACTGTCAGGAATAGTACTAAAGCAACAACATACTATACTATACTCCTACCCTTTTCCCTATACTATGGCTACTGTTAGCGCCCAAGAATATCAATTCGTTTTCTCTGAGCTCCAGTGCCTAAAAGAAAAATTTGTTGCCTTGGAACAAGAAAACCAACGGCTGATAGGGGATCTGCAACAAATCGCTCTAGAAAAACAACAAACGTAGCAACAACATGGGGAGTTAGCGTTACGGGTACAACAACTCCAAGCAACATTGCAACAACAAGGATCGAGTCCCCAAGGATTTCATAAAGAGCCAAAGATTGGACTTCCTGTGAAATTTGATGGAATGCGATCGCAATTCTGGGGATTCCTTAATCAGGTACGATTGGTCATCCAAATGCATCCTTCCCGATACCCCACTGATGCATCCTGAGTCGGCCTAATAGGCACGTTGCTTAGTGGCTCAGCCTTAGCATGGTTCGCTCCGATTCTAGAAAAACAATCACCCTTGCTTAATAACTTTGAAGATTTTATTAGTGAGTTTAAAGCCTGCTTTGGAGACACTAACAACATCAGAACGGCGATCAACAAGATCGGATGATTGCGTCAAGGCGATCGTCCAACCTCTACCTACACGGTGGATTTCCGTCTACTTGCTTCAAATATCCCCTGGGATGATCAAGCACTAATGGAGCAGTTTCGCTACGGCCTGCAAAATGATGTCAAAGATCTACTTCTAACATTCCCCGAAGAACCAAAGTCTCTTAGGGCGGCAATTAGTCAAGCGGTCCGATGTGACAACCACCTTTTTGAATGGCGTTCGGAACGTCAATTACAGATACCACGCTCTAGGCCGGAGCCCACTTACGCCTCAATCGCGGCTAAACCGTTTGCATAAGACATACCTCAAGCAAATACTCCGACACCGATGGAGATCAATACCATGCGTCGACGTGGCCCGTTATCGGAAGAAGAAAAGTAATGATGACGTGCAAATCGATTATGTCTTTATTGCGGTGGACCAGGGCATATCGCAATCAATTGTCCCCATAGGCCAAGAAGACAGGTAAATCAAATTGTAGCCTGTACTAAACCCGAGTCAATTCTTCCCTTAGGAGTGTCGGATAGTATTAATAGTACTAATAGCCCAAGTATGTCAAACAAATTTGAAATCCTTAGTCAATTAGATGAAGAGTTAAACGATTGAGTCTAGCCAAAATAGGAGCTGTTTGGTTGGACAACCCTAGATCTGTACAACCCATTAGTGGTTCCATCCCCTCCAAGCAAGTTAGCAATGTGTTCCTAGCCCAAGTCATGGTTAGTACTAAAAGTACTTCCCCAGTACATGTCCTAGCACTTCTAGATTCCGGAGCTAATTCCTGTTTCATGGATCGAAATTTTGCCCTCAAGCCTACTTGTCATTCTCCCTCATCCTCACGCGTTTCGACTTCAAAATCACATATCGATCGGGGAAGCAGCAAGGAAAAGCAGATGCGCTATCACGACGTTCAAATCTTGCACCTCATCCTGGTGATCCAGCGTTTGATAATCAAAAGCAAGTAATCTTGGGACCCACACGATTGCACACAACGTGGATTTTTCACACCCCAATGGATTCCCGGATTACCGATGCCATACGTGCGACCTTGAAGACAGATAGTTTTGCTCAAGACATTCTGGCGCACATTGATACCTCTCGGGCATCCTGTTCCTAGTTTCAACAACTAGGTATGGACTACCGACAATTCGAATATCATGATGGTTTGTTTTTCTTTAAAAAGCTGGTATATGTCCCCGATTGCTCCTGTCGTCTTCAAATCATCCAAAGTTGTCACGACACCCATATGGCGGGACATTTCAGTAGCACTAAGACGTTGGATCTAGTTCAACGATCCTTTTGGTGGCCCCATATGCGACGTTTTGTCGACGACTACGTTCGGACCTGTGATGCTTACTGCCGAGCAAAGATGCCACGACACCATCCATATGGCTTGTTGGAAGCCTTACCGATTCGAAGTAAGCCATGGCAGTCTATTTGTCTTGATTTTATCACAGATCTGCCGGTCTCAAAGGGGTTCGATGCTATCTTAACCGTTGTCGATCGATATATGAAGATGGTCCATTTTGTGCTGTGTACTAAGGTCATCACTAGCGAGGAAACCGCCACCCTTGTCATGCGTGAGGTATTTCGGCATCATGGCCTCCCAGATAGTATCATCAGTGACTGAGGACCGCAATTTGTCTCCAAATTTTGGCAGCATCTCTTAGAGATGCTCAAGGTCTCTGGCAACCTCTCCTCCGACTACCATCCTCAGACCGATGGGCAGGTGGAACGAACAAACCAAACGCTGGAGCAATATCTCTAGTGTTTCCTAAGTTATCAACAGGATGATTGGGTCGAGATTCTCCACTTTGTGGAGTTTGCGTATAATAATGTTGTTCACTCCTCGACTCGAGTCTCCCCATTCTACGCTTATACCGATTCTCATCCTCGCTGGTCGGTGATCGACACCCCGGAGCTACCTACCAATCCTCGTGCCGAGGATCATTTGGAAAGACTACGCAAGATCCAGATGGATCTCTCTACTCATCTTTGTCATGCTCAACAGACACAGAAGACTTATGCGGATCATCATCGGCTTCCCTCCTCTTTTGCCATCGGAGATCGAGTATGGCCTTTACATCGTCACATCAAGACTACTCGACCGTGCGAAAAGTTGGATTATCGTCGACTCGGTCCTTTCCGTATTCCTGGTAAGGTTAATGATGTCACGTTTCGCCTTGATCTTCCTTCGCATTTTCAGATACATCCGGTCTTCCATAGTTCTCTTCTTGAACCTTATAAAGCAAACACTCTTCGAGATCGTGTTACACCACCGCCGCCCCCGCTTGAGTTAGACGCTGGCCCGGAGTATGAAGTTGCTGCCATCCTCGACTCCAAATTTGTTCGCAACAAACTTTATTATTTGGTCGATTGGCTCGGCTATAGTCCGAGTGAACGTACTTGGGAACCCATCGAGCATATCGCCAATGCTTAAGATCTTCTTGCTGAGTTCCATCGAAAGTATCCGGACAAACCTGGTCCGCAATCAACACCAACTTGTTCCACTTGTCGCCTTAAGGAGGAGATAGTGTTATGATATGGCAAGACTCGAACCCATGACCTTATGTTATATGGGCCAAGCTCTTGACCATTATACCATCTATTGTAATACGTAGGATATTATTTTCATTTAAGTTTTATTATAGGAAATTAATGTATATTCTAGATTTCTCTTGAACATTCTAGAAGCTTCAGGATTACTCCTGAGAACACTATAAAAGAAGGCACTAGGCATTATGTTGAACCAAATTGGTTCAACGCCTGTCTTAATCCTCTTAGCCACTTTGAACTTATCCTTCACATAATATATTAGCTGTTATCATCATCTCTCTTTCTCTCATCCTCCCTATCTCTCTCTCCTCTTGTCTCTTTCTCTCTCGGGAATCTTACGCAGTCCCATCCTCTTAGTACTAATAGTACTTCTTTTCCTTAGTACTAATTCTCTCTCTGCTTTAGTACTATTCCTGACAGCAGTCAATACATCCTCTTGACTGATGAAGGTAAACCGGAGTGCTATGAAGAATCCATTGTCGACGAGCACAGAGAGAAATGGCTGAGCGCGATGCAAGATGAGATGGAATACCTGCACGAGAATTACACCTATGACCTGGTAGAGTTGCCGAAAGGTAAGAGAGCATTGAGGAATAAGTGGGTCTACAAGGTGAAGACTGGAGAAGCCGACAGTGAGCCTAGGTATAAAGCCCGCATAGTGGTGAAGGTTTTCAACAGAAAAAGGGCATCGACTTCGACGAAATATTTTGCACCAGTCGTGAAGATGACATCCATTCGAACCGTTCTGAGTATAGTGGGTAGTATGGACCTAGAGATCGAGCAGTTGGATGTCAAACCCGCATTCCTACACGGGGAGCTAGAAGAAGAGATCTAGATGTAGCAACCCAAAGGCTTTGAGGAGAAAGGGAAAGAGAACCTGGTGTGTCGACTGAAGAAAAGCTTGTATGGTCTGAAACAAGCTTCACGCCAATGGTACAAGAAGTTTGAGTCCTTCATGATGGAACACCGGTTCCAAAAAACATAGGCCGATAACCGTGTGTTCGTCAAAAGGTACGAAGAAGGAGACTTCTTGATTCTCTTGTTATATGTTGATGACATGTTGATAGTCAGTCAAGACACAAGGAAGATTGGAAGCTTGAAGAAAGCTCTAGGCAGGTCGTTTGCCATGACAGACCTTGGACCGGCTAATTAGATCTTAGGAATGCACATATTTCGAGTTAGAACTCAAAAGGTGCTACGGTTGTCACAACAAAAGTATGTGACGAAGATCCTAGAAACGTTCAACATGTCGGACGCAAAGCCGGTCGGCTTGGTGTTGCCGACAAAGTGCAGGTTGAATGCAAATCAATGCCCGAAAGGGGAGAAGGAGAAGGCCGAGATGAGGAAGGTACAATATGCCTTGACCGTCAGCAGTCTAATGTATGCTATGTTCTGTACGAGACTAGACATAGCATTTGTTGTGGGAGTAATAAGCTGATATATGAGTAATCCAGGAAGAGAACACTAGGCAATGGTGAAGTGGATACTCAGGTACTTAAAAGGCACCTCAGGAGTTTGCCTAGGGTATGTTGTCGGAAAACTTGTGCTAGAAGGTTTTACCGACTCGAACATGTTGGGAGATGTAGACTCATGCCGATCCATGTCGGGGTATGTGATGACCTATGGAGGGGGAGCAGTGTCGTGGCAATCACGACTGCAGAAGTCTGTAGCCTTGTCGACTATAGAGGTAGAGTATATGGCAGCGGTAGAGGCCGGCAAAGAGCTGATCTGGATGCGAAATTTTCTCAACGAGCTAGGGATGAAATAGAGGGAGTTCTTGCTTCACTATGACAACCAGAGTGCCATACATCTTGCCAAGAATGCCGCATATCACTCCCAGACCAAGCACATACAGAGAAGGTATCACTGGTTGCAGGAGAAAGTCGAAGAAGGAGAGTTTACACTTGTGAAGATCCACATAGATAACAATGGATCCGACATGGTCACGAAGAACCTATCTATGGACAGACTTAGAGTTTATCGACAGAAGACAGGATTGACTGACTCCCTCCCACAGGAGTGAAGAGGGAGTTTGTTGGGGATATGTCCCTCCAGTGGGAGGAACCGATTGTTCGGTAGTAGCCGACACACTCGAAGAGTCGAAGGAACCGATTGTTCGGAAATAGCCGACAACCCACAATCGATAGCCGACAGTCGAAGAGTCGACAACAGAGAGTCGATTATTTAAACAAATTATTATTATTATTATAGGAATAATAATAGTAATGATATGTAGCAGTGGCTACAATTGTAAATAGTTCACACGATGTATCAGTATACATATACATCTAGGGCAAACATAGTAATGTGATGATAATAGAAGTGTGCGTAAGAGAGACATGAGAAAAAGAGAGAAAGAGAGAGAGAGAGAGAGGGAGCGGCACCATAGCCGTGTGCGTAACAACAGACGCCAAGAACCCTGTGTGGGTGATACACTCATAATCAGAGTGTTGTAATCTCTGCCTTGTACATCCACTATATAGTGAACTTTTTGCTCTCCCGTGGTTTTCTCCCGTTTTGGGGTTTCCACGTATATCTTTGTGTACTGCGTCGTTGTGTGCTTGTGTTGTGTATTTTTCAGCATCATTTGATCTTGTGGTTTTACGAATCGATTGTCAATAAATTCTACACTAGCCCTTTACAAGTTTTCCATGCCCTTTATATACAGGGTCATGGTTGGTTACGCTTGGAGCGTGCACAGTCACAAGCGTTCATTATGCTCTACTCTTTTGCTATGGCTGCTATTCTCCTCATGATTACGCTACCGCCCATAACTGTCCATGTGCCTTCCCATTTCTTTGCCTTTTTCCACTTGGCTGACCAAGATTGCCAACACATGGCACACTTGTGGGACAGTGTTGGGACGTCAGACCGACCTCTGCCCTTCATTCGTCGTCAAGGATATCCTATGTCTGGTTCCGGGTGACCTAAGCAATCGCTTACGTCAGTCGTGAGGGGGCTCGACGGAGACTGCGTCATTGGTGCAGAGTTGATCGGCCCGGTTGCTTCTGTGGGTGTAGGGTGAGGAAGTCCACTCGGTTCCGTTGGTGCATGGTTGGGGAGGTCGTTGGGTCTCATCAACTCTGATGCCGTTTCTCACGTTTCTACATGTTGTGGACCTTCGTTTGTGGGGACGTTGGTTAGTGTATCTTCTTCATGCAGTTTTTTGGCCGAGGCCATAGGCTCTCGTAGTGGCTCTTCGTGTGGTATCTCTCGACTTGCCTATCTAGTCGTGACTTCTGTGGCATGGATGGCACCAGTCGGTGCAGCCTCTGGTACGTGCGGCATCGTGGTGACCTCCGGAACTTCTTCTTCTATTCACAGGGGTTTGTCAATTGTGTGCTCCTCGAAATCGTTGTCCGGGAGGACGATGGAAGCCGCCCGTTTCTCTTCTTCGGATTTCCTCTGCTCCGTGTCGATAGACTACAACTGGAAAGAAGTGTCAATTTGGCTGTATCCAAACTCTTCCAGTAGCTATAGGATCTCTTCGGATTGATGGTTTCCCAAGGCCTGATAATCTTGCATAAGGTCCTAGCAAACCATAGCAATGCTTTCCTCATTGAGTTTGTAGAAGCCTTTTCCGTCTTTTTGTCGATTCTCCTGATCAGCCCTGCATGTGTGGAGTTCTACGGCCTGCGTCGCCCATCCGACCCATCCCTTGACTAGTTGCGTCGCGAAGCATTCCCACCTCCTTTGTAAGTCCTCGAGAGTAGTCTTGAGGTTTGCAATTCTTCTTGTATTGGTAGCCATGACTTCTTCGTAATGTGCTTTCACTACTTGCCATATCGACTCCTTCTCATGGAGTGCTTCGATCCGGCCCATTTGGTTGTTTAAGCGGGTTTTGACCTCTCAACTTATTTGATGTTCATTTTTGAGCTATTCGTCGTACCACTCCCACTTCTTCTGTGCAGTTTCTTGTAGCGCTGTGATAATTCCTTTGGCGCGTGCTACCGCCCCCTTTTGCTTATTGAGTTCGGCAGTCGTTTGTGCGTGAACGGCGATCTCGGTGTCCAACTTATCTTGGATTCCTTTTACCTTTCACTCCGATATCCGCCTCTCCAAGGTTGTTAGGTACGGTACGGATACCATACTTATTTAACGTATTAATACCCGTATAGTACCTCCCAATTTAAAAATACGTTAAATACGTTTTCTTAATATGTTAAATACTTATAAAATACGTAAAATACGTATTTTACGTATAGTACGTTAAATACTTCTAGAATTTGAAAAATTATTTACTTTTCTAAAAAATATCTATAATATTATAAAAAACATCTATGTTTACACAATTTTGTGATGTACAATATAGTTCTACATCCTAAAATGCATATAAGACATTTGATCATTTCACATCCTAAAATAGTTGTAGTAATATGGATGTCGACATTCCCTTATTTTATAAATTAGTGTAAGTGTATATCACGATGTTCTACTTCAAATTGTAAATATTTACAATTATGCCTTCATAGATTGAGGAATCTTCTATGATTATCACACTCATGATAGGTTTCTCTTTTCTTCATTTTCTTCTTCTTCTTCTTCTATCTACTGCAATTATCACACTCAGGACAGGTTTATGTCTTCTTTTGTCTTCTTCTTCTTCTTCTTCTTCATCTTCTTCATTGCCGTCTCTTCTATTCTTCTTTCTTCCTTCCTTTGGCTTCTTTTTCACTAAAATCTTTATTTTCTTTTGCTTTTTGTTAGGGTTTTACTTACATTTTCTTTATAAATACGTATTATACCAATTTTTTTATAAATACGTTAAATGCCGTATTGGACAAATGTACATGATATTTGATTGAACAACATTGAGGTATAGTACGTACTATACAAATGATGAGGTACTATACGTATTTAAACGTTAAATACGGGTACATAAACAACCATGCGCCTCTCTATCCGACGATTGTCGAAGTTCGGAGCGGAGTTGCTCGATTTCCATCTCGGCAAGCTCTGTTGCTCCTTTAGCTTTGGCCGTGATCACTGTCTCCGCTTCGACTTCTTCTCCTTGTACATGTATGTTGCATTCGATCTCCGCAAACCTTCTGTTGCGCCTTCTCTAACTGTTGTGCCACTTTTATGGATTTCCAGTGGGACTTGTTTTTCTCCGCCATATCCTTGTGCACTTCGGCCAATGTTGTGTTCAAAGGGGGTAGCTCGATGCCGACTCTCCGGACGCCAACGTTCCTTTTTCAGCCAAGTTTATCCAAAGGGTCTTCATCATTGCTTTCTGTTGTTTGCGTTAATGCGTGCTCCTCCGCCACGCACTGCGACACCTTGATCTGTTGTGTTTCCATGGACTTCATTAGTTCAAAGGTGGTGCCAAATTGTAACAAGGTTGCAAACTCGTGAGCCATATCCGGAATATCTGGGTAAGCCAACACTTCTTTCTTGGAGGTGAGAACACCCTTTCCCCAATCCGAGTTTCTTGTCAAGATCGGCCCCACCTCTAATGTTCTCATGGACTCTGTTGTGGCTGGGGGTTCAGGTTGCGGAGTCGTGTCTTTGACTAGTCCGCGACCATCGTTCCATTCCAGCCTTTGGCGCTTGGCTTTAGGGCTAGCTAGGGCTTGCTCGGATAATTCTTGTGAGGGAGCAGAAGCAAACTATTGTTGGACCTATGGGGCGACGGGTTCCAACGGTCGACTGTTGTCCTCTTCTTCCCACTCGGTCTCTACGAGTTCAACAAGTCTACGTTTCTGCGGCCTCGATGTTGTCGCAGGCGAGCCATTATTGGCACGGAGAGAGCCTGTGGAGGGAACAATATTGTCAAATACTGTTGAATGATTGGGCCAGAGTTTTTTCCCGGTCTAGAAGGTGTGTAGTTCTTCGCACAGAGAAGGCCTTGTAATTACGCCCCAATCTATGGCTTGCCTTTTCAATGTCATGATGATGATGCCGACCTTCTGCTTCGGTATTCTGTATGCGTTAGGGTAAACGCACCCTACCTCCAGTTTGAACTTCGTGATTTTGCGGAAGAAGGGATCAGGCATATCCCTTGTCCTGTAAGCCTTGGTGGAGATGGAATATTCACAAAAATAGCGCTCGAGAACCCTTGGGGGAGGGATCTCGAAATGGCGCTCGCCATTTGTCGTCAGGCCCGACTCAGATAATTTGCTATTGTGTGTTAGGCTCCTAGTCGATGTTGGATTTCGAACTCAGATTCCTACAATAGCAACATACATTGAACCAACTTCCAGGTTAGCGACGGCTTCGAGACCAAGTAGAGCAGCGCTGCCTGATCGACATGAAAAATGAATTTTCAGCCCAATAGGTGGTGTCGAAATTTGTTGATGCTTTAAATCATACCTAGGGATTCACACTCAGTTGTGGAGTACTTGCGCTCTGTGTATATCAGTTTCCGGCTGGAATAATACACTGGTCGGTACCGATTTGTTGCTCTCGTGACCGACCACAATCGGTTATCATTCGTATATTTGTATGCAAGAAGTAACGCTCAGATAGAAAATTGAAAACGGAATAGCTAAAAATAGAGAACACGCAGATTTTACCGTGGAAACCCAAACTGGGAGAAACCACGTGGAGTCCACTTGCTCCGAAACAAATCACTATGATGATTAGGGGGGTACAACAAGAAACTCAGAGGAACCGACCTCGACTATAGAGTTGCACTTTCTCACGCTCTCCCTCTCTCACACGTTCTCACAGTTATAGTGACCACTACCACATTCTCACTATATCACAATAATGATTATTGATCTTCATATAATGATTGCCCTAGATTCTTATATACTAGTACAACTTTTGGACTATTTATAGGTATCGCCCATAGAGGCTTATTTCGACTATTTACAGATATAGTCTCCCGAGTTGGCTGTCTACACGATTTTGGCTCTTCTCTCGTCCCATCCGGAGGGACCTGTTTCCCAACACAATTTGGGTCGGTCAAGTGCATTAGTGTGCTAACGATTGCTATATCTGAGGTGTCCACGAAAAAGTGGAATGGTTTTGTCCAATCCGGTGGTTGTACTATGGGTGCCTGAGTGAGCATTATCTTTAATGCCAGGTACACCTTGTCCTCCGTTGCAATCGGAGTGTGATGTGGTGCCGCATGTAATGGTGTAACGAAAACCACCAGATAGTGTGGCATGCGGCTGTGCCAGCGGATTTACCCCAGAAAACGATTGATGGCCTTGATCTTTATCTAAATCGATCGCAATACTGAAAACGATTGATGGCCTTGTCCTCCGTTGCAATCGGAGTGTGATGTACCGCCGCATGTAATGGTGTAACGAAAACCACTAGATAGCATGGCATGCGGCTATGCCAACGGATTTACCCCAGAAAACGATTGATGGCCTTGATCTTTATCTGAATCGATCGCAATACTGAAAGAATATGTGTGTGGAAGCGTGTGCGTAAACACAGAGTACACAGTTCGAAAATAAGACAGTTCGGTAAACGCAGAAAACATAGAGATGGAGATGGGGATGGAGAGACAAAGAGAGAGCAAACAACTCAGTTCAATTTCAAAATAATGACTCCCTGTACATTCTTCGTGCTCAGTGAGCACCTTTTATACAAGTCCATATTGACTGACAGAAGTACTGACACGTACTTCAATGCTCATAACTGAGCTCTACACTAACTCCCAAAATATATTCCTAGGCGGAATATCTTTCCAACGGCCTCGCGGTTTACGCATTGCTACGGCCTCTCGTTGCGTACTGGTTTGCATAACTGTTTATGCAGGCGGTTTATGCACTAGTCCGGCCTAACCGATCGTTCCCAACCGATCCGGTTCTTGGCTTGCACAACCGATCCGACCAATGTTGAGCTTGTATCTCAACACTCCCCCTCAAGCTCAACTTGAGGTTCCATACGCTCTTCCGGATCTACTCTCCAGTTCCTTCTGGCTTCATGCCTTGCTCGCGCTCCTCGACCTGTTCGATTCCGAGCGCCTCGAGCCTTCCGGTCGGCTTGTGTGCTCGTGTGGCCATTCTCAGCTCCCTTGCTATCGTGGTGTTGGCACCTCTTCGACTGTCCTTTCTTACCCGTGGTCCTCGTTTGATTCGGTGTACCTGAATCAAACATCCTAACCGAATCGGCTTCCTCCGATCGGTTTTCGCTCTCATCCAAGTTTGCTTCATCTCCCCCACGCTTGGCTAGCTTCGGCTCTTTCTTTCGACTGCTGCCCTCACGTCCACTTTCAAAATCTTTCCCGGATCTGCCCTCGGCTTCTTCAACCAACCCGAAATCAAATTCGTCATCTGACTCGGCTTCATGGTCTCCTCCGCTCCTTTCCTGCTCCCTTCCGTGGTCTTCCGGGACTTCTGTCCCCCTCAAGTTCGGCACATCGAGGTGTCGCAACTTGTTGAGACCAAGGGGCTTGGTGAAAATGACGGCGGTCTGCCGATCCGTCAGAACATATTGAAGTTTGACTTCACCGGAGATGACATGCTCGCGGACAAAGAGGTAGTGCACCTCAATGTGCTTAGTCCGGGCATGGAAGATAGGCTTCTTCGCTAATTGGATGTTGCTAAAGTTGTTGCAGTAGATCGTCGTCGGATCGGACACCTCCACCCGTAGATCCATAAGTAGCAGTTTCAGCAAGATGGCTTCGAATGTTGCGACAACTGCTCCTGTATACTCGGCTTCGGTGCTCGACAGTGCAACTGTTGGCTGCTTCTTGAGATAGATAGATAGATAGATAGATAGATTATATTATCGTCTTCGGAGATCAAATATGACCTATGAGACCAAAAATATTACATTTCACGTGATACGTGTGAAAGTGAGTAGTGACTCTCGATGTTCAAGAACTTTACCAATGAATGTTGCAATCGAGAGTGCACATTGTGGTTGTGAGAGGAATTCATGCAAAGATTGGGCTCGATCGAAGAGATGTGGAAAGCATGGTCGAATATGATCAAAGGCAGAGCATTGTATCAAAGTGTGATACTCAGACTCGCGAACTTGTTTAGGGCAAAGTGTGCATAACCGACCACTCTCATCACTTGTACCCCAACGCCCTGTTTCACATCGCAATGCATGTGAGCTAAGTCGCATGGAAGCAATGGTTCGAATGGCAGATAACGGTATGGGCTCTAACATGTATGGATCTTCATGATTGACCGACAACACGAGATCTTATATAGTTAAGACCTCCTTACAACATTACCTAGGATTTTAACACAAGTGATGTTTATTCATATTTGAAATCTACTTCCATTGAATGTGACTTTTAATTTTAAGACAAGTGATCAACTTTTTAAACCCAAATATTGGATTTATTTTTACATTTTAAAGTGTTTCCTCCACATGAAATTAGTACTAAAGTTTTGGCCAAAAGTTGGTACACCGTAGTGTGCTTTCACCCGCCACGCGTAAAAGAGGTGTAAAAGAATAGCGTGCGGAAGCAATGGAAAATCAAACTCAAAAAACGTAGGTTTTTAATGGAGAGCTTAGAATATACCCAGTACGCGGGAGAGATAGAGAGAGAGCACACAGAAACTCAATTCAAAATAATACTCAATATGTACATCGTATGTGCTCAGTAAACACTTTTATACAATTCCATATGAACTGACAGAGATACGGTGTACTTCAATGCTCACACGAGCGTCTAACACATTCTACAAGATATTAACTCTCTAGTAGTCTAGCTGCTACTTGGCTTCCGGTTACTACTTGATCCAGCTAACCGGCTCCCTAGCTCAACGGCTCATCCTTCCGGATGCTGATCTGGCTCAGGCTTATTCAGCCGATCTGGATCCGGTTGAGCTTGCCACTCAACACTCCCCTTCAAGCTCAACTTGAGGTCAGATCGTAGTGTCAGTCTCCATGGCGGCCGGTCCTTCCACCTAGCTCATTCTGGCGTCACTCCGCCTCAATCACGCTCCTCATTGGGTCCGGTCCCGTTTGCTGCGACCCTTCTGATTTTGCGCACCTCGACTTCCTCGGTCGGCCTGTTTGCTCAACAGGCCCAATTCATATCCCTCGCTGCTGTCACATTGGCGCTTGTCGATTCGCCGATTCCTTCGTGTTGGCGTCGACTTTCGCTGCCTTCTCGTCCTCTTGGCCTTGAATTGATCCGGTTCTTCCGAATCGGCTGTCTCTGATTTGTTCCAGCTCTTGTCCGAATCGGTCGCTCCCGATTCGTCTTCCGGTTCCAGGCCCTTCACCACATCGGACCATGTCTGGGTGTTGGCCTTCTTCCGGTCAGCTCTGTCCTTCTTGACTCTACCGCCGCTGTAGCTTGTTCCGACTTGTTTGGATGTATCAACTTCCTTTGTCGACTCGACTCCTTTCTTCTTCTTCTTGTCTCTCCCATTGTCGGTTCTTCCCTCACCGGCGCACTCGATAGTTTCTTTGCCCCTACCCGTTCCGGTGTCTTTGAACGTTCTCCCCCTCAAGTGTGGCACATTGAGATGCTGAACACCAAGCATTTCAGTGAAGTGATGCAACTTGTCCGACCCGAGCGGTTTGGTGAAGATGTCGGCAACTTGCTGATCCGTATGAACATACCGAAGTTCAACTTCACCGCTCAGGACACGCTCACGCACGAAGTGGTAGTGCACTTCTATGTGCTTTGTGCGAGCATGGAATACGGGGTTCTTGGTGAGCTGCATGCTGGTTATGTTGTTCTAGTAGATCAGGATCGGGGTCGACACCTCGATCCATAAGTCTTGCAGCAGTCGCCGAAGCCAAATGGCTTCACAGGTGGCAACGGTACCGCCTCGATATTCAGCTTCAGTGCTCGAAAGAGCCATTATTGGCGGCTTTTTGCTGCTACACGCAACAGTCGCGCTACCAAGGGAAAACATATAGCCGGAGGTGGATCGGTGTAGCCGACTAGCTCTTTGGTTATACCATGCCAGTATAATAGTCCCCATTCCTTCGTGCCACTCGCATATCACAAAATTGATGCGTGCACAGAACGTGCTCCACGGTTGGCTGCTGCATATATTGGCTGATCGCGCCGACTGGATAACTGATGTCAGGTTGGGTGATTGTCAAATATATAAGGCTTCTGACTATTTGTCATCGTAGGCCAGTCCAGAGTCGGGACGGAGCTTCTAGTTCTGGTCCAAGGGTGTAGAAATAGGTCGGCATTCCATCATGCCGAACTTGTACAACATATTCAACACATAGTGTCTCTGTGAGAGTAATATGCCGTCAGGGGTTTGGATCACCTCGATCCCAAGAAAACAGTGAAAGTCCCCCAGATCCTTCATCTCAAATGCGTCCGGCAGCTGGGACTTGACTTGGCTGATTTCATCGAGTCCTGGTCCGGTGATGACTAGATCATCAACATACAATAAGATGCAAACCGGACCGTCCGGACCTTGCTGGATGAACAACGAAGAGTCAGACTTGGAAGCCGCAAACCCCATCATACGCAACCGGTGCGTGATCTTCGCATTCCAAGCTCGGGGGGCTTGCTTCATGCCATAAAGTGACTTCTTCATCCGGTATACCGCCGACTTGTTCATCTCTGTTTGGAAACTGGGAGGTTGGGTCATAAAGACCTCTTCTTCAAGATCGCCTTGAAGAAATGTATTCTTCATGTCCATCTGGTGAAGATACCACTCCCTTGCCACAGCAACCGCCAGCACCACATGAACCGTCGTCATCTTCGCTACTAGAGCGAAGGTCTCATCGTAGTCGATTCCGTGGGTCTGCGCGTATCCCTTTGCCACTAACCAGGCCTTGTACCGGTTAACCAAACAGTCGGCATTGTACATAAACTTGTACACCTACTTACATCCGATCCATTTACATTGTCGGGGAGGGTCAACTAGGTCCCATGTTCGTTGGTATCAAGTGCCTGCATTTCCTCCTCCATAGCGGCACGCCAATCAAGCAAAACCGGAAACCGACCGGTAAGCAAAACCGTAAACCAGCCAGTAAGCAAACCTAAAACCAGCCGGTAATCAAAACCGAAACCGACTGGTAAGCAAAACTGGAAACTGGCCGGTAAGCAAACCGGAACCGACGGCGGAGCCGGTGAGGCGGTGGCAATCGGCGACCGGACGGAACTGGCGATCGGACGAGGCTGGACGCAAACCAAACGGATAACAAGATCATGTGGTTAATTAAAGTAAAGTAAAGGGAACTAAAGTAAAGTAAAGGAAAGTCATGCAACTAAAAATGGATGCAACTAAAAGTAGAGGCCATGCAACTAGAAGTGGACATGCAAAGTAACATGGAAGGCTATGATCAACAGAGAACTCCATATATATTCCATTTTTTTTTTTCCTACAGGGATCCTCTCTCCATTATTTTTCTTTTCCTTCTTAGCTCCCCTATCTTATGGAAGCCATAACTCTCATAAACCCAAATTTCCCTACGAAAGTCATAACACTCAAAAACCCTAATTTTCCCTACGGAAGCCAAAAACCCTAATTTTCCATACGGAAGCTATTGAACTCATAAACCATAATCTCTTATGAAAGCCAAAAACCCTAAATTTCTATTGAATCCATATTTAGTTTCTTCTAATCTATTATTCTAGTAATCTCCATAAGCTAAACTTTTGTAATCCTAATCTTGGGAATGATTGTAATCTTTCTTTCTATTTGTTAATGAAATTTGTCAATCTTTCTTATTTCCATTAATTGTTTAATATAAAAATACGAATCTAATATCCTCTAGTCGGAGGCCCCGGGGTCCTCCCTCAAGTTCATGTGTCCTCGTCATATTTTTGCGACAACGGTGTACTTCAATACTCACACGAGCATCTGACACTTACTATGAGATATTAACTCTCTAGTAGTCTACCTGCTACTTGGCTTCCGGTTACTGCTTGATCCAGCTAACCGGCTCCCCAGCTCACCAGCTCAATTGCTCATCGGCTCACCGATCCGGCTCATCCTTCTAGATGTCAATCCGGCTCAGGCTTATTAAGCTGATCCGGATCCGGTTGAGCTTGTTGCTCAACAAGAGGAAATCGATAAACTCCTAAAAATTGGGTTCGTTAGGCTGGTCAAGCAAGCGACATGGTTGAGTCCGATTGTAGTCATACTGAACAAGAACGGGAAAATCCGCGTTTGCGTCGACTAACAAAAACTGAATGCGGGCACGATCATAGACGCCGTTCCCCTTCCGTTCACAGATAGCATACTTGATGTCGTCACAGGCCACGAGATGTATAGTTTTTTGGATGGCATCACTGTAGTAATCATGTTCGGCCTTAACATGACACCTACAACTTTTCAACGCATCATCACTGAGATTTTGGGTGAGTACATTCCAGCATTCATGCAAGTCTTCCTTGATGATTTTGCAATATATGGTGCGCAAGCGGATCATTTAGGGGATTTATAATTATGCTTAGAACGATGCCGCTTAGCACATCTCAACCTCAATCTACCCAAATGTGCATTCGGCGTCACAAGCAGGGCCCTCCTCGGACATAAAGTCAGCAAGGAAGGTATTTGTTGAGATACAAGCTCAACATTGGCCAGATCGGCTGTGCAAGCTGAGCATGGGATGGGATCGGTTGGGACCGATCGGTTAGGCCGGACTAGTGCATAAACCGGGTGCGTAAACTATTATGCAAACCTGTACGCAACGAGAGGCCGTAGAGGTGCGTAAACCGCGAGGCCGTTGGAAAGATATTCCGCGTAGAAATATATTTCAGGAGTTAGTGTAGAGCTCAGTTAGGAGCATTGAAGTACATCTCAGTACTTCTGTCAGTTCATATGGACTTGTTTAAAAGGTGCTCACTGAGCATGAAGAATGTACAGGGAGTCATTATTTTGAAATTGAACTGAATTCTCTGCTCTCTCTTTGTCTTTCCATCTCTGTGTTTTCTGCATTTACCGAACCGTCTTATTTCCGAACTGTGTATTCTGTGTTTACGCACACGCTTCTGCACACATATTCTTTCATAGTATCAGAGTGCGAGGGTTGAAGTCCTCAGCAGCCGACAAGAAAAGCTTGCGACAAAATAGAGTTGAAGTTGTTCCTCGTTTTGTTTTTCAAAAAAGAAAAAGACAACAATATGGACAACGGTATGGGAAGCTCGCTACCGACTGAAAAGCTTGACAGCAGCAACTACGCATCTTGGTCGTACAAGATGCACCAGTACCTACTCGGTCACGGCTACTGGAGTTATGTCGAAGGAGCTAATGATGTAGCACCCGATTCGACACACAGAGATTTTCCGGCTTGGGAACAAGCGGGAAGCAGAGTTCTTTACTGCTTTGCATCCTGTGTGAGCAACCAACAATTGAGCTATATTTGGGATGCTAAGACGCCAAAGGACATGCGGGCGAATCTCAAAAATATTTTCGTCGCAAGCACAACGGCCAGGAAGTGGCAGCTCAGGCAAGAGCTCAACAATGTTCGGTAGAAAGATCTGTCTATGGCTTATTACACATCCCGAATCCAGGAAATCTGCGATTCTCTCGCCTTTGTCAACGTGAACATTGAGGAAGATGAAATGGTGCAGGTTTGCCTTGGTGGGCTAGCGTCCAGGTTCGGAGCCTTCCGAATGGCGGTCTGTACGAGGGAGAATACGCCTTCGTTCTTCGACGTTCAGTCAATGTTGCTCGTGGAGGAAAATCATGTGGGTGCGTCGACAAGTACGCATGCTGACGGCAAGATACTGTACACAGACGAAGATAGGCCTCATGGCCGTGGTGGACGAAGCGGATCGACGCGCAATGGAGGCGGCCGAAAAGAGCAGAACAAGCGGCATAATCGAGATGCCGACAATAGTTCCAGACCCTCCACAAGCATGGGGAGTCATGGCGGCGCCCGAAGCCGGCAAGAGAAGGCCGCGTTGGAAGGCTGGTACTGTGGCAAGACAGGCCACAAGGAGAGCGAGTGCTGGAAAAGCGAGCCGAATCGGACAAAGCTGGGTCGAGGCGTCAGAGATTGCACTACGCAGAAGGCTCTGAACGAGCCGAAAACAAATCAGGCCCATCTGTCGTAATGAAGCAGAAGGCCAATTCTATAGCTATGAACACCTTGAAATCGAGCGAGGTGTGGTATGTTGATTCCGGAGCGTCAAATCATATGACGAGTCACGAGGAATGGTTCTCGTACTTGGAGAAACAGGAATCGCAAGGACTGGTCGAAACCGACGACGACACTCCGCATACCATTGAACATTCCCCTCAACCACATCAGGCAGAAAGGGAAACTCATGAACGTGCTGTCGGTTGGTCAGATCGTCGATCAGGGAATGTAGGTTCGATTCGCTTCATAGAAGAGGAAGGCAAAGTAATCGTGCAAGGGCGCCGAGAAGGGAGGATGTTCATCCTCGACACTAATCAAGTCGGAACCGCGTTGTACGAGAAAGGACAAAAGGTCGAATTAGATATCGCCCTGTGGCACAAGTGGTTCGGTCATATAAATTTCCCACGGCTTCGTGAGATGCAAATGAAGAACATTGTTTTCTGGTTGCCAAAATTCAGAGGCCGTAATGGCCAACTTTGCGAAGGCTGTCAGATCGGAAAACAATACCGACTTCCATTCCCCAATGAGCGTAATCGTAGTTGAAGTTTGCTGGCTTTGATCCACTCGGATGTGTGGGGACCGGCATAGAACATGAGTCTCGATGGAAGCCGTTACTTTGTAACCTTCATCGACGACTTCACTCGGCACACGTGGGTATGCACAATCGCGAAGAAGAGGGAAGTCTGCGCATGTTTCATGAAGGTGAAGAGCCTTGTGGAAAGGGAAACAGGGTGTAAGATAAAATGCCTACAGTCTGATCAGTTCACAAGTTATCTATAGAAGGAGGGAATTCGACGTGAATTCTCGTGTAGATACACGTCGCAGCAGAACGGCGTGGCCGAGTGGAAGAATCGGACAATCAAAGAAGCAGCCAGGGCAATGCTTGAAGAGAATCATATGCCAAAATTCTATTGGGCTGAAGTCGTGAAGACAGTTGTCTACCTGCAGAATTGGACTTCTGTTAATGGAGGAGTGTCGCCACATGAGTTGTACTTCGGGAAGAAACCGAACTTGGCACACTTGAGGATTTTTGGTAGCATTGCATATGTGCATGTGCCGAAGGAAAAGAGGAGGAAGCTGGATGCCAAAGCCGAAAAGTGCATCTTAGTCGGCTATCCAGACGAGCAAAAAGGGTATAAATGTTATAACCCCCGAAGAAAGGAAGTACGCATAAGTTGAGATGTCGTGTTCAACGAATCCACTTCGTGGTACCTGCCTTCACCTCCAATACCTCACGACTCCATTTCGAATTCTGAGGAAGAAGTCAGCGAGGCTGAGATGCCTCTGCATGATGAGGAAATCGAAGCTCTGAGAGAGAGTCTGATCTCATTTCAGCTAAGTGGGCCGAATGAAGGGTTGAACTGAAATGACCAACCTATTGAAGAGATGACGAGTAGTGGAGACTCGGCTGTGATGTCCCCACGTAAAGAATCAAGGAGACGGTTTACGCGTAATGAGAAGGGCAAGAAGAAAATGCCAAAATACAACTTCGGCAGTACCGAGTCAGATCAGAGCGAGTTTGACTATGGGCAAACTGATAAGGAACCTCCACGGAAGAGGTCGACTGTAGCCGAAAAGGTCGTGAAATCGGGTAATCACGAATTACGCTGATCTACCCGCCAGAAGAACCTTGTAAAAAGATACGGGTACAATGAGTACATGGTCCATCATTACGCATACATGACGTGAGTGGCGGAAGTGCGTGAGCCGGAGAGCTACGTAGAAGCGGCGAAGGACGCAAATTCGCGTGCCGCGATGGAGGAAGAGATGTGCGCTTTAACAGTCAATGAGACTTGGGCCCTGGTTGACACATCGAAGGATGTTATGCCAATGGGATGCAGGTGGGTCCTTCCTTCCCCCTTCTACTCATTTATTCACTACATTCGTACCCCCCTCCCTCCCTCCCTCTCTCTCTTCCAACATCTGCACAAGTTTCTACACGTTCTTTGCTCACCCTGCAAACCCTAAACCCATTCCCTACTTATAGTGTCCTCTTTGCAACAACAGTACGCTCAGGTGTTGTACTGTGTCCTTGCTGCATCGACATCAGGTCTTTAACTATGCCTTGTCTCTCAGGTATTCTCTCTCTCAACCACTGTACTATGTCCTCGTTACATCGAGCTGTCCTCAACTAGCAACGTTCTCTCTCTCAAGCGTTCTCTGAAGTGTGGTATGCACACCGTGTCCTCTTCGCGTTGGTCTCTGCTCTGTTGGCCGTGTTCCCTCTACCTCCAAGTGTTTCCTCTACCTGGTGTGTTCCCTCTACCTGGTTCCCTCTACCCGGTGTGTTTCAAACGCGTCCCCTCTTCAAAGACTTCAACAACGACATTTGGTACTTGTTTTACTATATGTTTGTATGTTTGATTTTATCTGTTTTTGTCATTTTCTATCTATTTTTTTACATCTGCAACCATAATGATGTTTGGGACATGTTTATATGTATGTTTGATTCTATCTGTTATTATCGTTTAGGGTTTTGTTGTTGTTGTTGTTGTTGTTGTTCTCCCTTGATCATTTAAGAGCTTTGTACATGCATATGCTTGAATTTGAGAGTTGGTCAACATGTGTATATGTTAAGTATCGGGAGTTAACATTATGTTTCATATCCGACATCTCCTTGAATTGTATATTATTTAATATGGTTTACTATTGTTGTGCATGATTTACTGTTATTTACTATTGTTGTGCAGGTGACGCGAAGAAGAGAGACATGATTCACATGACAAGGAAGACACCCACAAAGAAGAATATGGTCACTGAAAATGTCATCACACCATGCAAGGAAAGAAAAAGGACCCCCATCAAAGAAAGTAAGAGGACCCCCACCAGAGGGAGGTTGAAGTTTTCAACAACTCAGGGCGAAAAGGTTCACACAAACATCCTTCGAGTTGGGATGGGGTTATTTCCTTCGTGCCTAACCTGAAACTTATGAAGACCTAGACATGTGGATGATGAAAACTTGGGGCTCATCAAAACCCGAGACTCAGAGAGGTTTCCACCTCACTCAATTGAAGAAGGATTATATCACTGAACTAAAGTCACAATATGAACAAGTTTATGATACGAAACATATCCTAAACAATGAGGTAGGATCTGTCTTTGCACGTGTATTTGAATGTGAACTCCATGGTGGCATTGAAGGTGATTTGGAAGATTTTGCTCATCATCAATCATCACATTATAGAGGGTCCTCAAGTACCAACACTACCATGAAGTCTGAGGGTACCACTCATATTGAAATCCCAACTCAGACATCTATGTTGACTCAACAAATTGCAAAACAGAAAGCCACATTGACAGAAAAACATGAAGAGCGATTGTTGCACTGTATAGCTTCCATGCAAACAAAAATGCAAGCACAACTGGCCGATTTGGAAGAAGTTTCATCTGGTGAGATGACAGCAGAGAAACAATTCACATCTATGTCGAATACATACGAATGGATTGCATCAACAATCCAAAATTCAAAAAGTGATGTGTTAAAAGAGGAGTTGAAGGAGCTCACAACTATGCATACAAATCTGGAAGCACAGAAGAAAGATCTAGAGACATGGCGGTCTTCTCATAATGAAATTGATGAGGAATTATCAGCCTTAAAGCCGCATTCAGAGAATCTAACATGTTTGATGAAGGGTCTAAAAGGAAAAGGTTTAGATACTCTATGTCCAAACATAGTTGAGCACCCCGCTTGCATGGAAAGTACAATTAGAAACATTATTATATCACGGTAATGGTTTATATTTCTCCTTTTTTACCTTCTATGGTATAAAATATCATTGGTGCTAATATAGTGTATGTTGTGTCTCGTTACTCAAGGTGTTTATTGTTGTTCGCCGGAATCGTAACTGACGGACAGATGTGCAAAAAATTATAATATAGTAAAGCGTTAAGAAGCGAATGTAACCGTTCACGGGGGAAGCGTGAACGGCTAAATGCCCTGTGTATATAAAGGGAAGAAATCCTCTGTAAGAGGTAGCGTGTAATTTAGAGTGTTGCTGTGTTTTTCTAATAGAATACTATCTTCTCTTATCTTTGTGCATATCTATGGCTATCTGGGAGGCTGTCCATTGTTTCTCTGTTGCGTACCTTGTTTCTCTGTGGGTAATGTTTAATTGTAAGTGTGTGTAAGCGTAAGTGCGGATACTAGTGCACTTCCTAAGGAGTTTGGTTGTAGTCATGTCCCTTATACGCTGCCAGGATACAGCGTGGTATCCCATTACGATTTACGACAGGACGGTTTCATTCCTTGTAACACGGTCACCTTGAGGTTTACCTTGAAGGACTGAGCGTAGAGAGTGTTCCTAATCGGTAACAGGTTTGGCACGCCTAGTGGGACACGAACCCACAATCCAAACAGCCGAAATGGTCATTGAGCGAGTGTTACAACTTGAGTTGGACGAGGAGGAGGAAGGATTTTCTATGTCCTCGTTATAACAGGCGTTGCCTCAGGACGAGGACCACCACTTACGTTGTCGTAGTGTATTCCACACACTACGTGAAAACCATAGAATAATATATCCGATTTTAGATACATCTAAATAAATAAATAATATATCACGTGCATAGGGCAGGATTCGAACCTTGCACCTCCACGTAGATAAACCTCAACTTTACCATTGTAATAACTTATCTTTAGTGTTATACATATAGATTTAATACGTATAAGACCTTTATTTACACATACCTTTATTAAAAGGTAAAAATTATGTATTCTTTAGGGTGTGAATATTTTATTTACACGTGACATTAAAAGTGACTCATACACATCTAGCGTGCATGAGCCCTATATTTAGGAAATGACAAAGCATCACATGCACATTTAGTGTGCATGGACACTTTTGGTGAAAAAGCATGAAGCCATGCTTAGCCTCTTCCATCTTTATATAAGGAGGAGAGAAATATGTATAAGGTTGTTGATTAATATACAAGGATTGATCAATCTAATATATTCGAGGGATTCACGAATTTTGCCATCTAAATTACTCTTATAATCTAAATATTGTTTTAAATACACTAAACTCGTGGGATTCATGAGATTGCTATCTTACTTCTCTTTCTACTATTCATAACTAGCCTTAAGTTGTATTCCTCTTCCTCCTAATCCAAAACCTCGGCGGTTCCCACCCGACTCACGCAACGATCCGGAGCCGAAAGGCACGACACAGTTGGTGAACCCGACGTGAAGACCGGGTGGCAAGGAGATGGACAATCAACCGGAGGCTAGCAACATGATGATGATGTTCGAGCGCATGCTACAAGAACAACGCGCGATGTCGGAGATAGCGGCATCAGTGGAGCAGCTCGTGCAACGAAACGGGCAATTCAACGGGAAAGACGTGTCGCAGTATCTTCGGGACTACAAGGCGGAGATGCTACGGTGTGGAATATCGGAAGGACTGCAAGTGACGTCCTTCAACCGGGTGGCGACCGACGAGCTTCAAGCAAGCATCCATGGGCTACGACAACAAAATCTGACATGGGAGGCGTTTGAAGAAGAGCAAAAGAGGACGTTCGCCATCGAGGATTCCTCCAAGGCGACGCGAAGGGGATTCGAAGATTGGGTGGAGACGCCGGACAAGGGATTGAAGGTCGTTCATGTGTTTTCGGCATTCGAAAGCCGGTTCAGGAGGTTGTCCGCGAGAGATCAAGCTATCCTCGTACCGGACAAGGTGATCATGTTCTTGCTGTCAGGAATAGTACTAAAACAGAGATGGAATTAGTACTAAGAACAGCAGTACTATTAGTACTAAGAGGACGGGACTGCGTAAGATTCCCGAGAGAGGAAGTGAGAAGAGGAGAGAGAGAGATAGCGAGAATGAGAGAGAGAGAGAGATGATGACAACGGTTATATATTATGTGAAAAGATAAGTACAAGCGGCTAAGAGGCTTAAGACTGGCGTTGAACCAATTTGGTTCAAAACAATGCCTTGTGCCTCCTTTTATAGTGTTTTTAGGAATAATCCTGAAGCTTCTAGAATGTTTCAGAGAGATCTGGAATATACATCAATTTTCTATGATAAAGTATAAATGAAAATAATATCCTACAAAATACAATTCATAATCTAATGGTAAGAGCTCGACCCATGTAGCATAAAGTCATGGGTTCGAGTCTTGCCATGACACTATCTCCCCCTTAAAGGCGACGAGTGGAACGAGTCGGCGCTAATTGCGGACCTGGTTTGTCCGGATACTTTCGGTGGAAATCAACAAGAAGATCTTGTGCATTGGCAACATTCTCGACGGGTTCCCAAGTACGTTCGCTCGGACTATAACCGAGCCAATCGACCAAGTAATAAAGTTTGTTGCGAACAAGTTTGGAATCGAGGATGGCAGCAACTTCATACTCCGGGCCGGCGTCCAACTCCAGCGGGGGCGGCGGTGGTGTCACACGATCGGGAATGGTGTTTGCTTTATAATGTTCAAGAAGAGAACAATGGAAAACCGGATGTATCTGAAGCTGCGGAGGGAGATCCAGGCGGAAGGTGACATCATTAATCTTCCCCGTAATACGGAAAGGACCGAGTCGTCGATAATCCAACTTGTCGCACGGTCGAGTAGTCTTGATGTGACGACGTAAGAGCCATACTCGATCTCCGATGGCAAAAGAGGAGGGAATCCGATGACGATCCGCATAAGTCTTCTGTGTGTGTTGAGCATGACGAAGGTGAGTAGAGAGATCCATCTGGATCTTGCGTAGCCTCTCCAAATGGTCCTCGGCACGAGGGTTGGTAGGTAGCTCCGGAGTGTCGATCACCGACCAGCGAGGATGGAAACCGGTATAAGCGAGAAATGGGGAGACCCGAGTCGAGGAGTGAATAGCATTATTATACGCAAACTCCGCAAAGTGGAGAATCTCAGCCCAATCGTCCTGTTGATAACTCAGGAAACACCGGAGATATTGCTCCAACGTTTGGTTTGTTCGTTCCGCCTGTCCGTCAGTTTGAGGATGGTAGCCGGAGGAGAGGTTGCAGGAGACCTTGAGCATCCTGAAGAGATGCTGCCAAAATTTGGAGACAAATTGCGGGCCTCGGTCACTGATAATACTGTCTGGTAGGCCATGATGCCGAAATACCTCACGCATAACAAGAGCGGCAGTTTCCTCGCTAGTGATGGCTTTAGTACATGGCACAAAATGTGCCATCTTCGTATATCGATCGACGACGGTTAGGATAGCATCGAACCCCTTCGAGACCGGCAGATCTGTGATAAAATCAAGACAAATAGACTGCCATGGCTTACTTGGAATTGGTAAAGGTTCCAACAAGCCATATGGATGGTGTCGTGGCATCTTTGCTCGGCAGCAAGCATCACAGGTCCGAACGTAGTCGTCGACAAAACGGCGCATGTGGGGCCACCAAAAAGATCGCTGCACTAACTCCAACGTCTTGGTACTACCGAAATGTCCCGCCGTATGAGTGTCGTGACAATGTTGGACGATTTGAAGGCGACAGGAGCAATCGGGGACATATACGCGCTTTTTAAAGAATAACAAACCATCATGATATTCGAATTGTCGGTAGTCAATACCTGGTTGTTGAGACTGAGAACAGGATGCCCGAGAAGTATCAATGTGCGCCAGGATGTCTTGAGCAAAACTATCCGTCTTCAAGGTTGCACGTATGTCATCGGTAATCCGTGAATCCATCGGGGTGTGAAAAATCCGCGTCGTGTGCAATCGTGTTGGTCCCAAGATTACTTGCTTTTGATTATCAAATGTTGCGTCACCAGGACGAGGTGCAAGATATGAACGCCGTGATAGTGCATCTGCTTTTCCTTGCTGCTTCCCCGGTCGATATGTGATTTCGAAGTTGAAACGCGTGAGGAATTGCGCCCACCGAGCTTGTCGTCGATTTAGTACACGAGCGTTCTGAAAATAAGCAAGATTTTTATGATCGCTAAAGACAATGACCTGATGTGGAGAGCCCTCTAAGAAATGCCGCCATTGTACAAATGAATCCACGATGGCTAATAACTCCTTGTCATGTATTTCGTAGTTGATTTCTGCGACATTGAATTTGCGCGAATGGAAAGCCACCGGATGCAACTCTTCTTTATCGCCTTGTTGAGAAAGGATGCTACCGAGGGCGAAATCTGATGCGTCGGCCTCCATGATGAATGGTTTGCTTGTATCCACATGAGCTAGAATCGGTGCTGATGTAAAGGCTTTCTTAAGATGCCGAAAAGCCATATCTGCTTCGATGGACCAAAGAAATGCTTGGCCCTTCTTCGTAAGTTGTGTGAGAGGTAAAATAATCTTCGAGTAATCCTGTATAAACTTACGGTAGAAGTTAGCAAAGCCTAGAAAACATTGTACATCTCGTACCGACCGTGGAATTTGCCACTCTAATACAGTTTGGATTTTAGCTGGATCCATGGCGATGCCCTTTGAGGAGATGACGTAGCCTAGAAATTCCACTTGCTTGCAGTCAAAGCTACATTTCTCTAGCTTGGCATAAAGACCATTCTCGCGGAGTCGCTTTAGTACTAATAGTACATGAGAATCGTGCTCTTCTTGGGTCTTCGAATAAATCAACAAATCATCCAGATAAATGATCAAACAGATATCCAAGAGGTCTCTGAATATATCATTTGCCATGTGTTGGAAGACTGCGGGTGCATTGGTTAGGCCAAACGGCATAACAATATACTCGAAATGCCCATACCGCGTGCGAAAAGCGGTCTTCCACTCATCTCCCGGTCGGATCCGCACGAGATTATACGCTCCTCATAGGTCGATTTTAGTAAAAAACTTGGCACCATTAACTCGCTCTAAAAGACTTGATATAAGAGGAAGTGCATACCTATTCTGGATGGTGACTTTATTCAATCCGCGGTAATCAACGACAAGACGAAGTGAGCCATCTTTCTTCTTGACAAAGAAGATGGGTGCACCGGCCGGAGATTTCGAATGACGGATGAACCCGCTTGCCAAGTTCTCCTCTATGTAGGCTCGAAGGACTTCTAACTCGGTGGGTGACAAGTTGTAAATTGGTCCCCATGGTGGCTCGGTTCCTGGTTGTAAATCGATGGGACAGTCATAGGGACGGTGATGCGGAAGGGTACCGGCTTTTACCTTGTCAAATACATCGGCATAAGGATGATATTTTGCCGGAAGTTGTATTGAGAAGTCCTTCTTAATAGTGCTAGAAGGATGTACTGATATGGCAAATAGGAACATTGCCTCCTTGGGTCCTTCTTCGCGTAGTTGATGGAGTGAAATGGTCGAAACTCGGTGAGTTGATTCTTGGGGTGGTCGATATCGGACTTCTCTTGTTCTCCAATCTATGGCTGGATTATGTAATTCAAGCCAAGGTAATCCTATGACAATGGGATGCTCTGGACTACTAATTATATTAAATGATATTATACACACAAAACTACCTAGGACAACTTGAATGGGTTCTGATTCTTCTACAATATTCCCGGAAGCAATGGGACGACCATCAATGACCACTACAGATGCGGGACAAGGAAGTTTTCTTAAGGATATCTGAGAAGCTTGGGCAAAATTTCGATCCATGAAACAGGAATTAGCTCCGGAATCTAAAAGTGCTAGGACGGGTACTGGGGGAGTACTTTTAGTACTAACAATGACTTGGGCTAGGAACACATTGCTAACTTGCTTGGAAGGAATGGAACCACTAATGGGCTGTACAGATCTAGGGCTGCTGTCCAACCAAATGGCTCCTATTTTGGCTGGACTCAATCGTTTAACTCTTCATCTAATTGACTAAGGATTTCAAATTTATTTGAGATACTTGGGCTATTAGTACTATGAATACTATCTGACACTCTATTAGTACTATTAATACTATCAGACACTCCGAAGGGAAGAATTGACTCGGGTTTAGTACAGGCGACGATTTGATTTACCTGTCTTCTTGGCCTATGGGGACAATTGATGGCGATATGTCCTGGTCCACCGCAATAAAGACATAATCGATTGGCACGTCGTCGTTGCTTTTCTTCTTCCGATAACGGGCCGCGTCGACGCATGGTATCGATCTCCATCGGTGTCGAAGTATTTGCTTGAGGTATGTCTCGTGCAAACGGTTTAGCCACGACTGCGGCGTAAGTGGGCTCTGGCCTAGAGCGTGGTATCTGTAATTGACGTTTTGAACGCCGTTCAAAAAGGCGGTTGTCACATCGAACTGCTCGACTGATTGCCTCCGTAAGAGACTTTGGTTCTTCGGGGAAAGTTAGAAGTAGATCTTTGACATCGTTTCGCAAGCCATAGCGAAACTGCTCCATTAATGCTTGATCATCCCAGGGTATATCTGAAGCAAGTAGGCGGAAATCCGCCGCGTAGGCAGAGGCTGGACGATCGCCTTGACGCAATCGTCGGATCTTGTTGATCGTCGTCCTGATGCTGTCAGTGTCTCCAAAGCAGGCTTTAAACTCACCAATAAAATCTTCAAAGTTATTAAGTAAGGGTGATTGTTTTTCTAGAAGCGGAGCAAACCATGCCAAGGCTGAGCCGCTAAGTAGCGTGCCTATTAGGCCGACTCGAGATGCATCAGTGGGATATCGGGAAGGATGCATCTGGATGACTAAGCGTACCTGATTAAGGAATCCCCGGAATTGCGAACGCGTTCCATCAAATTTCACAGGAAGTCCAATCTTGGGCTCTTTATGAAATCCTTGGGGACTGGATCCTTGTTGTTGCAACGCTGCTTCGAGTTGTTGTACCCGTAACGCTAACTCCCCATGTTGTTGTTGCGTTTGTTGTTTTTCCAGAGCGATTTGTTGCAGATCCCCTATCAGCTGTTGGTTTTCTTGTTCCAGGGCAACAAACTTTTCTTTTAGGCACTGTAGCTCGGAGAAAACGGATTGGTATTCTTGGGCGCTAACAGTAGCCATAGTATAGGGAAAAGGGTAGGAGGATGAGGGAGAGTGACAAGTAGGCTAGAGGGAAAAATTGGTTCAAACTGTCAGGAATAGTACTAAAACAGAGATGGAATTAGTACTAAGAACAGCAGTACTATTAGTACTAAGAGGACGGGACTGCGTAAGATTCCCGAGAGAGGAAGTGAGAAGAGGAGAGAGAGAGATAGCGAGAATGAGAGAGAGAGAGAGATGATGACAGCGGTTATATATTATGTGAAAAGATAAGTACAAGCGGCTAAGAGGCTTAAGACTGGCGTTGAACCAATTTGGTTCAAAACAATGCCTTGTGCCTCCTTTTATAGTGCTTTTAGGAATAATCCTGAAGCTTCTAGAATATTCCAGAGAGATCTGGAATATACATCAATTTTCTATGATAAAGTATAAATGAAAATAATATCCTACAAAATACAATTCATAATCTAATGGTAAGAGCTCGACCCATGTAGCATAAAGTCATGGGTTCGAGTCTTGCCATGACACTTGCGAGCTGTGGACGTCCGGGAACCGAAAGATCTCGGAGTCCTCTTGGAGGACACGACCGCGGAGAGTGGCCTCACTGAAACATGGGAAAGTGTGCGGGATATCGTCGCACGATACACGAAGAGGGGGCAATGGCTTGCCAACGAGGAAAAGAGGGTTTCGGAACCGATTCCGAAACTGAGAACCGGATTGGAAGACCATCAACCGAGGGCTCGGGAGACTACAACCGAGAAGGGGATTGATGCATCTACGGGGGAGCAACTATTGAAGGAGATGGAGAATCTGAAGATCGCGATGGTGAAGAAGTCGGATAACCGCCCCACAAGCTCCAAGTATACGGACCGACGGTGCATATGGTGCGATTGCGCCGAACACGATCGGAGGGATTGCGACGAGCATAAGGAGGCGCTACGGCGGGATCTCATCTACTACGAGGGAAACTGGATTCATTCGATGGACTCTCAGAAGCCACTCCGACCGAACTTCCGGAAAGGCGGCATGAAGAAGGTGCTCGAGGAGGAATTGGCGGCAAGAAGCAACTATGCGACAACCGCGGGAATATGTGTCGGGGAGTCATCAAGCACAAAGACGTCTTTTTGGCCAGAAGTTCTAGAAAACACCGAGAAAACCGACTCCAATGAGATCCGAAGCACCGCGGAAGGCGTCCGGGAAGCTATGGGATGGGAGTGCCCTGTCGACAAGAATAGCGTATACGCCCTGTGTCAATTGCATGAGGTGTATGTGGACGAGAAACGACGATGCATGGAGGATGCGGCCGGGCCATCGAAGATACCGGAAAGCTGGAACTCCGGAGGTAAGGGAAAAGAAAAGGCGACTCCGGCATTCAAGCTCGCCTCGGACATAGAACAACAAACCGACTTGAAAAGAGTGTTCGAGGAAAGAATCTTGGATAGCCGGGTAGATTTCTCGCTTCGGGAGCTACTCAGAATAGCAAAGAAGGAGTTCCACGATCTTCTCGTGGATCTCGTGAAGCGAAAAAGACAAAGTACGGAGGAAAATGCTCCAAGGGTGAATGCGAAGACCGTTTTAATGAACGACACCGAAGTGGAGGACGAAATTCCGAACTCCCACTATACAAGGCCACATTGGGCACGTGCGACTACGGAGACTCCGGTCCAAATCGGCAACATCAAAGAACCCGTGCTAGCATTGATTGATCACGGATCGGAGATCAACTTGATGTCCAAGGAGTTCCACCGGAAGGGGAAGTGGCCTATTGACACCAACCATGGATGGAAGATTTGGGCGGCCACCAAAGCAATGGAAGATCTATTTGCGGCTTGTCCGGATGTGACGGTGAAGATTGGGGATGTCGAGATCGACCAAAATTTCTTCGTGCAAGATGAGGTTTCACATTCCGTCATCCTCAGCCAACCCTTTATCACGACATCACGGATGGAGACGAAGGTGCTCGATAGCGGTGCGGCTTTTGCGCGAATTCGGAGCCAAAACGGTGGGAAATCCGTCCAAATCCTAACGGTGCCGGCAAATCACGAAAGGAACAAGAGGGAACTCTTGTCCCAAGTGAGAATGGATTTTTAAAGCGGACTGTTGCGGAGTGGGGAAGTGATAGTCCGAGAAGCCCTGATACCCCACACAGGAAGAAAACTCTCGGAGCAAAACATGTATGAATTGGTCCGGATGGGGCATCTACGCACATGACCGTAACCGGAGGATTGAAGAAAGGGTATCGACAAGTGGAGGATAAGTTGCGGTTGGCATCAATAATAAAAGAAGATGAAGAAATCGTGGGGATAGTCGAAGAAGTGTTCTATGGGAGCACGCTACAACGACTTGAAGAGCTTGCAGAAGATAAAAGCCAAGGGAACCGGGTAGTCCCGGTGGAATCGGTCGAGATGTACGAGATCATTGCGAAAATGGAGCCGGATATGCTCCGCAAAGAAGAAGCAATGGTAAGTACGAAATACAAGACCGTGGAGAAGAAGGTGAAACCGGCCGCGGGACCACTACCCACCGATAGCAAACAAAAGAGGAAAGAAGTCTCGGGAGATCCGACACTTCGGAAGTCCGTGGATATCGGACATGCCTTCACGGATGAGACCCGGAAGAAACTTCGGATCGGTGGAGGTGGGTTCCTATTACAAAAAGAAGAAGAATGGTTTCGCGAGATGTTGGAGCAACACGACAAAGCGTTTGCATTTACATCAAGGGAGATAGGGTGCGTCGATCCGAGAATAGTGGAGCCGATGGTGATCTTCACGATTGACCATGTACCGTGGAACCTGATGCCGATTCTGGTGCCACGAGCGCATATTCTGAAAGTCATTGACTTGCTCAAGGAGAAGGTGGCGATGGGGATTCTAGAGCCGTCAATTGCTCCGTACTCAAATCGATGGTTTACAGTTCCGAAGAAGAATGGGTCACTCCGATTTATCCAAGACTTGCAACCGGTGAATAAGGTCATGATCCAGAACTCGGGAGTCGGTCCGATAGTGGACGAATTTGCGGAAGCTTTTGCCGGTCGCGCGATATACTCCATCGGAGACCTATACTCGGGGTATGACCAATTCCAACTAGCCGTGGAGAGCCGAGACATCACAACCATGCGAACACCGATAGGATTAGTCCGAATGTGCACACTACCACAAGGAGCGACAAACTCGGTTGCTCATATGATGAACACGATGAACAAGGTGCTTCGAGACTGCATTCCGGAGATAACGATGCCGTTCCTCGATGACATTCCGATGAAAGGATGCGCGGTAGAAGAAAAAGATGAGACTATGGATGATCGGGGATGCCGAAAGTTCGTGGTCGACCATATTCATGATTGCGAGAAAGTGTTGCGAAAGCTAGAAGATGTGCGCCTAACACTTTCCGGGGAGAAATCGGCATTCGGGCAAGAAGAAATATTGGTGGTCGGACATCTATGTGGGCCCTACGTCCGAAGACCATCACCAACAAAGATCGATGCGATTCAAGCTATGGAGGAAGAATGCGAGTCAACATCCGAAGTCCGAAGGTTTCTCGGTGCATGTACATTCTATCACATATGGATTCCGCACTATGCACATATAGCGGACCCGCTCTACCACTTGTTGCGGAAAGGTAAGAAATTCGAATGGAAACTGGAACACACCAAAGCCATGAAGAAATTGAAGAAGACACTTCGGAGGGCGGAAGCACTTAAGAAGCCGAGCTACGACCGACCGATCATAGTAACGGTTGATACAAGTCCAACCGGTATCGGGTGGGTCATCAATCAAGCCGACTCGGATGGTTCGCGGTATCCGATCCGATTCGGAGCAAAGGTTCTTAACGAAAGGCAACGTGGATATGCACAAGTCAAAAGAGAACTGTGGGGAGTCGTGTCGGCGATAAAATCGGATCGGGATTATTTGATCGGAGCCGAAGTGGTGATCGAGACGGATTGTCTTCCGATACTCGGGATGATGCGGTGTTGTACGATACCGGATGTAGCTATGCTAAGGTGGGTTGCATATGTCAAGTCGCTTAATCCGGGGGTTCGACACATCTCGGGGAAGGACAATGCGGTAGCAGATATGTTATCAAGGGCTCGGTTCGGAGACGACATAACCGAATCAGAAGTTTCCGAAGACTACTTCGCGTCGGAGAACATATGCCGAGTGAACGTAATCCGAGAATTCCGGGAAGAAGAATACGAGAGAGAAAGCTTGATGATCGGAAAGATGTTACAAGAGGCCGAGGATTCAACAAACGATAAAGGAAGAAGAGCCGAGATCCGAAGGAAGAAGAGGCAAGTCCAAAAGTTCTTCTTGGAAAACGGATTAATATGGAGGGCGCTGAAAAGACCGGATGGTATACCACTTTGAGTAGTCGGGACAAAAGAGCAACGAAATCGGATAATGTCGGAGTTTGATGAATCCGATTGGGCTGGACACCGAGGAACATGGGCAACATTTGTGAAGATCAAGCAAAAATATTGGTGGAAGAAAATGTACAAAGATGTCGCGGAGTTCACGGAAAGTTGCGAGAAATGTCAAGTCTACTCCGGGGTTCGACATCGAGATGAGTTACATCCGACATTCTCACCGACAATCAACTTCAAGTGGATGGTCGACATAGTGGCCATGCCGACCGGGATCGGACAAAAGAAATACTTGGTATTAGCTCGGGAAGATCTCACGAATAAAGTAGAAGGTCGAGCGCTTCAGAGGAAAATTGTTCCGCGGTATGCCAATTTCTTTTGGAGGAAGTATTTTGCAGGTACGGGTGCGTAGGACAAGTGATTGCGGACCGGGGAGAACTCGACTCGGACAAAGCTAGGGGATTCTTCGCCAAACACGGAGTTTGGTTAACGCTGACAACGGCATACAATCCGGAGGCCAACGGGAAAATCGAATGAGGACATAGTCCGATCGTGAAAGCACTTGCGAAGGCATGCGATGGAAAGGTGAAGGACTGGCCGCAGATGCTTCCATATGCACTATGGGCGGATCGGACGACGCATAGCTCCGTAACCGGTTACATGCCGACAGAACTCATGACCGGACAAGCACTGGTAATGCCGACGGAAACCACGATCGCAACATAGACAGTGCTACCGTGGAAGGAAGAGATGAGCCGGGAAGAACTACTAGCGGTCCGGATACGACAACTAGAGGGAAGACCGGCAGACATAGCGGAAGCAATACGCTAACAACAAGAAGCACGATTCCGGAACAAAAGCCGGTTCGACACAAAGCACCGACTACGACCGACGAGGATTGAAGAAGGAGATTGGGTGATCGTCTATGACAGTAGCTTGGACCATCAACATACATCGATGCGGAAATTCGCGAAAAGGTGGTTCGGGTCATACAAGGTTCGGAAAGTCTTCGACAACAGAACGTACCGACTGTCCGAGTTGGATGGAACAATACTACGAGTGCCTATAGCCGGGAAGCGGGTGAAGATTTTCAAGAAGCGGACCGATGGCAAACCCTATGTGATCCAAGCCAAGGCCGACAATGAGGAGCAATCGAACGAAGACCACGGTGATGCGGGAAGCGAAGAAAGTGAATTACAACTCATAGTCGACATAAGGGGAGAATCGGAGGAAGCTTTGGGTGAAGACGGATATGAGGAATCGAGAACTTCGGCACATACCGAAGGATGTGCGGGTTCGGAGGGGGCGAGTGTCGTAGTGTATTCCACACACTACGTGAAAACCATAGAATAATATATCCGATTTTAGATACATATAAATAAATAAATAATATATCACGTGCATAGGACAGGATTCGAACCTTGTACCTCCACGTAGATAAACCTCAACTTTACCATTGTAATAACTTATCTTTAGTGTTATACATATAGATTTAATACATATAAGACCTTTATTTACACATACCTTTATTTACACATACCTTTATTAAAAGGTAAAAATCATGTATTCTTTAGGGTGTGAATATTTTATTTACACGTGACATTAAAAGTGACTCATACACATCTAGCGTGCATGAGCCCTATATTTAGGAAATGACAAAGCATCACATGCACATTTAGTGTGCATGGACACTTTTGGTGAAAAAGCATGAAGCAATGCTTAGCCTCTTCCATCTTTATATAAGGAGGAGAGAAATATGTATAAGGTTGTTGATTAATATACAAGGATTGATCAATCTAATATATTCGAGGGATTCATGAATTTTGCCATCTAAATTACTCTTATAATCTAAATATTGTTTTAAATACACTAAACTCGTGGGATTCATGAGATTGCTATCTTACTTCTCTTTCTACTATTCATAACTAGCCTTAAGTTGTATTCCTCTTCCTCCTAGTCCAAAACCTCGGCGGTTCCCACCCGACTCACGCAACGATCCGGAGCCGAAAGGCACGACAACGTCAAGCTATTCAGTGCACGATTTGCCTCAATTCTGGGCATTCCGCGGTGGAATGCAATATGTGAATTCCCTGCCCAATTTGTCACTCAAAGGCACACACAATCGAGCAATGTGAATACAATATGATGAACAGACCTACACCCATAGTATGACGCGTAGAACCACAGCAACCACCTCGCCGAAATGATCAAAGGCGCCAAGAGGATCAATCCACGCGACGACTGACACTACCATAATCGCCGGAATAACAACAATTCCTATGAAGAGGAGCCGGAGGACAAAGAATATTCGGGCAACCACCGGTATAATAAAGGAGGGCGTCGTTACGACAACCACTGTTCGACGAACAAGCGTTGTGGATTCAATGGGCCTCGCTCACAAGGAAAGCATCGACAGTATAGGGACCAATGGCATTATGACGAAAGTTCGGAGGATGACCAGTGCCAGGAGTCACGCATGGACCAACCGCAAACACCCTGGAATTCCAGGAGAATGCAACAAGACCAGGAGGAGCAAGCGACACTTGGGGATAGGAATACACCGCCAGTTGCAGAGAAAGGAGAGTCTAGTGTACATTGTTTTGTCTGCTAGTAGCCTGGACATTACGCAACTCAATGTCCACTGCATAAGGGCAAAGGACCAGCCGTAAATACGATTATGACAGAAGTTCAGCAGGTCACGACACCACAACAAACAAAAAATGCAGACTGGGCTACACAAGATGAGGTACGCAAAGAGGCCCAAGCATGGGTAGAAAAAGCAAATGCGACCAATACGACGTGTATGCGGCAAGATTCCACAAACAATGTTGGGCCGATAGAAGAAAACATAATATCCCTGGACCCCATATGGCAAGCACTGGCAAGCTGCGAAATAACCATGACCATGGAAAAACTCCTTCAACTAGTTCCATGATTTCGGTAGGCCATAGAAGATCGCATAACGGTCAGGCCTAGTATAAACTTCTAAACAAATTTTGTCGAAACGAGCGTCGGACCAATAGTGGTGGATCACCACAATTCAGCCATTAAGCTAGTACTACACGGGTAGGAAATAACAGGCTGTATAATCGATGGGGGGTCTAGCGTTAATGTGATTAGTGCAAAGAAGTGTGAACAGTTAGGAATTTCAGAATGGGAAGTTTGCCCCTTTTGGCTTCGCATGGCGGATACCCGATCTGTCAGGCCCTTAGGTTTAATCTGAAAACTAGGCATCATCATTGGCGGTCACCGCTTTGACATTTCGGCGGTAGTACTCGCACTCGACGCTCTGGGAGTGTACCCAATACTATTTGGCAGGCCTTGGCTTCATTCGGCTAACATCAAACAGAGATGGCAACATAATTGTATCAGTTTTTGACGAGGCTGCAACAACGTACACTATCGGAAATTGAACACCATAACCATCACAGATGCGTTCCCTTTACCTTTCACCGATAGCGTATTGGACGCAGTTGCACGGCATGACATGTACAGTTTTCTAGATAGCTTTACTGGATACAATCAAGTACGCATGCATCTTGAAGACCAAGAGAAGATGGTGTTTGTCACTGACTGGGGAGTTTTTGTCGCGGTAGTCATGATGTTCGAGTTAAAAATGATGCCTGCTACATTCCAACGGACAATTACGGAAATTTTTGGGGAATATATACCTGCCTTCATGTAAGTTTTTCTGGACGATTTCGCAATGTATGGGACAACATCCGACCATCTTAGTCATTTACGACTGTGTCTGGAGCGTTGTCGGGCTTCACGCCTAAGCCTGAATCCAGCCAAATGCGCATTCATCGTTACAAGCGGAGCCTTCCTTGGCCACATCGTTAGCAAGGAGGGGATAGTGGTGGATCCTAATAAAATTTCCGCGATCATTAAAGCAGACACGCTGACAACTACCAAAGCACTCAGCCGTTTCTTGTGACAAATACGCTAGCATAGTCGTATGTTAGGATATTTGGTGGATTTTGCCACGCCTTTACACGCTGCCATCCACCGTACATCTTTCAAATGAACGACAACTAAAGAAAATGCGTACAACGTGCTTAAAATAATGTTGACTCAAGCACCAATCGTACAACCACCAAATTGGGGGAAACCATTTCACGTTTTTGTGGACGCCTCAGATATAGCAATAGGTAGTGCGTTGATGTAGCTCACAGAGCCAAATTGGTACAGACCAATGTACTACGGCAGTAGGAAGCGATCAAAGGCTGAGCGTAATTACTCCACAACGAAACGAGAAGCGTTGGGTATGATATACATCATCAATAAATTCCGCCATTATCTGCTGGGGCGGAAATTTACGTTTCACGTGGACCATAAGGCATTGCTATACTTGGTGGGGAAGCAGGTATTGACAGGAAAATTGGCTAGATGGATGTTGTTGCTCTAGGAGTTCGACTTTGTTATACAACATCAACCTTGTATGCAACACACTATAGCGGATTTCTTAAGCAGGATAGATAATGGAGAAATGGTGCGAAAGGATGACGACGACTTTCTTGATGCAGACATCCTACGGATTGCAACTATAGCGACACACCTGGAAAAAACTTTTCCAGATCATTGGTTGATGGAGATGTCATACTTTCTCACCACAGGATTACCACCACCGCAATTAAGGACGGACGAGAAGAAACGATTGACCATCCGAAGTCGTAATTTCTGTTTGGTCAAAGGGATCCTATATCACAAAGGTAGTGACGGAATCTAGCGATGCACACCAGGATGAGAAGGAAGCAGTTTTACGCGAAGCTCACTATCGTACGGCAGGAGGACACTACGTGGGCGATGTTACGGCTCGTAAAGTCTGGCAAGTAGGCCTATGGTGGCCGACTACGCAAAACGATGCGTATGCATATTGCAAACAATGCGATCTGTGTCAACGGATGGGCTAGCCCACGGTGGTCGCAAGGATGCCACATCAACTAGTGTTGTCGTTGGATCCAGTCCAGAAATGGGGACTCGATTTCATGGGGCCATTTACACCGGTGGCAGCGCGGACTAGCAATAAATATATACTGGTGCCTACTGATTATTGCACCAAGTGGGTGGAAGCAAAAGCACTACAAGAAAATACTACAGCAGTGACGGCGAAATTTCTTTACGAAAACATCTGGTGTCGTTTTGGTTGCCCTATCGAGCTCATCAGCGACCAAGGAAGCCACTTTCTGAATTCGGTCATCCGGGAACTGAGACAACACTATGTCGTTGTCCACAACAAGAGCATGCCGCATTATCCACAGGCGAATGTTTTAGCGGAATCCACGAACAAAACGTTACAAACCATACTAAAAAAGATCGTCAATGAGAACAAAACAGACTGGGATACCAAATTACACAGTGCGTTATGGGCGTACCGCACCAGCTATAAGACTAGCATACAATCCACGCCTTTCCGGCTAGCATTTGGGCTGGAGGCCATAATGCCAGTCGAATTTCAGGTACCTAGTCTGCGGATTCAGGTACGACACCAGCTATTAAAAGACAAGTCCGAACAAATACTGCTACAACAATTACTCGAACTAGGCGAGACACGGTTATGCAGCATGGCCATACTAGAACAAGAGCAGTGTTGGCGTAAAGCATTCGTGGATCGACATTGAAATGCACGTGAAAAAGATTTTGTAGTCAGCAAAGCGGTCCTTGTCTTTCAAACACGGATGGGGCAAATGCCAAGTAAATTAAGATTCCGCTAGACAAGGCCGTAGTTGATAGTTGGCGTGGAAAACGACACGTTTCAATTAGGCACTCTGGCTGGAGAACTGTTACGACAAAAGGTGAATAGGCTTTGATTGAAACCCTACTTAGGACCTGTGCCACCAAACCCGTTCCCCGCCATAAAAGACACGGCCGAAGAATCCGCGGATTAATTAAAGGGACCCACCTGTATTATAATGTAACAATAGTATTGTATTAACCGTTACAAGGGAGAAAAAAAAAAGGGAAGATAGTGAAGCTATTAAAAGGACTTGATGTATGCACAAACTTCTAGAGCAAGAACACGCGGCACCACGATGGCACACAAGCCAATGAACCCTAGACCACAAAAAGAAGAAAATAGAAGGTTTTCTGCACATTACTGAAAACAATCTTCAGCCCTTAACCCTCCTCGCTTTCATCACTCTCCTCACTCACCTTACTCCCCATCATACCACAGATCTCATGCCCGCCATAGCCAGCAAACATCACCCACTACCCACAAGTTTCATCCACCTACGATGCCGATCACTATTTCCGCCACCTTGCACAGATGACTCCTCAAAAAGAGACTGGATGGATACATCAAAGTCGTCGAGGCACCTGCTCAACCTGAAGCTCTGGAAATTGCCAAGAAACTCAACATAGACATGGTCACCAATGCTACCATCCGGAAGAAGCGGGACTTATCATCGCTTGGGGAGAAACATTTCAACATCCCCTTTGCGGAAACCTTGCAGAAATATTTCGGGGCATATTCGGTGTCCACCAAAGCATACAAGACGAAGGAAATCCCCGACTCCTTCTTTCGAGAAATAGTCAAGTTCTTGCTGGAGGTAGGATGTGTGCACATAAATGCCTATGGGATGCCAAAGCAGAAGGCAGGCATCATCATTGATACCTTCGAAGGGCGCGGGGTCAATTGGGGGGTAATTACGGAACCAGCTTTACCGGAAGTCCTGCACGTATATCAGGGCAGCAAAAAGCTAAGGCCAGTCATACAACAGTATCTGACGATACTATTTCCATCCCGACATCTGCCCGCACCACAGCCTAGTAAACCCAGGCCGCCGCCACGTTCTGCGAAACAGTGGTTAGTAGAGTTGGCTACCACGGAATGGGACAATGAACCACCGTCTTCCCAGCCTAGCACGCGGACAACACAGGAAGAACGACCGGCAAGCAGGGAGGAAGCTCCGCATGAGCAAGAAGCCGAGCAACGCCAGGAAAGCCCGATGTCGAAACAACGTAGGCTGGACAGGAAAGATGGACGCGGACTGGTCAAAGACACAACCATAAACACAGACACGACCGTCTTGGTCGACAATTCCGCAGCTACGAAGCCCAACACCACTTTAGAAATAATCCAGGAACCACGACCGATAATTATGGCCCAGTTGCAACGTGTGAAAGGCGTACTCACGGTAGAAAGCGAAGTCCTAAAATACCCAGACATCCCGGATACATCCCATGAGTTCGGAGCGCTACTACAATTTGGAACAACTTACGAACTCATGGAATTTTTGGCAACGCGACAAATTAAGGTATCGCAGAGAATGGCGGAGGAGCACGCAGAACAACAAATGATTGAGCGTGTGCTCACACAAACAACAAAAAATGTCGATGAAGGGCCTCTAGCCAAAGTAGGCAGACAACGGAATGTGGGGATTCGGCGTATGGGCATTGAATGCGGCCCTGGTCAAGGTACATTGGGAATTGGCTAGAGTTAGTGTGGGGGCCAAGGATATGGCTAGCAAGAATAAAAATGTGTGGATAACAGTCAAGTTGACTCGAGCCCAACTATAGAAGGCCCAAGAGCGCATTATGGAGCTCGAACATAGCGTCACTAGGGCACCGCAAAACCCCGAAACAATAGCAGGTGAAGACCCATCAATAACCCTACAAGAGAAGATTGCAGCACAATAGGCCATTGCTGCTTAAGCGAAAAGGGCTACGCAGCTTGTAGAGTCCAAGATTGACTGCCTCCGCTCCGAACTCGGCCAATCCTCTAACAGAGAAAAGGACATCCGGGCCAAAGGTCGAAGGACAGTAAAGGCACTCGAAGAGAAACTCAAAGCGGAGGCACCAATGCACACCCGCACGAAAGAAGAAAACACCAAGCTATGGGAGGAAGCCCAAAAGTCGGAAGCGGCGATCTCAGGACTCCGGGCATTGTTGGGAAAGAAGAAAGCGTGGTACGACGAGCAACTCATACGAGAACAGGAAGTGAAGCATCAAGTCGAAGTCCGCCTGAACAATGAAATGGGCCGGCTGGAGGAATTACACTTGAAAGAATCTCAGATATGGGCAGAGACGAAGAAACATTATGAGGAAGCGGTTGTGGTTACTAAGCAAGAAATCGAAAATCTCAAAAAAACCCTAGAAGAATTTCAAAACCACTGCCAAGTGATAACCGATAACGTACGCACACTTCTTCAAACAAATCGGGAGAGGTTTACGGCGCAATTAAAAACAACGCTACACAAAGGCTGGATAGCATGGGCAACACAAGCGGCGGAGTCGCATACCTACCGGGCGGTCTGGGAGAACTGTAGGAAAGAAGGTCGCAGTTTCTACAAACTCAATGAGGAAGGCATTGCGGCAGTATGCGAGGACCTAGCAGAGGATTATCGCACGCTAGCAAACCATCACTATGAGGAACTCGCACAGCTACTGGATGATTTTGGCAAAAGTTAGGAGGATATGTTTCACCGAATCATTGAGGCAAGCAACACGCGGCAAAGAACGGAGCCCATCACGATGCCAGATAGCAATACGGCCGAATAGGAGGAACCTCAGCCCAATTCACCGGAGAGGACAACTATGGCCGGCAACACTGAGGACGATATGGACAAGACAGAGCCTTAGCCTACTGAGAGCTCGTAGACGGAAGAGCCAGCCACAGTAGAACGGAATGAGCCAGCAGAGCTGGGTCCGACCACGTAGGGAGAAGTTGACGCCATGGAAACCTCCACGATGATCGAGCAAGTACAAGACGTGCAACCGAGCAACGGCGCGCCTACGGGCACTACGCCATCACCGGACCAGTACGTAGGAACGGAACCAAACATCCAGGGTATTTGGGAGGAAGAATAGAGGGATGAGTCTGACGTGCCATGACACTGTTCCACAGGCGTACCAGGTGTTGTCCTTGGAATCGTAACCGACGGACAGATGCGCAGAAATATTATAATATAGTAAAGCGTTAAGAAGCGAATGTAACGGTTCACGCGGGAAGCGTGAACGGCTAAACACCATGTGTATATAAAGGGAAGAAATCCTCTGTAAGAGGTAGCGTGTAATTTAGAGTGTTGCTGCATTTTTCTAATAGAATGCTATCTTCTCTGATCTATGTGCATATCTATGGCTATCTAGGTGGTCGTCCATTGTTTCTCTGTTGCGTACCTTGTTTCTCTGTGCATGTTTAATCGTAAGTGTGTGTAAGCGTAAATGCGGATACTAGTACACTTCCTAAGGAGTTCGGTTGTAGCCGTCTCCCTTATACGCTGCCAGGATACGGGGTGGTATCCCATTATGATTTACGACAGGATTGTTTCATTCCTTGTAACACGGTCACCTTGAGGTCTACCTCGAAGGATTGAGCGTAGACAGTGTTCCTAATCGGTAACATTTATTCTGTGGCCTTGGATTCAACCTTGAGTCTATGGATGCTATCACATATAATTTGTTATGTGCTAAGTACCATGCTTGCACACATATAATTTGTTATGTGCTAAGTACCATTTCGAGAAAGAAAATATATGTTTGGACTGTAAAAGTACAGTTGGAGTCAAATAGTACCTAGCTTGGGATTTGAAAGTACACTCCTATGGTATGTGATTAAGCATTATGCAATTTTAATACTATGATTTTATAATTTTACTTTTGGTTCTGTTCTTATAGTTGGATCTAGGATGATCAGTCGATTTAGTGCAGATTATTTAGTACTAAAGGTCTTAAATGTTTAGTTGTATAACTTGTATTAGTACTAACATTTTTTATTGCATTGTATTTTTTTTGTCCACTTGACGTAGGCTTTGCATGATCGAACAAATAGGCATGTCGGTCTTTGTTGTTTAATACTAACATTGTTCATTACCATCAGAAATATGCATGTCCAGGTGGTTCAATACTATTCCTTTAAGATCCTAAGATGTTGATTAAGTACTAACAATACTTATTCCATTGTATTCCTTCGTGATCAATTGATTCAGTATTGATTATTTGGTACGGAGGGTCTTAAATTTTTAGTTGTATAAATCGTATTAGTACTAACATTGGTTAATTGCATTGTACTTTTTGAGTCCACTTGACTTAGGCTTTCCATAACCGAACAAATAGGCATGTCGGTCTTTGCTTTTTAGTACTAACATTGTTCATTACCATGAGAAATATGCATGTCCAGGTGGTTCAATACTATTCCTTTAAGATCCTAAGATGTTGATTAAGTACTTCCAATACTTATTCCATTGTATTCCTTCGTGATCAATTGATTCAGTATTGATTGTTTAGTACGGAGGGTCTTAATTGTTTAGTTGTATAACTCGTATTAGTACTAACATTGGTTAATTGCATTGTACTTTTTGAGTCCACTTGACTTAGGCTTTGCATAACCGAACAAATAGGCATGAAGGTCTTGGCTTTTTAGTACTAGCATTGTTCATTACCAGATGAAATATGCATGTCCAGGTGGCTTAGTACTAATCCTTTAAGCTCCCAAGATGTTGATTAAGTACTAACATTACTTAATACATTGTATTCCTTCATGATCAATTGATTCAATATTGATTATTTGGTACAGAGGGTCCTAAATGTTTGGTTGTATAACTTGTATTAGTACTAACATTGCTTATTGCATTATACTTTTTGTGTCCCCTTGAATTAGGCTTTGCATGACTGAACAAATAGACATGAATGTGTTGGCTTTTTAGTACTAGCATTGTTCGTTACCAAATGAAATATGCATGTCTAGGTGGATCAGTACTATATTTGTAATTTTGGACTCATGTTATAATATGTACTCTTATAATATGTATGCGTATAATATGAATGTTGTAGTTTCTAGCAACACCACACCAGGGAAGATAATTGACAAACAAGGCCCCGCGATACTACGTACAGAGTCTATTGCAAATTCCAAAGTGCATGGTCGTTCCTTAGTGGTACCTGATGAAGTTTATGATGAAGATGAATGTATGAGAAAGGCCATTGGAACAGTTGAAGATGTGATGCTTGAAACAAAATCTCCTAGCTTGGCATGGCCTAACTGTGTCAATGGTAATGCTAATCGTGTTTGCCTTTCTAATTCCTAAAATGTTGGTATACTACTAATTTATTATGTTTCTATCAAAGAGCCTACGAAGAAGCGTAATGTTACAAGGAAATTGTACGGAAAGGGGAAGAAATGCAAAGTTGATTGTTGTGGTGGGTAATACAAATTCTCACAAACTTGTGGTTGTTGTCATCTTGATGAGTTAGACTAATACTACGTACTTTTGTTTTTAGACAAGGAAGAAAAGAGTAATGGAAATGGAGATATAGATTTAGAGCCACAATATGAAGAAGAATTTATCTCACTTCCAGGTACATGTTGGGAGCCCTCTCATATAATTGTTATTTTGACCATATTACTTCACGTGACAATAATGTACAAGTGTGTTAATTAATACATAGAGAGTGTTGTGAAATATTGGCATGATGAAGAGCCCCAACTTGAAACTAGGACCATCCGAAGCAACAATGACAATGTAACAGTACGTAAACATTTGTCCCTTAACCTTAAACATTTGGCTAGGTGCCTTCACTTTTTCAGAATGTGAATTGATATTGTTCTTGCATCACTTTACTGTTATTTAGGAGTAAAAGAGCATGTAGATTCACAAATTCCATCAAATGATTCAAGCAGTTTATGGAGCAATCTTGATTATTCCGGCTCAGATGCTACCACACATGAGGAATGCGAGATCACCCAAAAAGAGGAGTTGGAGTGGACAAAGCATGAGGTGACAAGCAACTTTGCAATGGAGTCCGCAGAGAATGTGAAATTGACCCAAGGAGAGGATCATGGTTGTACAAAGAATGAGGTGTGTGTCCAAAACACCACAAGCAGCCTTAACCTAGGGCAATGTTGTATCATTAAGGAGACCCTTGCAACTACCCAAAAAGAAGGAGAGTGTGGTACTATGAATGAGGTGTTTGTCCAAAATACTGTAAGTAGCTTGCACTTGGAGCAAGTGTCTACCTTGATCAACAACGAGTTTGCAATGAAGACAACACCCAAGATGAGGAACATGTTTGTACTCCTAATAAGGTGGTAGTGGTGTCTACCCAAGATGAGGAACATGTTTGTACTCCTAATAAGGTGGTAGTGGTGTCTACCCAAGATGAGGAACATGTTTGTACTCCTAATAAGGTGGTAGTGGTGTCTACCCAAGATGAGGAACATGTTTGTACTCCTAATAAGGTGGTAGTGGTGTCTACCCAAGATGAGGAACATGTTTGTACTCCTAATAAGGTGGTAGTGGTGTCTACCCAAGATGAGGAACATGTTTGTACTCCTAATAATGTGGTAGTGGAGCCGAGAAAATTGAAGAATGACACGTCCAATGACCTCCATGAGATTTCTGGTAAGACTATCGACCGCATCTTCTTAGAATTGTGTGCATCTCAAGCAATTGCAACAGAGCACACTATTTCCTCAAGCTTGGGTTCACCCTCCTCCTTCGATGAATTTCCACTAAGTAGTTTACTACCTCGTGGTTTTAAGATGACGAAGGGTGTGAAATCTGAGAAGAATGAAACCAAAAATAGGCACATTACAAGATAATAATAAAAACTAAAACCAAAGTTTATTGTATTTTGATCGTTGTATGTAATTGATTACCAAATGTAAAGTTATTGATTACCTACTTCTTGACACTAATGGGGTTTACATATACGGAATGTGAATTGGATGCAAAGTTATTGATAGGAATGCTAAGTCATTGATTACCCTCATCTTGACACAGTTTTAATTTACTTGTTATGCACACATGTGATGGTGAGAATGTAAAGTCATGAGTGGAATGAACACTCCTATCTTAGATATGCCTAGGTTAGTAAACACTTAAAACATAATTTAAGTGCTAACTTGATATGCATTGTAGCTAATTTACTACTGCCTCGTGCCACTCAATTGTCTACTACCTCCGACGATGAAGTGCCACTCAATACCTAGATAAGTTTATTGTATCTAGGTGGTTGTTTGTAATTGATAGGAATGTTAAGTTATTGATTACCTTCATCGTGACATTGTTCTGGTTTACTTTTTATGCACACATGTGTCAGTGAGCAGATGAGTGATGAGTGGAATGAACACTCTTATCTTACATATGTCTACGTTACCAAACTCTTAACACAGATTTAGTACTAACTTGGTATGTGTGAAAGTGATTTTAGAATTCAAGGTATTGGACTCTACAAAAATATAAGGTATGGAGCATTCACATCAGGAGGGCAAGATCACGAACCAAGGTCTCAAGGATAAGTCAAACTAAAAGCAAGAAAGATGGAGAAAAGTAAAAGAAGAAAAAAGCAAGCCACCAAAACGTAGTCTGCAACGAACGCTCGTAACTCATTCGTTTGGAAGCTAAATTTAACGTGCAAATATGGGTTAGAAATCTTGTGAAGAGAGCTATCCATAGATGTTTTAATTTCTAAATTTGGAGCTCGGACGAGGGAGATATAACGATTTGAAGATTGTTGTGTCATAGATAAGAATAGGACTCGATGAAAATGCTAAAAAAAGCATAAAAAAGAAAGCAAGGGAAGCTTATCTAGGAGAAGAGAACTTTATATAAAGGAAGAAGAGTAAGGTGGTAGGAGAGTCTCTTTGTTGTGATGTTTTCTTGCCTATTCACGTAGTGTTGGTTGAGTTGTTATCAATTTATCCTTGTAGACTTGGATTTATGTATTTTCTTTCTCTCTTCCTGGTCATCATAATTATTCATTAGCAATAGATCTTTGTGGTTTTGGGTTCGTTTATCTTCCTTATCTCTCTTTTCTATCATCTCTCTCTCATCAATATGCATTCTACTAACTTTTATACATATGAACTCCTAAAGAGTTATAGGCACACATATGATACATATGAACTACTAAAGAGTTATAGGCACACATATGAACTCCTAACTTTGATACTGATGTAGGCTCAGATACTGGCCAATGAGATTTTTTACCAAGCACAAGACACTTCATGTAAAAGAAACATACATCTCTAAAGCAAAGTGGGATATTGTTAATAAACCCAAGATAAATATGGAAACCCAAGATGATATATTTCCTTTCCCTTGTAAGTCAGAGTTTGAATACATGCAAAAGTTGCATTAGACGCAACACTTGCCTTTCTAAGCATTCAAGAGGGAGACCTCCCCAAAATGTGTTCGTGTACCCCTTTAGGGACTTTGTAGGCAGTGTTGTATCCCTTAACCTTGTGCTTTGCTTGAGTCATTTTGAACTTGATTGCAATAATGGCATCTGCATAGATAATTGTGGTGGGTGCTTCTTTTAACAATGCATATGTGTTCTTGCATTGTGGCAACTTTGCATAGTAGTTTCCATACACAACAGACTCACCAACATTGAACATGTTGCCCCAGCCATCCCTCACGACTTCTTCCAATATTGTATTTCCTTTCTTGCACACCACAATGTAGTAGTCTTCAAAATCTTCATTCTGAGGAGATCTGAGCACTACAAAATGATCTCCAACTTCCAATAATATTGCCAAGTCCTCACACTGGTTGTAGTATACAATATTATCTGAATGTTCGTTTTATTGGATATTCACACTGTGTTCTATCTCTAGCTTCTGTAGCTTCCATGGCTCCACAATTGATAGATTGGTGCATTCATCCCAAGCTTCATCTAAACACATGAAACAAAAGCAGGATAAATTGTGGAATAACAATTGTGTTGTGTCCTTGCGACTAAACCCTAAAACACAATGGGTCTTGCACATCCCTTTCATGGTTTTACAACCGTATGATTTACTCCTATCCACCTCATGAGCACGAACCTCAATAAACAATCTATTCTTACCATCATTTGACATCTTCCATGTGAGCCACTCAACATCATGTGCATTTTGTAGCTTCGCACCTTTATTATCCAACTGCTCCAATGTAAGAGCACGCTTGATCACAGCCCCCGCGCCATTGTGCACTCCCTTTCCATGTCCAGACCCGAAGTAGTTCCATTGCATCCTAATGTTTGTCAATGAGGAGTATCTGGGTGTTTTGCATGACAATTAGCCAACAAACATAATTAATTGCATGACTTAAACCATAATTATTATTTATGCATGAGTGAACAATACTGATATTTGAATCAGTCCAAATGAACAAGAGAGGATAGTACTAAGTTATTGATTAGTACTAATGCACGAGAGACGATAATACTAAGTTTGAGATTAGTACTAATAGACGAGAGCGGGAAGTTGTAAGTTATTAATTTAATAGTACTAATGCACGAGAAAGGATAATATTAAGTTGGAAATTAGTACTAATATACGAGACTGGGGAGTGGTAAGTTACTAATCAGTACTAATGCATTAGAGAGAGAACAACCATAAGTTATAAGTTGGTTGTAATGAACAAAGTTGGAGAGTGCTAAGTTATTAATTAGAACTAATGCATGACAAAGGACAGTCCTAAGTTATAAGTTGGTCTTAATAAACAAAGTTGGACAATACTAAGTTATTAATTAGTACTAATGCTTGACAGAGGACAATCCTAAGTTATAAGTTGGTCTTAATGAACAATGTTGGATAGTACTAAGTTAATAATTAGTACTAATGAACATGGTCGGATAGTACTAAGTTAATAATTAGTATTAATGAGAGAGAACAATCATAAGTTATAAATTAACGAACAAAGTTGCATACAACTAAGTTATCAATTAGTACAAACATTACTGAGAGGGGGCAATGTAAGTATTAATTAGTGTTCGTGCTTGTCGGATGGTAGTCCAAAGTTATAAATTAGTACTAATGAACGAGAGAGGGCAGTGCCGAGATATAAATTAGTACTTGTGCTAATGAAGGAATACAATCCTAAGTTATAAATTAGTACTTGTGCATGTGGGATCTGAGTACTTAGTTGTAAACCATTGTCAGTACTTGTGCATGTGCAGCTTTGGGGACAATACTATGTTGTAAATTATGGATACATTACAAGGCCTCAACCTTAATTAGTACTTGTACACGTAGGACGATAGTACTAACCTGTAAGTTAAGTTTACTTAACATGGTTATTACCATAATCAGTACTAGTGAATCAAGGAGGAGAGAACTAAATGGCAAATCAGTTCAGATTCACATTCCAAGACAGTACTGGTGCATGTAGTTGGAGATTTACTAATTCAGTATTTTATACAAACATTTATAAGTACTATGGAGTATTACCAAAATAGACTTCCATTTATAAGTACCAAACATATGGATTATTTCCTCACCGTGCAATGAAGTAGAAGGATCGGGCCCCCTTAAATTGCAAGGCAGCACCATCAAACCAAACCCAATGCCGATTAAAGTTAACACCCAAGGACAATAAATCTGCATGGTGAAGCTTAAAACAATGTTGAACAAATAGCGTATCATGTTTTTTATCATCTGAAATGTAGAATATTGATTTCTTATGTAACTCACCGTCTTTTCTCCAGTAGCAAATATGTACAAGTATTGTCAATTGGTCATTGTACCAATGCATTGATTGAACCTGATTTTGAACTTTAAACGTATAGTTCTCTGCAAAGTCCATAACAGATACAAAATGACAGTTACCTACATCAAGCTCCTGTCTACAAAATGGTGGTCGTGGGCAAACTCTACATGTTCTTAGAAGACATGTATGCTTATGCCACTCAGATAATGGTTGTTTTTCACAAACAAAAGACCTCCATAACTCAAAAACCGATGCATAAGTCATGTTTCATGCATTACATCTATTATCACTCCCATTTGGTCTACATACCTCACAAGTGCAAACACACCCATCCCCGTGTATACCCTTAGAATCAATATGCATAGTGTTCAGGCCAATCCTTAAAATGTCCATCTTAATGTGGTACACACAACAACATGTGTTCCTCTCTTTTAACTTTCTAACAAAAAACGGTTTCAAACCTTAGAACTTGCGAAATCCAAGATTGATGTTAGGATGTTGGTCTTTGAAGTTCATGAACGATACCACCTACATCACTCAATAAATAACAAAAGTTAATAGAATCCTTTAGTAAAAAATAATATTTAGAAACTATTGAGAATCAAGCTCAACTTGGTCTAGTGTGTGAATTCACCTTGAGAGTGAAGAGACACTCCAACGGTCAAGAGTCACCATTATGTCACCACTTTGTATTCTAGTATTTAGTATGAGTCATAGAATCCTATTCTATGACACATAACTTATGAGCTTTCAATTCCCCATGCTCCATGAGGCTTGTAGTTAATGAAGAGAGAGGGTGACTACATAAAGCACCCTCCTCCCACCTTGTATAACGTTGAGTCTTTATCCTTTGTCAATATACTTTTACCTTGCGTATTCTCTGTGTTTCTCTCTCTCTCTCTCTTACACACACACATAAGTCACATCTCTTCCGCTTCACAAGAATCCATCTCTTGATTCTTTACATGGTATCAGAGCGATTTGGTAACTCGATCTAGCCCATTCGCCTCATCGTGATCATGTGTTGTGCTCTACAGCGACAACCAAGAACCGGCTCATAGCTATCGTAGCTTCACTACATAGCTCGCATTCGAAGAGAGAAGAAGAAGAGGAAGAATCGACATAATGAATACTCAAATGGGGAGCACTCTCCCTACCGAGAAGTTGGATCGAAACAACTTCGCATCTTGGGAGTACAAGATGCACCAATACCTTGTCGGACAAGGCTATTGGAGCTACATCAAAGGAGCGCATGAAGACCGACCCGCCGAAGCGGCTCCCGGATACGCGACATGGGAGCAAGCCGCAAGCTGCGTGATGTATTATTTGGCGACATGTGTTCACGACCACATGCTTGGTTACATTCGAGAAGCCAAGATGCCGAAGGAAGCGTGGGAAAATCTACGAAAGATTTTCGCCACCAACACGACCGCGAGGAAGCTTCAACTCCGCCAAGAGTTGAACAACATTCAACAAAGGGACATGTCCATCACGACATACACCTTGAAGATCAAGGAGCTTTGTGACTTGCTCGGCTCAATAAGCGTATGTATAGCTGATGATGAGATGGTGCAAATATGCCTCGGCGGCCTCGCACAACGGTTCGACACGATGTGAACCGCCGTTCTAGCACGGGAGAAATCTCCCTCCTTCTTCGAGCTCCAATCAATGCTATTGGTCGAAGAAAACCACGTGCGTACAAGGAGCAATGAGTCAGAAGGCCACATGTTCTACACACACTCTAATGGAGGAAGAGGACACAGACGAGCGATAGGCCGATTTGGCCAAGGACAAGGCGGACGAGGTCCGACCTATGACAACAACTCCCAATTTCGGCCGCAAAACGGAGGCCAACGAGGAACCTTCGCAAGAAGGGGGAGCTTCCACTCCAGCCCAAGCCGTCAAAACGCAACCGAATGCGGATATTACGGAAAGCTCGGCCACCACGAAGAAGAGTGCCGAAAGAAGATGCGTGAATCAGCTTCCACAAGCCGACAACTCACGAATTACGCACACAACTCTGACTACCAAGATCGTGGCAGAATGTATGCGCACAACTCCGACCATGGAAAAATGTTCATGATGAAACATAGAGCAAACTCTATGGCGGCCGCTACCTCAACTAGTGCCTCCGGTCCAGAAGACGTATGGTTCGTCGATTCCGATGCCTGGAACCATATGACATCGCATCAAGAATGGTTCTGAGAACTTCGAGAGCCGGACCGGCCCGACTATGTCGAAACCGGAGATGACACTACGAACCCAATTCGGCACATCGCCAATGTTCTGTTCGGAAAAGAAGGTAAGAAAAATTACATTAAAAATGTCTTGCATGTACCAACCATTACGAAGAATTTGGTCTCCGTCGGCCAAATTGTAGAGTAAGGGATACAAGTTCGATTTAATCAAGGCGGTTGCTTCATCGAAAAAGAGGGCCAACTCATCGCACGCGGACGAAGAGAGGGCCGAACGTTCATTCTCAATTCACGCTAGATGAAATCCGCCATGTTCGCGAAAAACAGGAAAGCCGACTCCGACATAGAGCTATGGCATAAGCGAATTAGCCACATCAATCTCAACAAACTCAAAGCAATGAAATCGAAAGGAGTCGTCATCGGACTCCCGACATTCAAAGAGAAGGAGATTGAATGTGTATGCGAAGCGTGCCAATTCGGCAAGCAACACCGACACCCATTCCCGAAAGAGCGGAACGTGAGCAAAGGTCTACTCGACGTAGTCCATTCCGTCGTATGGGGACCGGCGCAGACGGCTACATTCGGCGGATGCCGATATTACCTGATCTTCATCGACGACTTCTCTAGGCACACTTGGATCTACCCGATGCGGCAAAAGAGCGAAGTGTTCGGACACTTCCAAAATTTCCAGAATGAAGTCGAGAAAGCCACGGGCCGACATGTACGATGCCTTCGATCGAATGGCGGCAAGGAGTACTTCTCGGACAATTTCACGGCGTATCTCCGAAAGGAAGGAATTCGGCGAGAATTAACTTGCCGACACACTCCGCAACAAAACAGAGTAGCCGAGCGCAAAAATCGGCATATCCTCGAAGTAGCGCGGGCCATGATGAACGAGAAGCATATGCCCAAGTCATATTGGGCCGAAGCTGCAAATACGACCGTCTACCTAATGAACCGGTGCACAACATCCGGCGTGCACGAGGTCAGTCCGCACGAAAAATACTTCGGAAGGAAGCTGGATTTATCGCACATCCAGATATTCAGCACGATAGTGTACGTGCACATCCCCGACGAGAAGCGTCAAAAGCTTGACCCGAAGTCGGAGAAATGTATCCTCGTAGGATACTCATTGGAGCAAAAGGGGTACAAGTGCTACAACCCCTCAACTCGAAAATCTCGAGTAAGTCGAGACGTCATTTTTGACGAGTCCGCATCCTGGTACGCACCAAAGACAACTTCGCCTCCGACTTAGCTCGACCCGGAATCTACCGAACAAGAGATCGAGGATGAAGATCGCCCTACGCGCATGATCGAAGAAAGTCCGATCACGACCCGACTGAGCGGACCACAAGAGTCTTTGAGTGATCAAAGCACATCACGGCCTAGCCCAAAGATGGACAAAGGCAAGGCGAAAATGGCGGAATATGAAGACGATCGCTTCAACGACGATGAGTCGACTCACTCACTCGATACTGAGTTCGGCGGCTTTGACGTACCAATCGGAGCTAAGAAAGCCCTCATCAGTGCAAATGAAAAGCTCCGCCGATCCACTCATGAAAAGAACCCCGTAAGCCGATTCGGCTACAACAATTATATGGCGTACCATTACGCCTTTATGATGAAGGTAGCGACAGTATGGGAGCCGGAAACCTTTTCGGAAGCCGCGAGGGACCCGCAATGGATCGAAGCAATGAACGAGGAGATGCAGGCACTACGGAAGAACGAGACGTGGGATCTCGTTCCCACCTCACCACACAAAAAGGCGATCGGATGCAGATGGATCTAAAAGGTGAAGTATAACGTCGATGGCTGCATAAACCGCTACAAAGCTCGACTCGTAGCGAAAGGATACGCTCAGACGCATGGCGTCGATTACAAAGAGACCTTTGCCCCGGTGGCAAAGATGACGACGGTGCGGACCGTAATTGCGATTGTCGCGGCGAAAGGGTGGCACCTCCATCAAATGGATGTCAAGAACGCCTTTCTACAAGGAGAATTAGAAGAGGAGGTGTACATGATCCAACCACCCGGCTTCAACTCGAGCACCCATCTGAAAGCTGTTTGCCGACTCAAGAAGCCACTCTACGGCCTCAAGCAAGCACCGCGTGCTTGGCATTCGAAGATAACGGAATATCTTCATCAAATCGGCTTCCGTATGTCAAAATCGAACAACTCCCTCTACATACGAAGCGATTCCGCAAGTCCGATCGTCATCATCTTATATGTGGATGACCTAGTCATTGGAGGTGAGCATCTCGTCGAAATCACTAAGGTCAAATCCCTCCTTTCCGACAAGTTTGAGATGACGGACATGAAGGAGTTCCACTACTTCCTTGGCATCGAGGTAATTCGGTCTCCGGCCGGAACCATGATCTCTCAATGGCACTACATCCTCAACTTGTTATACAAGTTCGGGATGGCTGAGTGCAAATCCGTGGGAACCCCGCTCGATCGTAATCTCAAACTAGATGCGAACTCCGGCACCAAAGCGTGTGAGCCGACTCAGTATCGGCAACTCATCGGGAGTCTCATCTACCTCACGATCACTCGACCCGATCTCAGTTATCCGGCCGGTCTCCTTAGCCAATTCATGCAAACACCGCGTGATACTCACTTGGATTGTGCTAAGCGAGTTCTACGATATGTGAGCAACACAATGGATTGCGGCATCCTCTACAAGACCGTGATGCCAATACGACTCGAGGGGTACATAGACGCCGATTGGGCCGGCTACAAAGCCGATAGAAGATCAACCTCCGGATTTGTTTTCTCCCTCGGTAGCGGAGCAATATCCTGGAGCAGCAAGGAGCCGCCCACCGTCGCTCTTTCGAGTACGGAGGTTGAATATAGGGGCGTAGCCGTAGCTGCATGTGAAGCCGTATGGCACAAGAGGATTTTGAAGGATCTGGGTGTACCCATCAAGGATCCGACTTCCCTTTACTGCGACAACATGAGCAGTATCTATCTAGCTCGGAACCCGGTGTTCCACGCACGGACAAAGCACATCGAAGTGCACTATCACTTCATCTAAGAGCACGTTCTGGCTGGCGATGTTGACCTACAACACATTAGCACCAATCTTCAAATGGCCGACATCTTCACTAAAGCCGTAGGAGCCGACAAGCTATGGCAATTCATGACCGATCTCGGATTGACAATCCCTAACCTACCAAGCTTGAGGGGGAGTACTGAAGACACTACGCAATAACACATGGATTCCGCAACCACGCAACGAAGTAGCGAAGAGCCGATCTACTGCGCAAAGCCGTGAAGAAAGACGCAAGACAAAGCACAAACTTCGTAACTACACACAACGCAAGCTAGAGCACGGATTCTGCAACTCCATATAAAGCGAGCCGACACAAGTCGACGCGGACTCCGGAACGCGAGTTGAAGCGGATTTTGGATACCGTCTGAAACCGACCCAACTTGAGCTTGAGGGGGCGTGTTGAGAATCAAGCTCAACTTGGTCTAGTGTGTGAACTCACCTTGAGAGTGAAGAGACACTCCAACGGTCAAGAGTCACCATTATGTCACCACTTTGTATTCTAGCATTTAGTATGAGTCATAGAATCATATTCTATGACACATAACTTATGAGCTTTCACATTCCCCATGCTCCATGAGGCTTGTAGTTAATGAAGAGAGAGGGTGACTACATAAAGCACCCTCCTCCCACCTTGTATAACCTTGAGTCTTTCTCCTTTGTCAATATACTTTTACCTTGCGTATTCTCTGTGTTTCTCTCTCTCTCTCTCTCTCTCTTATAGACACACATAAGTCACATCTCTTCTGCTTCACAAGAATCCATCTCTTGATTCTTTACAGAAACAAATAGATAAATACAAAAGAATTACCTCAGTCATCTCCAAGAAGCTTCTTGGGTGAATCTGGTACCTACCCCGACCTATACGTTGTCTACATACATCTTTTTTATTCGGTGAGACACGAGTGTTTTTTGTTCAAAAGCAATCCACTTTCTCAATAATCTCATGAGACAAAGCATCACATCATCGTCCAACCACTTAAATTGATTTGACTATATATTTGTCCGATGCTTCCTCAAGTTTCTTCTTTGAATACTAAGGGCTAAGGCAACTTTAGTATCACTATTTTTTTTTTCTTGTACCATTTACAACAATGTGAACGGCTTCTCTCTTTGCACCAAGCTTATCTATGCTCTCTACCCCTTTCACTAACTATAGCGATGATTTCATAGACTCTACAATCTCCTCTGAAACACATTGGTCCCTAAACTTAATATTCTCCATGCACTCATTCAAAAGTTGATGGTGTAACACTCTAGAGATAATATCCCTACGATCTTCCTTGGTAAATCTCTCAATTGCTTCTAGTAAATAACGAACTATGTGAAGAACCACCCGTCTCTTGCTCCTCTTAGACATAGAATTGCTCGATGACAACTCACTCTCCTTGACATCTACCATTGCCACTCTCATGTATTCTTGCACCTAATTTCCTTTTATTTCAGTACCTAATTAATCAAAATAAATTCTTAATACATCGTAGAATAAACGTACTTAATATGTCAATGCAAACCACATCAACCCGTTTTTGAATAAACATGTATGATAATACTACACACATATATTCCTTTAACAAAACAAAACAATACAGTACTAAGATTATCATTCTATTAAGATCGGGAAATAGTACAAATAACAATATGCTCAACGTAATATGGTAAAAATGAACAAGTAGATGGAGATGATAATGACAATAATAATCATGATGTTGATGAAGGCATAATCGTTTCAGCATAAATAAATCTTAAAGTGTCCATTTGAAAGGATAAACAATAAATATTAAAGCTTAAAAAACAGTTTTGAAATAACCAACGCTTAAAAAACAGTTCTGTAGACATACTGATAGAAGGAGAAGATATACCGAGGGAAGGAGACGACATACTGAGGGAAGGAGAAGACAAACCGACGAAAGGCGAAAATGGCTCAGATATGTGACATAAAGAACGCTTGATCATTTTCACGTAGGTTTGATTCGTAGATAAGGAACAGCAAGATCCCAAATCTTGGGGACATTCGTGTGCTGTGAATACCTAAGATGCAGAGAAGGACAAACAGTGAATCTGAGATGGGCTCGGTTGGAAGGAGGAAGGGGATGCGCCAAAATGGTGAGAAGCGCCAAATTCAATTAATGTGGTGTGTTAAATAAAAAGTGAGGGGGAAATAGCCTCCAAATAAGTCTTGACTCTTAAATACGCAACAACTATCTCCCCCCATTAAATGCAATGTGTACTACCCCCACCCCACTCCCTAAAAAGATTATAAACTTTTTCGATTTTTTAAAAATCTTATTTAGAATTACTTAGTAATTTTTTGGTACACTGTAGCATGCCTCGACCCTGCCGTGTAATTCAAGTTCATGCAGTAGCACCATTGTTGAAATGGTTTTGGCGACCATCGCTAGATTAATCTAATGCTATCCTATCCTCGTGTGACCATCCAAACAAATCTTTATATTCTTGTAGGAGATCGACCATAGCTACCTTTTGGGAGGGCGGTAGTTCTTTCGCTATAGACAGAGGTCGTGGTGCCTTGGCTGCCCCAACATTAATTTCTTCCATGGCCAATGTTGTGACGCGTCGAGAGATTTCTGTTTCTCGATCGAACGCGTCGCGCCCCCTTTGGACTTCCACCAGTGCTTCTATGTCAGGCTCGCAGTTGTCGACATTTGGTGTGGCTGATGCAATGTACTTGTTGGCTATTTCGATGACGTCAATTTCGAATAGTGGTATTATTCACAGATTATCCTGAAGATACTCCTCAAGTTCATCATCGTCTAGTCCTTCCAGCATGTGAACGTCTTCCGCGTACAGTGGAGTCATACCTTTTGTGGTTGATGCGATTTCTTTTGTCAGAACTCGAACTTTGGCTTGGCCTCGTCGAAAACTAATGTTGTTATGCTGCCAGTTTTGCTTGATGTTAGAGGAACGTAGCCATGGGCGGCCTAGCAGGAGGGGCTACGCATCAGGGGCATCAAGGGCAAATATTATGACCGATTTCAAAGACGTGACCACTGATCACGATTTTTAGCTTCCGGACCAACCCTAAGGGACGGATGGATCGCGTATCCGCGATGTGAAACTAGAATGTCCAGGTGGTTGCAAGTCGCCTTCCTGATGACATTAACCCCGGAACCCCCATCAACTATACATTCGGAAATTTTCTCCCCTTGCAGGACCACCTTAATAGCCGGATTGTGGTGGTCCACCACAGTTTGCCCTATACTAGATTCTGCGAAGTTGGTCAGAATGTTGACTGTTGTTTGCCGGAATAGTAACCAATGGACAAGAGCGCAATAATATAGAATGGAGTAATATTGTAACGCATGTAAACGGTTCACGCAGGAAGCGTGAACAACTAAAAAACCATGCGTATATAAAGGGCAGAAAACCTCTGATAGAGGGAGTGTGTAATTTTGAATGTAAAAGGCATATCTTAATAGAGTTCTATCTTCTCTGATATCTGTGCATATCTGTGGTTAATCTACTGTGCGTCTGTGATCCTTGGTGGCGTAGCATAGTCGTAAAAGCATAGGTGTGAGTAATAGTGTGGTTGCTAGTCCACTGTCTAAGGAGCTCGGTTGTAGCCGTCTCCCTTATACGCTACTAGGTTACGGGAGGTATCCCACTAAGTATTACACACAGAAGATACCATTCGTTGCCACACAGTCACTTTGAGGTCTAGGTCGAAGGACTGACCGTAAATCGTGTTCCTAATCGGTAACACTTTTGGCACGCATGGTGATCTGTGGCTTCTCACAGACGAAAAACGACGAATGGATGTTTAGCCGCAAACACCCCAGAGAACCAACACGACAAGACCAACCAATCACAAGGTCGATCACACACGAGGTAGAGGAATGCGCACGGCAAAAGCCTTGCCTCAGTGACATCAGTGATACCTGTCGGGACCACAAAGATGATTTCTCGCTCCCCAAATACCTCAGCGATACGCAGGAAGCGTGCTCACCACAAAAACACTGTGGTCTTTCCCTGCCCGCCGTAGCATCCAGCATGGCCTTTGCTTATCCCTGCATCAACGGCAAAACCGACGCCGCAACCCACGTCCAACTATTCCTCAATGTCTGGAATGCAAACCACATGACACAGACCCTTTCCGAATCAGTAACGCACCAGTCCAAAATGACGGAGTTCGGATTAACCTTGGATGGGAGAGCGGCGTTTTGGCATTCGCAGATGGATCTGCCAGCAATCATGACCTTCGATCAGTTGCAATCAGCCTTTCTGCGGTTTTTTCATCGGAGGGTGCCACAACGCGAAATCCTGAGGCAGTTTTACAGAATTAATTAGTTGCCGACTGAGACGGTAGCGGATTTCAGTTTATGCTTTCAAAATCGACGGCGGAAATTAGAACAGGGCCCAGAGGATGAGGCTATGGAGACATTTCTGGCAGCATTACGACGACCCATACGGACAACGCTCAACAACAATAGCGTGAAAGGGGAAACGACCGATATGGTCATAGAAAGAGCGCTACAGCTCGAGTTGGACGAAGAAGAGGAAAAGTTTTCCATGTCCTCATTACGACAAGCGTTACCTCAGGACAAGGAATGACATTTTCGCCAAGCAATCTAGTGCACGATTTGCTTGAATTCAGGGCATTCCGCAGTTGAATGCAACATGTGAATCCATTGTCCAATCTGTCACTCGAAAGCTCACACAGTTGAGCAGTGCGAGTACAATATGTTGAACAGATCCATAGCCACAGTACGCAGTGTGGAAACACAACATCCCCCACGCCGTAATGAACAAAGGCGGCAAGAAGAACGACCACGGTATATGGATCGGAACCCACGCGATTACCGGCACTACCGGAATCGCCGGAATCACAACGATTTCAAGGAAGACGAGCCGAAGGATGAAGACTACCATGGCAACCACAGAAATACTAAAGGGGGTCGACTCTATGAGAATTACCGTCTGACGAACAAACGTGGTGGCTTTAATGGGCCTCGCGGAAAGCATCGTCACTATTGGGACCAACGGCGGTACGACGAAAGCTCAGACGATGACCGACACTAGGAACCGCGCCGGGACCAACAACAACCACCGTGTACGCTCCGATGAACGAATCAGGACTGGGAGGAGCAAGTCACACCTGGGGATCGGCACACACCACCAAGGGCCGAGAAGGGCAAATCTAGCATCCATTGTTTCGTTTGTCAACAGCCCAGACATTATGCCACACAATGCCCAGTACGCAAGGGCAAGGGGCCCGCCGTCAATACGATTACAGCGGAAGTACAGCAAATCACGACACGACAACAAACAAAAAATGTTGATTGGGTTGCGCAAGATGAGATACGGCAGACAGCCGAAGCATGGGTTGAAAATGCCAGTAGGTGGATGGAGATATATTTCTCAAAGCAATGTGATATTATGCCCACAATTGGAAGATTACATTTGACATCAAATAACTTCACTCGTCATGAGGTTTACCAAGCGTATAAAGATAACATGCTATTAGAAAGTGTACCTTACATACAATATTGACATTTCAATCGATTATGGAGGTTGTAGTTTAACAATGTGGTCATACCGCATAAGGTCTGAATGGGTGTTTGTTCTATATGTGCAAGTTTAAAAAACATGGGAAAGAGTGGGAGAACAGATGAAGAAATAAAGAATTATAAGAACTTATTAAAAGAACATCGAGAAAGTCGAGCGTTGGAAAGATCTAAAGCTATGCAGCACCGACAAAAACCGCTTCAATCACCGGAAAGGTAGATGTTCTTGTTTATAGATGGGATGGATCAAAAAAAACTTGTTTGCCACATTTTCGAAGGTTGCCGAATGATATTGGAGATGAATGCCTAGTTCAAATGCACTTAGTAGGTTGTCTGTCGTATTGTCACACAATAAGGCCTTAAGTGTTCCTAACTTATCCTAATATCCACAACGACCCTAATCTTAGAGTAACAGCCAATGTAGAGAGTTTTATAGTCTTGGCAAGGTATTCTCCTGCCAGTACTATCGTGCAATTAGATAACATGGAAAGAGAAAACAAAAACTCGACTGTGTTCGGTTATTTAAGCATGCTAGTAGAAAGGGGTATATTCAAAAAGATTAAGGTGAACGTCTTACTAGTAGGTCACACACATGATCATATAGATCAAATGTTTAGTAGGTTCTTGAAGAAATTAGCAAGATGTGATGCTTTCACACTTCCTATGCTGTCAAAGTTGATCACTGAAGTCATACCCTAAAGCCAAAAGTACAACATTTGGATGAAGTTTATGATTTTAAACGCTTCTGCATGGATGGTAATGGGACTCTACGCAGGGTTCTTGCCCTAGTTAATAATATAATTTTTAACCACGTCTTTCTCATAGAAAGAAGTTCTATAGACCACAACCAGACATTGTTGTATGCCAAACAATACTCATCTAGTTCACAATGGGAGCCCCAAGAGGGATGTAGGCTTCTATTGCATTTTCTAGATGCGGTACTCCATGGTGCACAACAAATGCCATATGAATATAAAATATTGGCTCGAGGTAGTTCGATTGAAGAGAAAAAGATACATTGGATGCGGTGCCTTTAAGAGAAATAGAAAATTATTGAGCGCACCAAGAAGTATGTTGGTGATCAGGATGTTGAATGGTGGGTAAACTTCTATAACCATCAACATACAATTTTAGTTAGCCACTTTGCCGGTTACGAGCCACTCAAAAATCAATTCAAATGGAATATTGATGACCAATCAATGGTGACCACGACTAGTGTGCAATGAGTAGATAATCCTAACCTGAATAATCTAGTTCGTCCACAATAGAGAGATATTTATGTGGGGCCAAGAGTATTGTGTGTTGTAGAGGTGAGATGACAAGGCAATCTGCATGAGCTACAAGTTGGTATGTTGGTTGCAACATTAGCTAGGGGTGATGAGTTCGGCCATCCCTTTTGAATTGGTAAAAACACTGAAATTATTAAGGATAAACAAGGCAATCAAGTTATCTCCATTTTGAGGTTCATTGGTATCATACGTCTTCCTTAGATGCATTTACTGGGAAGTACTGTTTAGAGATGGTTAAGGATGTTGAAGGCACAAGTAGAAATCTGAAAAAGAAAAAATATAACGAGCACGTCTACTCCGACTCTTGATAATGTAGACATTCTAGTGTGACTTCACCTTGACCAAAACAGGCCATCTAAGATCAACCACAATCAAGATAATAAAAGAGAAGATCCCAGATCTTCCTCCCGATGCAACAAAAAGACGAACAAGGAGTATGTCTCATAATCACGGTGACGTTGGATTGCAACTAGATGAAGACAATGTGTTAGTTGCTAGTAATGATGAGGATGAGACCTCACAAAGCTCTCCTAGTTCATCGAATGGGCATAGCTTTGGGAAGTGATGGTTCTGATACATGATTTGTAAGTATTGTATTTTACATCAACATGCTAATTCTCGAATATGTATAAATGTAGGTGGTAGTCCTTTTATAAAATTTGTACATTCTTTAATAACTTTTGTGTGTCAATTATGTTGGGAAACAGGTCCCTCCAAATGGGAAGAGAAGAACCGATTTGGTGAGTTATCGGCCTCGGCCGAAACCGAAATCGAGGACACAAGGGTAATTCGGCCAAGACCGATAGGTTGAGGCTAAAATCGAAATCAAAACCGAAACCGATCGGAAGACTATAATTGTAAATAGTCTAAAATGCCTCTTGGGGGCTATACTTGTAAATAGCCAGAAAGTTGCTTTTGTTTATAAGCAACTAGGGCAAACTTTATAGTTGTAGTTGATTATTACTGTAAAGTTAGAATGAGGTAGTTGCCTTTGTAACCGTGAGTGAGAGCGTGAGAGTGTAACTCTGTAGTTGTCAATCAGACGAAGGAGAACTCGAGGTCATTGCTTCTGAGTTCTATATTTGTACTTTCTCTCTACTATCGTGATCTGTTTTCTCGGGGTTTGTGGACCCCTGTGGTTTTTTTCCCATTTTAGGATTTGCACGTAAAACATTAGTGTCTCTGTGTCTTCACATTTTTCTGTCTATGTACTAGTTCTTGGTTTCTACACACGAATACGAACGTTTAACCGATTGTGGCAAGATGATTCCTAACAAATTTAGGCAATTTTTGGAAGCCCTAAAATTTTGGACATGCGATACATGCAGCACCGCCTTTTATTTTACGACCTATTTTCTGCCTTTTTTTTACGGTCAGTTCTTAAAACGCAACATATTACCTACTTCTAATGACTAGGTGTTTTCTACTTCTCTGTGTTTTACCTAATTGTGGTTGAGCCGATTGTGTTTTGTTTATAAGCTTCCGCATACGAAACCCTTTACACAGTTCAACTAAGTCCCATGTCTTTGAGATCGCGTAGCATGACTGAACTCACCGAATCATAACTAATGATAGGCTCTTGGGTAACTAATCCACTCTATGGATCGCTAGTTAAGTTGCTCTCTAAGTCAGCTTGTATTGAAGTGTTGGTCACAGTTGTACTTTGTACCGTAGAGGCAGTTTGCCATGTTACTGCTCTCGCGTGTTGTGTAGGGCCCTGATGAGGAGAAAAAGCATCCAAAAGTGTAACTCTTTTGATTTCAATTTGCTTTTCGACTTGCTTGTGCATCTCTAGCTCGTTGAAAACGATGTCCGAACTTCAGAAGACTTGTCTGTTTTTCAGATCCTAGAGTCGATAGCCGAACTCACCATCGATGCTTAACGAAGAAAAATACATCTCCGGGACCTGGGCTCAATCTTTCTGAAATCATCCTTTGGCACAAGTGTAACAACTTTGCAGTTGAAAATCCCCAGCTTCTCATAATTCGGCCTCTAGCTTATCTAAAGCTCATGGGAGATTTGAAGTCCTAGAGGCCTACGCCCAGAAACCATTCAATAGTCTGGCATGTTGCATCATTGCGACAATCCGCTCTTGAATTGTATCATTCATTCCTTCTGCAACACCATTTTGCACCGGACTATAGGGGTTGTAAGATGTGATCTAATGACGCATTACTGGAAAAATCTAACGAATTCGTCTAGTTTGCATTCTCCACCATTGTTCGATCGCCAGCATTTCAACTTCCAACTAGATTGGTTTTCAACCATTGTGAGCAACTCTGAGAAGATCAAGAACACACGATCTTTCATCCTTGTCGGGTATGCTCACACCTTCCTGGTCACGTCTTCCATCAATGTAATGACGTATGATGCACCTCTAAGAGACTGATGTGGCATTGGGCCATAGACATTTGAATGGACCAAGTCGAGCAGAATCGAGTCGGAGGTGAGGCGACAGTCTGTTTTTTGTATTGGTAATGCTTACAGAACTTGTGCTCAGATAATGAGAGCTTCGAGATGCAGACTTTGGATAAATGCGTGATGTTGGCCTTGCTAAGGTGTCCGAGTTGGGCATGCCATAACGACAACACAGGCATATCTACCAAAAAAGGACATCTTCTCTGAAAGTGACATATAGCGGGTACAATGAATCTACCTTTGGTCCTCGGGCAATTAGGAGGTTGCCTCTTTAGAGTGTCCAGCCTCTCGTAGAGAAACCAGCATGGATGCTATCTTCTTCTACTTGTCTGACTAAAATCAATGGCCTTCACATCTCAGGTATATGCCAGAAGTTGTGCAATACAAGAGTAGAGCAGCTCGGAAGGTTAAGCTCTATTGTGGTGATTGCAATTATTGCAGAGTGTTGCGAGTTTCTAACTCAGACTAAGTCAGAATGGCGGGTCAAGTACTATCGGAACGGAGATGAACCAACGAAGTTGACTTCATCTAGCTAGCTTCCCTTATGATCAGCTCTTTGAGCTTTGTTAGTTTTGAACTTGAGGGCATGGCGATTAGCCTTAATGTGTCCAGGCTTCTTGCAATAATTGCAATATTGTAAAAGTCAAATGTGGAAGCTTATGAACCGACTATTAGTCGGTTATCCGAAAGTTGAACAAAACAGTTTGTTAACAAACAGTTGGTTTCCGCTGTTTGCATTAGCGTGCGCTCCACCATCTGCTGCTCGGCGTGTTCCTCGGCCATTCGCTATGACACCTTGATCTGCTAAGTCGCTAGAAATTCCATGAGCTCATTTGTGGTACCATATTGCAATAACGCACTGAACTCATGTGCCATGTCCGGAATGTCCAAATATGTCAGGACTTCACTTTCCGTCGTAACCACTCCTTTGCCCCGCTACGATTGTGTCGTAATGATGGGTCGCGGTTCGCGGAATATCTCCAGTGTCGTAGTGGGCTCTGCGGGGGCGGTTGTTTCGGTGGTGACGGCCGTAACTTTTACCAATCCACGGCCGTCCTTTCGGTCTAATCGTCGTCGTTTGGGTTTGGGACTGTCAGCGGTGGGCTCCTGATCCGATGTTGTCGTGGAGGGTTGCATCTCCGCGCCTTTGGCCGGTGGCTCCTTCTGTGTCGTCCGTTGGGTGGTAGGAGAAGGTTGTGCTTCTTCCTCCCATTCGGTGGTAGCTAACTTTGCTAGCCGTCGTTTTGCGGATCGCGGCTGAGGCGTCGGTTCACTTGGTGTGGGGGCGGGGAGTCTACGAGGGGGAAATAGTACGGTAAGGTACTGTTAAATGATCGGCCGGAGTTTTTTTCCAGCTTGATACGCATAGAGTCCTTCCCTAAGTGTTGGCCCCATGATTACAACCCACTCTATGGCACGTCCTTCGAAGGTTTCGATGGTGATGCCTGCTTTTTGTTTAGGCATCCCGTATGCATTGACGTGTACGCACCCGACCTATAGGAGGAACTTAGCGACTTCCCGAAAGAATGGATTTGGAATATCCTTCATTCTGTATGCTTTAGCTGACATTGAATATTCTCCAAACTATTTCCCGAGTGTTTCTGCAAGAGAAATGTCGAAGTGCTTTTCCCTTATCGCCGATAACCCGAGTTTCTTCCAAACGGTGCCGTTCGTCACTGTGTCTATATTCAACTTCTTGGCTATGTCAAGAGTCTCAAGGTGCGATGGCACTTCGGCGACCCTGATATAGCCCTCAAACCCCTTTTCTAGGAGCCATCTGCGTAGAGTTGTAGAGACAGTGATCGGCATCAGGGGTGGATGGGGCTCATGAAGGATAGTCGAAGATTGTAGGTCATGGTGAGCGCGAGCTCTATTGTATTGTGGAGAGCGAGGCAAGCGCGAAGAGCAAAGAGCAAAGAGAGAGAGGAGAGGTTTGTTGTCTGTAATGCGCAGAAAGCCTTCTACTTTCCCCTTTTTGTGGTCTAGGGTGCATTGGTCTATGTGGCATTGTAGTGCCACGTGTTCTTGCCCTAGACGTTTGTGCATGCATAAAGTCCCTTTTAATAGTCATGACTACCTTCTCTCTCTTTTTTCTTTTTCTTTTTAACGGTTAAATACATGATTATTGTTAGAGTATTTTACAAGTGGCCCCAAGCTTATTAATTATTGTATGGGCCCCTTTGTTGTGGCAGTCACGGCGTGGAATGGGTTCGGAACCCATTTACTTTTTGTCAAAGTACCTCTCCGGCCAAGGTGCCTAATTGAAAAGTGTCGTTTTCTGCTTCGATTATCCAGTACGGCCCCGTTCAGCAGAATCTTAATTTTCTAGGCATTTGACCCATGCGTGTTTGAAAGACCAATACGGCCTTTCCAACTGCGAAGCCCTTCTCCCGTGTGACTCGATGTCGATCGACGAATGCTTTACGCCGTCTATGTTCCTGCTCTAGTATGGCCATACTACGTACCTAAGCCTCTCCTAATTCAAGGAGTTGTTGTAACCGTAGTTGCTCGGATTGGCCTTCCGCTAGGCGGTCTCGCACTTGAATCCGCAAACATGGTACCTAGAATTCGACGGGCATTACGGCTTCTAAGCCATATGCCAGCCGGAATGGCATAGACTGTATGCTAGTCTTGTAACTAGTCTGATACGCCCACAAAGTGCTGTGCAATTTAGTGTCCTAGTCTGTTCTATTTTCATTCACGATCTTCTTCAGTATTGTTTGCAAGATTTTGTTCATGGACTCCACTAGTCCATTTGCTTGTGGATAGTACGGCGTGCTTTTCTTATGGACGACAAGGTAATGGTACGTGAGCTCGTGGATGACTAAATTCAGAAAGTGACTCCCTTGATCACTGATGAACTCGATGGGGCAACCAAAATGGCACCAGATGTATTCATACAAAATTTTTGCCATAGATGTTGTCATGTTATCCCGTAGTGCCTTTGCTTCCACCCACTGGATGCAATAGTCCGTGGCTACCAGAATATATCTATTACCTATTCGTGTTGCTGCTAGTATAAAGGGTCCCACAAAATCAGGACCCCACTTCTGTTGGGAATATGTCCCTCTAGTGGGAGGATGATCCGACTGTTCGGAAATTCAACAGTCAAAGAGTCGGAAAAGAGGAGCCGAGTTGATGAGGAACTCGGCCGAGGCCGAAACCAGAATCGTGTAAATAGCCAACTCGGGAGACTATATTTGTACATAGTCTTAGTGTGCGCCCCACGAGGGCTACGTATGTAAATAACCCGAAAGTTGCGTAAGTATATATGCAACTAGGGCAAACATGTTGATTGAGATGTGACGATGTTGTAGTGTGCAGGAGGGCGTGAGGAAGAGTGTGTGTGTGAGCCGCACCATAGTTGTGTGAGTAACAGTAGACACGCAGAGCCCTGTGCTGCTAATGCACTCGACAGAGTGTTGTATTTCTCTCGGTGCTTTGTATATCCACTATCTATAGTGAAGATTTTGTTCTCCCGTGGTTTTTCCCTTGTTTTAGGGTTTCCACGTAAATCTCTGTGCACCATTGTTTATCTTGTCTATTCTATTATTCGGGTGTGATACGTATTTCACCATTGTCACTATTGTGATTTGAATTCCGCGACGATTTCTCATCAACTTCTGGAATGGATCTAGCGGAAGAACGGGTTGATGTGGCATTCTCGTGCCCTTTGTGGGCTTACCCAATCGTTGGCATAAATCACACTGCTTCCAATAGAGGTGTGCACCCATTTGCGTGGTCGGCCTCCATAGACCGGCTTGCCATATGTTTCTGGCCGTAACATCTCCCGCATAGTGAGCTTCGCGCAAAACAACTTCCTTCTCATCCTGATGTACCCCACGTCGCCAGATTCCATCACTGCCCTTGTGATACAGTGGTCCTTCGACCAGGCAAAAGTTATGGCTACGAACAGCCAATCGCTTCTTTTCTTCCGTCCTTAATTGTGGCGGTGGCATTCCTGTAGTAAAAAAGTACGTCATTTCCATTAGCCATTGATCCGGAAGATTTTCTGTTCCCGTGACGATACCATCGCGAGCCGCAGAACATCTACATCGGGAAAGTCATCGTCATCATCTTTCCTTGTAGTTTACCCGTTATCCACCCTGCTCAAGAAATCTGCTACGACGTGTTGCGTTCCTAGGCGATGTTGAATTATGAAGTCGAATTCTTGGAACATTAACATCCATCCAGCTAGTTTACTTGTCAACGCCTGTTTCTCCACAAGGTAGAGCAACGCCACATGATCTACGTGAAACGTAAATTTTTGCCCCAACAGATAATGGCGGAATTTATTGATGCTATATATCATTCCCAACGCTTCCCATTCTATTGTGGAGTAGTTACATTCGGCCGTTGATAGTTTTCGACTAGCGTAATAGACCAGTCTGTACCAATTCGGTTCTGTGAGTTGCATCAACGCGCTGCCTATTGCTATATCTGAAGCATCCACAAAAACATGGAACAGTTTCACGCAATCCAGTGGTTGTACGACCGGTGCTTGCGTTAAAATTATTTTAAGTGCATCGTACGCTTTTTCTTCAACTACCATCCATTTGAAAGGTGTACGGTGTACGGTGGCCTGTAGTGGCGTAGCGAAATCTACCAAATACCGTAGCATACGACTATGCCAACGTATTTGTCCCAAAAAACGGCTAAGTGCTTTGGCAATCATTGATGTTTTTGCCTGAATGATCGCGGAAATTTTATTCGGGTTCACTGCTATCCCTTCCTTGCTTACAATGTGGCTGAGAAGGCCTCCACTAGTGACACCAAATGCGCATTTAGTCGGATTCAGGCTTAAGCGTGAAGTATAGTAGCACTCTAGACAAAGTTGTAAATGACTTAGATGTTTGGTTGTTGTCCCATACACCGCAAAATCATCCAGAAACACTTGCAGAAAGGCGGGTATGTATTCCCCAAAAATTTCCATAATTGTTCGCTAGAATGTGGCAGGCGATGTCTTTAACCCAAACATCATGACTACCACGACATAAACCCCGAGTCGGTGATAAACGTCGTCTTCTCTTGGTCGTCAAGATGCATGTGCACTTGATTATATCCACTGAAGCCGTCCAGAAAATTGTACATGTCATGCCCTGCGACTGCGTCTAGTACGTTGTCAGTGAAAGGTAAGGGGTACGCATCTGTAATAGTTACAACGTTCAATTTCCGATAGTCTACGCAAATGCGGATTTTGGCATTTTTCTTCGGTACTACAACTATAGGGCTTAGCCACGTAGCTTGCTTAACTGGTCGAATAAACCATGCCTTGAGAAGTTTGTCAATTTCCTCTTTTACGAGAGCCATGTAATTCGGATTCATGCGATACCGACGCTATTGTATGGGTTTCACATCGGTAGCTAAGTTGATCTTATGCTGATAAAACTTAGAATCCAACCCCTTCATGTCTTCGTGGAACCAAGCAAAAACATCTTTATATTCCTTGAGCAGTGCGATCATTGCTTCCTTCTGACTTGGGGGTAAATCCTTTGCAATCGAGAGTACTCGTGGATCCATTGTCATTCCGACGTTGACATCTTCTAATGTTGAGGCTGAGACTCGCCATGAGATTTCCATTTTTTGGTGAAACGTTGCTCGTGCCCTGCTTACCTCTAGCAATGATTCTGGATCCGGCTCGTACGTCTCTGGGTGCAGTCCGCAACGGTTTCCATAATATCAATTTCAAATAATGGCGATGTGTCTCCTGGCGTCGTTCATCTTCTGAACTTTCTTCATACCGACGTTGGTCCTTATACTGCCTATTATGTCCCTGTGGCCATGGTCCATTGAATCCCCCGCGATTGGTTGCAAAACGTCAATTGTTATAACGACACCCCCCTTTATTATATCGGTTGTTGCCCCCATATTCCTCGTCCTCCAATTCCTCTTCATCAGAATATAAGTTGTTGTTCCGGCGATTACGGTAATGACAGTCTTCGCCCAGATTTCGTTCCTTATATCGGAGTCGTTCCTCTTGTCTCCCTTGATCATTTCGGCAAAGTGGCCTCTGTGGTTCTACGCGTCGTACTGTGGGTGTGGGTTTGTTAAGCATATTGTATTCACACTGCTCGACCGTGTGTGCCTTTGAGTGACAAATTGGGCAATTAATTCGCATATTGCATTCCACCGCGAAATGCCTAGAGTTGCGATAGATCGTGCACTAAATAGCCTGGCGGAAGCGATGTTCCTCGTCCTAAGGTAACGCTTGGCGTAATGACGACATGGAAAATCCTTCATCTCTTCTTCCAATTCGAGCTATAATGCTCGCTCTATAACCATATCGGTTGTTTCCCCTTTCATATTATGTGTATTCAGTGTCGTTCTGATCGGTCGTCGGAGGGCTGCCAAAAATGTCTCCTTAGCTTCCTCATATGTTGGGGCCTGTGTAAGCTGTTGTTGCAGACTTTGGAATCGTAGACTAAAATCCGCGACGGATTCTGTTGGCGATTGCTTGATGGTGTAAAATTGCCCAATAATCTCTCGTTGCGGTACCCTTCTATGAAGAAATCGCAAAAATGTTGATTGTTGCCAGGTCGTGATTGTTGCCAAGTCCATCTGAGAGTGCCAGCATGCCGCTCTCCCATCTAGAGTTAATCCGAACTCTGCAATCTTTGATTCGTGTGCTTCTGCTACTGAGAACCGTTGCGCCATGTGATTAGCGTTCCAAACATTCAGGAACAACCGGTTGTAGCTTGCGGCGTCTGTTTCGCCGTTGAAGCGTGGATAGGAGAAGGCCATTTCAAACGCTATGGTGGGCAGGGAAAGACCATAGTTCTCATGTGGTGATAGGACTTCCTGCTTGACATCGTAGTTTTCAGAACCAAGTGTTCATGACAGCAGTGTTCTGTGAGGGTGGAGTCGACTTTGTATTCCTGAAGGGAATAGCTATAGCAAGGATTTTGCTTTGCGCGCTCCTCTGTTTGGCGTGTGATGGACCTCGTGAGTGGTCAGTCTTGCCGAGCCGGTTCTCTGGGTCGTCTACGGCTAGACATCCATCCCTTGTTGTTCGTCTGCAAGAAATCACAGATCACCCGGTGTGCCAAACGTGTTACCAATACGGAACACTGTCTATCTTCAGTCCTTCGAGATAGACCTCAAGGGGATTGCGTGGCAAGGTATGCCGTTACACGAGGCATGAGTCATACTCCATTGGTTGCGTAATAATGTGTATCTCTGGGTGAAAGTTCACGACTACGACCGAGAACCTGAGTGTGCTACTACGCTGACTCTTACCCTACGCTTTCAGAGACGCACTTAAGAATAGTACAGAGATTACACAAGACAACACGGGTTGCACAGACAAGGAAAATCAGAGAAGATAGGATTCTACTAGAAAAGAAAACCTCACACTTAAAAATTACACGCTTCCTCTTACAGAGGATTTCTGCCCTTTATATACACAAGGCGTTTAGCCGTTCACGCTTCCGTTACATTTCTTTTCCTAACGCTTCTTTACGCATTCTGTCCGGCGGACAACAATTGTATCTTATGCTCTAGTTGCCTATTTCTCTAAATCTGTTTCTCTATCTATTCATCTAAGGACCTTCATAACCAGGAGTGTTGAGATATCGTTCCACAACTAACGGCCTCTTACAACATCTGGTATCAGAGCTTGGCGTTCGTTTTGATTCTGTGGCCATCTACTTTATCTCCATTAGTAACTCTTCCTTTGTGCACTCTAAAGATCAGTTCTAGTATCCCTCATTTGGAAACTCTCTACATAATCATATTCAACAAAGAGAGACGCTTGAAAATCTACACTCCATTGTTCTAAATCACCCTTCAAGTAACCCAGTCGGTGGTACTTTACCCATGTGATTGTAGATGCTCAGAGAGAGATTTCGCCTCACAAGATTTGCCTCAATAGTGCTTCATCAGGTTAGATGGCAATCGAATAGGTCATCCAACACTATTCACTAGCTCATCATAACCACTCGTAACAGCTTAGGCTCTAAATAACAACCCCCATTCATGCTTCATTCGGCGAAACAACATTTAGGAGGACCAATTGGCTCCCCTCCTCACATTGTTGTAGATATTCGAAGTAGGATCACCTAGATAATCGGGGCACATGATCTGTGATCGGTATCTCAAAATCTTCATTTGATCCAATCCGGTAGTTAATTATGCTCAATTCCACTAGGTGATATTCGGGAAGACCCTCTACTCACCGTAGCCACTCCGAGCAAGTGTAGCACCCAACCGCTTCAATAGTTGAAGTCGATTTGACTGATGTCTAAATCCGCCTAGGACGATATCAGGTGAGCCAGTTAGCTGCATCCTACCATTGTTCGTAGTCGACTCCGAATAGAGGCTAACAAGCCAATATAGATGGCATCAAATATCCGGCTCATCAAAGATGAGTCTAAGGAAGTTTGATGGATCGAAGATTAACTTCGGGAAGGAGCAAATGCAAGACTCTCTGATAGTCAAGGGTCAAATCGACCCAATCGAGTAAGAAAACTCTCCAGAAGAAATCAAGCCTAATGAGTGGAAGAAACTCGATAGAATCATCCAACCCACCATTCAGATGCACTTGTCGGAGTCAAAGTACTTCACAATGTAATCGTGTCCAGCAACCTTTCAATTATGGACGACACTCTTGAACACTTATGAGAAGAAGGTAGTTGCCACAAAGATATATTTGATTCGTCATCTTTACAACCTTCAGATGAAAGAATCCGATTCAGTCCAGCCACACCTCAACGAGTACGAAAGTCTAAGTTCCCAAATCTCGGCTCAAGGGACAACAATTGAGGATAAACTAAAGGCCATGCTCTTCATGAGTAGTCTCCCCCCTTCGTGGGAAACTTTCTTCACAACCGTGTGCAACGCGTTGACTGCTGCCTGGGAGTACTCCAAAGTCACAAGCGCAATATTGACTAAAACTATTTGGAGGAAATCGTTTGCAAACGATTCAGCCAATGAAGCCTATGGAGTACAAGGTTTGGTTGACCAACCAAAAAGACGAGGAAGAAATTCTTCCCAACTGTCAAACACTAAGCAAAGCCGGAGTAAGTCTCAGGATAATCGAACTTGTAATTATTGCAAAAAAACGTGGACATATCAAGGCCGACTGTCGCGCCCTCAAAGCCAAAAATGAAAAGGCTCATAGAGTTGATCACAAGGGTGGCCGACTAGAGGAGGTCAACTATGTCTGCGCATCAGATGAAGTATTGACAAACGACCCTAATATACTATCCATTGAGAACCCAATAGAATTAGAAGTTCTGCTTACAACTAAGGAATCGAGCACATGGCTCTTGGAATCGGGCATGTCCTATCATGTAACTCCTCATTGATGCCAATTTCGTCAATATTCAGCCCAACACTCCGACTCAGTCTAAGTCGGAAATTCGCAACATTATGCCATAGTCGGAATCGGCACTATAGAGCTCAACCTTTCAGGTGTCTCCACACTTGTACTACACAATGTCTGACACATACTTGAGCTCTTAAGACCTTTGATCTCAGCCAGAAATTTGGAGGAAGATGGCATTTGTGCCAACTTCTCATCAGGAGTGTGAACACCTCATAGGGGGGACCTCCTGCTTGCTCAAGGTCTGAAAGTATATTCATTGTACTTGTTATATGTCACACTCACAGAGGGTAACTTGCTCCTGGTTGATATTACCATGTCATCACTATGGGATGGATGACTCAGACACCTCAGCAAGTCCGGTGTCATGCATCTATCTAGAGCCAGATACATCCCCAAACTCTCCTTCTCCGATCATCAATTTTGCGAGCATTTCTAGTATCGCAAACAAATAGCCACATCACGCCCGACATCAACAATGAGAGAATCGACCCCCCTTGACTTGGTCCACTCAGATCTTTGTGGCCCCATGCCACATCAGTCTCTTGGTGTTGCTCTGTACTTCGTTAGTTTTATCAACGATTCAACTTGGAAGGTATGGGCTTATCTGATCAAAACCAAAGATCAGGTGTTCTCGATCTTTTCCGAATGGCTCACCATGGTAGAAAAAAAGTCCAGCCGAAATCTAAAATTCCTTCGGACCGACCACGGAGGAGAGTTCAAATCTAAAGAATTCATTAGATTTTGCAAACAACGCAGCATAAGATGTGAATACACGGTACCATATACTCCTAAGTAGAATGGAATTAGTGAGCGGATGAACCAGACAATTCAAGAACAGATAGTATCTATGCTCCACCGCTCTAGACTGTCGGGTGGCTTCTAGGAAGAGGCCCTACTTATGGTAGTACACATAATCAATATTTCACCGAGTGGTCGTCTAGGGCTTCAAATTTCTCAAGAATTATGGACATGCAATAAGTTGAATTACAATAAGCTAAGGATTTTCGGATGCGAGGCGTACACCCTCATACTGAAAGAAAATCATCGAAAACTTGAACCAGGGTCTAGGAAATGAATCTTCCTTGGTTGTGGACCAAATGTTGAAATCAGATAACAAGTCTAGGACCACGACAACAGACAAATCGTCTGAAGTTTGGACGTAGTGTTCAATGAGTCAACTATGCACAAGATGGCCAAAAGGCCTATTGAAGTCCGAAGGGTAACCTTTTCAAATGTGCCGACCCTTCACGAAGGCACATCCCATAACACGAGGTCGGCTTCACGGATTGTCGAATCCTCTAGCATCAGTTCAGTAGCACTCGGTTCGACTTTCGCTCATCCCACCTCGATACCCAATGTGACTAGTCCAGTTATACCTCGAAGATCCGAGAGACTGGCGCAGGCTCCAGAGAGGTACTCTCTTGGAATCTTCTTTACGGATACTCACGAACTGATGTCATACCAAGAAGCATCAGCATCAGCCGGTTCGGCTAGATGGCATCTTGCAATGGAGTCAAAGATGAACTCCATTCAGGAAAACAAGACTTGGGACTTGGTCGAAGTACCAAAAAGTCGACGTGCTCTTCTATGCAAGTGGGTGTATAGATTAAAAGAAAACATCTGATTCGGCCACCCCAAAACTCAAGGCCAGATTAGTAGCAAAGGTTTTCCGAGAAGAATATGGTGTCGACTTCGACGAGATCTTTTCACTAATGGTGAAAATGATGAACCTTCGCTTCATGCTTGGTATTGTTGCAATTGAGCACCTAGATCTAATCCAACTAGATGTATAAACAACATTCTTCCATGGTGACTTAGAGGAGGAAATTTAGATGGAGCAACTGAAAGGCTTGCTGGCATCCGGCTAGGAACATCTAGTCTGTCGACTCAAGAAGAGTCTTTACGTCTTGAAACAGACACCGCCGTAGTTGTACAAGAATTTTGACGACTTCATCCAATCAATCGGCTTCTCAAAGAGTGATGAGGAGCACTGCCTCTTCACCAAAATAGCTCGAGATGGGTCTCCCATCTTCCTCATCATCTATGTGGACCATATGCTCCTCTTTGGTCGGCATGCTGGAGATCTCGCCGAACTCGTTTGGCAACTGCGGTTGAAGTTTTCCATGGAGGACCTCGGTCCAACAAGAACATCTTAGGGATGAAGATAATTCTACCTCAAGCTCAATGATAGTTGTTCCTGTCTCAAGCGAACTATATCGGACATGTCTTAGAACACTTCAACATGCAATCGGTCAAATCTGCTTCAACCCCGCTTCCCAATAAAACTCGCTTGTCTCAGTGAGACTGCTTCACATCCAATCCAGAGGGGGATGTTATGAAGTCAGTACCATATGCACCGGCAGTCACTTCCTTGATGTACGCAATGGTTGCGACACGGCCTGCCATTGCTCACACCATCAGAGTCGTCAGTAGATTTCTGCACAATCCCGGTCGATTGCATTGCAATGCAATCAAGCATATGTTCAGATATTCGGTGGTCAGAAAGGATTACAACATTCTATTCAGGTCGAGTGACACTTCAGGTGTACTCCGCTATACCAATTCGGACTTCGCTGGCTACATGAACAGTCAAAAGTCAACAACCGGATACTATTTCATGTTTGGCAATGGGGCATTCTCATGGAAATTGAAACTTCAAGAATGCACTACCACATCAACAACCGAGGCTAAATACTTAGTCACGTCGGACGCGGCAAAAGACGCATTATGGGTCAGTCGGCTAGCTCGGATGTTTCAACAAGCCGAATCCGACTCAGCTCCAGTTATCTACAACGAAAGTCAAGGTGTTGTCACTTTGTCGAAAAGTCCGGTTCAACACAACGCCACGAAGAACATCAAAGTGAGATATCACTTTGTTTGGGACTGCATCATTTCAGGGAAAATCGACGTCGAGAAAATACCTATAGCCGATAATGTCGCAGATGGGATGAACAAATGTCTTTTGGCGTATCGATTCTAATCCCTTCGGCACCAGATGGGCGTAATGAAGAATCAGTCTAATTGAGTCAGGCGTTTAGGATGGTTTCAGATAATCAACATCGACAGTTTGAGGCTATGCTCCAGTTCTTCTGACCCCGGCTAATTCTTCCTTCTACTCTCGGATTTTGCCAACTCGAACAAAACCGAATTGTTCGATAACCTTGTATAAATGTGCACTCCGTTTTGTTTATTACAAATTCTCTGTTATATACACCGATTACAGGGTCGTGTCGAATACAGGTCTCTAATGGACGTATTCACATTGTCCCATTGGACACACTAGGCTTAGGTTAATTTTGTAAATAGTGAAAAGGGCAGTTGCCCTAAGTCAGTTAGTATTTAAATTGACTTTTGTAACCTAATGTTATTGTTGTTAATTTTTTGTTGTTGCCACCATTTGTTTGTAACTCAGAGCTTTAATAATAAGGTTACATCTTGCTTGTGTTATCTTAGTTTCTCTTCTCTCATTGTTACCTTGTTGATCGTGTATTATGATCTAGTTGCCTATTGCTCTAAATTTGCTTCTCCATCTATTCATCTGACGATCTTAATAACCATGAGTGTTCAGCTATTGTTCTGCAACTGACGGCCACTTACAACAAGTCAAACTATTAAATTACCACATCCTAGAGTGAAGGGGGAGTTTGTTGGGAAACAAGTTCCTCCGAATGGGACATGTAGGACAATTGGATCCGGACTAGGAGTCAGATTGTCCGATAGACATTCGATAGGGCATCCGAACTGATTTTGTCTTGGCTGCATACATGCTATATTTGTAAATATCCCATAATGTGTATAATTATAAATACGCTTAGGGTTGACATTAATGAGAGAGATATGTATAGAGTTGTAGTAGTTGTTAGACGTAGAGAGTTGTACAGTGTGGACTGAGTGTGAGCTTAGAGACTGAGTGTGTATGTGTAACTATCAGTATGACGAAGACAAGCTTGAGGCTGTTGCCTATGAGGCTCCAATGGTTTTTCCAATCTCAAGGTTTCCATGTTATATCCGGTGTCTTTGTGTCTGTGCATTCTTGTTTTTCAACCGCTTTCAATTATTTTCTTTCTCATTCCTCTACAACTAGTTGTGGCCGGTCCCATATTTAACAATTAGGTAGATATATCTTAGAGTTAAGACAACATAGAGAGAATAAGCTACAAAATGTTAACAATAAGAAATTAAGAAAATAAGGGAATGTTAGCTACATTGCCCAGATGCCATGGTTGGGGTACCTATTAGGTAACTGGTCCCTCTGAATGGGAAGAGGAGCACGAGTTGAAGAAAAGAGAGAACTGAATCAATTCATAACATCTTGGCCGAGGCTGAAAAATCAAACTGATTGTCCCATTCGGTCGTTGCCAAAAATTGAATCTGAATCGATTCGGCTAATAGCCGACTTGGGGCTATATCTGTTAATAGCCCTGAATGTTGTATTAGTATCAATACATCTAGGGCAATCATTATGATCACAATATAGTTGTTGAAAAGTTATAGTTGGTAGTTGTTGTCGAATACGAGTGTATAATGGCCGCATTCACATTATCCCTTTGGACAGCCCAAGTTTGGGCTATTTCTGTAAATAACATAAAGGGCAGTTGGCCTAGGACAGTCACTATATAAAGTGACTTTGTAACCTTTAGAAAAGGTTGGTTGTCATTCTTTGTAACTGTTGCTATTGGAATATAACATTGGTTTGTCTCTCTCTCTCTCTCTCTCTCTCTCTCTCTCTCTATGTCTATCTTGTTTTATGCGCATACATAGGTCCTTCTTCATCACGAATGTTGCTTGCACTTCCGCATTGACGGCCTTGTCCCCAACATTTGGTATTAGAGCGTTGGAGGTTCTTCAACCCGCTGCCGGCCGTCATAGTACACCACACAACATTCCGTTTTCGTTTTCTTTGAAGAACAGAGAAGGGAGAAGAAAAACAAAAAGCTCACATCTCACTGTGTTAAATCATAAAATTGGAGTAAGCCAGTTGGTTGTACTATGTTCCTGTGATTGTAACCGCTTGAGGGGAGCTCCTTGAGCAACAACCAACCCAATCGTGCTTCATTCGGTTAAACAACATCCGAATAGATCACCGGACGTTATTCACCCGCTTGTTGTAACCACCCACTGCAGATTGGTCTGTAGGCAATAACCAAATTCATGCTTCACTCGGCTGATTGACATTCAAGAGGATCAGTTGGATCCGTCCCTCTCATCGATGCAATCGTCTGAAGCAGAATCGGCCCAAACAATCGGTTTCTTGTAATCAGTATTTGGCATACCATCGGAAGTTAACCGGGCTCATTCCAACTCAGCAACATTCGGGAAGACCAGTCAGTTCTGTCCCTCAAGTTACCGGAGTCACTCCGAGCAAGTTCAACAACAAGTATCCGAAACCAAACCGACTCGGGTTCAAAACCGACTAGAACGATATCGGGTGAGCCAACCGGTTGCACCCCATTAAGGTTCGTAGTCAACTCCGAACCGAGTCTTACCAACCGAAACCAAAGCAAATGGCATCAACATCCAGCTCATCGGAGATGAGTCTAAGGAGGTTCGAGGGTTCGAACTTCAACTTCTGGAAGGAACAAATGCACGACTATCTCATAGTCAAGGGTCAGATAGACCCGATTGAGAATGAAAATCCTCCAGAAGCATACAAGGCAAACGAGTGGCTAAAGCTGGACAGAATTGTCTGTGCCACGATTCGGATGCACTTGTCCGAGTCAGTGTACTTCACAGTGCAATGATGCACGACAGCTTTTGAACTTTGGAAAACACTGTCGGAAACTTATGAAAAGAAGGTCGCGGCAATGAAGATGTATCTGATCCGGTGCCTCTACAACTTGCGGATGAAAGAATCTGATTCAGTTCAGGCACACCTCAACGAGTACGAAAGCCTAAGCTCCCAAATATCTTCTCAAGAGACGACAATCGAGGATGAACTCATGAGTAGTCTCCCCTCTTCATGGGAAACTTTCATTACAACCGTGTGCAATGCTTCAACAGCTGTCGTGAAGTACTCCAAAGTCACGAGCACAATCCTAACTGAAGCAGCTCAGAGAATGTCTTTTGCCAAAGACTCGGCAGATGAAGCTTATGTAGTACAAGGTTCAACTGACCGATCTAATAGTCGGGGAAGAAGTTCTTCCCGACCGCCGAACAATCAGCGAAGCTGGAGCAAGTCCCGGGACAACCGAATCTGCAACTACTGCAAGAAACCAGGACACATCAAAGCTGACTGCCGGGCACTCAAAGCAAAAAACCGACAAAGCTCAAAGAGAGGATCAGAAGAGTAGCCGGCATGACGAGGTCAACTACGTTGGCTCTTCAGCCGAAATTTTGACGACCGACCCGAACATATTGTCCATAGAGAACCCAGTCGAATAAGAAGTTCTGCTTATGACTGAGGAATCGAGCACATGGCTCCTAGACTCGGGCGCATCGTATCATGTGACACCTCACTGATCTCAGTTTTGGCAATACTCGGACCGGCACTCCGACTCAATTCGAGTCGGAAACTCGCAGCACTGTGCTATAATCGGGATCGGCACCGTAGAGCTCAGCCTTCCAAGCGGATCTACACTCGTACTACACAACGTCCGACACATTCCTGAGCTCTCAAGACCCTTGATCTCAGTCAGACAGCTTGACGAAGCCGGTATCCGTGCCAGATTCTCATGAGGAGGGTGGACACTCCACAAAGGGAACCTCTTGCTTACTCGAGGACCAAAGGTACATTCCTTGTATCCTTTATATGTCACACTCAAAGAGGGTGACTTATTTTTGGTTGATATCCCCGTGTCATCGTTATGGCACGGACGACTTGGACACCTCAGCAAGGCCGGCATAAAGCACCTATCCAGTGCCAGTTACATCCCCAAACTCTCCTTCTCGGATCACCAATTCTGCGAGCATTGCCAGTACTGCAAACAGGTAGTCACATCACACCCGACATCAACACCAAGTGAATCGAGTCCCCTCGATTTGGTCCATTCAGACGTCTATGGCCCGATGCCACATCAGTCCCTTGACGGTGCTTCGTACTACGTCAGTTTTATTGAGAACTCAACTTGAAAGGTGTGGGCTTACCCCATCAGAACCAAAAATCGAGTGTTCTCGATCTTCTCCGAATGGCTTGCAATGGTCGAAAATCAAACCTGTTGGAAACTAAAATGTCTCCAAACCGACAACGGAGGGAAATTCAAGTATGAAGAATTCGTCAAATTTTGCCAGGAACGCGGCCTTCGACGTGAATATACGACACCCTATAGTCCGGAGTAGAACGGAATTGTTGAACGCATGAATCAGATGATTCAAGAACGCATAGTATCCATGCTCCAACACTCCATACTGTCGAATGGCTTCTGGGCGGAGGCTCTACTTACGGCAGTATACATAATAAATATGTCGCCAAGTAGACCTCTAGGACTTAAAATACCTCAGGAAACATGGACCGGCAGTAAGCCGAATTATGACAAGCTGAGGATCTTTGGTTGCGAGGCGTATGCCCTCATACCGAAAGACTACCGCCGGAAACTTGAACCAAGATCAAGGAAATACGTTTTCCTTGGATATGGACCCGACGGCGAGATCGGATACCGACTCTGGGACCCCGAGCACAAACAAATCGTCTGAAGTTCGGACGTCGTGTTCAATGAGTCGGCTATGCATAAAACGGCCGAAAGGCCTATTGAAGTCCGAAGGGTAATATTTTCCGAAGTGCCAACCCTTCATGACGGCCCAGCCCACAACACGAGATAAGTTTCACGGGTAACCGACAACTCTCACACCGAATCCACCGATTCGGCATAGCCGAATGGCTCGGCTCCCGACCATCCGACATCGACACCCGGTACGACTAGTCCATTCATACCTCGCAGATCCGAGAGACTGTCGCAACCGCCGGAGAGATACTCACCCGGAATTTTCTTTACCGATGTTGGCGAACTGACGTCTTACGAAGAAGCATCGGCATCTGCCGATTCAGCCACATGGCATCTGGCGATGGAGTCCGAAATGTACTCCATTTGGGCAAACAAGACTTGGGACTTGGTCGAATTACTAACGAATCGAGGTGCTCTTCCGTGTAAATGGGTCTATCGACTAAAAGAGACGTCCGACTCGACCACCCCAAAGTACAAGGCCAGATTAGTTGCGAAGGGATTTCGACAAGAATATGGCGTCGACTTCGACGAAATCTTTTCACCAGTGGTGAAAATGATAACCCTTCGTTTCATGCTCGGTGTCATGGCCGCTGACAACTTGGAGCTGATGCAGCTAGATGTAAAAACGGCATTACTCCACGGTGACCTACAGGAGGAAATCTATATGGAGCAGCCGAAAGGCTTTGTGGCATCCGGTCAGGAACATCTAGTCTGCCGACTCAGGAAGAGTCTATACGGCCTGAAATAGGCACCCTGATAGTGGTACAAGAAGTTTGATGACTTCATCCAGTCGGTCGGCTTCTCCAAGAGCAATGATGACCATTGTCTCTTCACCAAAACAACTCAAGATGAGTCTCCCGTCTTCCTCATCATTTACGTGGAGGACATGCTAATCTCCGGTCGACATGCCGGCAAGCTCACCGAACTCATTCGGTGACTGCGGTTGAAGTTTGGCATGAATGACCTCGGTCCAGCAAGACACATACTTGTTATGAAGATTAGTCGGCATCGCGATAAACGACAACTTTTCTTGTCACAAACCGACTACATCGGACGTGTCTTGGAACGCTTCAACATGCACTCGGCCAAGTTTGCTTCGACCCCGCTCCCCATTAACCTTCGGCTGTCTCAGTGACACTGCCCGACATACGGTCTGGAGGGGGAAGATATGAAGTCGGTACCGTATGCACCGGCAGTCGGCTCCCTTATGTATGCAATGGTCACAACACGACCTGATATTTCTCACGCCGTAGGAGTCGTCAACAGATTCATGCACAACCCCGGCCGATCGCATTAGAACGCAGTCAAGCATGTGTTCAAATATCCAGCTAGCACAAAAGACCACGACATTCTTTTCGGCCCGAACTCAACCTCAGGCGTAGTCGGTTACACCGACTCGGACTTCGTCGGCTGCGTGGACAGTTGGAAATCAACAACCAGATATTGCTTCAAATTCTGCAATGGAGCAATCTCGTGGAAGTCGAAACTCCAAGAGTGCACAACCACCTCAACGACCGAAGCAGAATATGTAGCCGCGTCCGACGCGACAAAAAAAGCCTTGTGGCTCAGTCGGCTGGCGCACACGTTTCGACAACTCAACTCCAACTCGGCTCTAGTTGTCTACAACGACAGTCCGAGTGTTGTGGCTTTGTCAAAGAATCTGGTTCACCACAATGCCTCCAAGCATATCGACGTTCGATATCACTTCAGTCGGGAGTGCATCATTTCAAGGAAAATCGGTCTCGAGAAAATATCCACAACCGATAATGTCACAGACAGAATGACCAAGTGTCTTTCGGTGGATCGTTTACGGTCCCTTCGGCACAAGATGGGCGTAACGAAAAATCGGTCCGGTTAAAGTTGGACACACAGCACAGGATGGTTTCGGACCACTGACATCAATTCTTTGAGGATCGGCTTCAGCTCTTCCGACCCGACCGGTTCGGTCTTCTGTCTTCGGATCTTGCCGACTCTAACAAAACCGATCAGTCCGATAAACCTTGTATATACCTGTAATTATTTAGATAACCCATGTATATGCCCATTACGGGGGAGTGTCGAATACGAGTGTATAATGGCCGTATTCACACTGTCCCTTTGGACAACCCAAGTTTGGGTTATTTCTGTAAATAGCATAAAGGGTAGTTGCCCTAGGACAGTCACTATATAAAGTGACTTTGTAACCTTTAGAAAAGGTTGGTTGTCATTCTTTGCAACTGTTGCTATTGGAATATAACATTGGTTTGTGCCTATCTCTCTCTCTCTCTCTCTCTCTCTCTCTCTCTCTCTCTCTCTTGTTTTATGCGCATACACAGGTTCTTCTTCATCATGAATGTTCCTTGCACTTCCGCATTGACGCACTCTTTATACAAGCCCTAATGACTGGGCTAACACAAGTACTAACAAGTACTTGAATGCTCATTAACTGAGCTTGACACTAATTCTGCCTATAATATTCCTATTTACTATAATAGGAATATAGGCCCCTAACGACCAACCGATTCGGTTTTCGGCTTACTCAGCCGATTCGGGCCTAGTTGATCGACCTCCGTCTAATCTAGCTCTGCGCTTCTTCAATCGATTTGGCCCAAGTTGAGTTTGCTTGCTCAACAGTCCCCCTCAAGCTCAACTTGAGGTCCCACCGTGTCATCTCCAATTGGTCAGTCGTTCCAGCTTCTCCTAGCGTCCCAACGCCTCACTCGTGCTCCTCGTCCAGTCCGATCTCACATTTCTCGACCCGTCTAGTTCCATGCACCTCAACCTCTATGGTCATCTTGTCTACTACCTAGGCCCTTGTCAGCTTCCTCATTGTTGCGGTATTGGTGCCCCTCGACCTGTTGGTTCCTTTGTATCGGCGTCGTCTTTGGCTACTCCTTGTCCGCTTGGCCTTTATGCAATTTGGCCCTTTTGAATCACTCATCTCAACCGAATCGGTTGTCTCCGATTCCTTCCCACTCTTGTCCAAATTGGCTTTCTCCAATTCGCCCTCCTTCAGGCCCTTGACCACATCTGACCATGTCCTAGTCCTGGCCTTTTTCCCCAACTCAGCTTTCCCTTTCTTGGCTCTACCACCTGCTTTCACTTTATTGGCTTTGATCCCCCTTTGTTCAGAAGGCTTTGGTCCGTTCTTTCATCCGCGCCCCTTGCATCTGGGTAGTCTCCACTTAGCCAATCTTCTTCCATCTATCCACACATCCTCCGCTTCTTCAGCCAATCCGGATGTTCCGACCTCTTCAGTCGTACCAAAATTGAATTCTTTATCCAATTCGGTTTTTTGGACTTCATCTTTCTCCTCACTCTCGTTCTCGTTTCTCCCCCTCAAGTTTGGCATGTCGAGGTGTTGTACACCAAGCATGTCCGAGAATTTCCACAACTTGTCTAGGCTAAGAGGTTTGGTGAAGATGTCGGCCACCTGCCGATCAATCGAAACATACACAAGTTCTACTTCAACAGAGAGACATCTGTTGTTGGGGTGGGGGGTGAAGCCTAGAATGGCTTCACCCCCCCTCCCGAGGGGGGTTATGATAGAGAGAGAGAGAATGAGAGAGTGAAAATAAGAAATGACACCAAATGAGAGGGAAAAAGTTGTATTCCATTATGCCCCATGGGTGGGGTTTAAAAGAGGTAACCGTTACAAATAAAGAATGAGACAAGTAGGGAGTTACATTACTTACCCACTTTCTCACCTTTGTACACATGCACACAAATGTGCATGTGTTTATACACATACACATACACATACTCATCCTCACACACTCATTCACATTATACATACACATCAACCACATCATTAAGCATACCCTTATGCCTCCCCGTATATTCTTACGGGTAACACATGGCACACCTGTGGGACAGTGCATTGCACGGTGAACCCACTCGCCATGGCAACTCTTCTCGACCGGAACTCCATCGGTCGTCTTAACGGTCGGAAAATCCCTTGACCAGATCACTGCTCTACAATCAATATCTTTGATCAGAGCTTTGCTTGACTCGAACCTTCTCGTTCGATCAACACAATGCACGATTGGATCATACACCAATCGGCTAGTTTACTGCGGCATGGGTCGTGAAATCGTGTTGTGTGTTTATGTATTCTTTCTTTGAGTTGTGTTTTTGTAATTTCATGATTTGTACCCCTTAATTTTTAAAATTTTCGTTTTTACCCTCAAAATTTTGAAATTTTAATGGATACCACCCTTGAGCTTGTGAAATTGTCCTCCATTGCCCTCTGGTTCTTAAAATTCAGTAGTGTGCCCTCGCACTATCGTAATTTTTATCTAGCCCTCAAGCTTTTCTTTTACATATTTGTCTTTTTCCTCCTTTCACTTTTTCCTTTTTGTTTTCTTCTCTGTCTCTGTCTTGTTCCCTTGTCTCTGTCTTGTTCCCTTCTTTCTCTTTTCTGCTGTTGTTGCTTCCTTCTCTTCTTTTCTGTCTAGTTGCTTCTACGGCTTCTCCTTCTTCTTCTTATCTATCGTTGTCCTTTTCTTCTTTTTTGATTCTCTTCTTCTTTACTTCATATGTTGAGTGGAGCACTTTTGTTTTTCATCTGTCTCGACCGGCTGTCGGTTTGCCGGCTGCCAGACCGCCTATCCGGCCGACTGTCGCCGTCGATTCGGTGCTCTGTCTGTCGGCCGTCGCTCTTGACCCGTCCGGCTCTATCCGGCGCCATCTACGGTTGTTGGATGCCGGCTGTCTGGCCATGTGTAGGCCTTTTTCATTCGTCGCTTGTATCTCGATGGTCGCCATTTGCCGTTTGCCGGTTTGTCTGTCCGGCTATTTCCGCCGGCTGGCCATGGTCATCTTTCCACCGGCTGTCGAATGTCTGCCGTGTCCGCCTGTCAGCGATCTATCTGTGGCTGTCTATGTCCGCTGGTCGGACCATCTGTTCGGCTATCACCTTCGCCATCGCTGTCGCCGTCGTCCGGTCGGCCGTAGCGTCTACCAGCAGACCGTCTATGCATTGTCGGCTTCGAGAGCTATTCTCCCGATCCTGCAGCATACCTCAATGCATTCGGGGACACCAAGAAGAAGCAAGGTGTCTGTACGTAGCTTCTCTTCTTCTAATCATCATCACCTCCACTGATGCCATTATCTTGTGTGTTCTCATTAACTACTTCCCCCAAAACTTGTTTTGTATTACTTTCAATGTGCAATCCAAGAATACAGACGAAATGATTACATGCCATCTTCACATTAGTTCGGAGTCCTTTTTCTTCACCACCAAGCATTAATATGGTGGGCACACCTCGTGGAAGATCTCTGACTCGAATGACATTAGGACCAACTGCAGTGGCACCCACAACTTGAAGAAAATAATAAGCAAAATAAAGTAAAATAAATTATTATGTAGTTCTTATTTAGTTCATATGAAATCGGTTTCCTTCATGAGAAGGAAACCGTATGTCTATTTGTGGTGGCCTTATAAAGCCACCACCACCAACGTTTGTATGTAATGGCATTATACTAATAATAAAGCTTCTTTCTGTTTTCTCTTATCTCTCTCTCTCTCTCTCTCTCTCTCTCTCTCTCTTCTTTCTATCTCTCTTTCTCTTTCATTTCTACATGGTATCAGAGCCTATGCCTATGCCTTTCTAAATTACAAAATACATGCCCTTATCATAAGTTAAGTTTCATGCCCATACAAAAAAAATAACTATATATTCATAGTGTCCAAGATCGTCAAATAACGAACGACAATTTGTGTTTGCCGTGCGCTGATCCGGACAGCCCTCTGCAATAATGGCACAATCTATGTCGTCGTCGCAACTCAACATGCGAAAGTTCACGATCGAGAAATTGTCGGACACAAATTACCGAATTTGGAAGGCAAGATTAGAATTACTTTTTAAATATAATAAAGTATGGGACATAATTTCAGGATCTTCGACAAAACCCGAAAAAGGCGAAGAGCTTGAAGAATTTGAAGAAAAAGACTTGTGTGCAAGAATGGAAATTCTAATGCACGTAAGTGATGGCACCGGAGAAACATTACGAAAAATGGAGACCGCTCAAGAAATGTGGAAGCACTTACAAACTATCTACGAACCAAAGAATGACGCCCAACAAGCACATACACTCCAAGCTCTTGTTAATTACAAGATGATTGATGAACAACCGGTTCGTGATTTTCTATTAATGTGGCAAAAGAAATTAGATGATGTGTTAACTTCTGGATTGGAAATCCATGATAAATTACAAAAGATTCTCCTTCTTGGTGCTCTTTCTCACTCGTGGTCCACTTTCCGAACCACCCAAAACTCTATAAATTGTCCAACGCTAATCGATCTTCTTGCAAACATTAGACAGGAGGAAACAATGCGTTCACAAAGGTCTTCAAATTCAACTCCAAGTATGGCAATGGTAGCATACAAGAACAAAAGGTTCACCCAAAGAGGAGAAAGCTCGAAGCCGTGGATAAAGAAAGATCAAAACACTAAACAAGGAGAAATGCGGTTCAACAATACCTATTATAAAATATGCAAACGTACAAATCATGCAACCAAAGATTGTCGCGCAAAGTCAAATTTCAAGAGTTATCAACCATGGAAGCGTGTACAAGCCCATCTTGTTGAAGAAGAGATGGATGATGAAAAAGCCATGGGAGGTGGACATCGAAATGGTGACACGTATGACGATGTTCTACAAGCGTTCATTGCCGAATCACTTTCCGCCACGATTCCAAATCCAAGTAATGCAAATGACATGTGGTATCTAGACACTGGTGCTACTAACCACTTAACTAATAGAAAAGATTGGTTAAGTAATTATAAGGAAGTTGAACCTCCTATCATTGTAAGATTTGGAAATAATGGGACTAAACAAGCTATTGGCAAGGGTAATATTACTTTTGAAGTCACAGGAGGAAGACATTTCACAATCAATGAAGTTCTCTATGTCCCGGGCATCACCAAACATTTGCTATCGGTTAGCCAAGCAACGGCAAATGGTACAATAATTGAATTTCATCCTAACCATGCTATTATTAAACATAAAGCCTCAAATGGAGAACTTATTAGAACATGTTGTAAACGAGAAGGAGGCTTATATCCCATAAAATGTATTCCTACATCTCTTATTTTAGAAGCACATCATACTACCCCAATACAATCCTCCATATCTTTAACCAATCTTCATTCTCCTTCTTCTCTTTGGCATTTTCGTCTAGGTCATATGCATTTCAATGCTCTAAAAACACTACAATGTAATAATCTAGTCCATGGTTTGCCAAAAGAACCTTTCAAGCCTATCTCTTTGTGTGAAAGTTGTATCTTTGGGAAAATGCCCCAACAACCCTTCCCAAAGCAAAGATCTAGAGCCACTACCCCTCTTGCATTAGTACATAGTGATCTATGTGGTCCTTTTCCAACCCCTTCTCTTAGTGGAGCCAAATATTTCATTAGCTTTATCGATGACTTTAGTCGATTTACAATTTTGCATTTTCTCAAGTACAAGAGTCAAGCTTATCAAGCATTCAAAGAATACAAGGCTCGAGTCGAAGTGCAAACATCATCAAAGATTAAAAGTCTTCAAACCGATGGTGGTGGTGAGTATGTGTCTCATGAGTTTCAAAGTTTATATCAAAATGAAGGCATACATCATAGAATATCAACACCACACACACCACAACAAAATGGTGTATCCGAAAGGAAGAATAGATCACTTCTCAATATGGCTCGAAGTATGTTACAATTTGCTCACTTATCGCCTCAATTTTGGGAGGAAGCGGTTGGCACCGCTTGCTATATTCAAAATCGAGGATTTCATAGGTCTTTGGGGCTCCAAACCCCTTATGAATTATGGCATGGTCACAAACCTAACTTAAGTAATCTTCGTATTTTTGGTTGTGATGCTTATGCTTTTGTGCCAAATGTTCAAAGAAATAAGCTAGATTCAAGGGCTACAAAATCAATCTTCATCGGATATGGAGAAGCTTCGGGATACAAGGCGTACAAGCTCTTCGATCCACAAAAACAAAGAATATTCTTTAGTCGTAGTGTGATATTCCAAGAAAATGGACCTTCTACAAAGGTTTCTTCTTCACTATCTTTTAATCTACCTCCCTTATTACCTACCCCTAATTACTTACAACCATATTCCTCAACCATCGCTAATACTAATAGCTCTCATATTGAAGGAGCCAACATTGGCTCATCCTCTACTTCCACAATTTGTGTTGCTCTTCCATCTATTCACAAGGCCAAGAACAATCCTACTCAACCAACTAATTCTTCTTCTCATCCTCCCTCATTCCAAACTCTAGATGATTCTCTTCCTCATACTCCTTTAAATACACACTATTTAACCCCCACTAATAATACAAATAATGTTATCTTCTCCACTCCCTCTCCTAATCCTTCATTCCAAGTGTCATCACCAACTTCTCCACCAAACTCTCCACCTCCAAAGTATAGATCTCTAAGTAGTATTTATGAACAACTTGATCAAATGGAAGCACATTTCGTCGACTTGGACCATGAAGCTTATATTCAAGAAGAAGATATTCCAACCCTTGGTGATGACACAAATCTATCGGCCAAAGATGCACTTTCCGGACCGGATTCTATCAAATGGAGAAAGGCTATGGAAGAAGAAATGAAGGCTTTACTTAAAAATGGTACGTGGACCCTCGTTGAGCCTCCAAAGGATCGACAAATAATTGGTTCTAAATGGGTCTTACGCATAAAGCGAGATAGTAATGGCAATCCAATTCGCTTCAAGGCTCGTGTAGTTGCTCGAGGATTCTCTCAAGTACGAGGTATTGATTTTCAAGATACATTTAGTCCAACACTAAAAATATGTGGTTTTCGAATGCTCGTTTCTCTTGCCGCACAACATGATCTCGAATTGCATCATTTGGATGTACAAACGGCTTTTCTTCATGGAGATTTAGATGAAGAACTTTATCTACAACAACCACAATTTTTTGAAGATCCAAGTCATCCAACACATGTTTGTCGACTTCGTAAATCTATTTACGGTCTTAAACAATCTCCACGCATATGGTATCACAAACTACACTCTTTTCTCATAAAAGTTGGATATCATCGTCTAAACAATGAGCCAAATATCTATGTTAGAAAAGCCAAATCCAATTTTGTTATCATAGGTGTCTATGTTGATGATTTGCCTTTGATCTCTAACTCTAAATCTTATCTAGCTATTGCAAAGAAGGAACTTGCATATGTTTTTCCTATTACCGATTTAGGCCCTATGACCCATTTTCTAGGCATCAAAATAACTCAAGATAGAACAAATCATACTATCTCATTATCACAATCAAATTATGTTAATTCTATCCTCCAAAGATTTGATATGCTCCATAGTAAACCTATTAGTACTCCTCTTACCTCTCCATGTAAACTTTCAAATGATGATTCTCCTAAAAATGAACGAGAAATTTCCGAAATGAAGGATGTACCCTATAAGCAAATCCTTGGATGTATAAGATATCTAGTAAGTTGCACACGTCCCGATATTTGCTTTGCCGCCGGTTTTCTTTCTCGTTTCATGGCTAATCCAGGACCAAAACATTGGATCGCGCTCAAAAGATTACTTCGATACTTGAAGCATACTCAACATTATGCGTTGACTTACTCCGCTACACAATCCGAGTCAACCACACTTGTGCAAGGATGGACAAACCCCTCTAGCCAACTAATTGGTTGGTCGGACTCGGACTGGGGGGGAGATGTGGACGATCGCAAGTCAACGGGTGGATATGTTTACACACTAGCTGGCGGTGCAATTTCGTGGAAGTCAAAGAAACAAACTACCGTAGCATTGTCATCCACCGAAGCTGAATATGTTGCCGCGGCTTTAGCGGCTAAAGAAGGCATATGGATTAAAGCTATGCTCGATGAATTTAAATTATTTACTATTCCACCAGTGACTTTATTTTGTGATAATCAATCTTGCATCAAGTTAGCCAACAATCCGAAGATGAGCGACAATATCCGTCATGTGGACTTAAAGCATCACTTTCTTCGTGATCTCATTGAAACGAAGAAGATAGAGTTAAAGTTTGCTCCCACTCATCAAATGTGGGCTGATTTTCTAACGAAGCCTCTTCAACATTCTAAGCACATTATTTGTTGCAAGCAAGTTGGATTAATTAATGTAATCGAAGATAAAGATGAAAACCTACACTTCTAGAAAATTTTGCTTAGGGGGGAGTGAAGAAAATAATAAGCAAAATAAAGTAAAATAAATTATTATGTAGTTCTTATTTAGTTCATATGAAATCGGTTTCCTTCATGAGAAGGAAACCGTATGTCTATTTGTGGTGGCCTTATAAAGCCACCACCACCAACGTTTGTATGTAATGGCATTATACTAATAATAAAGCTTCTTTCTGTTTTCTCTTATCTCTCTCTCTCTCTCTCTCTCTCTCTCTCTCTCTTCTTTCTATCTCTCTTTCTCTTTCATTTCTACACAACTCTCCACCCATCATATTCTTGCAAGATCAAAGCTCCATAAATTCCAAAGCTCCTAAACTAGCCTTACTAACAACTGCAATGGTGTTGAATTCTTAGTGCATACTATATAACCCCTTTTGCTTCCAAGAAGTACGTTGAGCGAAGAACAACACAGACATTTTGGGGATCTTGCACCTCATCTAATACCACCCAAACTGGTGGTTTTTCACTCTCTTGATCGCATACACCTTGAAGGTGGCTTTTCCTCATGTGAAGGAGAAGAAGACACGGGCAGAGATGTTCTCTCCCACTCACCATTGTCGTCCATCTGAGAGCTTAAGACCTTCCACCGCTACCTGGTTCCTTCTCCTTTTGGCTGCAATGAGGAGAGCCCTCAAGTAACACCCATTTCTTAAATCATATCATCATCATGGAGAGGTATAGATAGATATATTTACAATCAGAGGAACTCATTTTTTCTCTTTCTCTCCGGAGAAACGAGAAAAGCATCCGCAACATATTCTCAAAACCACACTAACATCGAGACATACAATCACGTCACACAAAGAGGCAGAAAGAGAGACTTCATGTCAAGGGAATAATGTTGATTTCTCCATCATAGGCTGGTTCCCACACAAAGAGTCCATGCACAACACAATACTCTCTAGACAAACATTAACACACATACAGAGAGGGAGAGATAAAGATCAGCGATGGAGAGGGAGAGTGAGGGAGGGAGAGTGACCTCTTCTCAAGGGAGGTTGGCCGTTAGGGCGTGCCAAAAGTGTTGTTGGGGTGGGGGGTGAAGGCTTCACCCCCCCTCTCGAGGGGGGTTATGATAGAGAGAGAGAAGGAGAGAGTGAAAATAAGAAATGACACCAAATGAGAGGGAAAAAGTTGTATTCCATTATGCCCCATGGGTGGGGTTTATATAGTAAAAGAGGTAACCGTTACAAATAAAGAATGAGACAAGTAGGGAGTTACATTACTTACCCACTTTCTCACCTTTGTACACATGCACACAAATGTGCATGTGTTTATACACATACACATACACATACTCATCCTCACACACTCATTCACATTATACATACACATCAACCACATCATTAAGCATACCCTTATGCCTCCCCGTATATTCTTACGGGTAACAACCTCGTTCACAAATGAGATGATAGTGCACCTCAATGTGCTTGGTCCAGTCTTGGAAGACGGCGTTCTTTCCAAGTTGGATGTTGCTGAGGTTGTTGCAATATATCAATGTGTGTTCGGACACCTCTACTCGGAGATTCTTCAATAGCCTCTTGAGCCATATGGCTTCACATGTTGCAATTGTTGGTCCTTAGTATTCGGCCTCATTGCTCGATAGTGCCACTATCATCTGCTTCTTGTTGCTCCAGGTGATCGCAACGCTTCCCAATGAGAATGAAAACCCTAATGTTGGCATGTGATCGCCGGTATTTCCGGCCCAGTCGGCATCCGTGTAGCCGACCAACTCGTGGGCTACTTCAGCCCTATTGAGATATCAAGCTCAACTAGTTTAATCTAGTTAGTCAACCTATGTAACTTAGTAGTTACCTAGATCAAATCTAGTTAATGTGTTGACCTTACACCTTTAAATAGGACCTTGTACTTAAGTGGGATATTCTAGATCCTCCACTCCTTAGTACATTTAATTTAGGACTTACACATAAGTACCTATGTTCTACCCACACATGTGCCCCTTTGCACATGGGTTGTATATATACCTCATTGTGGGTATTTTTGTATGTTGATGACACTTTTCAATATAGTCAATCATCCCCCATTTATCTTCGTGCTCATAAGTGTAACTTTCTCTCTCTCTCTCTTCCTCTCACACACTCTCACGGGCATATCATACTAAATTTCCGCTGCTTAACGTAACCATATAATTAGTCTCTAATTAACCCTAGTTAATTACCTAATTACTTAACATGGTATCAGAGCACGTGGTTTAGGAAATCCACTAAGCCCACCGCCTATTCATGATTGTGTGTTCGAGACGCCGATGACAAATCCCGGCTATTCGCTATTCGCTACCGTAGTGCCGCTACGAAGGACGTGTACGCGACCAAGAGAAGAAAAACAAAACGGAAGACAGAACAGTCAACATGAACACACAAATGGGAAGCTCACTCCCTAGCAAAAAGCTAGACCGAAGCAACTATTCATCTTGGGAGTATAAGATGAATCAATACCTTGTCGGCCAAGGGTATTGGAGCTACATCAACGGTGCACAAGAAAACAAACCCGAAATCACACACGCCAACTACCCAATGTGGGAGCAAGGTGTGAGTCGGGTAATGTATTGCTTGGCAACATGTGTAAATGACCACATGCTTAGCCACATTCGTGACACCAAGAATCTCAAAGAGGCGTGGGAAAATCTCAAGAAGATTCTTGCCGCGGACACATCCGCGTGCAAGCTTCAACTCCGGCAAGAGTTGAACAACATACGACAAAAAGAAATGTCTGTGACGGACTACACCGCCAAGATCAAGAGCATTTGCGACTTACTTGGCTCCATCAACATCAACATCGACGAAAACGAGATGGTGCAAGTATACTTGGGCGGCCTCGCACAATGATTCAACTCGTTGAGAACGGCAATCTTGGCAAGAGATACCCCTCCCTCATTCTTCAACCTCCAATCAATGCTATTGGTCGAAGAAAACCACATTCAATCAAAGACCAACACATCGGAAGGACAAATGCTCTTCTCCGATACAGATGGTGCCCATAGACGAGGTCAAAGCAGAAGAGATCAATTCGACCTATCCCACGAAGGGAATTCACAATTTCGGCAAGGAAACGGAAGCCATCGAGGAACCTTCACAAGAAGGGGGAGCTTCCACGCCGAACAAGGTCGGCGAACAATGGCACCTACGTGCCACTATTGCGGCAAAATTGGCCATCGCGAAGAGGAGTGCCGAAAAAGACGAAGCGAGTCAGCCTCAACAAGCCGGCAACTCACAAATGACGCCACGAACGCGGAATACGTGGACTACGGCGGACTCTTCATGATGAGGCATATAGCGAACTCTATGATGGCCTCCGATCTAGCAAACTCCGCAAGTACCTCCAACTCCGAACATGCGTGGTTCGTAGACTCCGGTGCCTCGCACCACATGACGTCGCACCAAGAGTGGTTTCGCGACTTGCGAACGCCGGATCGACCCGGCTACATAGAGACTAGAGACGACACTCTGCATCCCATTTGGGAAAGAAGGCGAGCAAACCTGCATAAAGAATGTATTGCACGTGCCCACAATAACAAAGAATTTGCTCTCGGTCGGCCAAATCGTGGAGCAAGGCATGCAAGTCCGCTTCAACAATGAAGGTTGCTTCATCGAGAAAGACAGCTGACTCATAGCCAAGGGACGGAGAGACAGTCGATTGTTCATCCTCGACTCGAACGAGGTAAAATCGGCCATGTACGCCAAAGGTCTCAAGGCCGAGACAAACATCGAGTTGTGGCACAAGCGAATCGGCCACGTAAACCTCCAACGGCTTCGCGGAATGCAATCAAAGGGAGTTGTAATCGGACTTCCGACCTTCGAATCGAAACAAGTCGACCGAGTGTGCGAAGCATGCCAACTTGGCAAACAATATCGACTCCCATTCCCGAAGGAGAGCTCCGCAAGCAAAGGCCTCCTTGACATAATCCACTCATACGTATGGGGACCGGCTCAAACGCCGACGCTCGGTGGATGCTGCTACTACGTTACCTTCATCGATGACCACTCGCGCTACACGTGGATATACCCGATGAATAAGAAGAGGGAAGTGCTCTCTCACTTTCAAAGGCTCAAAAGCCAAGTGGTGAAAGAAACCGGTCGGCACATTCAATGCCTACGATCGGACGGAGGAAAGGAGTACTTCTCCGACGAGTTCACCTCCTACCTCCAAGGTGAAGGCATTCGTAGAGAATTCTCATGCCGACACACTCCCCAACAAAACGGAGTAGCCGAGAGAAAAAATCGGCAAATACTTGAGGTATGTTGAACACAGTGCTCGGCCACAACCGAGGAATAGGATCAACTTCACAGAAAACAGGAAATACAAATTGCACGAAGACAATAGAGAGAAGAGTACACAGAATGTTTTACGTGGAAAGCCCTAAATGGGAAAAACCACGGGAGTCCTCAAACTCCAACTATCACTATAAACAGAGATGTACAATGGTGAAGCTACAAGGCAACAACCTTGAGTTCACTGTCTTCGCCACAGGCGGCGGTAATACACAGAGGCAACGACCTCTTCGTCTCTCTCTCTCTCTCTCTCTCTCTCTCTGCTGCTCTCACTTCGCATAAAAATGAGCAACAACCACCAGCAGCACTAAACAGTTTGCCCTAAGTCATATTTATACACATATGACTTTCGGGCTATTTACAAATATAGCCTCAAGGGCTCTTGGCAAACATATTCACAAATATGTCCCCGCATCCGGATCTCTCTCCGGGTACATTCGGCATCCGGCTCCGTAGCCGGGGTCTTCCTCATCCGGCTCCGTAGCCGGGGTATTCATCATCCGGCTCCGTAGCCGGGGTCTTCCTCATCCGGCTCCGTAGCCGGGGTCTTCCTCATCCGGCTCCGTAGCCGGGGTCTTCGTCATCCGGCTCCGTAGCCGGGGTCTTCGTCATCTGGCTCCGTAGCCAGCAACCGGGCTTGCCGTCATTTATCTCCGGACATCCCATCCGGAGGGACCGAAATCCCAACAAACTCCCCCTTCACTTCGGCATGGGATGTCTCTCCAATCCGATCCTCTTCCGGCATGCTTCCAGCTTGTCGGGTGTGAGCACCTTGGTCAGCATATCCGACCCGTTCTCGTCCGTGTGGATCTTCGTCAGCACGAACTCCTTGTCTTCTATCCTTTCCCGGATCCAGTGGTATCTACGCTGGATGTGTTTCGTCCGGGAATGATAGGCCGCGTTCTTTGCAAGGTGGATGGCACTCTGACTATCGCAGTAGAGTCGGTACTCCTCCTGCCGGATACCGAGCTCTCTAATGAAGTCCTTCATCCATATTATTTCCTTGCCGGCTTCAACAGCTGCCATGTACTCCGCCTCCGTAGTTGACAACGCAACCGTCTTCTGCAGCCTTGACTGCCACGAAACAGCTCCACCTGCATACGTCATCACATACCCTGATGTGGACCGGCTGGTATCTGCATCAGCCGACATATCCGAATCGGTGAAGCCGTCGAGTTCGGGCTTACCGGAGCCGAATCGGAGGCATACGTTTGCCGTGCCCTTCAGGTATCGGAGTATCCACTTGGCCGCATTCCAGTGCTCTTTGCCGGGATTGCTCATGTACCGGCTCACCACTCCGACTGCATATCCTATGTCCGGTCTTGTACACACCATCGCGTACATCAAGCTTCCGACGGCAGAGGCATATGGTACTTTCATCATGTCCTCCTTCTCAGCCTTTGTCTTGGGGCTTTGCTTGCTGGACAACTTGCAGTTTGCCGGGAGGGGTGACCCGACCGGTCTTGCTTCCGACATGTTGAACCGGTGAAGCACCTTTGTTACGTACTTCTCCTGTGACAGCCACAACTGCTTCTTCTTCCGGTCCCGGATGATGTGCATCCCTAGTATTTGCCTCGCCGGACCCAGGTCCTTCATTGAGAAGGTTCGGTGAAGCGCTTTCTTCAGCATCCGTATCTTGACCTGGTCCCGTCCGACGATCAACATGTCGTCCACGTACAGGAGGAGTATTAGGAAGTCTCCTCCTTTGAACTTCTTCACAAACACGCAGTGATCGGACTGCGTTTTGTGGTACCCTTCGTCGGTCATGAAAGAGTCGAACTTCCGGTACCATTGCCGGGGAGCCTGCTTCAGTCCGTAAAGGCTCTTCTTCAACCGGCATACCATGTGCTCCTTCCCTTTCTTCTCGAATCCTTCCGGTTGCTGCATGTAGATCTCTTCTTCGAGGTCACCGTGAAGGAATGCCGTCTTCACGTCTATCTGTTCTACCTCGAGGTCCATGCTTGCCGCTATGCTCAGCACCGTCCGGATGGAGGTCATCTTCACTACCGGGGCAAATATCTCGTCGAAGTCGACGCCCTTCTTCTGTTGAGACCCCTTCACCACGATCCTGGCTTTGTATCTCGGGGGGTTTCCGGCATCTCCCGGTTTCAGCTTGAACACCCACTTGTTACGGAGTGCCCGTTTTCCTTTCGGCAACTCCACAAGTTCATATGTGTGGTTCTCATGCAGGGAATCCATCTCCTCCTACATGGCACTTAACCACCTGCGGCTATGGGTGTCATGCTTCGCTTCTTCAAAGCTCTCCGGCTCCCCCTCGTCGGTTAGCAGCACGTGCTCTGGTTCCGGAAATCTCCGGGGGGCCCTTCTCTCTCTTAGAGGATATCTCCGTTCCGGAGCTTCGGTAACCGGTTCTTCCGATTCTTCTTCATCCGAATCCATTTCGGGATCGGGGCCGGTTCCGGTATCATTTTCATCTTCTTCGGCCGGTTCTGATTCTTCACCGTCTTCGGCCGGATCTTCGAGTGTTAACCGGTCCCTTGCCGGTCGGGACTGCTCCTCGTAGGGTTGATCCTCACCGGTCGACTTGGAGCTCTTCATCTTCTTCTCCGACTCCCAGTCGGCGAGTGTCTTGTCCTCCATGAAGATGATGTCTCGACTCCTGAATATTTTCTTGTCGACCGGGTCCCATACTCGGTAGCCGAACTCGTCGTCGCCGTAACCAAGGAATATGCATGGCCGGGTCTTTGGATCTAGCTTTCCTCTCCGGTCCTTTGCCACATGCACATATGCGAGACACCCGAATACCTTCAGATGCCGGTAAGACACTTCCTTACCGGTCCACACTCTCTGTGGCGTGTCTCCATCCAGGGGTACTGAGGGTGATCTATTTATCACATATGTCGCCGTCGACATTGCCTCAGCCCAAAATCCCTTGGGTAATTTCGCATGCGCCAGCATACTCCGGACCCTCTCCATTATGGTCCGGTTCATCCTCTCGGCCAGCCCGTTCAGTTCCGGCGTCTTCGGCACTGTAAACTCGAGCCGGATTCCCTTCGAACGGCAATACTCCTCAAATTGCCCTCGGTATTCTCCTCCGTTATCCGCTCGTATCGCTTTCAGCTTCTTGCCGGATTCTCTTTCCACTCTCGCGTGGAGTTCTTTGAAGACGGACAATACTTGGTTATTTGTCTTCAGCGGTGCCGTCCACAGCTTCCGGCTGTGATCATCTATGAATGTTACGAAGTACTGGGCTCCGCCATGTGACTTCGTTTCTACCTGACACACATCAGAGTGCACCAACTCCAATGGTGCGCTACGTCTCGTCGGTGGCCTTGAGTGGAAGGAGGTTCGGTTCTGCTTACCGGCCAGGCAATCGGTGCACTTCTCCAGGTGCACATGCTTCACTGGAATGAGGTTGTCATCTGCAAGCCTCTTCATCCCCTTCATCCCCTTCTCACTCATGTGGCACAGTCTCTTGTGCCACAGCTCACCGGCAGTGTCGGCTGCCACGTTCAGCTCTTCCGGACATAACCGGGCATTCATCAGGTACAACGTGTTAACTTTCCGGGCCCGAGCCACTATCAGACTCCCCTTGCTGAACTTCATTACGCCGTTCCGGATGCTACCTGTGTAGCCTTCATCATCTAGCCTCCCGGCCGAAATCAGGTTCAATCGAACCTCCGGAACGTGTCGGACATCCTTCAGCAGCATTTTGCATCCGGTCGAGGTTGTTAACCACACGTCTCCTATGCCGGCAATCCGGCACGTACCTTCATTTCCCATCCGAACGCAGCCATGCTCACCGGCTGTGTAGGATGAGAAGTATCTTCTCTCCGGGGTTAGGTGGAACGATGCTCCGGAATCGACCACCCAGGTCGTCTCATCGCCGGCAATGTTTAGTTCACCTTCTTCGGTGATGAGCATGATCTCCTCTTCACTTGCCGCGAGTGCCGTCGTTCCTTTCCGGTCCTGCCCTCGCCGATCCGGACCTCTCCGGTCCGTGGCTCCCCGGTATGCACCGTTTCGCTCCGGTGACTTCTTCGAATCGGTGTCGTCGGCTCCGTTGTCCTTTCGGTAATGCCGACAATTCTTCCGGAAGTGCCCCGGCTTCCCACAGTGGAAGCATGTGGGTCTTCCTCTTGACTGCGACCAGGTCCCCGACTTCTCCCGTCTTTGCGGACTCCGGTTCCATTGTCTTCCCCGTTCCGATTCGGTAAGCAGCGCCTTCGAGTCGGAGGCCGGTTCTTTATCTCTCCGACGCGCTTCTTCGTTCAAAATACTTGTCTTTACCGTTTGAAGGGACAAGTTATCTTCGGTGCAGGAGGTGCTGAGAGTCACCACCAAGTTCTCCCAGCTTTCCGGCAATTTACACATCAGGATGATGGCTTGCATTGCATCCTCCAACGGGAACTTGATCGCCGCAAGCTGGTTCACGAATCCCATGAACGTGCTTACATGTTCCACCATGCTCTCGCCGTCCCGGTACTTGAGGTTCACTATCTTCCTCATCAGGGAGGTCCGGTTCAACGCATTCTTCCTCTCGTAGAGGCCCGACAGCTTCCGCCACATCTCATATGCGTTGGTGTCGTTCGCCACATGTTGTAGAACGCTCACGTCGACGTATTGCCGAATGGTTGCAACGGCTTTCCGGTTCAGAAGCCTCCATTCCGTCTCAAGTACCCCCTTGGGTATTTCCGACCTGTCGATCGGTTCATACAGGTCCCGAACAATGAGCAGATCCTCCATCTTTATCTTCCAGTCGGCGTAGTTCTGCGCATTCAGCACCATCATCCCCGGCTGCCCGCTGCCGCCACCTTCCATTTTCTGCACTACCGTTGCTCTGATACCACTTTGTTGAACACAGTGCTCGGCCACAACCGAGGAATAGGATCAACTTCACAGAAAACAAGAAATACAAATTGCACGAAGACAATAGAGAGAAGAGTACACAGAATGTTTTACGTGGAAAGCCCTAAATGGGAAAAACCACGGGAGTCCTCAAACTCCAACTATCACTATAAACAGAGATGTACAATGGTGAAGCTACAAGGCAACAACCTTGAGTTCACTGTCTTCGCCACAGGCGGCGGTAATACACAGAGGCAACGACCTCTTCGTCTCTCTCTCTCTCTCTCTCTCTCTGCTGCTCTCACTTCGCATAAAAATGAGCAACAACCACCAGCAGCACTAAACAGTTTGCCCTAAGTCATATTTATACACATATGACTTTCGGGCTATTTACAAATATAGCCTCAAGGGCTCTTGGCAAACATATTCACAAATATGTCCCCGCATCCGGATCTCTCTCCGGGTACATTCGGCATCCGGCTCCGTAGCCGGGGTCTTCCTCATCCGGCTCCGTAGCCGGGGTCTTCCTCCTCCGGCTCCGTAGCCGGGGTCTTCATCATCCGGCTCCGTAGCCGGGGTCTTCCTCATCCGGCTCCGTAGCCGGGGTCTTCGTCATCCAGCTCCGTAGCCAGGCTCTTCGTCAGCCGGCTCCGTAGCCAGCAACCGGGCTTGCCGTCATTTATCTCCGGACATCCCATCCGGAGGGACCGAAATCCCAACAAGGTAGCCCGCGCCATGATGCGTGAGAAGCACATGTCGAACTTCTATTGGGCGGAAGCGGCATCCACGGCCGTCTATCTCATGAATCGATGCACCACAAATAGCGTGCACGAGCTTACTCCATACGAGATCTTCATTGGAAGAAAGCCCATCCTCTCGCACCTGAAGGTGTTCGGAAGCATTGTGAATGTACACACCCCGAATGAAAGTCGAGAGAAGCCCGACGCGAAGTCGGAAGAATGTATCCTCATAGGATACTTTTCCGCGAAAAAGGCATACAAGTGCTTCAACCCTTTGACCCGAGCGGTGCGGATAAGTCACGACATTGTTTTTGACGAATCAACATCTTGGTATAAGCCCGATGGGACTCCATCCGACCCGATCGAGAAAGAGTTGAATGCCAACTCGGACGACGAAACTCGGCCAAGTCCTCCACCGAAGGACAATCCAAGTTTTACCAAGCTAATTGGCCCACAAGAGCCTCCACGCGATGAAAACACGTCGCGGCCAAGTCCGACATCGGACAAAGGCAAAGGTAAGATGCCCGAATACGAAGTCGAGGTCCACCCCGACGACCGTGATTCGGATGAATCGACTCGCTCACTAGACAGTGAGTTTGGTGTACCCATCATGAGGACACCTGGAGTAAAGAAGGCGCTCACATCGACAAACGAGAAACTCCGTTGCTCATCACGAGGGAAGACCCAAGTCACTCGTTACGCCTACAACGAGTATATGGCCCATCACTATGCCCTCGCGATGAAGGTAGTGGCCGAACAAGAGCACGAGGATCCAACCCTTCGTCATAGGCTTGAGGAGGAGAATAAGCCGCGAAGATCCGCACAACAAAGCCGCGGAGATCCACGCAACGAGGCAACGAAGCCGCGAAGAGCCGCGCAACAAAGCCGTGGAAAGCCGCGAAGAAAGCCGCAAGTCGCACCGATACCGACAAAGCCGAAGGAAGCTAAACCGGACGTTGGACGCCTCACACTTGAGCTTGAGGGGGCGTGTTGAGATATCAAGCTCAACTAGTTTAATCTAGTTAGTCAACCTATGTAACTTAGTAGTTACCTAGATCAAATCTAGTTAATGTGTTGACCTTAAGCCTTTAAATAGGACCTTGTACTTAAGTGAGATATTCTAGATCCTCCACTCCTTAGTACATTTAATTTAGGACTTACACATAAGTACCTATGTTCTACCCACACATGTGCACCTTTGCACATGGGTTGTATATATACCTCATTGTGGGTATTTTTGTATGTTGATGACACTTTTCAATATAGTCAATCATCCCCCATTTATCTTCGTGGTCATAACTGCAACTTTCTCTCTCTCTCTCTCTCTTCCTCTCACACACTCTCACGTGCATATCATACTAGAATATTGAATACAAAAAGAAAATATACAAAATCTAAAGCACTTAGTAGTGGCTTTAGTGGCAAGTTAATTCATCTCTTATCTTGGAGGTGCAAGGTTCAAGCCTTACTTGCACCCCTTTGTATGGACTCAAAGGTTACTAGGCTTTAGTCTTATTTTATTTACAAATGTTTGAGTGCACATTACACTTTCTTGATTTTGTTTGTTCCACACGATTTTCACACCGTTGCCGAAAATCTTCACGACATCGGTCGAGTGATAGTCAAATATATGAGGCTTTTGCCAATATGTTGGAACCGTGTCAGATCGCACGTCTTTCGTGATCCTCGGGGAAGCTTCATGTTTCGATCCATGGGAGTTGCAACAGATTTACAATCCTTAGGTTCCTACTTGGGGTCGTGGCGACAGAAGCCATAGAACTTGAGCAATTGGACGTCAAGATGGAATTCCTACATGGAGTCTTCGACGAAGACATTTATATGTCTAAACCGGCAGACTTGAAGAAAAGCGTTTACAGCTTGAAACAAGCATTGAGGATGTGGTACCTGTTACCAGCCGGCAAAGGAGTCCAGAGTGGGAAACGGAGAGCTAATTAAGTAGAAGGAATGTGGTTGTAATTAAGCTATGAGTGTGGACGGACGGACCGGAATCGGTATGCCGTTCTGGATCCGGACCGAACTCGAACAAGTGCGGATGGCACCGTTTTGTAATACAGACCGGAAACCTATTTAAAGGCCCGGATACAATGTAATAGTTAGCGGTTAATTAATGGAAGCTTAAGCGTTGTTATATCTCTGTGTTAATTGCCGTTCTGTCTTAATTGTTATATCTTACGCGTGTTATGAAGAAGATCCTAATAAGTAACTTGATTAAGTCGGAATAAGCATTGAAGTCTAATCCGGTTGCCGTAACACCCTTTGGTGAAGTGTCTCCCGTAGACACCCTGTGTTAGGCCATTGTCCGGCCCGAAGAGTTAACACAGTTTTTGGCGACCACAATTCCTATTTTTGCAGCGAACGATGGCACGGATGGATGTCTAGATCAACGCACGACCTGGTTACAGATTGAACTCGACGCCTTGCCGAAAGGCAAAGGAGACGCGAGGCTTTCCAGCAAGCGGCGCAGGAAATTAGAGCGGATCGCTCGTTTTCCAACGTAATCCGGAGAGTAGCGGAGGACTCCCTCTGGTTACAGCAAACATCGCACCCGGACGACGGCAGCAGCCTAAGCAGCCTCCGGGAAACAGAATCCCTTCTCCACGCGTTGGCAAACGGAGAAGGTGAAGCAGAGGCCTTTTCCGCATATGAATCGGACTCCGAAGGGGAATACAGCGTGCACACGAACTACCGTAGCAGCAACGAAACCCCGGGCAGACCGGAGGACGAAGGATCGGATACCTTATCGACACCGGAACCGGAACCGGAAGTGCTAACGCTGGAACCCCCGGAACCAGTAGAGGAAGAGCGACCTCCGACACCGGAAGTCGAAGAGGAGAGGCCTCCGTCACCAAAGGAAGAAAAACAACCGACACCGGAATCAAATCGGGAAAGACCACCAACACTGGAGAAAATTCCGGAACGAGCACCAACACTACCAGCCCGCGCACCGATACCGGACGACGACATGCCGTTCCAGTACTCCAAGTATAGAGATGATCCGGACGCGGAAGCTCATGTGCACGCCTTTGAACAGACATGGGAAGCCAACCATGTGTCCCAGCGACTGACACCGGAGGAAGAAGAACGCTCTAAGATAGCAGAGTTCGGCGTCACATTGAAGGGACCGGCAGCAAGATGGCGCCATACGCAGGACCCGTCTACCATCAACACCTTTGCAGATTTAAAGGCTAAATTCATGCATTTTTTTCAAAAGGAGGTGGACCAGACCATAATGGTAGGCTTATTTTATACCATCCGGCAAGAGGCAGGGGAGAGCATTCCCCAATTTGTCATCCGGTTTCAACGGATGCATAGTCAGCTTACCCGTGCACCCCCGGAGGAGGAATTACGGACGATATTCCTAAACGCACTCCGGGAACCCCTACGCACGGTTTGCACGGTAATCGATTTCCGCACAAGTACCATCGACCAGGTCATTGACCGGGTGAAAGAGATGGAAAAGACAAGCTCCTGGCTCACAATGGGCACACTTCAACGGGCGTTACCGTCCGATGAAGACCTCTGGTTTCGGCAAGCAATACAGTGCACAACCTGCTTGAATTCCAGACACTCGGCTCTAGAATGCACTATGAGGACACAATGTGTAATCTGTCAATCCAAGAGCCATACGACAGATAGGTGCGAGTATAATCTATTGACTCGGCAAGCACCGCCCGTCCGACAAATTGAGCCACGCAGCATCCGGGATGAAGAAGACAAACGCTGGCGGCGAATGGACCGTGACTGACCGGCACAGGATGTCCGGTATGGCGAGCGACGGGAAAATAATGTCCGGTATGGCGAGCGACGGGAAAATGATGTCCAGTACGGTGATCGGGGAGAGAACTATGACCGGCATGATCGGTACCAGGATTACAATAGACGATACGAACAGTATGACCGGGAGCACTCCCCCGGGTATCGTCAGCAACGGGAGGAATACGGCAGATATAACGGGCAACCCCGTCAAGAGTACCGTAATAAGAAAAGCTATAACAAAAAACGGCATTTTAAAAAAGGCGGCTACCCCCGGGATCCAGAACAAGGAGCTCCAAGTAGCCAACCGGTACAAAACCCCGCGCGTACCGTAGGACCTGCCCCGGGTACAACAGACAATGCCGAATCTAGCAATGCCCGGAAATCCTACTGCTACTACTGCCGACAGGAAGGCCATTATAGTAACCAATGCCCGGTGAAGAGCTATGAAAAACGACCGGCGGTAAATATGGTAGTCCCTGAGGTGGCAGACCTGCAGCAGTTGACCACAAGGTCGAAGGGCATGGCCAAAGAATGGGAGACACAGGAGACCATCCGCAAACAAGCAACGGAATGGGTAAAGAAAGAAAACGAGCAGAATGTCACAGACTTACAGCAGCAAAAGGAGAACACCGCAGGGCTTGCCGGCGGTAGTCACTCCGAGAACGAGACATGGCAGGCGTTGCAAGAATGCCAGATTACGTTACCACTAGGAAGACTCCTACAACTCGTGCCTAGATTCACGGAAGGACAAAAGACGGCCATGACGGTAGGAGAACCATCACCGGCACCGGTACTCTTCTCGAATTCAGAGGAGGGACCAACAGTGGTAGACACCAGCAGTCCGGTAATCACTGCCATTGTAAAAGGGAAAGAACTCCCCAGCACAGTTATAGACGGAGGCTCTGGGGTAAATGTAATAAGCCTCCGAACGTGTGATGACCTAGGAATCCACGAGTGGGAGCCGTGTCCGTTCTGGTTGCAGATGGCCGATACAAGCTCAGTGCGGCCGATAGGATTAATACGGAAATTAGAAGTCACCGTCGGCGGGCATAAATTTCACATCTCGGCCGTAGTGCTACAATTACAAGCACAGGGCACATACCCGCTATTGCTGGGGCGGCCATGGTTGAAAACGGCACATATCAAACAGAATTGGCGAAAAAATATAATTACCTTCCGGCGAGGAAAAGCCAAGGTACGGGTACCAACACAGCCAAGGACGAGCACTGGCAAGGAATGTACACCGTTGTATGCGGAATGCGTCAACATGCTCGAAGGGTTAGCAGACGAAGAAGAAGCTCAATACCTGCAGGACAACCCGAAGATCATACCCCTCTTCGAAATAGACATTGCCGAAGCCGTGGCACCGTACTTACCTCAACCGGAAGAGGCGGAAGCAGAACCGGATAAAGACGCAATCCGGGAGTTACGGCAAGCGCAGGAAGCGTTGGAACGGGAAATGGCCGTTTCACAGCGCGTAAAAGCATCGCAACTGGAAGAGGTGAATTTAGGCACCACGGACGAAGCAAAACCGGTGCACATCGCCAAGGAGATGAAGTCCGAAGACAAAATGGCAATGATAACACTTCTCACGGAATTCCGGGATGTGTTCGCCTGGTCATACGAAGATATGCGAGGACTCGAGCCTCAGTTATACCAGCATCAAGTGCACTTAAGCAAGGACGCAAAACCAGTGGCACAAAGACAGTACCGGATGAATCCCAATTATGCTGCCAAGGTCAAGGAAGAAATCGACAAACTGCTAAGAGTTGGCTTTATCCGTCCGGTAAAGAAAGCGACATGGCTGAGCCCGATCGTAGTCGTACCGAAGAAGAACGGAAAAATTCGAGTTTGCGTGGACTACCGGAAACTCAATGCGGCTACGGTAACGGATGCGTTTCCACTTCCGTTCACAGATGGAGTGTTGGATGCCGTTGCCGGCCACGAGGTCTATAGCTTCCTAGACGGATTCAGCGGGTATAATCAGATCCGGATGCACCCCGACGACCAGGAGAAAACGGCATTCGTCACCGAATGGGGGGTGTTTGTGGCCGTGGTGATGATGTTCGGACTCAAAACGGCACCGACAACATTTCAAAGAATCATCATGGAAATCTTTGGTGAATATATACCGGCTTTTATGCAAGTTTTCCTTGACGATTTCGCCGTCTATAGTCGGGAGGAGGACCATTTTCAACACCTCCGTCTTTGTCTAGAAAAGTGTAGAGCATACCGGCTAAGCTTGAATCCGGCAAAGTGTGTATTTGGCGTATCCGGTGGAACTTTATTAGGACATATCGTGAGCCAGGAAGGTATTGCAGTCGACCCGGACAAAGTGAAAGCCATATTAGAAGCACCGGCGCTGGCAACGGCAAAGGCATTAAGCCGATTCTTAGGCCAGATCCGGTGGCACAGCCGGATGCTCCGATACTTGGCCGACCTGGCTACACCGTTGCATGCCGCCGTACATCGGACACCGTTCCAGTGGACCGATACTGAGGATAGGGCGTATAACGCCCTCAAGGTACTATTGTCACAGGCACCGGTAGTACAACCTCCAGATTGGAGTAAAGAATTTCACGTGTTCGTGGACGCCTCCGACATCGCAATCGGAAGAGTACTGATGCAGCTTACGGAACCAAAGTGGTACCGGCCAGTGTACTATGCCAGCCGAAAGCTATCCCAAGCAGAACGGAACTACTCTACTACGGAACGGGAAGCTCTAGGAATGATCTACAGTGTGACAAAGTTTCGACACTATTTATTGGGAAGGAAGTTTTCCTTCCATGTAGATCATTCGGCACTCCTTTACCTGGTGTCCAAGGCGTCACTCACCGACAAATTGGCCCAGTGGACCTTATTGTTACAGGAGTTCGAGTTCGAAATATTCCACCGACCCGGTATACAACATGCTGTAGCGGATTACTTAAGCCGATTGGAGTCCGGAGAAACGGGTGACGGAGTACCGGATGAGTTTCCAGATGCGGAACTGTTTCGAGTCACTACGGAGACGGCAACAGATGAGACAGTGGCTCACAAATATGCACCAGTTTCTGAGCACAGGACTACCTCCGGAAGAGCTGAACCAGGACGAACGGAAACGCCTGGCGGTACAAAGCCGACATTTCTGCTTACTGCAAGACACACTATACCACAAGGGTGCTGACGGCATATGGAGACGGGCGGTGCGCAGCGATGAAAAGGAACTGATACTGAGGGAAGCCCATTGCGGAGTTGCCGGAGGTCACTATGCCGGAGATGCGACGGCCAGAAAAATATGGCAAAGTGGCCTATGGTGGCCAACGACATTAAGAGATGCGGTACGGTACGCAAAAGAATGTGACCTATGCCAGAGAATGGGCCAGCCAACGGAGCAGGCTCGTATGCCACACCAACTGGTACTACCACTCGAGCCATTCCAAAAGTGGGGGCTGGACTTTGTAGGACCGTTCAAGCCACCGGCAATGAGAACGGGTAATCGGTACGTTATCGTTGCTACGGATTACTGCACGAAATGGGTAGAGGCCAAAGCTTTACGGGATAACACCGTTGCGTCAACGGCAAAGTTTCTATATGAGTACATCTGGTGCCGTTACGGATTCCCCATTGAATTGATAAGTAACCAAGGGGGGCACTTTCTCGGACAAGTAGTGGAAAGCCTAACGACCTTCTATGCCGTGGTCCACAAACGAAGCACACCTTACTATCCACATGCGAACGGATTAGCGGAATCAACAAACAAGACGCTCCAGAACATCCTTCGGAAGATCGTCAACGAGAACCGGACGGATTGGGACAGAAAGCTACATAGCGCGCTTTGGGCATACCGGACGGCATACAAAACGAGCATTCGAACAACACCGTTCCGGTTGGCGTTCGGACTCGAGGTGGTCATGCCGGTAGAATTTCAAGTACCTAGCTTATGGATCCAGCTACGAGAATGGCTGAACGAGAAGGAGTCGGAGACAATAAGGCTGACAGCGCTGTGTGAGCTAGAGGGACAACGGTTGGCCAGCATCCTACATTTAGAATTGGAGCAACGGCGACGGAAAGCATTCGTCGACCGGCACAGGAAAGGTAACGAAAAAATGTTCGCAATCGGCAAACCAGTGTTAGTATTCCAAACCCGGATGGGCAAGATGCCGGGTAAACTAAGGTTTAGATGGACCGGACCATATTGGCTAACACGGGAGTATAATGGGTCCTACTAGTTGGGGACACTTGCCGGCGAAGTGCTGGGCAAATGGGTGAATGGATTCCGGTTAAAGGCATTTAGAGGACCAATGCCTAAGAACCCGTTTGAGCAAAGGACCGACGGCAACCACCAAGACGGCAGAGACGGCAAGCCGGGAACCGGAGAGAATGAGGCCGGTAAGGGTCCGGGAGGACCAACGGACATGTGACGTCACGCTAATAATAATAATAACTGAAAAAAAAAAAAAAAAAAACAATCATGCAAAAGCGAGGAATGAATGGATGAAAGAGCGTGGAGCGAAAAGGTACGTAGTGGGCATTTAAAGCGCCACCAGAGGACATAATACTATTTTAAGTACGCGACATGCACAAACTCGAAAAAGGTGCTAGAATGCACAGACAAAAACCATTGCGCGTAGAGACCCTCTATTTTCGCGAACCCAGGAGCACAGAAGCACCGAAACGCTGCAAGATCATCAGACGAGAACCTGCGCACAGAGAACCCCCGCCTTCTGAACTCTCTCTTTCTCAACCCCGCTCTCATCACCATCCATCCTCGCCACCGCAGTCCGACCCCGACACAGAAATGGACCCGCAAACGCTGTCGGAAGCCGCCAAGACATGGCTGAAGCAACACGGGCTCGAGGGCTTCTTGATGATGATGGAAGTACCGCCACACAAAGAAGCCGACAAAGTGATCAAGGAAATCGATACAGAGGTCATAACGGCAGAGGCGATTCGAGCGTTAACAGGCCTTCCAGAGGGAGGCATACTCACGATCGACAATCCCAACCCGGAGCAACTCATCAGGTATTTTGGTGAGTACTCTCTAGCCAACAAGGGCTACCGGACACAGGGCGGCGGAGATATGCTGTTCCGCGAAATTGCTCGTGTGCTCCATGAATACGGCCACGTATACCCTAGACCCCCTGTCATGCCGCAGAACCGGGCAGGGATGATCATCGCCACCTATGAAGGGATCAAGGTGGATTGGTCGGTATTGATTGCCGACATGTTGTGTGCGGCGATCGAGATCGTCAGAGGCAAAGACGGCAAAGAAGGCCGAGACAGACAAAGGATATGGCACGCCGTAACGCAGTGGCTCATCTTGCTGGTGCCACCAGTTCAGACCGTCCAGCCCAAGAAGCGAGGAAGAGTGCCGGACGGCACCCCAAGGACGGCTTCCAAACGGCAACAGCTGTTGGCCTCTAAGGCCAGTAAGGGAAAGGCGGTGGATGCAAAACAGGCGGCAGCAAGAAGCGGAAGCCGGAAGCGCCCAACGGAGGCGCAGGAGGAACCACCGGCACGGCCTGTAACGGTCACACTCCGCCGACCGGTGAATCGAGAAGTGAGCCCCTTGGCGGCAAAACTCAATGCCGGAGCTCAGGAGGAGGAAATAGAGGAGGAGCCTACGGAGCACCTCCAGCGACGGTCGTCGGCAAGGACCGTTGAGACAGCCGGGAAACGTTCGGACCCTCAGACAGAGGGAACACCGGCTCCCCATACTGAGACTCCTACGCCAAGGAAGGAACCGGAACCGGTGCAGATGGCACCGGAAACAGAAGCCCCGGCACCACCGGCAACACCGGCAAGTCCCATCCCGCCAGAGCCAGAAAGGTCACTGCAGCCTCCCTCGGTCAGCCAAGAAGAAGCGCAAGGGGAACCAGGACAACAGGATGATCCACGGGCAGAAACGGAACTGCAACTCGGCGCAACCAGGCGGGACCACCCCTCTACAAGTGAGCCCATCTATCAAACCTCCGTGCAAGCACAACAAGGCACCGGTAGCCTGTGGCTCCGGTGGATAGGCGAACAGATAGCCGGAGTAGTGGGGTATATAGAGGCGGAAGAAAGAGCGCAAAGCGAACGGTTGCTCGTCACAACCGAACAACTAGAGACGGCCCAGTCCAGAATCCGGTGCCTTGAAAAAGATTTGGATTAGGTCACGATAGAGATGGCCAAAATACGGATCCAATCACCGGTGACTCCGGTAAGTGTACAGAATAATGAAACGGTACGACCTGTACATAGGAATAAGACCTCGGCAACGGAAACCGTTCCGGCGAGTGATGCGGCGCAAGCTCAGGAGCTTGCGGAATTAAGAGAGGAACTTGCCGCACAAGAAGCGCTAAGGAGCCGGGAACGAGAATTGAAGACGGCGGCCGAAGCCGAATTAAAGAAGACTGCTGAGAACCTCTACCGGGCAGAGGAGAGCCTCCGGAAAGGCCATCAAGCATACAACCGGCTAAAGGAGGAGAAAGACAAAGTGCTGCAGGAAAAGGATAAGCTGTGGAAAACAGCGGAAACAGAGATTGAACGGCTAAAGGAAGAGCTCCGCCAGCAGAAGGACCGCGAGGACCGGGCCCGTCGGTAGATCAACGCACGGCTCAAGCAAAAGACGGATGATTTTGAGCACCTGCACCGGGACTACAAACGGCTGGAAACGGAGCATAAAGAACGGATGGTCGAGCTCCAGCAGGCAAATGATCGGGCCGCGACGGCGATCGCCGACGAACGGGCGGAAAATACAAGACGCTTGGAAGAGGCGGAGAAGGTCCGGATGGAGCTCCAGAAGCAACAGCAGGAAGACAAAGAGAGAGCGTCAACAGTATTGTAGAAATTACAGAGTACATATCAACGGCAATTGACGCATTACAAGGCGCAGGCGGAGGACAACGTAAAAATCATCAAACAACTGAAGGAGGAACGGCAAGCGGCGGAAACCAAATCGCAATTGGGAACGAGCCGGATTCAGTCCATTCTCCGGGCATGGTTGAATCAGACAAAGCACTTGATTGATGAAAGCTCCGTAAAATGGTGGACAAAGTGGGCACAAAACGCGACGGAACTCCAGTTGCTACGGGGTGGATGTGGCAAACCGGCGGAAGGAAGGAGATGACTGTTATACGTTGACTTCCGAGGACTTCACCGCCATACAGGACGAGCTGGCCGACGACTTCCAAGTCCTGGCAGATGAAAAGCTGGCGCAGGTCAGGCAGCTCGTAGCTCAGCTGGACGCTCAAATTCAGTTTGAAAGTTACGAGCGGTCCCGGGTACGGGAAGAAAAAGCAAGGGAAGTGACAACGGTTAACCTTAGTGATGAGGAACCGTCGCCGGCTGAGGGCCAGCCGGGAACCAGTCAACCGGAGACCACTACGACGCAGGGAGCAACGATGGAGACGTCGGGGTCAGAGCCACAAACGGAGGAGCAGCCGCAGCAACCACCAACGGACCCGCCACAGTAGACAGCAACAGAGTAGCAACAACAACAACAACAACAACCACTTCCAGATGAACCATTGGAGCCTCTCGAACAAAGCATTCTGGACATTTTGGACGAAGAATAGCAAGGGTCAGTTGTGGATTCGACGTACAAGGTACTGTCCCACAGGCGTGCCATGTGTTACCGGCCGGCAAAGGAGTCCAGAGTGGGAAACGGAGAGCTAATTAAGTAGAAGGAATGTGGTTGTAATTAAGCTATGAGTGTGGACGGACGGACCGGAATCGGTATGCCGTTCCGGATCTGGACCGATCCCGAACAGGTGTGGATGGCACCGTTTTGTAATACAGACCGGAAACCTATTTAAAGGCCCGAATACAATGTAATAGTTAGCGGTTAATTAATGGAAGCTTAAGCGTTGTTATATCTCTGTGTTAATTGCCGTTCTGTCTTAATTGTTATATCTTACGCGTGTTATGAAGACGATCCTAATAAGTAACTTGATTAAGTCGGAATAAGCGTTGAAGTCTAATCCGGTTGCCGTAACACCCTTTGGTGAAGTGTCTCCCGTAGACACCCTGTGTTAGGCCATTGTCCGGCCCGAAGAGTTAACAGTACCAAAAGTTTGACTCCTAAATCAGGAAGCTTGGATACTATTGATCCGACTTTGACCCATGTATGTATACTCGGCAACTAGCCGATGAGTCTCGAATCTACCTGCTCCTATATGTCGATGACATATTGATTGTAGGGAGAAATCAAGTTGAAATCAGAAAGCAAAAGCAAAGCCTTCACGGCAAGTTCGCAATGAAGGAACTTGGATCAGCCCAACACATATTGGGCATGATGATCAAGCGAAATCGGAAAACACAGACTCTCTGACTCTCCCAATCCAACTACATCCACAAAGTGATGAAGTGCTTGAACATGGAGAACGCGAAGCCAACACCAACACCGCTTCTGACGTCGATTCAACTATCGAATAAAGACTCTCCTTCGACTGATAAGGAGAAAGAAAGGAAGGAAGAAAGAAAGATATATTAACGTCTTCTGAGGCAAATTTTGGCCCATGAGACAAATGTTTTACAACAAAAAATGGGATATTTACCCACTCATCAAGAATAATAAATAAATAAAAATAAGATAAAATAGAGTTTAATCTAAATAGTTCTAGTAAAATAATGAACATGTTCTATATAAAAATCATGTTCTACAATGAAAATGTTATGCTAGGCCTAATTTCATTTCCATCCATGTCTCTCGAATAGAAGCGGGAGGTCAAAGGGTTGCGATGTGGATGTGGCCCGTGATGTCAATGTAAAAGGTACCCCAACCATAGCTTCTAGTCGAAATAGCTCAGGTTCCCTTATCTTCTTAATCTTTTCTACTCCACGCCGACCTTTTTTGAAGCCCAACATCCGAGGGCATTTAGTTGTTCTTTGCCTTTTTGCTTCCTCAAGAGAGAGGCCGAGAGGCGTAAGTGTATCCACATACATCGTCTCCCCTTGTTCCTGAAAATTTACAGTAGTTACATGTTGATGAATAGTAAAAGGGTTATGGTTAACACTTTGTAATTTATTCTCCCTATGTTTTTTTAGCACTAAAATATACCTACCTAGTCTCTTTACACTCGGGGTATCTAATAGTTTGGAGAGGGTGGGAGAGGGTCCTAATATGTCTTGGTATTCCGCTCGTATCTCGGCATAAGTTGGGCACTTGCATGTGAAATGATGCTCATCCTCTATCTCTATGTGGCATAACCTACATAGCCTTTCCTCTCTAGGGACTCTATTAGCTCAACCATTCTCAATCTTAAGTTGGTGAGATGATATCCTAAGTTGTCCAATGGCCACCCTTAGTGCATTTTAAGAATGTATCTAGATATCTTGGTCGTGTAATAAAGCCTTACTTAGAAAAGTGCAAGAAGTGTTCCTTATAGTACAAAATTTTCGATGGGAGTGGCTCTCATGGGGTGATCCATTTATATCGAGTGTACATTTGCCATACTTCTTGGTGTATCACTTTAAAACTATCTTCATGAGAGAGAGTTTGATCAGTCCCATGGTTGTAGTTAAGGGGGGGTAGGTTATTAATATCTATGCAATTTGCAAGTAACCAACTCACCACAGTGCTATACCAAGAGCTAGTGTCTACAGACGCATGTAGGGATCGGGATGCCTCAAAGGCTCGACGGGATATCCTATCTTGTGGTTGGCTATGTATCCGATGAATAAAAACTACCACTTGAAAGAGTGCTTCTACTAACATCAGGGGTAGAGTGAACTCTACTCTAATAATGTCATGTGGTACTATCGATTTGCTTCAGAGTTGACGTGATAACATCGTTACCAAAGGTCTCTCTAATTGCGTCCACGTGAAAGATGGTAGACACGGAGCCCATACTACTGATGCATACATGAGGGAAGGGGTCACTAATGAGTTGAAGAGCCATCCCTTGGTCCATGACTCTTGAAAGTATGCCTGGTGGCATTGTCTCTCTAAGAGTAAGAGGGATGAATACCTGAGTCATCTCTGGCTGCTTGGGTCATCGAAAATTTACTTGAGTGAGCACTAAAAGTGACTCCCACGTATACATATGATCCAACTACCTCAACTAGTTTATGAGAGAGGGTTAGGTGACATTTACTCCTAACTTAGGACGATGTATGAAAGATAAGGACTTTAGTTTTGTTGAGAGACAAGCTCAACATCAGCCAGATCGGCTGAAGAAGCCGAGGACCGGATCGGTTGGGACCGATCGGTTAGGCCGAATGCGTAAACCGGTATGCAGACCGGCGCGTAGGTAGGACCGGATCGGTGTGGAAACCGGGAGGCCGTTAGGAAAGATATTCCGTGAGGAATATATTTGGGAGTTAGTGTAGGAGCTCTCAATGAGCATTGAAGTATTGTTAGTACTTCTGTCAGTCCTTCTCGGACTTGTATAAAAGTGTTCATTGAACACACATATGTATAGAGTGGTGAATAGAGATTGGGTACTTTTGTTGAATATAGTTCTTGTGTTCTCTCTCTCTCTCACTCACTCTCTCAGTCTCTCCCGCGTATACTGCGTAAGCTCAAGCTCTCCATTAAACCTGAGTTTTCTGCCTTCTGTTCGGTCTTCATACTTGCTTCCGCATGCTACTTTTTACATGGTATCAGAGCGCAAGGGTTGAGAACCTCTCTGCAGCCGACACAGCTTGACGAAGAAGAACAATGGATAGAGGCATGGCGAGCTCGCTTCCAACAGAGAAGCTTGACAGAACCAACTACGCGTATTGGTCCTACAAGATGCACCAATACCTTCTCGGGCAGACTACTGGAGTTATGTTGAAGGAGCTAATGACGCGGCACCCGAATCGACACACAGAGACTTCCCGTCGTGGGAGCAATCGGCAAGCAGGGTATTATACTACTTTGCGTTTGGACTCTAATGTGTTTCTACTAAAAAAAGTATATCAGATACCTTCAGAATTTCCTCTAGACGGCTAGGGTGTGTCCAAAGTGCACCGTTACAGTTCCATAAGGTCATCCTAAGTTTATTGTTTGTCACATGGGCCACACGCCGTCAATTGGCAATGCGATCATTTATTATCACACGTCTGTCTCGGTAAAAAGCACGGTGCCCCTCTTTACAAGCTCGTATGACTCGTGGCATACAAGTTTTACGATGCTCAATTTGCATCTTGGTCAAGTCTTCATCGAGGTAGATAGGGTCCCCACCCAATCCTCGAAGAATTGGTCTTTGTTTCAAAAAGGTGATTCTAGATTCTGAGTCCTTAAATTGAAGGACTAAAGCTCTTTTCCTAGTGGTGTCACATCCTACCCTCCAAGTTTTAGCGATTGGTAAGGCTTCGTACCCCAACATCTTCCCTAATGTTTGTGCATCTTCATTGGGATATGCCCCTTCCTTGAGCCTAGTAACTCTTACGTTTAGACGTCGAGCTTGACGCATTTTTTCCTCCTCAAGGGTGGTGTTTACAATATTTTCATCCTTTAGTTCCTTTTTCATATTACGTTTTACTACATCAACACACCCAGTTTTTGCTAATTCCATATCGCTTTTAACCTCTTCCTTAACCTTTTTTGTCTCGTCCTTTCATTTAGGGAAGATAGTTCACCATCCTCCCTAGATGTCTCAAGGTCCTTAACTTGTTTTTGAAGTTTTGCGTTATCTACTTTACGCTCCGCTATTTCAACAATAAGTTGTTCTTTTTCTTCATTATCTTTTTGTTTTTCGGCTTCAATCTCTTTCGCCCATTTTTCTATTTTAATTAACAACGGCAACTCTGGCACAAATCAAACAATGGCCCATTTTTCTATTTTAATTAACATTTATACTCTCTCGTCTACTCAACCGACGACGCCGTCAGAGGTGTAGGTGACAGCGATGGTTAACAACAGCAACTATGGCACAAATCAAACGATGGTGGTGGCAAAAGACAATAGCGGCAAACGACGGCGGCAGATGACGATAGCGACAATGTCAGACTGCAACGGCGGCAGCGAGGGCGATCGACGACGATGGCGAGAGTCGTCGACGACGACGATAGACAACAGCGGTGGCAGTAACGATGGTGACGACGGCAGACAGCAGAAAGAGTCGTTACAGCAGCGTGAGAGAGAGTCATTTAGTTACAGTAGCATAAGAGAGAGAGAGAGAGAGAGCTCAATGGAAAGATACCTTATGCATCGGTAGTAGGAAGTATCTTGTACGTGATGGTGGCGACGCGACCTGACCTTGCATATGCCATAGGGGTCGTCAGCTGGTACATGTCAAACCAAGGATGGAAGCTTTGGGAGGCCATCAAGCACATCTTCGGATACCTAAGAGGGACCGAAGATGCACAACTGACTTTCGGATTGGCAAACCTGACCGAAGTTGAAGGCTATATTGACTCTGACTATGCCTGAAATACGGAAAATCAGAAGTTGACATCAGGCTATGTTTTCACCTATGGCGGCACGCCATATCATGGAGGTTGAAGCTGCAAGAATGCACGGACCTATCTAATACAGAGGCCGAGTACATAGCAACATGAGAGGCAATGAAGGAAGCAATATGGTTGCACCGTCTGTCAGCCAACTTCTCAGCAACAAGTCGAATCAGCCACCCACCACTGACCATCTATTCTGACTCATAGAGCACAACACACCTCATTCGAAACCCAATCTATCACGCAAAGACGAAACACACATGAGGTGTGGTATCATGACAGCCGAGAGCTTGTAACAGAGAACAAACTCAAAGTTTGAAAGATCAACACCAACGTGAACATCGTCGATTGCTTAATGAAGCCACTCCCAAAACAATGCTTTGGAGCACTAAGGAAAAAGATGGGACTAATACAAGCGACCAAGTCGAAGAGTGCGGAGCAAGGAGCAGAAGGTAAGTCGACCCAACCGATTCAGACTAACCAATCCAAATGAGTAGCCAAATCAAGCTAGATACCGATTCTACCTCTGCCCACTTGGCTATACGCTGATTGACTTGTAATTATAACTTTAGATTTTTATTGTAATCTAGGTTTACAGGGGAGATAACCATACAATTATATGTAGAAAGAGTAGTCTTTTACAGGGGAGTTTATTGGCATAAAAGGCCGACTCCTAGCACTTTGTATCTAAGTGTGAACACGTCCAAATACTTAGTGCTTAGTATACAAGCTCTAACCTAACACTGTAACATTGACCTCTTCTTGTATCGTCTTTGAGAGTGTAAGAGTTACAGAATAACGAGAGCTTCCATTAGAGCTTGAATTGTGTCTACGTTTCCAACATTTCTTCTATCATACTCTGTGTGTTGTTTGTTGTGCATATAACCGACAGGTTCGCACATACTTTTGCATACATATCAAACACCATATTTCCATCAATGGATCGGTTGGTATCCACATCAGCCGACATGTCCGAATCAATATAACCTTATGTCGAGAAGCAAGTTTAACATGGGTCGGATCGGCTGAACAAGCTGAGAGCCGGATCGGATTGGTGGACCAAATCGGAGAGCAGGATCGAAGAACTGGTAGGTTGTTAGAGGCCTACGATCCTAGCTTAGTACATAGGCATATTTTTGGGAGTTAGTGTCTGTTGCTCAATTATGAGCATTGAAGTACATGTTAGTACTTCTATCAATCCTTTTAAGGACTTGTATAAAAGTGCTCTCTGAGCACATTTGTATGTACAAAGTATTATTTTGAATATGAGTTTTCTCTGTTGTGCTCTCTCAATCTCTCCCATGTACTCACTCACTCTCTCAACATTGTTTCTCTGTGTTTACTGTTCTTTGTTGCTATCCGGCTGAGCCGGTAGTGTTTGTGTAGCTTCCACAGACTATTCTTTTCATGGTATTAGACTGCGAGGGTTGAGAATCCTCTGCTACCGACCAACACTCAAACACAGACAAACCTTAACGCCCGGTTGAGAACAGAAAAGAAGAAGAAAATGGACAAAGGAATGACAAGCTCATTTCTGACGGAGAAGCTCAATCGGAGCAACTATGCATATTGGTCTTGCAAGATGCACTAGTCTCTTCTTGGACACGGATATTGTAGCTATGCGGAAGGAGTGAACGAAGTAGCGCCAGATTCGGCATACAATGATTTCCCGGCTTGGGAACAAGGAGCGAGCAACGTTCTCTACTGTCTTGTGTCTTGTGTGCAATACCAAATGCTAGGCTACATTCGGGATGAGAAGACGGTGAAGGAGGCCTGGGAAAATCTAAAAATGATTTTTGCCACAAGTACCACGGCCCGAAAGTTGGCGCTCGAACAAAAGCTCAACAATATTCGACAAAGGGATATGTTGGTGATCAACTACACCACGAAGATCAAGGAGATATGCAATGCCCTAGAATCCATCAACATGACTGTGGAAGAGGATGAAATGGTGCTGATCTACCTCGGTGGTCTAGCGCAAAGGTATGGCCGATCCGGACCACTATTTGCACACGTCATTGGACACATTAGGGACTACGTCGAGACTCAATCCTCATGATGATGAACTCTTGAAGCAAGCGCTCTAGTATTAGGTTATTGTGCATAATCTGTTTCTCTAGTTTATCTGTATTATTTGTTGGACACTAACGTACAGGTCATTAACATCTCCAACTGCTGCACCAACATTATATATATACCAACAACGAAAGTATGAAGAATATCTCAAATAATGTAAAATATTTGAAGAAGATGATACCATAAGTGGCACCATAGAGGTGCTCTCATGGTGACACTCTAGAGGAGTTGGAGAGTGTGGTATCGTTGGCCCTTCATGAGACCCGTTAGGATGCGAGTTTTTTTTGTGAGGCCAAACTCTACGTTACTAGAAGGCATCATGAATTTGTGGTAGACGACATCCTTAAGGAGGTAGAAATTGTTGTTCTAGATGCTACTTCATGTGTTCGCTCATGCTAGATGGAGGATGATCATGATCAAGGCAAAAGTATATTTCCAAGATCTATCATTTTTACTCATCCTTGAATGCTAATTTGGAGGGTTGTGGTATCAAAAAATCTTCAATAACCCCAAGTCTCCTTTTCTGGACTCTACTTGGATATTGTGTGTTATGTTTCTTGTATTTACGCATTGTCTAAAAAATGCCTTTACATTGAATGAAATGGATAGCTTAGACATTACAATCATTCTCTCATGAAATATATTTAGACCTTAAACAAGCACCCATGTATTCCAAGATGGTTGAGGATATGTTATGAATGACTAAGTTTTTTTTTCCAAAAATGAATGACCGAGTTAGAATATGGTGCAATGCTAGAATGCAAATCGAAGGCTTTGAAGAAAGTTGTTTTCTCATGCACAAACAAATTTTTTCCACCCAAGCACATGCCTTGAAAACACATTTTCTTCAACAAACATTTTACAAAGGTAAAAGGAAAATACCAAACTTCATTGCATATATGACTTTTGATACATACATGATTCGAAAATAACTTTAAAAGTTTTTTATTTCTTCATCAATACTCATATCTTTTATTTGCTAGTAAATTCAGTGATATGCGATTCAAGATATGTTGCTAATATGTGTGCCTCCTCTTTCATATACTCTTGGAAGCTATCCCCAAAATTCTCATCATATTCTAGTATCCATTTAATGATGCTTGTATTTGGTTCAGTTCCAGCTAGAACTCGAATGTCGTAAGTCATGTTGGGGTTTGTATGATTTCCCAAATATCCTCCTTCCATGACAGTACCTTTGAGTTCCATTTTATCATGGTCCACGTAGTCCCATACACCCTTTATATAGTCAAAATGAGGGAATGCTGGGGAAAACCATAGCATCATAGAGTGCAGAGTTAAAAATATCTCGTATAAAAGAACACATTATTCTAGTGCAATACATAACATCTTGCGTTAAATGATTACTTCCATTTGATCAAATATCGATGTACAAGAAATTTTACAAAACAAATGGTTTAACAAGTCTAAGCCATATAGTTTAACTAGTTGAATATACTAAAAGCACTTATTAACAATTTCCCAGAAAATTAAGCATTAACATGATTGGAACAGAAGAAATAATTCGCTTATTTTGGCATGTGCAAGGTTCACTTAAATGGGGTTTGTCTGCTTTCTAAACAATGGCCTATTTTTTGTTTAGGCCAACAACAAGACGAAGAAATAACCACATGAGGGGAAATTAGGATATGATAGACTTCTAATCATCCTATTGGTATATAAAGAATGTTTATAGAGTCTATTGAAATCCAGATACACCAACTTAGTGTATGGACATCCATTTACACCACTAAGTCAAACAATCTTGTGTTGGAAAAAGATTTAACGAGTCACTACTCCAACTCTCACATCACTTTGTATTCGCAACTAGCACATTAGAGCATTAAGGTTTGTGAGATACGACCTATGTATATGGGCTATGAAAACATGACCTATTTAAAGGATAGATGGTTTAATAAATTAATTAAATTTGGAAAAATATCAAATAGAATGGAAATGAATTAATTAAATTAGTAGTAGAGTGGCAACTCATGATAAACAAATGACACTATAAATCATTACAACATTACATTCAACTCACCAAGACTCCAAGTATATCATTGCATTTATAGTACATAGACAATTTTAAAGAATGTTATTTTCTCAATGAATAACAAGTGAGTTGATGGTTTACTTAACAATAAGATTTTATATCCATGATTTTTTCAAATGGGTAATAAGTTGATGACAATATCAAATTGATAAGTTAGTGACATATGGAGAATATGCATCTGAATCTATGTTTACTACGTGCACGGCTATCGAAGCACCTTAAAGTTATCCATGAATCATCAAAACATGAAATCTCTTGGCATTTTTATCATTTTTAGACTATTTAGAAACATTTTACGTATTGAGATAAATGTTTTTAATACTTCACAAAATAGATCTTCCATCATGGACTGAGTGGTTACAACTTACACATACACAACCACACTCAATGACATAATATTCCCTTGTACAAGAGATCATATCAGTTTGTAATTTGTAATATAAATAGATGTAAATACATACACACATACACAAAGATGAGGGAGTCTTACTCTTAGTGTTATAGTTGATTTGGAGCACGCCACCTGCAGCAAGAGGGGGGCCATCCAAATACTCGCAAGAGGTGTAGTGTTGTGGAACGACTTTAGGAAGAGTGTCTTGAAAGTTCTTTATAAATAGCCTCCAAACCTCTTTTGGTGAATGCCCGACTAACGCCTCTACCTCAAATTGTTTCATGTTGTCCCTCCTTTTGTCTCTATTGTGAATACTGAATCAACTCAATGAGTATATATATACTTCAGAAGAATTTAAAAGTATATGAGCACATGGTAATACATTAAAAAAGAAAACATTCAAGAATTTCATGTGATCTATGTTGTCTACTACACGTGGAAGAAAGAACTCATATCGTGCTTTATATAGCTTAGACATCTACACAACTAGACTCAATAATTTTCAATTCCACAAGAAATCATGTTACTTTATCACTTGAAAGACATTATGACATGTATACTCTAAACTTTAAAACTCTTTGTCCTCTTTTCTTTCAATTTGACTGAACATCTTCGAAGACCAAAATTGACTCATGAGAAAAATGACACAAAAATGCGATTCGTATTGTATTATTGAAAAAAAAAACAATAAAAATCTACAACAAAACAAGTGACTTTGAAGCCCATATTCGACGGTGTTTGATTGCTCTTTAGTTTTGTACTATAGAGATAGATAGACAAATATTTTTTGTGTCAATAGAGATGCCAATATTGACCCATGAGACCTACGTTCAGAAGTTTTCTTCATGTGTATCTCCTTTTTAAGAAGAGATATTCATATGCTAAAGCACCAAGTCTCAATGTGGGAATAAGGCATGCACATGAGCTCAACCTCTTGTAGTTTACATCCAACATTTCCAACAAGATGTGGTAATCTATGATTTAGGATATTCTTGACTTTTCTAATGTATCTATATACTCTTTGTAGTGCCAATATGTCTTGCGTATTCTTGACATACGTTTTGACTACCTAAACTTTGATCTCATACGCATGCCTTATTCCCACATATGAATTGCTCTTCTTATGAATAACAATTGGCAACGGTTTGGTTTGAACCAAACTGAACCGCAAAAGCACGGCTTAACGAACTAACGATTTAAACGGTTCAGTTCGGTTCTATTTTCAACGGTTTGATACCACAGTTTTAACAGTTTAATGGTTTTAAATTTATTTAATTTATATTCAATGATTCAGTATGAATCGCATATTGTATCATTGATCTCATTAGACAATTTTGGTCTTAGAAGATGTTCATATATCCTTCTTTCTTCTTTCTCTGTCTTTCTTAAAAGACGATATATCTTTATTTCCCTATGTGTGTGTGTGCCTATTAGTTTAAAAGTATAAAAATGGCTTAACCAATTTCAGTGGATTCAACGAGTTTCAATCCGAACCCAATCAAGCTCAAATCGGTTCAACAAACACAAGCACCGAAACACCAAAATGTTTAACGATGGTTTAACGACTCAATTCCTCCTTGAGCCAAACACTTACCGACTTCTAATTCTTATTACTCTCAACTTCATACATCTTGAAAGGTTCATATGTTGTTTGCGTGTTACGGAGTTCACATGTATGAGCAAATCACAACAACAATTTCTTTAAAGCATTTTAAATAATTTAATGCATTAAAATATTACCCATGTGTTATATAATAGATAGATACGAATGAGACATGAGAGTAGATTAAACTTATCTTTCAAGTCAAATTGAAAGAAAAGAGGACAAAGAATTTACATGTATGATCAAGTCACAACGACAATTTCTTTAAAGCATTTTAAATCATTTAATGCTTTGAAATATTACCCATGTGTTATTCTATAGATTTGAATGAGACATGAGAGTAGATTAAACTTATCTTTCAAGTCAAATCGAAAGAAAAGAGGACAAAGAGTTTAAACTTTAGAGTATACATGTCATAATATCTTTCAAGTGGTAAACTAACATAATTTCTTGTGGAACTAAATATGAATTTCATTGACTCTATTATGTAGATGTCCAACCTATATGAAGCACGATGAGAGTCTTTTCTCGTGAATGATTAAGAATATGATATATTGATATCAAAACATGTTGGTAAATAATTTTAAAGTCATAAACTTGTTATGAGGCTACATGTTCATATGAATCAAAGGTTATGAAAGAGTAATGATAGAAAGAAGAGATATAGATCCATAACAACAAAGATCTATTGATAATGACTCAACCACATTACATGAATGGGGAAGAAAACATCACAAGAAGTAGACTAAAAACAAAACCCCCAACCTTACTTTCCTCCCCTTATTACAAAGGTATCACTTCTTCTATCTCCCCTTCTATACTCCCCTTCTCACTTCTTATAATCTTCTTCTTCTCTTTTTCACGTTTTTTTTAGAAGTTTTTTATCTCCTATTTTTAGCTATGACACAACGACCTTCTAATCGTCATATCTCCCTCATCCGAGCTCTACATTTAGAGATTAAAAAAGCTACGGATAACTCTCTTTACAAGATTTCCAACCTATATTTGAACATAATATTTGGCTTCCAAACAAATGAGTTATGAGCGTTCGTTTTAGATTGTGTTTTGGTGGCCCGCTTTTTTCTTCTTTTACTTTTCTCCACGTGTCTTGCTTTTAGTTTAACTTATCCTCAAGACCTTGGTTTGTGTTCTTGACCTCCGGATGTGAATGCTCCATACCTTATATTCTTGTAGTGTTCAATACCTTGAATTCTAAAAACACTTTCACATTTAGCCCTCCCCCTTGCTTCTTGGTGAACCCTAAGCTACTAATAAAACCAAAGATTCTTCTTTGCCTTATTCATGGCTATAAACAAAGAAGGAGAGAATAAATAAAAAAGAAACAAATTATGTGAGTAAAACCCCTGCTAGTCGGTAGGAAAAACTTCACACTTCTAAACACACACACACACATTGACAATTTCCATCACCATCTTTCTCCTTGTCAACACAAAGAAAGAGACTAGCACAATTATTATGTCTTCGTCCACTCTCTAAACACGAGTAGGGTCATGCAATACTTAGCTCTTGAGAGAAGTACATATGAATAAACCTTTCAAGTGAGCGAACCTTTTCCACAAATAGCTTCAAAGCTTTGAGACTTGTTGGAATTGTCACCTTTTGAATTACTTTGATCTTTGACTCATCCATATTAATTCCTTCTTGGCATACCACATTCTCCACACTACCTTGTTTTTTATAAATGACTATTTCATCAACAATCTCATCTCGGAAAGGAAGTGAAAATTGATCTTTTTTTGGTTGAATCAATGAAGGGTTTGAAGTTGATGTCATTATGCTTTGGAACCATAACAATAGGTGACACACACTTCAAATCCTCCATATTATAAATGAAACTATATCGTAACAAAGCTTTATGATCTTCTTTTTGCACAACCTCAAATTGTTGAAGCATTTGGGCAATTATTCAACTTAATATGGTGTTTGATACCATCTTCTCCTATTACCTGTGAATAGACATTTATGAGTAACTTTGGAAACTTAGAAAGAAGAGAAATAAACATTAGATACTCTTCTCCTTGGATATCGTTTGAAATCATCTTCTCTTTTTCCTCCAAGGTGATAATACTTTTCTCTTCAATGACTTCTTCTTCCTTCGTAGACACCACATGGAATGCTTTGTTTTCCCTATCCCATGAAGATACATCAATTGTTATGCTTTCCTCTTCTTGCTTGCCATTGTTGATAGATGATTCTTTCTCCTTTATACATTTGACTAGTTGTTGTAGATACAAGTTGTAGAAGATGTTAAACCCCTTTGATGGTGATAAGTTCATGATACTCCAATCATGTATGACATGTAATTCTTGCATCCAAGGTCTTACTAATATTAAGGAATAAGATGGACCTTTAATGAGTATTACATGTAAATCCATGGAAATGGATATGCCAAAAAAATCAATAACCTTATCCTCTATAGCTCCCAAACAAGGAACCAAACTCTTGTCAACCATGTTGGAGGACTTTTGACAAATAGAATGTCCAATCTTACTCACCATGACATTGGATGAAGGACCAATTCTATGACCAGTCTTTAGGCGTTTGACTACATCAGACCACGTCTTGGTCTTGGCCTTTACGCCCTTCTTGGCTGTATCTCCCCCTGATTTGGCTATCCTCGGCTCTTTCTTATGCTTATGGTCCTTGCTTCCGTCTTCGGCTTCTTTAGCCGGTTCGAAGTCAAATTCTCCATCCGACTCCGCATCTCGGTCACTTCCGCCGTGATGCTTACCTCCGCTCCTTTCATGCTCTGGTCCCTGATCTTCCTCTCTCCCCCTCAAGTTCAGCATGTCGAGGTGACACAACCCAAGCGCACCCGAGAAATGCCGCAACTTGTCGAGACCAAATGGTTTTGTGAAGATGTCGGGAATTTGCCGATCAATCGAAACATGTACCAATTCAACTTCTCCTGAAAGGACCCACTTGCGGACAAAATGGTAATGCACCTCAATGTGCTTGGTTCGGGCATGGAACACAGGGTTTTTCACAAGGTGGATACTGCTAAGGTTGTCGCAATAGATCATCGTCGGGTCAGATACCTCTACCTGCAGAACCCGTAATAGCCGTTTCAGCCAAATGAGTTCGCATGTAGTGATAGTTGCCCCTCGATATTCGGCCTCCGTGCTCGACAGTGCTATTGTCGGCTGCTTTTTGCTGCTCCACGTGATCGCAACACTTCCTAATGAGAAGGCATATCCGGATGTGGATCGACGATCGTGGGCGTTTCCAGCCCAATCGGCATCCGTGTAGCTGACGAACTGTTCGACTATGCCAGCCCGATAAAACAACGCCATGTCTTTCGTGCTGCTGACATAATGTAGTATCCGTTGCGCGCACTGAAAGTGTTCGACTGTAGGCTGCGACATGAATTTACTGATTAGGCCGATTGGATAACTAAGATCCGGCTGAGTAATCGTCAGATAGATAAGGCTGTTGACAATTTGTCGGAACCGTGTTGGGTCTCACACCTTTCCCGAATCTCGGCGAAGCTTGACGGTTCTGTCCAGAGGGGTCGAGATGGGCTTACAATTTGCCATCCTGAACTTGAAGAGCATATTCAGCGCGTAATGACGCTGGCTGATCAAAATGCCTTCGAGGTTGCGGATCACTTTGATCCCGAGGAAGTAATGAAGGTCTCCGAGATCCTTCATTTCAAACGATGCCGCAAGCTGAGACTTCAGGCGGCGGATTTCGTCAAGGTCAGCACCGACGATGACTAAATCATCAACATACAAGAGTAGGCTAACCGGTCCATATTGTCCTTGCGAAAAAAATAGAGAAGAGTCTAATTTCGACGACGCAAACCCCATCCTACGCAACTGTTGCGTAATCTTTGCGTTCCAAGCTCGTGGGGCTTGCTTCAGTCCGTATAAGGATTTCTTCAATTGGCAAACTGCCGAGGTGTTTTGTTTAGATAGAAATCTGGGGTGCTGTACCATGTACACCTGTTCCTCAAGATCACCTTGCAGGAACATGTTCTTTACATCCATTTGATGTAAGTCCCACCCCTTTGCCGTTGCTACGGGGTCTTGTCATAGTCCACCTCGTGCTTCTGCGCGTAGCCTTTCGCTACCAACCTTGGCCTTGTATTGGTTGACCGAGCCGTCAGTGTTGTACTTGACCTTGTACACCCACCTACATGCAATTGGCTTCACACCCTTCGGTGCGTCAACTAGGTCCCAGGTTTCATTCTCCAATAATGCGCGTATCTCTTCCTCCATTGCGGCATGCCAGTTCGCGTCTTTCGCCGCTTCTACGTAGCTCTCCAGCTCACGCACTTCCGCCACTCACGTCATGTACGCGTAATGGTGCGCCATGTACTCATTATACCCGTATCTCTTTACGGGGTTCTTCTGGTGGGTAGATCGGCTTAAATCATGATCACCCGATTTAACAACCTTTTCGGCCGAGTTTGACCTTTGCCACGAAGGTTTCTTTACGATCGGCTCAATGTCAGATTCGCTTCGAACTTACTCGGCACTGCCGAAATCGTACTCCGGCATTTTCTTCTTGCCCTTCTCCGTGCGCGTAAACCGTCTCCTCGGTTCTTTACGCGGGGACATCACGACTGAGTCTCCACTACTTGCCGTCTCATCATTTGGTTGGCCATCTTGGCCCAACCTTTCATTCGGCCTGCTTAGCCGAAATGAGATCGGACTCTCTCTTAGAGCTATGACATCCTCATCATGCGGTGGCATTTAAGCCTCGCTGACCTCTTCTTCAAAAATCGGAATGGAGTCATGAGGTACTGGAGGTGAAGGCAAGTACCACAAGCGGACTCGTCGAACATGACGTCGCGGCTTACGCGTACTTCCTTTGTTCGAGGGTCATAACACTTATACCCTTTCTGCTCATCTAAATAGCTGACCAAGATACATTTCTCAGCTTTAGCATCCAGTTTCCTCATTTTTTCCTTCGGCACATGCACATACACGATGCTACCGAAAATCCTCAAGTGTGCCAAGTTCGGCTTCTTCCCGAAATACAGCTCATGTGGCGACACTCCTCAATTAGTAGAAGTCCGATTCTGTAGGTAGACAATCGTCTTCACGCCTTCAACCCAATAGAATTTTGACATATGCTTCTCTTCAAGCATTGCCCTGGCTGCTTCTTCGATTGTCCGATTCTTCCGCTTGGCCACGCCGTTCTGCTACGACGTGTATCTACACGAGAATTCGCGTCGAATTCCCTCCTTTTGTAGATAACTTGTGAACTGGTCGGAGAAGTACTCCTTCCCGCCATCGGACCATAGGCATTTGATCTTACGCCTCGTTTCCCTTTCCGTATGGCTCTTCACCTTCAGGAAACATGCGAAGACTTCGCTCTTCTTCTCAATCATGCATGCCCACGTGTGCCGAGTGAAGTCATCGATGAAAGTTACAAAGTAACGGCTTCCACCGAGACTCACGTTCTGTGCCGGACCCCACACATCCGAATGGATCAAATCCAGCGGACTTCAACTATGATTATGCTCATTGGGGAATGGAAGTCGGTGTTGTTTTCCCTTCTGATAGGCTTAGCAAACTTGGCCATTTCGGCCACGAAATTTTGGCAAGCCGAAAACAATGTTCTTCGTCTACATTTCACGAAGCCGTGGGAAATTCACATGGCCGAATCGCTTGTGCCACATGTCGATATCCGATTCGACCTTTTGTCCTTTCGCGTACAACGCGGTTCCGGCTTGATTAGTGTTGAGGATGAACATCCTCCCTTCACGGCGCCCTTGTGCGATTACTTTGCCTTCCTCTTCTATGAAGCAGCCGAGGTGCGTGAATCGAACTTGCATATCTTGGTCGACGATCTGACGAACAGACACCAAGTTCTTCGTTATTGTCGGGACGTGCAACATGTTCATAAACTTCCCTTTTTGCCCGATGTGGCCGAGGGGAACTTCATCGACATGTTCGATGGTATGTGGGGTGTCATCTCCCGTTTCGACAACCCCATGTGATTCCGGCTTCTCCAAGTACGAGAACCATTCCTCGTGACTCGTCAGATGAGTTGACGCTCCGGAATCGACATACCACACCTCGCTTGATTTTGAGGTATTCACGGACATTGAGTTGGCCTTATGCTTCATTACCAACGTAGGGCCCGCTTCATCTCCGGCTCGTTCTGAGCCTTCCGCGAAGTGCGACTTCTGATGCCTTCCTATGCCTCTTCCGCTCGATCCAGCTTTGTCTGAATCAGCTTGTTTCTTCCAGCATTCCGACGTGGCCTTCTCTTGCTGTCTTCCGGCGCATATATGACTCCCCCTGCTTCCGGAGGGTTCGGAATTGCTTCCGGCATCTCGATTATGCCGTCCATTCTTCTCTTTTCGGCCGCCTCCATTGTGCACCGATCCACCTCGTTCACCACAACCACGGGGCCTATCATCCTCCATGTAGAGCATCTTGCCATCGGCGTGCACACTCATTGACGCACCTGCGTGGTTTTCTTCTACGAGCAACATTGATTGAAGCTCGAAAAACGAAGGCGTATTCTCCCTCGTGCAGCCCGCCGTTCGGAAAGCTCCGAACTTAAACGCTAACCCGCCAAGACAAACCTGCACCATCTCTTCCTCCTCAACGTTCACGTTGACAGAGGCAAGTGAGTCATAGATTTCTTTGGTCTTGGTGGTGTAGTCAGCCACCGACATATCTCGTTGTCGTACATTGCTCAACTCTTGCCTGAGTTGAAGCTTTCTGGCTGTAGTGCTTGTGGCGAAGAGCTTTTTGAGATTCGCCCACGCGTCCTTTGGCGTCTTAGCATCCCGAATATAGCTCAATAGCTGGTCGCTCACACAGGATGCGAAGCAGTAGAGAACTCTGCCTGCCGCTTGTTCTCAAGCCGAAAAATCTCTGTGTGTCGAATCAGGTGCTACATCATTAGCTCCTTCGACATAACTCCAGTAGCCATGACCAAGTAGGTACTGGTGCATCTTGTACGACCAAGATGCGTAGTTGCTCTTGTTGATCTTTTCAGTCGGTATCGAGCTTCCCATAACTCTGTCCATATTACTGTCTTTTCCTTTTTCAAAATAGAATGAAGAACAACTTCAACTGTGTTCTGTAGCAAGCTTTTCTTGTCAGCTGTAGAGGACTTCAACCCTCGCGCTCTGATACCATGTAAAAGAATACATTGTGTGGAAGCGTGTGTGTAAACGCAGAGTACATAGTTCGGAAATAAGACAATTCGATAAACTCAGAAAACGCAGAGACGGAGATGGAGAGGGAGAGACAGAGAGTGAGAGAGTAGACAATGTAAAAACTCAAATTCAAAATAATGACTCTCTGTACATACACCGTGCTCAGTGAGCAACTTTTATACAAGCCTTGACAATCGGGCTAACACAAGTACTGACAATACTTGACTGCTCATAAATGAGCCTCGACACTCACTCCCAAAATTATTCCTTACGAGGAATATCTCTCTAACAACCTTTCGGTTTACGCACCTATATGGCCAAGTTGTGCATACTAACTTACGCGTCCAGTTTACGCACTGGGTTACTCACCATATTATGCACCCAATGTTGAGCTTGTCACTCAACAATACATCAAATCAAGAAGATTTACATTGGGAGGTATTGTTGGAACTTGAGCCACTGGCAACGGTTCTCTATCCATAGAAGCTTGATTATTGTTGCTTGCATGGTTGTTAGAGGAAATTTAACATCCTTGAACTTGATAGATACCTCGTCCTAAACCTCCTTTTCGTCTTGAAGGACATAGTGTAGCAATATGGCCTTCAACACCACAAGAATAACAAATCGGGACTGGTTTTTCTTGTGGCACCTCTCAAACTTGGTTGGTGTTGAAACTTGCTTGCATTTGGTGGAATTGATTGGTTAGCTCATCAAGGCATCGATTTAGTTGCTTGGGGAAAGTTCCATCTGTTCTTGAATGATCTACATCTCGCAAAGATAGAAAGAAAAGATAAAGAAGTTATATAAATCGAAAACAACAAAGATGTATTGATAATGAATGATCATGATGGAAAGAAGAGAGAAAGAAGATACATAAATCCAAGTCTACAAAGATGTATTGGGAACAACTCAACCACACTATATGAACGGGAAAGAAAACACCATAAGAAATAGACTCAGAACTCTACCCCCAACCTTACTCTCCTCCCCTTATTACAAAGGTATCACTTCTTCTATCTCCCCTTTTATACTCCCCTTCTCACTTCTTATAATCTTCTTCTTCTCTTTTTCACGCTTTTTTTAGAAGTTTTTTATCTCCTATTTTTAGCTACGACACAACGACCTTCTAATAGTCATATCTCCATTATCCGAGCTCCAAATTTAGAAATGTAAAAAGCTACGGATAGCTCTCTTTACAAGCGTGCCAACCTATAGTTGAACATATATTTGTCTTCTAAACGAATGAGTTATGAGAGGTCGTTTCAGATTGTGTTTTGGTGGCCCTCTTTTTTCTTCTTTTACTTTTCTCCAGGTGTCATGCTTTTAGTTTGACTTATCCTCAAGACCTTGGTTCGTGTTCTTGACCTCCGGATGTGAATGATCCATACCTTATATTCTTGTAGTGTTCAATACCTTGAATTCTAAAAACACTTTCATAGGTTACAAGTAGGGAATCTAGGAAGAACTAAAGTCATTCTCTTCCACCCCTTATATCGTTAGGAGTAAATGTAACCTAATGCTCGCTTATACACAAATTGCGGTAGACAAAATATATGTGTTCTTGGAGTCGATTTATGTGCTTGTTCAGGTAACTTTCATGACCCAAGCAACAAAAGATAAAGTAACAAGAGGATATCTATCCCTCTCACTCTTAGAGAGACAATGAGAATAGACATACTTTCAAGATCCACAAACAAAGGGATGGATCTTTGACTCTTCATTGACCCCGTCTGTCATGGATGGCACGGTAAGTTGGGTTGCAAAGCATGTGGTTGCAATTAGAGTCTACATTTCAAGCTAGTTGGAAAAGTTATATGGATATATGAATCAATGGTTACAAATGGGAAATCTAGGGAGTACTAAAATTGTTATATGGTCATGTCGACCAAAGAGGAATCATGAGTTCTTCAAGTGGTGCACCTTCGGACGGCCCATAAACCATGTTAGCCAGGGGGTCCCTAACATAACACTCGATAAGCTCCTTCTTCAATGTCTAGAGTGAGTCGTTGAGACCATAACACTCGAGAAACCTTCCATCGAGTTGTTCCTAGTTGCAACAAATCGCATGTATCTCAATCACGTTAGGATGGATGCTTGGCGCTATGACCTTGGTGAAGCTACCCAATCGTCTTTCTTCGAGGATGTCCTTCATGAAAATTTTGGCTTTACAGGCCTCCAAGAAGCTGATGGCATCCTTTCCATTAAATTGGCCTATTGTGCCGATTATGTTCTCCATGGTGCTATCGAGGCTAGCTGAGCTCTCTCAAGCATTCACCAAATGGTCAACAACAATTGTCATTGCCATTGCCTCAGCGACTTACTGCCTCACATCCTAGGATTCCCTTGCCTCCTTTTTCGCATCAGGTTCACCAAGATGTCACAAAATCTATGCCTGCGGGTCTTATTGGGTGGGACAATAGGGGTCTCAGACCAGGGAGCCTAATGATAGGTGCCGACTGCATGTTTGCTGTGATCGTATTGGCTTCTAGACGATGAGTGCACCGGCTTGTAGATGCACACCGGCAAACATGAGAATAACAAGAGAGGAAATGATCAAAGAAGGATCTCACGGTACACAATACACGTCCATAACAGAAGACAACAAATTGATTAATAGTAGAGACAAGATGCAAGGTTGGCCCTAGGACAGAATAGAGATTTGAGCTCAGCCCACGCGCACACAAGTGAGCATATGGTCTGGAGCACATGAGCTACCATCATGAGAAGAGACCTCACACCCCCTTTACCAAACAAGCAGAATAGAATACCTACTAGGCACTCGATGCCACAATCCGACAACACCGTCCCCCCTTTTTACGATCCCTCCAAAACAATGTCCATCTCTTCCTTTTATAGCCCAAGGAAGGTGCGTTACATCAGTTGTAATGACAACCATTTTGTTCAAAGATTTCCCATGATTTTCCACCATCACGTCCTATTATTTCTCCTCTCTTTCTAGAACCCATAAGTACTAATAAAGCTAGCTTGTCTTGTACTTATTGATACAATGTTATTTATACATAAGACCTAGTTCATGTGCATGCATGCACACCCTTGTTCACTCACATCCTACAAACTTTCCTCCTAGTGGCCAGAATCCTTCACGACAGCGTGAAGAAGGCCAATGAGGTCCCAAGGAGCAGTTAAGCCGATCCGATGGGTCGAGTACTGTGAGATTGGATGGGTTATGGAGCACAAACAAGGAGAAGCTAGAGCGGTGGACCATCTAGAACTAACAAGAGACATCAAGTTGAGCTTGAGGGGGAGTGTTGAGAGACAAGCTCAAAATGAGCTAAATCGGCTAAAGGCCGAAGGGCTAGATCGACTGAAGAAGCGATAGCCGAGTGGGCTGAGGAGAGTCGGTTGAAGAAGCTGAGAGACAAAGCGGTTGAAGAAGCCGACAAGTCGTTAAAGACTATATTTCTATTCATAGTAATAGGAAGATTTTAGGGAATTAGTGATAGACGCTCATTTGTGAGCATACAAGTACTTAATGTCAACCCATTGTCAGGGCTTCCATACAAGCGCTCACGGAGCACAATAGTATGTACAAAACGTTATTATTTTTTGAAACAAGTTGTTGTCTACTAACTCTATCTCCATCTATGTGTTTACCTAACTATATTTTGGTGTCCGACTGAATCGGCTGTCTTGTCTAAAGGCTTCTGCATACACTATTCTTTTACAACATAAATAACATATCCTAGTTTGTTCAGATTGGACAATGTGAATATGGCCATTATATACCCGTATTCGACATAGACATGTGATGGGCATATACATCAAGGAGAAATTTGTAATATAAAATAGATATATACAAAAAGATGTTAGGATAGATCGGCATATAACCAAATCGGTAATGGCCAAAAGAAATATAGGCCGAATCGGGTGGTTCAAGAACAAACGCCAGATCGGCTGTCAAGGCTGATTGTTCGAAGCTATCTCTGTTGTTTGACTCCATCAGACCAATTTCTCTTTAAGCCCACCTCGTGCCTCAATAATCGGAATCGGTCAACCGAAAGACACTTGTTCATCCAATCTACTACATTGTCCGCGGTAGAGATATTCTAGAGCCCAAGCCTTTTTTCAATCCAAATTTTCATAGTTTTTAGAATTTTTTTGGTATTTTGTTTGTCTATTTTCTCATAAATAACTATATAGAAATTGAAAAAATGAATTTTCAAAGGAAATCCGATGCAATGCATCGGATTTCTATTTAAAGTCCACTTTTTGCTATTTGTTACCAAATTTTCATATTTTAAAATATTTTTTTGTATTTTTAAATTTTTTTTTCATTTTTTCCCATAAATAAATAAATAAAAATTGCAAAAAATGGGTTTTCAACAGAAATCCGATGCACTACATCAGATTTCTATTGAAAATCCATTTTGTCTTATTTGTTTCCAATTTTTCAGATATTTTGAATTTGTTTTTGTATTTGTTTTGAATTGTTTTTGTTTTTATCATAAATAAATATATAGGAATTGAAAAAAATGGATTTTCAACGGAAATCCGATGCAGTGCATTGGATTTCCATTGAAAGTCCACTTTTTCTTGTTTGTTTACAAATTTTCTTATTTGTTTATATTTTTCTCTAAAAAAGTGTTAAAAATAAACAAATTGTGATTTTCTCCATTTAAAATGATGTGTTTTCAACGGGAATCCGATGCAGTGCATCGGATTCCAGTTGAAAACAGATAATTTTCAACAGGATTTTCAATGGAAATCCGATGCACTGCATCGGATTTCCGTTCAAAATCACTGAGTTTCAACAGAAATCCGATGCAGTGCATCGGATTTCCGTTGAAAGTCCAATATTTTTCTTATGTTTTTTCATAAAACATTAATTTGCAATTGAAATCCGACTCAATGGTTCAGATTTTGTTGAAAATGTAATATTTTTTATTATCTCATTGTTTTATGAAAAACCTAAAAGAAATTTGGATTTTTAATTGAAATTCGATGTAGTGCATTAGATTTCCGTTGGAAATCCACTTTTTTAATATATTTTTATTTATTTTTTGAAAAAATGAAAAACAATTGAAAAGAAAGAGGATTGCCAACTAAAATCTGATGCAATGCATCAATGTGTAGCTGTATAGACTACGATCTGATGTAGTGTATCGGATTTCAGTTGAAAAGCCGTTTATTATTTTTTTATATGGAAAATAAATAAATAAATAACATTGGAAAAAGAAAAAAGAAAAAAGGATTTTCGACTCTAATCCAACGCATTGCATTAGATTCTAGCTATATATACTAAAATATAATGTAGTGCATAGTATTTTAGCTGAAAATCCATTTTTTATTTTTTAATGGAAAAAATTTTAAAAATTACAAAAAAAAAAAAAACTTGGATTTTCAACTGAAATCTAGTGCATCGCATTGGATTCCAATTAAAAATCCAAGATTTTTTATTTTTTCAAATTTTATTGTTTCAAATTTTATTGTTTCAAATTTTCAATGGGTTTTAGATTTGTTTTCTGACACAGGTATATAATATAAAACTTACATCAATTTAGATTAACGTTATATTCTATTCTTCAGTTTGATGTTACCTGTGCAATTTCATTCTACTGTCATGTACTACTAAAACATACGCCTTAAAGATTATCAGGAACTCTGTTGCATTAGAGAAGGACCTTGAGCAAGTTAATGTCATCAAAATGAGGATCCAAGGTATCTGGGGTTGTCCTGATCAAGACCAAGAAGTTGGGGCAAAGCATATCAATAAAACTTAGATGTTCCAGATGACTTTTAGAAAACTTGTGGAACTATAGATGAAGACGCAGGGCAACTTGTTGAATTAGAAGACGTTTCAGAGTCTGAACATACTAACAATTCAACTTAGCGTACTGACGAAGCCAATGAGGACAATCTTGATGAAAGAGCTAGTCCTGAGTAGACGGCTTTACCAGACTCATTATTCGATTGAATGGTTATGGCTTATTGTAAATTTTGAACAATATGAATTGTTAAATTTTGATGTAATATATAAGTTGAGCTTACTTATAATTTTTGTGTAACAATCATTGAACTTAGAAATTAAGTATACTTGTATGTGTACATGTTATCTAAACTCTCCTTTATCATTTGGGGTATATCGGAGATAAGTTTATACTCTATCATTTACTCGTATGATTGGAATGTTATTGTAGACTAGTTTATTTATACATTGACAGTGTCATGTATCACGTGTCAATGGAAATTTTCTCTAGACATAGTAGTATCTCTTAATTGCAAGGTTCACAATTTGCTTTAAGATGTATTATATTTAAATATACACACATAATTAGAAGAAGTCACTTATTCAATGGGGCATGCTTTTTAGAATATGCACAAGGACCCGTGTTACTATTATACTTGTGTTGACAAATACACCCCTGTCTAAGATTTGGACAAAAACATGGTAGATAGAATATACGTCGGATGATTTTGTTGACGTGATATTAGTTAGTTCTTTTTTTCGCTATGTTTTCATAAACCACATACACATGCGTCGTGCCTTGTTGAAATTCTGCTTAAATAAGGCATTTTTTAACATCTCACTAAGATATGAAAAAGAGAATGCAACATATTACCTGTTTCAAATGACACAGTGTTTTAACATCTAATTGAATAAGCTCCAAATCTTTGGCTGCCACAATGCCATGCAAAATCTGAAGGGTGGTCATTTTCACCACTAGTGAGAAGATCTTGTCATAGTCGACAAGATCTTGTCGTAGTCGACACCATATTCTTGCCGGAAACCCTTCACTACTAGTGTGGCTTTGAATTTGGGACTAGCTCAATTGGACATTTCTTTTAGCCGATTGATCCATTTGCAAGGGAGAGCACGTCGATTTGTTCATAGTTTGTTGAGAGGCAAGCTCAACATGCGCCGATCAACTAAATAAGCCTACAACTGGGTCGGCCTCGGGAAAGACTGGTGGGTTGTTGAGGCCTTCATCCCTAGTCTTAGTACTAGGAATATTTTAGGCAGTTAGTGTCGTGGTCTTTTTATGAGCAATCAAGTACTCACTGTACTTGTGTCAGCCCACTATCAGGGCTTGTATAAAAGTTCTTGTGAGCACACTTGTATGTACAAAGCGTATTATTTTCAAATCTGAGTTTTGTCTTTTGCGTTGTCGTGAAGATCCATCACTACGTGCGGATCGTGAGGTAGAACCGTCGGGGTTCTGGACCAGAAGGATTCAAAGTCGGTACAAGCTTTGGCTAGAAAGTACTTAAGATAGATTGGGAAAGAGAGAATTTGAGATTAAATGATTGAGAGAGATTGATTGAACTTTTATCTTTGGATTTAAGAAACAAGTTACACCATCAATTTGATAACGAATTTCTTCTTCTTAATTTCATAACAAAAAAAACGTGTTTTTTCTCCTCCCCCTTCCTTCTTTTATAGATGCTCTCATGCATATGATGCATGTGAGGGTACAAGACACGCATAAATTGCATGTTTGCCATTTGGCGCTTATGTATTACATGTGGTGCATGATAACCATGTCACTCATTTTAGCTCTCATGTATGAGAATTTACATGTAAAAGTACAATGATAGAAATATAAAGTTAACTAAATGGCATGGCTTAATGGTAAGCCAATTGACTCCTAACTTGGAGGTGCAAGGTTCGAATCCTTACTTGCCCTCCTTGTATATGTATATATGTATATATATTTATATATTTATTTATCTAATCACCGGACCGGGTTCAACGAATGCCGTCGGTTACTGATGTCGTCGCCGGATGCCGTCATCGGTTGCCTCCGGATACCGGTGCCGCCGTCAGATACCGCCGTCGGTTGCCGCCGGATACCGTCGGTTACCGGTCCCCGCCGGATGCCGTTTTGCTGTCGGATCGCCGGTCCGGTTTTGGTTGGCTAAAACCCTTTACGAGTAGCTAGCCCACCTCCACTCTTAGTTCAAGTTACCTTGAACTCTCTATGCTCCACACATAGACACAAAGATAATATCTTTTGCTCTACCTTATATATGATGAGAGTCGTATTTGTCGTGCCTATGTGGGATATCTCACAATTTTCTCTTTTCCTTTTACAAACTTTATACCCTCATATCTTGACATTTAGTTGTCCGTTTCTCGTGTAATAAAGTGCATTCGAAACCTCCATCATTTTGTACTTAGATATTAAATTTATTTAAAATGTTATCTTCACAATTATTGTACTATGTGATTCATACTCGATTTCGTACGTTTTATGGGATTTTCACACTATTGCCGAAAATCTTCACGATAGCGCTCTCTATCTCTCCCACTCCCACTTATTGTATTTCTGCGTTTCTATGTGTTTTAACTAACTCTGGTTGAGCCGACTATGTTTTGTTTATAAGCTTCCACATACATGTTACCCGTAAGAATATATGGGGAGGCTTAAGGGTAGGTGTAATGATGTGGTTGATGTGTATGTGTAAAGTAAATGAGTGTGTGAGTGTGTGTATGGACACATGCAGAACTATGTGCATGTGTACAAGAATGCGTAACGGTCTTATTTATAATGGTCATGTAACTGTTACATTGGATGCATTATATAAACCCCTTATTGGAATGTAATGAAGATGACTTTTTCCCTCTCATTTTGAATTTTGTATTTTCACTTTCCTTCTCTCTCTCTCTCTTTTTATTGTAACCCCCTTGGGAGGGGAGTGATGCCATTTTAGGCTTCACCCCCCACCCCAACAACACTTTTGGCACGCCCGAACGGATGACCCTCCCTTGAGAAGAAGTCATGTCTCCCTCCCTCGCTCTCCCTCTGCAATCTCTTTTTCTCTCTCTCTCTCCTTTGCTGCGTGTTGTTACTATCTGTGTTAGAGAGAGTGGTTTTGTGCATAGACTCTCTATATGGTGATCCGTTTTATTAAAGGTTCTTCGTGTGTGTTGGGAATCAGGATCTAGAGATTTTGTGAGATGACTATCTTTTTGCTCTTCCCCCTATCTTTTGTGTGTTGTAATATGTCATTCTTCTTCTTTCTAGATCGACCTTTAATTTGATTTCAAGAAAGAAACCCTAATGTTTTTGTGCTTAAACGTATCTACATTGTTCTCTCTCTATAGACAACAACCATCTGCCGAGGAAAGAGAACAATTTTGTGGATATTTGGAAGTTTTGGCTTCTTCATCAACGTTATCATTTTTACAACAGTCATCATCATCATCACCATAATCACCATCACCATCATCAGATACCCTCCTCCTCTGGTTAGCAGCAACTCCTCTGGTGGGATGGGGGAGATTGAGGTATGTGGACCAGGAGCTCTGCAATCACCGGTAGCAGATCGGTATGATGGCGGGAATATAAGTTACAATTTTTGCGTAAGGGGTTTGTCCTACATTAATCTTTCACGCAAAAGTCTGATCTGATCATCCGAAAGTGGAGTAGAAATGGGAGCATGTCTCTCTCATAGCATAGATGGAATTACTAGTACTAATGAATATGACTGTGTTGCCTGTTGCGGTGAATATGATCCTTCTCGATGAAGATGAAGAAAATTTAAAGGGAAAGAAAGGAAGATAGTCATTGTTGATCCCATCAAATCGATGAATACAATGCCACTACCCTCTCCATCAGCGTAGATACTATCAAGGCTCAGTATGGTTTGCTTTGTTAGCAGACCTTCAAAGTTTGATTTTTCATAAAAGAAGTCCAGGAAGCATAGTGGCGAGAAGCAAGAGTTGAAGCTGCTACAACCATTCGAGCAACGGCCAAACAATGGTCGGGTAGTGGTCAGACAACGGTTGAATGGACAAGCCCGGATAGCGGCGGCTGATGGCCGACAGTGGCCAAGTGGTGGCCAGATAATGGTTAAATGGTGGCTGCACAGTGGCCGAATGGTATTGCCGACTGGCCAGACAATGGCCGACAACGGCTAGATGGTTGGGCTGAGAATTGTCAGAACCAATGATAAAAGATAGAGTGATGGAAGAAGGATAGAGAAGAATGGATGTATAAGATAGAGAAAGAAAGAGAATGGATACAAGATATGTAATGAGAGCTAAAGACTGGTGTTGATTCGAATTGATTTGAGAATACATGTATGCGCTTATTTATAGGTTCCTATAGAATAGCTTAGAGATTTCTAGAATGTTCTAGAATGTTCTAGACCGAGAATGCTCTAGGACATTCTAGAACATTCTAGAATAATCTAGAGTTTTTACAATAATCAATGTAATACAAGAAGTAGCTTTTATTGTTTCATATAACAATAAGCTATCTTAATGGTTGAGGTTTTCAAGTATGAATTACAAGGTTCGAGGTTCAAGTCCGGGTGACGCCATAATGGTCATGTGTTCATGACACTATCCCTCCTTCGAGAACGCCGAGTGGAAGTCGGCGTTAACATTGTTGGACCGGGCTTGTTTGGATAGTGACGATGGAAGTCGTTGACCAGAGCTTCAGCATTACAAATGTTATCGATGGGTTCCCAAGTGCGATCACTTGGAGGATAACCAAGCCAATCAACTAGATAATAAAGCTTATTGCGCACAATCTTAGGATCGAGAATAGCAGCTACCTCGTATTCGGGGCCGTCCACAAGTTGTACAGAAGGCGGTGGTGGCATGACACGATTAGGAATTAAAGAGGTGTGGCAAGGTTCCAAAAGAGAGCTATGAAAGACAGGGTGAAGCCGCATATGTGCAGGAAGGTTAAGACGAAATGTTGCATCATTAATCTGCGCCGTGATGACAAAAGGACCTAAGCGTTGATAGTCAAGCTTAGCACACGATCGGGTAGTCTTGATGTGACGACGAAGCAACCATACACGGTCACCAACCTTAAACGGAGACTTAAGACGATGTCGATCAGCATTGGTCTTATCGTGTGCTTGCGCTTTCTGAAGATGTGACGATAACTCGAACTGGATTTGTTGTAGTCGGTGGAGGTGATGCGCCGCACTAGGGTTTCGTGACACCTTGGGAAGATCTAGTATACACCATCGAGGGTGGTTGCCGATGTAGGCAAAGAAAGGTGTAACTTTGGTAGAAGAGTGGACCGAGTTGTTGTATGCAAACTCGGCAAGATGTAAAATTTTACTCCAATCATCTTGTTGATAACTAATGAAACATCGAAGATATTGCTCGAGCGTTTGATTTGTGCGCTCTGTTTGTCCGTCAGTTTGTGGATGATAAGCCGAAGAGAGTTTGCAAGAGATTTTGAGGCCTGCCCATAGGTGCTTCCAAAAGTGTGAGATAAATTGAGGACCTCGATCGCTAATAATATCATTCGGGAGACCATGATGGCGAAACACTTCACGCATAATGAGATCTGCAGTTTCTTCACTATTGATGGTCTTTACACATGGTACAAAATGTGCCATCTTGGTGAACCGATCCACTACTGTTAAAATAGTATCAAAGCCTTTGAAAGGTGGCAGATCCGTAATGAAATCCATAGAAATAGACAGCCATGGCTTGTTGGGAGGGGGTAATGGTTGTAGTAAGCCATAAGGGTGATGCTGGGGTATTTTGGCGCGACAGCAGGTGTCACAAGTGCGAACATAATCTCCGACAAATTTTTGCAAGTGAGGCCACCAAAACGAACGTTTCACCAGCTCAATGGTCTTGTAAATACCAAGCCATGGGGGCATCATGACAATGTTCCAACACTTGAAGTCGGGGTGATCCGTCGGGGACGTAAAGGAGATTCTTGTAGAAGAGTAAACCATCTTGCCACTTGATGTCCTGATAATGTTGAGATGACCCTGGCAATGTGGAGCAAGATGGACGACTTGAACCACAGTGGGCTAAGACATCCTTAGCAAAATCATCCGAATGAAGTTGTTGCCGAATAGTGTCAAGAAGGGTAGAATCAAGTGGTGTGGCATAAATTGTTGTTACCTGTAGCTTTGATGGCCCGAGGAGAGTTTGCTTTTGATTGTCAAAGGCCGGATCTCCAGGTCAAAGTGCTAGATACGAACGCCGAGACAGAGCATCTGCTTTCCCTTGTTGTTTTCCGGGGCGAAAAATGATCTTGAAATTGAAATGTGTTAGAAATTGGGCCCACCGAGCTTGTCGTCTATTTAATACTCGAGCTGTTTGAAAATATGTGAGATTTTTGTGATCACTATAAATGATAATCTGATGAGGTGATCCTTCTAGAAAATGACGCCATTGCTCGAATGAGTCGACCACAACTAGTAACTCCTTGTCATGCACCTCATAGTTTATCTTCGAAACAGTAAACTTTCTCGAGTGAAACGCGACTGGATGTATCTGCCCGTCCTCGCCTGGTTGCGATAGGATACTCCCCAATGCAAAGTCTGATGCATCCGCCTCAATAGTAAATGGCTTTTCAGGATCAATATGTGCTAGGATGGGTGCTGATGTGAATGCCTCTTTCAGTTGCATAAAAGCCTTGTCCGCTTCGATACTCCAAAAACATGCTTGATTTTTCTTGGTGAGTTGAGTAAGGGGCAACACAATGCTTGAATAATTATGTATGAATTTGCGATAGAAGTTCGCAAATCCGAGGAAACATTGGACATCCCGAACTGAGCATGGGGGTTTCCATTCCAATATTGTTTGGACTTTTGCCGGGTCCATGAAAACACCCTGGGATGAAATAGTGTATCCCAAAAATTCGACTTGTTTGCAATCAAAACTGCATTTCTCAAGTTTGGCGTAAAGACCATACTTCCTTAGGCGTTCAAGTACTTGCCGCACATGTATATCATGCTCCCCCTATGTTTTAGAGTAAATCAATAGATCATCTAGGTAGATGACTAGAAAAATATCCAAGAAATCTCGGAAGATGTCATTTGCCATATGTTGGAATACGGCAGGTGCATTTGTGAGCCCGAAAGGCATGACTGTATACTCGAAATGACCATACCGAGTACGAAATGCTGTTTTCCACTCATCTCCCGGCCGAATTCGAACAAGATTATATGCACCCCTTAGATCAATTTTGGTAAAATGCTTTGCCCCACCAATGCGTTCTAAGAGATTGGAGATTAAAGGTAAAGCATACCTATTCCTTATGGTGACTTTATTCAAGCCTCGATAGTCCACGACCAAACGAAGGGAGCCGTCCTTTTTCTTCACAAAAAAGATAGGAGCACCAGTTGGAGACTTTGAATGTCGAATAAACCCATGTGCAAGATTTTCCTCGATGTATTCTCGAAGAACCTCAAGCTCAGTGGGTGATAAATTGTAAATCGGACCCCACGGAGGTTCTTTTCTTGGTTGGAGATCAATAGGACAGTCGTACGACCGATGCTTTGGAAGAACACTAGCTTTGACTTTGTCGAAAACATCAGCATAGTCTTGATATTTTTTGGGAATTTGGATGTCTGAATTCCCTTGAGTGACACTAGAAGGTGTCACTGATACTGCAAATAAGAAAAGGTCCTCCTTGCCTCCCACTTGGTGCAATTGTTGCAATGTGATGGCTGAAATTTGATGAGAAGGATATGGTGCATCGGTAGAACTATATACTTTGGGAGGATAATCCCGAGTTCGATCCTTGACAATAATATTTTCTGCTGAAGGGCACCTAATTTCTCGCTTCCTCCAATCGATTCTAGGGTTATGTAGCTCGAACCATGGAAAACCGAGGACAATTGGATGCTCAGGACTACGGATTATGTTAAAGGAAACTACACATCCTAAATCACCCAAGAGTATGTGTATTGTCTCAGACTCTTCAAATATCTTCCCGGAAGCTATGGGGCGTCCATCAATCACTACTACGGAAACTGGACAAGGAAGTGTATGCAAGGATATTTGGTGTTTTTGGGCAAAATCTCTATCCATGAAACAAGAATTGGCTCCAGTATCTAAGAGGGCTTGGACTTGAAGTTGAAAACTAGGTGTCCTAACTTGTACTAGGGCTGAGAAGACTCTACTAACATGTTTGGAAGAAATGGAACCCACACTAGGTTGTACATATCTAGGGTTGTCCAACCAAATGGCTCCTATTTTGGCTGGACTTATTCGTTTGACTCCTCTTCTAATTGGCTTAGGACTTCAAATTTATTGGACAAGGGTGGATTATTCATAATATTAGATTCACTAACTACTTCTAAAATGTTGGACTCATTTTTATTGTCATAGTGAATTTGATTTACCTGACGTCTCGGCCTACGGGAGCAATGAATGGCTATATGTCCTAGACCTCCACAATATAAGCACAGATGGTTTGCTTGACGACGTTGCTTCTCTTCGTCTGACAACGGTCCTCGTCGTTGAGTCATATCGATCTCCATGGGTGTAGGACTATCCATTGGGACTGGACTACGTGTTCGCCTTGGAGTTGGAGCAGGGCTATACATTTGCCTTGGGGATGATTGTGTCGTTACTGATGCATAAGTTGGTGTGAATCTAGATCTTTTTATTTGTTCTTGTCGCTCACATCGACGCTCAAAAAGGCGATTATCACACTATATTGCTCGACTAATAGCTTCTGTAAGTGACCTTGGATCCTCGGGGAAGGTAAGAAGTAAGTCTTTGACATCACTACAAAGGCCTGAACAGAATTGCTCCATTAGGGCTTGTTCATCCCAAGGAATATCGCTTGCGATGAGACGGAAATTGGCAGCATATGTTGAAGCTGGTTGATCACCTTGACGAAGTGTACGAATCTTGTTGATAGCTGTTCTCGCCCCATCAGTATCTCCGAAACAAGGCTTAAATTCCTTGATAAATTCCTCGAAATTATTCAGTAGAGGAGAATTGGTCTCTAGCAATGGAGCAAACCACGACAACGCTATGCCAGTCAATAAAGTGCCCACTAGCCCGACTCGTGATGCATCTGTTGGATAACGTGCGGGATGCATTTGAATCACCAACCGTACTTGATTCAAAAAACCTCGGAAATGCGCCCTCGACCCATCAAATTTAGTTGGGAGGCTAATTTTGGGCTCCTTGATAAGTTCCTGACCTTCAACCCTTTGTTGTTGTAACACGACTCTAACTGTTGCACTTGTCGCGTGAACTCCTCTTGTTGTTGTTGCTTCTCTATAGTAACCTTTTGTAGATCCCCAAGTAGACGTTGATTCTCTACTTCAAGAGATGCGAACTTGGATTTAAGGTTCTCCATTTCTGCAACAAGGGTGAGATATTCGTCTGAGTTAATGGCAGCCATGGTTTCAAGATGGTTACAAAGGAGGATAAGAGAGAGAGAGAGAGAGAGAGAGAGAGAGAGAGAGAGAGAGAGAGAGAGAGAGAGAGAATTCGAATCAAACTGTCAGAACCAAGGATAAAAGATAGAGTGATGGAAGAAGGATAGAGAAGAATGGATGTATAAGATAGAGAAAGAAAGAGAATGGATACAAGATATGTAATGAGAGCTAAAGACTGGTGTTGATTCGAATTGATTTGAGAATACATGTATGCGCTTATTTATAGGTTCCTATAGAATAGCTTAGAGATTTCTAGAATGTTCTAGAATGTTCTAGACCTAGAATGCTCTAGGACATTCTAGAACATTCTAGAATAATAATCTAGAGTTTTTACAATAATCAATGTAATACAAGAAGTAGCTTTTATTGTTTCATATAACAATAAGCTATCTTAATGGTTGAGGTTTTCAAGTATGAATTACAAGGTTCGAGGTTCAAGTCCGGGTGACGCCATAATGGTCATGTGTTCATGACAAGAATCGGCTAAGACAGAAGTGTCAACCAAAAGCATGTCGTTTGACATCCAACGAAGCAGATGATTGAAGATCAACGGCCCATGCCACATTGAACTAGCCGATTGGTGTATAATCCAATCACCACTTGTGCTGATTGAACGAGAAAGTTTGAGTCAAGCACAACTCCGATCGAAGTTATCGATCATAGAGCGGTGATCCGGTCAAGGGATTTCCGACTGTTGAGACGACCGATGGAGTTCCAGTCTAGAAGAGTTGCCATGGAGAGTGGGTTCACCGTGCAATGCACTGTCCCACGGGCGTGCCATGTGTTACCCATAAGAATATACAGGGAGGCATAAAGGTAGGTGTAATGATGTGGTTGATGTGTATGTGTAAAGTAAATGAGTGTGTGAGTATGTGTATGGACACATGAACAATTATGTGCATGTGTACAAGAATGCGTAATGGTTTTATTTATAATGGTCATGTAACCGTTACATTGGATGTATTATATAAACCCATTATGGGCATGTAATAAAGATAACCTTTTCCCTCTGATTTTGGTGTCATTTTGTATTTTCACTTTCCTTCTCTCTCTCTCTTTATTGTAACCCCCTTGGGAGGGGGGTGATGCTATATTAGGCTTCACCCCCCCACCCCAACAACAATACAAAACTCTTTACATGGTATCAGATCGCGAGGGTTGAATATCCTCTGCTACCGACAAGCACTTTCAACACAAACAAGCCTTTGATCTCCAGACAAAGATTCATAGGAACATGGACAAAGGAATGGGTAGCTAGATAGGATCAATTATGTGTCTTGGTTGCATAAGATGCATTAGTACGTGCTAAGCCATGACTACTAGAGCTATGTGCAAGGAGTAAACGAGGTACCACTAGAGTCGACACAGAAAGACTTCCTAGCTTGGGAGCAAGTAACAAGCCAAGTCTTGTTTTGCTTTTCCTCGTGTGTTCATGATAAGATGCTTGGGTACATAAAGGATGCAAAGTCGTTGAAGGATTCCTGGGGGAACCTATAGAGGGTGTTTGCAGCCAACACCACAACCCATGAGTTATAGCTCAGACAAGAGCTCAACAATGTTTGACAAGGAAGTATGTTGGTAATTGACTACAAGACAAAGATCGAGGAGATCTATGACTCACTTAGCTCCATCAACGTGATGCAGACGAAGAAGAGATGGTGCAGATTTGTCTTGGCGGTCTAGCTCCGAAATACAAGCTGATTTGAACGACTATCTATACAAGAGAGAAACTGCCATCATTTTTCGACTTAGAGTCGATGATCTTGGTAGAGGAGAACCACATCGGTGTGTCGATGACCATGCACACCGATAGAAAGATGTTATACACAAAGGCATAGAGGCCTCGTGGTCATGGTGGACACTGTGGATCAACATGAAATGGTACAAGTCTACAAGAGCAGAACTATAGGCATCACTTTGATTCATGTCAGCTAGAAAGGGATAATGATGAATATCATGCATGTCCCAACGATTACCAACAACCTGGTGCCGGTTGGTCAGAGCATAGACCAAGGTATGCAGGGTCGGTTCACTCATAAGGTGTGCTTCTTCTTGGTCATAAGGTGTGCCTAATGCAAGAAGAAGGTAAGATCATCGCGCAAGGGTGCCAAGAAGGGGGGATGTTCATCTGCGAGACGAATGATGTAGGCATCACTATGTTCTCCAAAGGGCAAAAGGTCGAATCAGACATTTACCTCTAGCACAAGCGGTTTGGCCACATCAACTTCCCTAAGCTTCAAGAGATGAAGTTGAAACAAATAGTGTCCGGGTTGCCAAAATTCAATGGTCAAAAAGGCCAATTATGTGAAGCTTCTCAACTAAGGAAACATCACCGGCTTCCATTCCCCAAGGAGAAAATCGGAGCCATAACAAGATCGATTTAATCCAATCGGATGTGTGCTGACCGGCATAGAACGTGAGCATTGAAGGAAGTCATTACTTTGTAACCTTTATCGATGACTACACTCTACACACTTGAGCGTGCTTGATCGAGAAGAATAGCAAAGTCTTTTCCTATTTCTTGAAAGTTAAGAGCCTTGCCGAACGGGAGACAGACAAAAAAATCAACTGCCTTAGGTTTGATGGCGGGAAAGAGTACTTTTTCGACCAATTCTCTAATTATCTGTGGAAGGAAGGAATTTGGCGCAAATTCTGTTGCAGATACACACCGCAGTAGGACGATGTGGCCGAGAGGAAGAACCGTATCACCAAAGAAGCAGCAAGGGCAATGCTCGAGGAGAGGAGCATGCCGAAGTTCTACTAAGCTGAAGCGTTTAGAGTAGTCGTTTAGCTTGAGAATCAGACGTCTAGAGCTGGAGGTAAAGTGTTGCCACACAAGCTATACTTCAAGAAGAAGCGGAACTTGGCACACTTAAGGGTGTTTGGCAACATTGCATATGAGTTTGTGTAGAGAGAAGAGGAGGACGCTAGATGCGAAAGCTGAAAAGAGCATTCGGGTCGGCTACTCAGATGAACAAAAGGGTTATAAATGCTATACCACCTGAATGAAACAAGTCCGAGTTAGTCCAGATGTCGTGTTCAATGAGTGGTCTTCGTGGTACTTGCCCTCTTCTCCAACTCCCATTAACTCCATTCTGAACTTGGAGGATGAGGCTAGTGAGGCCCAGATGCCTTTGGATGAAGAAAACATTGGCACTCTTGAGGAGAGTCCGATCTCATTCTGGCTAAGTGGGCCAAATGAGGAGCTGAGTCCGGATGAACAACCATTTGAGTTTTCGGCAAGCAAGGAGTACTCGGTCGTGTTGTCCCTACGCCAAAAGCCAAGTCCTACAGGGCCATGCACAATGATGGAGGTCCTCGAGAACTGAGGACAAATTCGGCTACAAGGGCCTTGAAGACGGCCAATGAGGGGTTGCACCGATCATCTCGCACGAAGAACCCTGTCATCAAGTACGGGTATAATGAGTACATGGTGCATCATTTTGCATACATGAGAAAAGTGGTAGAGATACGCAAGCTAGAGAGCTACGCGAAGGAAGCATATGACACTTAATGGAGAGTGGCCATGGAGGAAGAGATGCACACTTTAGTTGACAATGATGCATGGGACTTGGTTGACCTCCCCAAAAGAGTGAAGCCAATTGGATGCTTATGGGTGTATAAAGTAAAATACAACGGCAACGACTCGATCAATAGGCACAAGGCTAGACTAATGGCCAAGGGGTAAGCATAGACACGCAACATCGACTATGATGAGATCTTCACACCAGCGGTGAAGATGACTACGGTGCATGTGTTGCTAGCCATCACAGTAGCAAAGGGGTGGTGCAAAGTGTTCCCACAAGGTGAGCTTGAGGAACATGTGTACATGGTACAACCCCTTGGATTTCTATCCGAGTTAACCACATTAGCAATTAACGGGCTGAAGAAGTCCCTATATTGACACAATCAAGCCCTACAAGCTTGGAATGCCAAAATCACACAATGTCTGCGTAAGATGGGCTTTGCGCCATCCAAGTCGGATTCTTCGTTGTTCATCCAGAAAGGTCGAAATGGGCCAGTCAACATACTGTTATATGTCGATGATCTAGCCATCACCGACATTGACGTGGAAGAAATCAGTCGCGTGAAGTCTCTGCTAGCAGCAATGTTTGAAATGAAGGATCTAGGGGACCTTCACTACTTCCTCGGGATTGAAGTGATCCAAACTTCGGAAAGGCATATTGATTAGCCAATGCCATAATGTGTTGAATATGCTCTTCAAGTTCGACATGATGGATAGTAAATCCATCTCAACTCCTATTGACAAGACACTCCACCTTTGCGATGAATATTGAGATATGTCAGTGGCACTAAGGATAGGGCATTGCTGTATCGAACCGGTGTAGTCGAACAGTTGATTGGTTACACAGATGCCGATTCGGCCGGAAATGCCATAGATCGAAGGTCTAAATCAGGGTTTGTGTTTTCTCTTGGAAGCACCGCGATAGCCCAGAGTAGTAAGAAGCAGCCATCAATTGCACCGTCGAGCACAGAGGTCGAATACTGAGCAATTGTTGTCCCCACATGTTAAGCTATATGGCTCAAGAGGCTCTTAAAGGATCTGGACGTGGAGGTGTCTGAACCGACAGTGATATATACTGTGACAACATCAACAACATCTAGCTAGCCAAGAACTTCATTTTCCATGTTTGCACAAAACACATAGAAGTGCATTACCACTTTTTACGCGAGCGTGTTCTCTCTCATGAAGTGAAACTACAATATGTTCCGACTGATTGGCACGTGGCCGATATTTTCACCAAACCACTCAGCCTAGACAAGTTATGACATTTTTTGAGTGAGCTTGGCTTACAACACCTTGACATGGCGAACTTGAGGGGGAGAAGCAAGAGCGGGAAGGACACAATAGAAGTCCGAAAACCCGGATCGGGTGTGGAAGAATTTGGTCTTAGGATGACTGAAGAAACCGAGGAGGGATGCAAGGGGAGTGACCAGAAGGACGAGCCAAAGCCAGAGCCAATTGAAAAAGGGAGAGACCAAGTCAGAGAAGGCATGGCAAGTGGAAACACCAAGAAGGGTAGAGTCTACCTGAAGATAAAGGCCAAGACCACGACATGCTCAAGTATGGTCAAGGTCCTTGAAGAAGACGAATTGGAGACAACCAATTTGGTAGAGAAGAGTGATCCAGATGAGATAGATCTTATGAAGGCCAAGTGGATAGGGAGGCAGTCGAAGCCGACGCCAATCTGGAGAAGTTGATGGGTTGAGGGGCACCTATGCCATGGTAGGAAGGGAGCTAACAAGGGCCTAAGTTGTAGACAAGGTGACCAAAGCGAGTTAGTGTCATAGATTCTTTATGAGCATTCAAGTATTACCCGCTATCAGGCCTTGTATAGAGCATATTATTTTTGAATCTAAGGTTTGTCTTCTGCTCTCTCTGTCTCTCCCATTCTCGATTATTACTGTATTTCTACTTTTGTTTGTGTTTTAACTAATTGTGGCTGAGCCAATTGTGTTTTGTTTATAAGCTTCCGCATACGAAACTCTTTACACAATTCAACTATGTCCCATGTCTTTGGGATCGTCTGGCATGACTAGAATCGCCGGATCATAACTAATGATAGGGTCTTGGGTAGCCAATCCACTCTCTGGATCGCTCGTTAAGCTTCTCTTTATGTCAGCTTGTATTGAAGTATTGGTTGTTGCTGTACTTTGTCACGTAGAGGCAGCTTGTCGTGTTACTAATCTCATGTGTTGGACCCTCATGAGGAGGAAAAGCATCCAGAAGTGTGACTCTTTTGATTTCAATTGACTTTTCGACTGTCGACTAACTTGTGCATCTCCAATTCGTTGAAAACGACGTCTGAACTTCAGAAGACTTGTTTGTTTTTTTGATCCCAAAGTTGGTAGCCTAATTCACGGTCGATCCACAATCAAGGAAAATACATCTCCGGGACCGTGGCTCAAGATTTTTGCGATCATCCTTTAGCACAAGTGTGACAGTCTCGCAACTGAAAATCCTCATCTTCTCATAATTCAGCCTCCGGCTTGTCCAAAGCTCATGGGGAATTGGAAGTCCTAGAGACCTACTTGGTGACATATTTATTATGTGCAGGATAGTGAATAGCATCTCTTCCCAAAAACCATTCAATAGTCTGGCATGTTGCATCATGGTGACAATCCACTCTTGAATTTTCCGATTCATTCTTTCCGCAACACCATTTGGCACTGGACTATAGGGGGTCGTAAGCTCTAATCTGATGCTGCATTGCCGGAAAATTCTAATGAATTCTCCACCATTGTCCGATTGCGAGCATTTCAACTTCCAACTAGATTGGTTTTCAACCATTGGGAACCACTCTTAGAAGATCAAGAACACATGAACTTTCATCCTTGTCAGGGATGCTCACACCTCCTTGGTTGTGTCATCCATCAACGTGATGAAGTACGACGCACCTCTCATAGACTGATATGGCATTGGGCCATAGAGATTTGAATGGACCATGTCGAGCTAACTCGAGTCAGATGTGAGGTGGCAATATATTTACTGTATTGGCAATTCTCACAGAACTTTTGCTCGGAGAATGAGATCTTGGGAATGTAACCGACTTTGGATAAATGTGTGATGTCAGCCTTGTTGAGGTGTCCAAGTTGGCCATGCCATAACGACCACGTCTACCAAAAATGTGTCATCTTCTCTGAAAGTGACATATAGCAGGTACAGTGAATGTATCCTTGGTCCTCGAGCAAATAGGAGGTTGCCTCGTCAAGAAGCCAATGAGAATGCCATGTTCTTCTAATTGTCTGACTAAGATCAATGGGCTTGACATCTAAGGTATGTGTCAGACTGTGCAATCCAAGAGTAGAGCCGCTTGGAAGATTAAGCTCTACTATGCCGATGCCGCTTATTGCAGAGTGTTGCAAATTTCTAACTGGAAGTAGGTCGGAATGTTGGGTTGAGTATTGTCGAAATTGAGATGAACTGTAAAAAGATATTTGAATAAACGTTATTGGAGCGACTAAAGATTGAGAAGTGACAATAGAGGGTGATAAAAAAGGGTAATAGAAAACTTTTTTTTAGGTATGATGATATGAGAGAAACTAGAGGCGCTCCCCGAACATACCCAAATTACGTGAAACACGGGAAATTCATTAGATTCAATGTGTAGGTTAGAGGTACTACCGAAGCTACAGAATGATAAAAAAATTTCTTTTGTTGGACAGAAGTTGGATTTGAAGCTAAAAAATACACCAAATTTCGTAAGTTATCCATTACATTTAAAAAAAATGGTAGCTCGAATCAATGAAGTAATCAATTTTGTTGTTGACTTGTAAAAAACAGCCAGATACCAGTAGAGAAGCTTGGGATATGAATACACACAGAACCAAACCTTTTTATTTGTTTGGGGATGATGCTAGGAGTCCACGTTGCCTAACACTAGCCGAACAACTAGCTCCTTCTACATATCTAGAAAGCCGTATGCTTCGAAAGAGGCTTGTACGGTCTAGGAAGAGACCTCTTTTTCCTATTTTAAGATAGAATGAGAGTAACGGATCTACTTCAACCAACATTCCTTTGGGTACCACCATGCATAATATTGAGTTAAAACTTGGGCAAGGTGAACAATTGGTCAGAGCAGTTGGTGTAGAAGCAAAGGTAGTAGCCAAGGAAGGGAGATTAACTACGCTGAGACTACCTTTCAGTGAAATTTGTTTAATACCTCAAAATCGTTTAGCAAGTGTAGGGTGTGTTCGAAATATCGATACCAATAGTAAAGGCTGAGGAAAGGTTGGATCTACATGTTGGTTAGGTAGACATCCTATGGTGCGAGGTGTAACTATGAACCGTATGGATCATCCACACGGGGGGGGGGGGGGGGGGGGGGGGGCAGGGTAGGACATTGTTTGGGAGGAAAAACCCATCAACACCTTGGGGATATACTACACTAGTTAACAGAACCAAGAAAACAAAGAAATACAATAAAACATTTATACTTCACCGCCGCAAAAGTGGTTGAAAGGTAGGGATACCAAGCAGGAGGGCATTTAGTTACGACACACGTTCATAAAAAAAAGGTCATCTCCAAACAATCAGAGCACGTATAAAATATCGTCACCATTAAGCGCAAACAATTTATGGGGTTTTAGGTATAAAGATTTCGATATTTAAGGATACTGAATAAACACATACATCAAAATGGTGTATTTTGCTTTGATAATAATATATTTGACATCTAAGGGAAGGGCGATAATAAAATCTCTCCCTCACAACTACAAGTAGTGAAATGAGATGCAGAGGGTAGAGCAATGCGGATGGTGCACAATATCTCAAACATATTAGTCTTATTCATAGTGTTATGCTTACTCAAGCTACATCAGGATTAGGACTGAAATGTGTAGTTGTTTCACTACATTTCTCTATGTAAATAGGTAAATAATTTGTAGCTGCTCAAAATCATTTAGCTTCTTCATGTAAATCCTCAGAAAGTTGGATCCAATGAACATGATAGAATAATGGTATTCTCATCCATTATGGCAACCCTAGAAACATGGAACATGGAACATGAAATTTCCAATTTTGATCAGAATTGTTGATCTTCAATCTTAGAGTGGTAATGTGTATCTCTCTATTTATATAATGCAAGAAAAAATCTGGGTTCATAGGTCAAAACCTCGTCTTACTCTTATAGCCGATGAAGTCGGTACCCATTACAACTTCATTCCATTCTGGATTTAACACAAAAACTTAATCTTTTCATTTCCTTCATTTTCATTTTTTCGAGAAATCTTTGCTATGCTTAGTGCGTGACTCGTTCAAACAAAATCTCTCTACCCATAGTTAAAATAATGCTCCGTTAAGAAAAGAATTGTCTGGGTTTCCAAAACCATAAGTACAGGAGGAACTTGTGTGACATAAGATTCCACGCGGAGGGGATTATAGCCCTCTCACGCGAAGCCGGAATCTATACCGTGGATATTAAGGGGAATACACTTTACAATTTGATTCTCCTTGAGATCATACGGTTAACCAATCAACACCTGGAAAGATACGTGATATAACATTATTATTATCATGCTATGTAAGAGCCCCATGCTCGGTGAGCGTTAACAAGAATGACCCATTGAGTTAGGTATTGGAATGGGCTCTATCGCCAATGAGACCCCAAACGTTTTTCTAAAGAGACTGAAAGAACGAGGAGACTTCTAAATTAGATTCAGACATCGAGTAGATTTGGGAGATAAGGTGGCGGAAGAAGCTTGTCTTTCCTTGAATGGAAATTGACAATTTGTTCTTTGTTTGGAAACAAAAAAGAAGATTTTGAGTTCATTTTTGCCTGTGTATTCAGTACCAAATAACAACTATCCATATCTAACATAATATAATTTGTAGGTAGGCGTGATGGATACATTTGATAGGAATAAGAATATTTTAGAATTTTTCTTCACCACTCAAAGGAAACGAATCTCATATACGAAGAGTTGAAGTAAGAGAAAAGAGGAGGGAACTAAAAGAGAAGTAGAAGAAGGAATGGTATCAAATTCATGAGGAGCCAGTTGGGAAGAGATCCCCATGCCCGGTTTCGTATCATAGATGGAAAGATTTCATTGCCATTGACCGTAACCCTAGATGAACAAAATTCCATAAACAACATAGAGGAAGATTGAAATGAATTATTAACTGTGGTAATAAAATATCTTTTGGAAAGTTTGCTCTCCAAGTTCTCGAACCAACATGGATTAAGACAAGACAAATAGAAGCAGGAAGAAGGGCAATAACCAGGCATTCACACCCTGGCGTTAAACTATGGATACGAGTTTTTCCCGACAAACCAATCACCATGAGACCTGTTGAAACATGCATGGTATCAGGCAAAGGATCTCCAGAGTATTGGGTATCTGTAGTCAAGCTAGGCCGAATAATCTATGAATTGGGTGGACTGTCGGAAGAGATCGCAAGAGCCGCTATGGAAATTGCTGCTCACAAGATGCCTATATCAACCCGAATAGTGGCTATGGTTGGATTTTGATAGTAAGTCAATTAATTTGAACAGAATACCCTAATAAGAAAACTACTTTCAATATTCGTTGTTAAAGTAAAAAAAAAAAGAAGCTAAAACAAGGAGAATTCAACAGCTAAAAAGTCAACGTAACGGTTGTTTTTGCAATTGACACTACCTCTGATCCATATTAAATCAACAATCGATCTCATTGTCATGACAAAAGAAAAAGCAATTTTTTTTTATGTACATGACATCATCATTAAACCTTTTTTTTATTAAAACCTTCCAAAAACAAGATATTGATCTTTATAGATAGAGATAGCTAGATAAAATTCTAGACATAAACAAACTTACTTTGATAAAGGTGAAGCTAAGTTTGTTGGGTTGTAGTGCAATTTGGGGAGGGAACATTATGTATTTAGAAATGGATAGAGTCTTTACAATATCTTCCTTTCAACCTTCTCAAACTAGTCTCTTTTGGTATGGTATGTTTTCATCCCTACATGTCTTATTGGGGGTTAGGGGTTATAAAAACTCTCATGAATGCCTTTATTTCGATGTTTTGCCTTCTAGATGACTTCATTCTCTCTTTTTGGAAGACAAAATTGTAACTCGAGGGAATAGGTTGCCTATTCGTATATTATGGAAGAAAGATAAAAAATGGATATTGAACCCACATCCAAATGATGTTAACAATCTCTCTGATTTATGGGTCTATGAGACTAAGCCCATTGATCGCCTTTTGTGGGATCTTGATGAGTGGAAATGGAAAATCAGATCAACGCAAGGAATGTTAGGTAAGCAAATCCCATTTTTTCAATATTCGATAAAAATGGGTAGAGAAATGCTAAGGAGAGTTGTGACTGTTACACCAACAACTTGTAATTTTTGGAGATTTGGTAATGTAATAGATTCTTGGTTGAATGCTTATTGGAAATGGTTATGGGCCATGCAAATTCCTAAAAAGGTTGTGTTATTTAGATGGTTGTTGACACATTATGACATTCCTATGAAGTCATGGATGCAGGGACATTGCCAAGATTTAAAATGTGACAGTTGTGGTTCTCCCATTGAATCGGTTTACCATGTTTTATGGATATGTCCTATTGCTAGAGCAATTTGGAAAAGAATGTTGAGAATGTTATATCCTATTTATGGTAGGTAGGTGTACACATGGGGTTTTGTGAGATAGGGAAGATTGGCTAAAGAAATTCAAAACTATGAAAAGGAGTATGGTGATTTCCTTCTCCTCTCCGATGGAAGACATGTATTGGAGGTCTCTGATATTACATCAGCTCGTTGTTTGGAAGAGGATATGTTCCGGTCTACGATATCTTCTCTAGTCATTTGGGTATTGTGGAAGACTAGATGTAAATGTGTATTTCAGAAATTTAAATAGAATGCAGTTGAGTTAGTCAAAGAGGTATGGTTAATGCTCGTAAACACTTTAAGAGGTCAATATGATGCAATAGCTGGTGAGCCTGAGGTTGTGATTCGGAGACAACAACAGTTTAGAGAAATTTGAAAAAACGTTGGGGTCTTCGTCTCTTTTGGAGAAAGAATAAAGTGGAGATATGCTCCACCAAGATGGCTTTTTCCACCCCCCGTCTTGGAACAACCTCCATGAGGGCTTTTGATACTTGACATGCTGGTTGATGTGGATATGAGGGTTGTAATATATTGTATGAACTCGTTGTAGCTTTTCAGCATCTTTCCATTAATACAAAGGTGAACCTTCTTTAAATAAATAAATTTCTAGACATAAACAGACTTGTTATGTCTTCCTCTTTCTTTTCAACCCCCAGCTTTTTCTTTCTTTTCCTTTTCTTTCTCTCCTCTTAAAAATCTATAAAATTTCCTAATCAACAATAATTAAGACTCAAAGTTATTTAGATGTAGCAGACAATAGCGGAGCTCGGATGTTGATCATTGACTTTGAACTATCTACTACATAAACTCTAAATACTGTCTCTTGACTCCACACAAGAATTTCCCTACCAGAACATTGTATGTACCATCCTTCTAAACATACTACGATGGTTCTGTTGCTTCTCATTCAGAGCCTTGATTCATTGTATTAGTCCTAGTTCACAATGGCTACATCGAGCACCACATCCCCAGTAATTCCCAAAACGCATGAATTTGTACTAAGCTAGGGCTGCCGGTTTTATAATCAATAAGGCGTAGATGCAATTCATTATCCGAACAGGGCTAGTGATTGGAGTGAAGTCGTAACAAGGTAGTCGTATTGGAAGGTGTGGCTAGATCACCTCCTTTTCAGGGAGAGTTAATGTGGGAATGGTGTAGCTTTGTAGATTACTAGGACTCTTCCGCTTGTGCGGGCCCCCGTCAATTCCTTTGAGAAAGTTATGAATAATATAACTTTTCTCATCCCTTTCAACAAATAATGATCTTTTGAGTTGAGGGACGCAGAAAGGGAAGTCACTGGAATTTTCCACTTGTTCTATTCATTGGGCGAAACCCCAGAAGTAGAGATTGAATCTCTTTATTTTTATTTATTTTTTATTTCGTCGATGGAGATTTGTTTAAATTACTATTCAAAATATAGACTTCTATCCCAACTTCATGTTAAAGTCCTCGAATTACACAAATAATATATTGTTTTTCTCCTTCGTCAAAAACAAACTAGATTTGTGGATACTTTGTAGGAAAAGCACTGATCCATAAACTAGTCACTCGCACGAATAACCTAAAAAAGTGTAACCAACATTTGTTGGAAAAAGCGACACCAAAAATCTCGAACCAATTAATGTGTATTCGAGTTCTAGGTTCTGGTAACTGCAAATATGCAAATGTAGGTGCCATCATCACAGTTGTGGTGAAAGAGGCAGTACCCAATATGCCTCTGAAAAGGTCGGAAGTTGTTAGAGCAGTGGTGGTCGGAACTTGTAGGGAAATGAAACGAGATAAGGGAATGATTCTCAGATTTGATGGCAACACAATTGTTAGTGTGAATCAGGAAGGAAATACCAGAGGAACTCGAATTTTTGGTCTAGTAGCTAGGGAATTCAGAGAGTATGATTCTGCTAGAATAGTTTCACTAGCTCCAGAACTGTTATAAACAACAATAATAGGACATTCATAATTTACCACTTATTACCACAATTGTTTGGCAAAGTTTCGACATATATTTGTGTGTGTGTGTGTGTGGAAGCTTGTGACAATAAATAAATAAATATATATATATATATAGTAATATTAGATTCCTAAAAAGGAATAATTTTAATGTTAATAACAATTGATTGACATCTCACGACTAATGATACCATTTCTACCACAGTCAATGCTATACAAAATGCTAATATGAGAAGGAAAGCAACAATAATAGTGTTTGCTACCAGAATGACTAGATGTATCGGAAGAAGCCTGTTAGAAGAAGATTTCCGAACACATCGAAAACATGAAAGAATTTCTAGATGTGAATTTGAAGTATTAGGGTAAAAAAAGGGAGCCATGTATTACGATAATCAAACATATTAACAAACATGGATTGAAACTATATTCAAATCATCAGGGAATTCCAAAAATATTAGGAGGTATGGGAATTGTAATTCTACCAACATCCTACGGGCTTTTGACTGACCAAGAGCTTAGACGTAAAAAAGTTGGCTGAGAGATTTTGTCTCACATTTGGTAGTTGGTAAAACACTCCTTAAGAGGGCGGTTGTTTGATGGAATAGTCACGCCTCAAGGGGATTTGGGTATTTGCATTAGCAAACGAATCTGGAATGATATTCTAAAAACGATCCATCGATAAGATGGGAGGCTTATATATCTTGAAGGATAAAAAAATAAAATCTTATTGACATGGAGGGTACAGTTAGAGAATCATTTCCTAATGTGATGTTTAGAGTGTATTCAAATAATGGGTGCCATGTATCGACTCACATATCGGGAAAGATCTAATGTAATTATATAAGAATGGGACACCGATTCTATCCTGATCCTCATGAAATGAGTAATTTTGATCGGCATCATTAAAAACTCCCGAAAAAATCCGGACGTGACCCATATCATGTACAACATTAATAGAGTTGTCTATAGAATCACGTAGATGCCATACAAATCTACTCCAATGAGTTTATCCTTCTATATTTGGATGGATGGCTTTTTGAATATGTTCTTTCAGAGGAAATACCTTGGTTCGGATTTCTACAATTATTTGATGTTATTCGATGTACTGACTGTTCATAATCGTAAGTAGACATTGTCCGGGAATGGTGCAACTTTGTAGATTACTATGACTCTTAATGAGGATGAGTAGTTCACTTTGACATATCCGAGCACGATGCCCATGTTGCATACCGTTAGAGTTGTCTCCTAATGTAAGCATATGATAAGGATAATAAAGATAAATAGATATAACAAGAGAGATAGAAAGAAGGGCGTTGATCCACCCGACCAACCCGAGCGAAGGGATTGAGACGGACTCGAGCCTCGATCGGCGTCCCATACCACCGTCATGGCATGAAGTCCTACATGGTGCTAGTGCAGTCGCTACAAGATTTGAGTCACTACAATGATGGAGTCTCGACGTAGTTGATAATGTCAAATGAGGGTAGCTAGGCCTTATATATTTATAGCCACACTTGGTCTAATGGGTTGTCCCAATCCCAAGGATTAAAAGTAATCCTTCCGTTCTTTACACTCTCGTTTAACTGTCACAATTTACTCGTGTGTATACAATACTACCGTACATTCTCCCCATGGGATATTATATGGTCATGCCCATAACATACTCCCCCCTTTAAAACAGTGCACTCTTGCAATTGAAAGTTAGGGAAGCTAGTTCAAAGAGTATTTTCGCGTTCCCATGTGGCATCTTTGATAGGTTTATCCATCCATTTTATTTAAAATTCTCATATTATTTTAGAACGCAAATTTTTCATTTTAACATCGAGAATTCTTTCTTGAATATATGGTTTACAAATTGATTCTTAAGGAGTAACCAAAGTTTGAGTTGTCAATGTATTGTTGCCAAAACCAAGAAGTTATTTTAGACAACTTACATGGAAAATTGGATGGATTTCAATGCCATCAACAAGAGTGAGACAATAGGCTGACAAACCAATGCGTTTGAGAACTATAAAAGGTCCACAAAATTGTGGGTCTAACTTGGCGCAATTACCTATAGACAATGTCTTAGAGTTGTAAGGTACACGTAAAAATTGTTACCGATTAGGAACACGGTCTATGGTCAGTCCTTCAACCTAGACCTCAAAGTGACTGTGTGACAACGAATGGTAACGTCTATGTGTAATACTTAGTGGGATACCTCCCGTAACCTAGCAGTGTATAAGGGAGACAGCTACAACCGACCTCCTTATACAGTGGGCTAGCGCACACACTATGACTCACGCATGCGCTCTTACAATTGTGCTACGCCACCAAGGATTACAGACACACAGTAGATTAACCACAGATACGCACAGATATAAGAGAAGATAGAACTCTATTAAGGTACGCCTTTTACATTCAAAATTACACGCTACCTCTATCAGAGGTTTTTTGCCCTTTATATACGTAGGGTCTTTTAGCCGTTCACGCTTCCCGCGTGAATGGTTTACATGCGTTACAATATTACTCTATTCCATCGGTTACTATTCCGACAGACAACACCTGGCATGCCTGTGGGACAATGCCATGGCACGTCGGATCCACCCCTTTAATCTTCCTCCAAAATGGCCCTGATGTTTGGTTCTGCTACAATGTCCGTGTCCGGGGATGGCGCCCGTAGGCGTGTCATTGTGTGGTTCCCTTGCTTGGTCGGGAGGGCCTCCCATGGTGTCGCGGTTGTCCTGTGTGGGCGGTCCGAGTTCTGTTGGCTCTTCTTGGGCTATGGGGGTTGGTTCAGCCTTCCACGGGCTTGCGGTAGATCACGGCTCTGTTTCTTCCATCACTTCCTCCGTGATGTCGGCCGTCATTGTACGCTCTGGGAGTGGGGTTGCAGTTCCTCTTGGTCCGGAATGTCCTCCGTGATGGCAGCCGTAAGCGTATGCTCCGGTGGGCGGGGTTCCTCTTGGTTGGTGGTTTCGTTGTCTGATATTGCGTGGGACTCCGCTCGCCGTTCCTTGCTGTTCACCGTAGTGGTAATTTCTGGTGACATGGCCTGAGGTTCCTCTTGTTCGGTAGTATCCGAAATTGGTGTCGTGATGGATTCCTCATTTGTTCGTGTGCTGCTGGCTTGCGTGATCTGGTGAAACATGTCCTCCTGAATTTCGCCAAAACCATCTAGTAGCTATGCAAGTTCCTCAGAATTTTGGTCCGCTAGCATGCGATAGTCCTACGCTAGGTCCTCGCGTACTGCTGCAATGCTTTCCTCATTGAGTTTGTAGAACCCTCGGTCGTCTTTCCTTCGGTTCTCCCAGTTCGCTCGATACGTATGCAATTCCGCCGCTTGTGCAGCCCACGCCATCCATCCTTTCTCTAGCGCCTATTTTAATTGCGCCATAAACCTCTCCCGATTCGTTTGCAGAAGGATGTACACGTTGTTTGTTATGGCTTGGCAACGGTTGCGTGCTTCTTCTACAGATTTCTTGAGTTTTGCAATTTCTTGGTGATTAACCGCCGCCGCTTCCTGATACGTGCTCCTCATTCCTGCCCAAAGCTGGGATTCCTTCCAAAACACGTTCGCGTTCACAAGTGGAAGGATCGCGCATAAATGGAAGGAGAAGGGAAATTTTAGGGGTTTTTCAATGATTTTACAAAACACATTGATACCAGTATCATACAAGTTCAAACATACTATGAAAAAGGTTAAAAATCCACTATTTTCGTGATTTAGAAGTAACTAAAAAAAGACGAATTTCAAAAACATACATTCTCAATTTATATCACAAACTTTACAACCAATGTTATTTTATAAGAAACGATTTTTGGGAAATCATAAGAATTCAAAACACATGATTTTATATTACTCGATTTGTTACAAGCGGAATGTAGTTACACTTAATAGCCAAATATACATTCATGATCACTCCTTTACGGAGAATCACTACTATAACTAATATACAATGACGATTCCTCCTCATCATCCTCGGATGTACCAATCAGTGCATTATCTTCGTCATAAACCAAATGGTTTGACTCTAGATTATATGTAGCAGATCTCGTTTGCCTTCGACTCGAGCCACCTTGTAGACCTGGTAATTTTTCTTTTATTATATCTATTGTTGACTTCCTTAATCGTCCGGCTTTTGTAAGTGTGAAGTCGTACACGATGATATCCACATCAGAGATATCAAGGGTCGAGGTGTTACGAATGTTTCGCTTCCTCTTCCTACCTCCCCTTCTTGTTTGGCATTCAATCATCTCCAATGTATACTTACCTGTAAAAGCATTTGCACTTCTAGTGTTGTACTAATGAACATTTATAGACTTGATCGTGTTATCTATTTCATGCATTAGCACTTCTAGAATTTTACCAACCCAAAATTGGTGGCCATGTGAGTTCTCATCAGCCGGCGTTGCAATCAACATCCCCGCGGTGAGCTCTTGCAAATTTCCTTGCCATCTAGCTTCGGCTGCTTTGGTCATCCTTGGTCCCACATAAATGTCTCTTTGTTGTGGATGGACCAAGCTGTCATTAATCGCATTTACTAGTCGCTTCGGACTTCTATTTACGCGATCATGTTGCAGCGACCATGTGAATGGCGTTTCCAAATTCCAATTATCAACAGATACACAATTGTCTATAATTTCTTTCTGATCACTATAAAATACATCCCACCATGACGTGTCTTGTTGTGCGGCATATTTCTTGGCGGCCTCAATATGTTTTCTTTTTTCTTCTAAGGCTTGGAGCCATGACCGTTTTTGTTCTAATACCAAGTCGCTCTGCAACTGTCCTTTCTTCTCAATTGGCATTTGCTTAGCTCCATGGACAATTGTACTCGGCATACAAAGTAATAACTGGCAACCACCTTCAGGTTCCCATGTTGTAGAAGATGAATATTGTTTAGCATACAAAAGTGTAGAACCACTTATTCCATTTTTCTTTATCAAAAAAATGTGATTGAAACTTATATTGTTTAACTGAGCAAGCACTTTAACATTCCCACCACCCCCATCTAATATATATCTCTTAAAGTCATATACCTCCTTCAAGTGTAACACTTTTGGGCGTGGTGTATATGCATCACAAATGACATCAAATAGTTTAGGTAAAGTGAAAGCATCATGCCGAGACAACTGTCTGGAGAATGTGCTAAACATCTGATCTATATGGTCATGTGTGTGGCCAACCAAAAGGAAATTGACTTTCACTTTCCTAAACAATTCTAGGTTGACCAACATACTTAGATAGCCAAATACAGTTGAATTTTTGTTCTCTCTAGCAGTATTGTCCAATTGAATGTATAGAACAGGGGGGAAAGGTTGTCCCCAAGACATCAAAACTCGGTGAATCACTGTAACTGTTAGGTTAGGGTCATTGTGAACATTGGGGTAAGTAATGAAGACGTGAGGTCGAACAGACCTATTATAAGCCAAGCATCCCACCAAGTGCATTTGAACAAGGCACTCATCATTGACATCTTTGGGGAGCCTCCGCATATGCGGCAAGCATGTCTTCTTCTGGTCCATGCCATCTATCATTAAGCACATGTATTGTTCAGGCCTCTTCAAACACTTCTCTCTATGATGCATCGCCTTCCTTCGTTCTAAGGATTGTGCCTCACGATGCTCTTGTAGTAACTTCTTACTCGTATCCTTTTCCATTGATGTCTTTGCACCTTTAGCCAAACTTTTAAGATTTGCACAAATGGAGCAATAACCCATACGTACTTTACGAGGAATAATAACATTTGAAAACCGAGCTCTCCATAATCTTGTGAATTGGCTATAGGTGATAGACTTATTACGTGAGCCCAGCATTTCAGATCGATAGACATCATAAACTTCCCGACGGGTATAATTATCAGAAAGATGCATCCTACCTGTAGTGGGCATTACTTCACAATTTAACTGAAAGTAAGTTTTCATCCAGCCAATAGCTAGTCTTCCAATTGCACCTTTCATACTTGGAACCTCTTTACAATTGAGCATCTGATCCCCGCTAAGTAGACGTTGTTGTACTCTATGTAGCCGCATGTTACTAACACGTAACACAATTTTGAATGCAACTCTACATATCTGTTGCGCATGGAAGATATAATACTCGAATGATACTTTGATCCCCGTACATTTGTCAGATACTAGTTGCATATGTGATCCGAGGTAAGTGTCTTGCTCATCACCGGTCATCGAAAAATAGTATCGCCTTAATTCTCGCAACTTTGATTTTCCAATCATAGACATACAACCACGGGCACAACATATTTTGTTGACATCAAATCCAATCTGTTTATCTGATGTCACCAAGCTAAATCTAGCCAGACGAATTCTTCGTGGGATTCTTCTAATATGCATAGGGCTCCCAGATTTCTCTTCCTGCATAGAGGTTGGTGTAACCTTGTTACAGTCTAATTCTCTGTTCTGACCATCGCCAATGTTATTCAATGTTTCCTGGGCACTTCCTTCATTCCCGGTATCTTTATTAATATCGTATTCTTCAATAGAGAACTCTTCACATGTGTCATTATTTGCATTCCCTGTAGATGAGCTCAGACAATATTCTTCGATAGAATATGGTGAGTCGGTCGAAAGACAATATTCTTCAATCGAATATGGTGACTCTGTTGATAAACAATACTCTTCAGTAGAAAACGATGGGTCTGATGACAAACAATATTCTTCAATCGAGAACGGTGAATCTTCACTCATGGCTTAAGGTCTAGATAGGGCTCTCTAAGTTATACTCCTCTCTAACCATATACTCCTCCCTAAACATAAACTTCTCTCTAAACAAAAGCCAAATCAATAGAATGTCTATATTATGTAATATTCTATTAAAATACAATACATCTAAAAATTATTTTTAATAAAGTAATTTAACTTAAATTATCAATCATTATATAAACTAGATCTAAATGATGTTAAATCAGGTAAAATATAAAACTAATCATTAACAAGCCTTGAATATGTTGGATTAATGTTAAAATCATTGGCTAATTAATGACACCCATTTTGATATAGAACGTCTCACTCATTGATTCTTTAAGGCTCACCATTTTAAATATTAGACTTATCAATCATTGGTTAATTCATGCCCACATCTTTAATACATAACTATTGAGAGTCATAAAAATTTTTGCTTTTAGTAATCAATCATTGGTACATTCATGAACCTCTATCATTGTCTCCTTCATAACCTTTGAAGTGATTGTAGGTTGTTATGAGTATAAAAGATTGATCAATATATTAGTTTGACTTTGTAATCATTAATACAATCATAAGTTACTATAGTTAATGTGACTATGGTTACAAACTAACTATCCTCAAAGTTACCAACATTGGTTAAGATGACTATGGTTACTTTAACCATGGGTTCAATCCCTATAAATAGGAAGACCTCATCATATTTCACTCACCAGAGCGTACAGAGCGTACAGAGCACTCAGAGCACACAGAGCACACAGAGCACACAGAGCACTCAAGGCACAAAGCACGAAAGCGCGATCTCCGCCTCCACACAACACGATCAACCATGTCTTCCAAGAGAGTCGAGCGCGAGGAGTCCAGGTAGGCCTCTGACACTGTGGACATTTTTGTAAATATGTTTCGTTTCCCAAGAACTCGATACGGCGTATCGAGTTCATGTATACAATACAAATATTTATACACGAACTCGATACGGCGTATCGAGTTCGTGTGTAAATATTTGTATTGTATACATGAACTCGATACGCCGTATCGAGTTCGTGTTTAAAGTATAGCTTTTAAACATGAACTCGATACGGCGTATCGAGTTCGTGTTCATAGTGTAGGTTTTAAACACGAACTCGATACGCCGTATCGAGTTCGTGTTTAAAGTGTAGGTTTTAAACACGAACTCGATACGGCGTATCGAGTTCATGTTTAAAACATACCTTTTAAACACGAACTCGATACGGCGTATCGAGTTCGTGTTTAAAGTATAGGTTTTAAACACGAACTCGATACGCCGTAACGAGTTCGTGTTTAAAGTATAGGTTTTAAACACGAACCCGATACGCCGTATCGAGTTCGTGTTTAAAGTTTGAATTTTAAACACGAACTCGATACGGCGTATCGAGTTCGTGTTTAAACCTATACTTTAAACATGAACTCGATACGGCGTATCGAGTTCGTGTTTAAACCTATACTTTAAACACGAACTCGATACGCCGTATCGAGTTCGTGTTTAAAGTGTAGCCTTTGAGAAAGAAAAATCGTTTACGGGGTGGAAATGTTATCAAATTGACTGTCAAAATCAGTCTTTTTATGTTGAGTTTACTTACTTCTAAACAAATACAAGCTCTAATTATAGGTGTTTTTTGACCTACTTTAGCTTAAAATAGTAGAAAATGATCTACAAATTGCATTCACTATGGCAAATTCTCATCAATATAGGTTTAGAATCTATATAAGTCATATCTACTATTTAAAAGAATATATAACCCGTTTTACTTATTACGATATATATTTTCTAGGTTGAATAGCCCTGCCTAGAATAGATTTTTGAATATGTTACTGCTCCTAGAAACTGTTCTTCATTATAATAACAACTTCAATCTACGTAACTGTCTAACTTATGTTTTTGCATATACTTTCTTAAATAGGTCGTTTGAGAATCTGTCAGACCGACCCGTGAAGAAAATTAAGCTTCGCATACAAGGTTCTCCAATCGAGGCCCAGACCAAGGTAACTCCGGAGACCATAAAGAGAGGAAAAAAGCTTCTATTTAACGAAGAGACAAAATCTCAGCCCCATAGTGATGTAAGCCAAAAGAAAATTGTCGCCGCTACTGGAGGCGAAGACCTTCCTGACCGAGATCTAACGGACAAGGAATGGTGTATGCAATATGTCGACTCAAAGAAAAAAGTCGTATTGTATACAGCAAAGAAGAAGGGTGAGGGGCAGCTAGGAAAAGAAACTCCATTTATGTATGGCCGAATTCTACGATTTGACTACGAAGATGCAGATTCGGCCAACATACTGGTAATGATAGAGTGCTCCAAGGGGGTACGCAAAGTGTTCCTTTCAGAAGACCTTTTAGTAAAGGAATCTTGTGGGCCTGAAGTGTTCAAAAAAGCACTTGATAACTCACAAAACCTGATTGTTACCTTGAGGCCTTATATACAAGGCCATGTAACTCTACGAGATGAAGAGCCCTCCCACTTGAAGGCCACTAAAAAGGTATCCAAAGTCCAGTCAAGACCAGCCAAGAAGAAGACAACGAAAATGTCGGATACGGATTCGACAAGTGACAATGAAGAAGAGGATAATAAGGGGACGCCAGGAGCCGAGCTGGCCTCGGGTGTTTTGTCATCTGAGCAGAATAAAATAAGAAGAGAGTTAATGCAACGGAAGCTGGTCAGGAAAGGGCAAGTATTTAATTTGCCTATAACACACATCCATCGCCCCCCTATTGATGAAAAAACAGGTCGAAGACCACTTGAGATTAGAGAGCCTCATCGCATGCATGTTCAAAATCTCAAGAAAAAAATGAAAATTAATCCTCATGCCACAGTGGTGCCTTTTATTGTTATGGTGGATCCTGAAGAATGTGAAACCATTGAAGATTTTGATATCAGAAAGCATGATCAATATAATTATTTTGTCATTGGTGGATCGCATTCAGCAGAGGCACGTCGACAACTTGTCAGAGAACATCCAACCACTTTCTTCTTCAAGTATGCCGAGTGCAAAATATATGTTGGGCTCACAACCGAAGAGGCTAAGCTGTTGGCATGGGACCATAATAATGATAATGACTATAGGCAGAAAATGTCGTCTATTGAGCGTATCCGGTTCTTCCACCACGAGTATTTAGATGTGAAACAAAAGTTTGGTGTGAAGTTACATCCAGGCCTTCGACGTCAATGTCTGCATGAAGTCGGCATTGTGGTAGATGATAATGTTAGGTCCGATGGTCTTCGAAAGTATGAATCTTGGTTTCAATTGGCGTTTAGAGATGGAGAAGTATGGGACCTCCAAGATCAAATCTTCTCAATGTGGGAGAATAAGGAGGTAAAGGGTCAACGACAAAAGAAATGTAGGGTTGACCCTCAACTAGAATTAAAGTCACAAGCCGTCAAGAGAATTGACTTGACAATTGAAGAAGCGGCAGACGACATGAAGCTGTCTCTATGGAGAGCGATGCAAGGTATTAAGGACGAGCAGCTTCTTGTGTCTGTTTTGTCAAGGGTTGTGGCGAAAGATTTAAGCCTTGAAGAAATGGTCACCGAGTTCAATAAGTAAGTCTTTCAAATACTGAAATTGTAGTCTATCTGGTGTAATTCAAAGTTCTAATCTTGATTTCTAATTTTACAGTCATAAGGTGTACATGAAGATCCAAGAAGTAATGATGAAACAACTTGGATGTATAACTTGGGAACAAGTGACCGAGGATTATCCTCTAACGTCTTCGTATAAGGCGTTATCAGAGTATTTTATTGCATTCAAGGATTGGGTTAGTATTGATATTTTTTCATTACCCTTTCATCATATGTAGAGGTTGCGTAATAATACCTGATGTCCTATTGCTTCTATTAGAAACCGTGTCGAGGCAAGAAACAAGGAGAAGTTAAGGATATACACGATTTCCCTACATCCTTCCTTGCACATCTCGAGCGAGCCAGAAAAGAAAAGGATCGTCGCTTAGTCAAGGCGTACGAAATGGAGGAAGATGGCTCGTTTAAAAAATTTAGCCACAAGAAAGATATTACGAGAGATCTTTACTACAATGTGGTTTGCGGTGATGTCATCGACTTGATCCAGAAGGTGCCAAAGAAGGAATATACGCTAATGATTGCGGATATTCCTTACGGATTTCGAATGGCTGGGTCATCATACGACGATGAACCGTTTAGGTTTAAACAATTGGAGAAGATGGTCAAGGAATTCGCTGAGCTAACGACCGCATCCTTGTGGCGAATAGTTGTCTTTCATAGTATGGACCAAGGGTACTCGGTAGCTCAAGCTTTGAGATCTCGTTGCCATGGCATCGAGAACCTTGCATGGTAAGGATTATTTATAGGTGTCTTTCATTATATTGCAATTCTTAAGGTTGTTGAATCTATTTTTAACTCGATGAATTATTTTTTATAGGATCAAGACCAATGTAAATAGAGGGCCAACTTTTCGGTTCGTTAATGCCATTGAATACATAACGGTTGGCTACTTCGATGAAATTAAAAAACAGAGAATCAAAGAGCATTCTAATGAAGTGGGAGGTTCAAATCTGTTGGTATATCCAGCAGTGACTCGGAAATTGCGACATGTCACCACGACAGAACGGGGACTTGTCAACCCATACCAAAAACCTCAACGACTTATGATGCGCTTGATCGAGATGTTTTCTGTCGAAGGAGACTGGATATTAGATCTCTTTTCTGGCACAGGTATTCCTCGAACTAGGGTAACGATCTTGAGATAACCAATCACTTTTTTCGTTTGACAACTAAATCTTCTTGTTACTTACATCATAGGAACTACGTCAGCATGTGCATTGAAGCTGTTTAGGAATACAGTTGCATTGGAGAAGGACGAGGACCAAGTTATATTTATTAATATGCGGATTAAGGCTTTGTGGGAGTGCCCAGACCAGGATGAGGAGGTCGGTGCAAAGAACCTCGCCAATACAGAAAGGTTTCAACCCGCTTCGCGAGAGCCTATTCCTCCGTTAGCCGGCGAACCGGGAGAGCTAATAGAGCTTGATGATGAGCTTATAGAAGATATTTCGTTGGCCCGGCTAACAGGGGAAACCAATGCACGTATAGCCGAAGACAGTTCTACACAAGATGATGAAGAAAATGACGTAGATGAATTGATTGCTATGTAATAGACTCTATAAAGAATATGACACTGACGATTTGTTAAGATTTCACATTATTAATACAAATTTTGGGTTTTACCTAGTGGATTCTATTCTTTATAATCATCTATATGTTTCAATTTTATTTTTATATACCTCATTAGTAGATTTATGATATTGGTTTCACCGCGTGCATAGCTGACTACCAAACTTATGGAGAAACATGAACTAGCTTAAATGGAGGCTGATTTTGGTCCAAGCTAACCTTAACAGAACATGGCCCTATAATTATTGCCATGACTGTCCATGTTGTTATTATGGATCTTTGTCTTATATTGTTAAAACAGGTCTAGTTTCTATTCCATTGCTGCTTAGATTGTGTAGTGTGTTGATAATGGTTCCAGTTGCGTTATCGTTCGGAGTTTGATCTTGTGTGAATCACCTAAGCAATAGAGTAGATCAATTTTAAATATAGGTATGAAAGCCTAATAGGTTTGTTATTTCCACGACATTATCCTAAAGTTCACTGCCTTACATTGTGCACAATTATATACACATATGGTTTGATCCCATATGAACAAACTGAGGAATAGATTAGATCAACTTTTAATATAAGTATTGAATACTTTAATAAGTTAGTTATTCCAATCACTTATCCTAATGTGCACTATCCTACATTTTCGACAATTACATACATGCACGTATGGGTCAAAGTATAAATTATATCTCATTTTATTAGTATGGATACAAGTACACCTCATAATTTTGTAAAACCTACCTAATTAATATAAGTCTTTAAGTTAGTGTTTCCCTTGTCGCACAATAGTGCCATATTGAGCCATAGTTGAACTTTATTTAGATACATTAACTTATCAACATGTCTAAACTTGCATGATTTCTAATGATCTCCACTCGTAGATCTATCATGTATTTTTATATTTGCAAATTCTTATCAAGTTGAGGAACATGTGATACTAGTGCATCCAATTTTTGTAGAGAGGGTGTATTTGCTTCGTTTTAAGAAGATTCTACAAGTGGAATGCGCAATCCTTCCACTTGTGAACGCGAACGTGTTCCAATGTACTTCTTCCAGTTTTCCCATTTAATTGTTCAGGCGGATTTCGAGTTGATGCCTTCTCTCTTGTTCTCCCACCAATTGCTCGTCGAGCCATGCTTTCTTCTTCTGCAATAAGGCCTGGAGTCCCGCGATTACCGCTTCCGATTTTTTCGCTTCATCCCGTCATTGGGCATTTTCTTCTTTCGTCCGGGTGTGTTGTGTTGTCTCTGCTGCGAGTTTCTCTTCAAGGGTCTTCACTGCCTTTTTGCCGTTGGCCCGGATGACCTTTTCTCTGTTCGAGGACTGGCGAAGTTCAGCACGGAGACGATCAATCTCTGATTCCGCTAGTTGCACGACCCGTTTTGCTTTTGAGGCAATGGCGGTCTGAGCTTCAATCTCTTCCCTCAGGGCTTCGATGGCGTTGGTTGTTGGTGGAGCTGCCTGTTGCACCGTAGTCACGTTATTTTCCAACTTCGTGATGTGTTCATTGGCCTTTTGTAGCTCGGCTTGGGTCAGTTTCACCTTTTTCCAGACATTTTTATTTTTAATCGCCATATCCTTGGCGCCCATACTGACCTTTGCCAATTCCCTATGAACTTCGACAAGGGCCGTGTTTAATGGGGGTAGTTCCATCCCCATTCGGCGTATACCGGCGTTCCTCTACCTGCCGACTCTGGCTAACTGATCCTCATCATCGCTTTCCGTCGTTTGTGTTAACGCGCGCTCGATCATTTGGCGCTCCGCGTGCTCCTCGGCCATTCATTGTGAGATTTTTATCTGTTCCGTGGCCAAGAATTCCATGAGTTCAAAAGTGGTTCCGAACTGTAATAGTGGGCCGAACTCATGGGCCGTGTCCGAAATGTCTGGATACGCTAGGACCTTGCTTTCCACCGTCAATACGCCTTTCCCCCACTGTGACTGGGTTGTAATGATCAGTTGTGGTTCCCGGATTACATCGAAGGTGGTGTTGGGCTCCGTAGCTGGAGAGCTATCGCCCACGATCGTTGTCTCCATGGCTGCGAGTGCGTCTTTAACTAACCTTCACCCATCTTTCCTATCCAATCTCCGCCTTTTCGTCTTCTAGCTTCCGGCTCTGGTGTCGCTTCCTCAGTGCGCGTAACCTACTTTTCCTGCGTTGTTCGCGTGTTTGGTTGGGCGGGTTGGGGTTCATCCTTCCACTCTGTGGTGGCTAACTCCACTAACCATCACTTTGCGGATCGAGGCGGCGCCGTAGGCTTGCTGGGTTGCGGTGCCGGCAGACCTCGGGGTGGGAATAGTATCGTCAGGTATTGTTGTATGATAGGCCTGAGCTTTTTGCCTCATTGATACGCGTGCAGGCCTTCCCTTAATGCCGGCCCCGTAATGACCCCCCAATCGACCATACGCCCTTGAAAGGTATCAATGATGATACCTGCCTTCTGCTTGGGCATCGCATATGCATTTACATGTACGCATCCAACCTCCAATAGGAACTTGGCGATTTCGCGGAAAAAGGGATCCGGGATCTCCTTCGTTCTAAATGCCTTGGCAGATGATGAATATGGACCGAAATATCTATACAGGGACTCCACAGGAGGGATTTTGAAATGCCTTTCACCCAGTGATGATAGGTCCAACTTTTTCCGAATGGATGAGTTGGTGACCGTGTCGATGTTGAGCTTTCTAGCGATGTCCAGTGCATCAAGGTGTGGAGGTGCCTTAGCGACCCTGATGTACCCAGCCAAGCGTTTCTCCACGAGCCATCGACGCAAGGCAGTAGAGATGAATATCGGCATAGTCAAAATAGGGTCGTGGCTAGTGGGTGAAGACTGTTGGTTGCGGCAGGCTTGAGCTCTATGATAGGATGGAGAAGAGGGTGAGGAAGGGGAGCAATGAGAGCGCTGAGAGTTAGAAGGTTGATTTCTGTATTGTGTAGAAAACCTTCTATTTCCTTCTTTTTGTGGCCTAGGTTCATTGGTCGGTAAGCCATCGTGGTGCCACCTGTTCTTGGTCTAGAAGTCTTTGCATGCCTTAAGTCCTTTTAATAGCGTCGCTATCTTCTTCTTTTTTCGTAATGGTTACATACAATACTATTTTTACACTACAATACAAGTAGGGCCGTCTACTTACTCCGCGGATTGTTCGGCTTTGTCTTGTCCGGCAGGGAACGGGTTAGGTGTCGTAGGTCCCAGATAAGGTTTAAGGCGAAACCCATTCACTTTTTGTCGTAACACTTCCCCGGCCAGCATGCCCAATGGAAACTTGCCTTGTTCTGCTCCTACTATCCAGTACGGGCCTGTCCAGCGGAATCGTAATTTTCCTGGCATATGCCCCATGCGTGTTTGGAAAACTAATACCGCTTTTCCAACCGTAAAATCTTTTTCATGCACATGCCAGTGTCGATCAACGAATGCTTTGCGTCGCCGTTGTTCATGCTCTAATATGGCCATATTGCGTACCCTTGTTTCTCCTAGCTCTAGTAGTCTCTGTAGCCGTATTTGTGCGGATTTGCCCTCTGGTAGCCGAGCTGGTATTTGAATCCGTAGACTGGGTACCTGGAATTCAACTGGCATCATGGCCACTAGACCGAATGCCAGCCTGAACGGTGTTGATTGTATGCTGCTCTTATAGCTGGTACGGTATGCCCATAATGCGCTATGCAACTTGGTGTCCCAATCCGTCCTGTTCTCATTGACTATCCTTTTGGGGATAGTTTGGAGGGTTTTGTTCGTGGATTCCGCCAAGCCATTTGCCTGCAGGTAGTACGACGTACTTTTCTTGTGCACCACCACGTAATGTTGGGTCAGTTCGCTGATGACCGTATTCAGAAAGTGACTCCCTTGGTCATTAATGAGCTCGATAGGGCAGCCGAAATGACACCAGATGTGTTCGTACAGGAATTTCGCCGTGACTGCCGCGGTATTCTCGCGTAGTGGTTTCGCTTCTACCCACTTCGTGCAGTAATCCGTAGCCACCAGGATGTACTTATTGCTTGTTCGAGTGGCCGTCGGGGTAAAAGGTCCTACAAAATCTAACCCCCACTTTTGGAAAGGATCTAGTGGCAACATTGGTTGGTGTGGCATTCTTGCGACTTCTGTGGGCTGACCCAGTCATTGGCATAAATCGCACTGTTTGCAATATTCATACGCGTCCTTATGCATCATCAGCCACCAAAGTTCTGCTTGCCAAATTTTCCGGGCCGTAACATCGCCCACGTAATGTCCTCCCATCGTATCACAATGGGCTTCGCGTAGAACTGCGGCCTTCTCATCCTGTCGTATTTTGCGCCTCCAGATGCCGTCACTACCCTTGTGGTATAATATGTTTTCCACTAAACAGAAATTTCGACTTCGAACGACTCCGAATGATCCACGTGAAACGTGAATTTCCGCCCTAGCAGATAATGCCGGAACTTATTGATGTCGTAGATCATCCCCAACGCCTCATGTTCCATTGTGCAATAGTTACAGTCAGCCGTTGATAATTTCTGACTAGCACAGTACACCGGCCGGTACCAATTCGGCTCCGTGAGCTGCATTAGCGCACTACCTATTGCTATGTCTGAGGCATCTACGAACACGTGGAATGGCTTCACCCAAATTGGTGGTTGTACGACGGGTGCCTGCGTTAGCATTACCTTTAGTGCATCATATGCCTTTTCTTCCGTAGCTGTCCATTGGAAGGGAGTCTAATGAACGGCGACATGTAACGGCGTGGCGAAGTCCGCCAAATAGCATATCATCTGACTGTGCCATCGTATTTGTCCTAAAAAACGGCTGAGTGATTTCGTGTTTGTCGACATTTTCGCTTGGGTAACTGCGGAGATTTTATTCGGATCGACTGCTATCCCTTCCTTGCTGACTATATGGCCGAGGAGAGGTCCACTGGTAACGCCGAAGGCACATTTGGCGAGATTCAGGCTTAAGTGTGCGGTGCGGCAACGTTCCAAGCACAATTGCAGATGCATAAAATGGTCGGTTGTTCTCCCATATACCGCAAAATCGTCTATAAAAATTTCCATGAAGGCCGGAATATATACCCCAAAAATCTTCGTGATTGTCCGTTGAAATGTCGTCGGCGCCGTCTTTAGCCCGAACATCATGACGACTGCAACATAGACTCCCCAGTCCGTGACAAACGTCGTCTTCTCTTGGTCGTCGGGGTGCATCCGTACTTGGTTGTACCCATTGAAGCCATCTAAAAAACTGTACATGTCATGCCCCACGACTGCGTCCAATACGCTATAAGAGAAAGGTAAAGGTAATGCGTCTGTAATGGTTACGGCGTTTAATTTTCGGTAGTCCAAACATACCTATATTTTGCCACTTTTCTTTGGTACGACTACGATCGGACTTAACCATGTAGCTTGTTTAACTGACTGTATGAATCCTGCCTTGAGGAGTTTGTCAATTTCTTCTTTTATGCGGGCCGCGTAGTTTGGGTTCATGCGTCGGTTGCTAAATTAATCTTATCTTGATAGAACTTCGGACCTAACCCCTTCATGTCCTCGTGGGCCCAGGAGAACACATCTTTATACTTCTTGAGTAGTGCTATCATCGCATCTCTCTGATCCGGCATTAATTCTTTTGCGATGGAGAGGAAACAGGGTTCTGACATCGTACCCACGTATACTTCTTCCAGGGCTGAGGCGGTGGCTCGCCGTGAAATTTCCATTTCCGTCTCGAACGTTGCCCGTGCTCTGCTTAGTTCTAATATTGACTCCGGGTTTGGTTCGTAAGCCTCGTCGTGGAGTTTAGCGGGCGTGGCATATTCCGCCGCGGTTTCGATGACGTCGATTTCGAACAACGGAATAATCCGAGGGTGCTCGTCTAGGTATGCCTCTAATTCTGTATCATCTACCCCAGCCAACATATTTATATCCTCCGTGTACAATGGTGTTATGCCCTTGGGTTGTGTCGCCATTTCCTCTGTTGGTACGCGGACCTTGGTGCCTCCGCATCGAAAGCTGATACACTTGTGTTGCCAGCTCTGCTTGATATTCGCTGAACGAAGCCACGGTCTACCCAACATTATAGGATACGCCCCTGGGGCGTCAAGGGCAAGGACTACCACCGAGATGTCGAAGGAATGTCCTTCCACGATAATGCCTACCTTGCGTATCAACCCCAATGGTCGTACTGAGCGGGCATCCGCCATGCGGAGCCAAAACGGACAAGCTTCCCAATCTGAAATTCCCAATTGTTCGCATGTCTTCGCGCTAATTACATTAACGCTTGAGCCGCCATCGATTACACATCCTGGGATTTCCTGACCGTACAATATCAACTTAATAGTCGGGTTGTGGTGATCCACCACTGTCGGTCCGTCGCTAATGTCCGTAAAATTCACAGCGACGCTTACCCCAGGTCTGCCCGTCACCCGCTCTTTCACGGCCTGGCGGAATCATGGGAATAGTTGTAGCAGCTTCTCCATGGTTAACGTTATCTCGCAGCCTGTCAGTGCTTGCCATATGGGGTCCGGGGATGGTCCATCATCCTCCAATAGCTCCACGATGTTTGTGGACTCCTTCCGCATGCGCTCCGTATTTGTCGCGTTTGCTTTTTCAACCCATGCTTGGGCTGTCCGCCGTATCTCATCTTGCACGGCCCAATCAACATTTTTTGTTTGCTGACGTGTCATGACTTGCTGTACTTCCGCCGTAATCGTATTGACGGTCGGCCCCTTGCCCTTGCGTACTGGGCATTGTGTGGCATAATGTCCAGGCTGTTGACAAACAAAACAATGGATGCTAGATTCTCCCTTCTTGGCCCATGGTGGTGTGTGCCAATCCCCAAGTGTGACTTGATCCTCCCGGTCCTTATTCGTTTGTTGGAGCGTACACGGAGGTTGTTGTTGGTCCCGGCGCGGTTCCTAGTGCCGGTCATCGTCCGAACTTTCGTCGTACCGCCGTTGGTCCCAATACTAACGATGCTTTCCGCAAGGCCCATTAAAGCCACCACATTTGTTCGTCGGACGGTAATTCTCATAGCATCGTCCCCCTTTAGTATTTTTGTGGTTGCCACGGTAGTCTTCATCCTCCGGCTCGTCTTCCTCGGAATCGTTGTGATTCCGGCGATTCCAGTAGTGCCGGTCATCGCATGGGTTCCGATCCATATACTGTGGTCATGCACTGGATCGCTTGACGAAAATGTCACTCCTCGTCCTGAGGTAACGCTTGTCATAATGAGGACATGGAAAACCTTTCCTCTTCTTCGTCCAGCTCGAGCTGTAGTGCTCTTTTTATGACCATATCGGCCGTTTCCCCTTTCATGCTATTGTTGTTGAGCATTGTCCGTATCGGTCGGCGTAATGCTACTAGAAATGTCTCCCTAGCCTCAGCCTCCATCGGGCCCCATTCTAATTTCCGCCTTAGTTTTTGGAAGCGTAAGTTAAAATCCGCGACCGTCTCGGTCGACAACTGTTTAATTGTGTATAACTGCCCGAGGATTTTGCATTGTGGCACCCTCCAATGAAAAAACCGTAGAAAGGCTGACTGTAGCTGGTCGAAGGTCGTGATTGATGGCAGATCCATCTACAAATGCCAAAACGCCGCTCTCCCATCCAAGGTTAATCCGAACTCCGTCATTTTGGACTGGTGCGCTACTGCCTCGGAAAGGCTCTTCGCCATGTGGTTTGCATTCCAAACATTGAGGAACAGTCGGATGTGGGTTGCGGCGTCGGTTTCGCCATTGAAGCGGAGATAAGCAAAGGCCATGTTGGGTGCTACGGCGGGCAGGGAAAGGCCACAATGCTTTTGTGGTGAGCGCGCTTCCCTCGTATTGCCGAGGTATTTGGAGAGCGATAAATTGTCTTTGTGGTTCCGATAGGTAGTACTGAAGTTACTAAGGCGAGGGTTTTGCCGTGCACGTTCCTCTACCTGGCGTGTGATGGACCTTGTGATTGGCCGGTCTTGTCGTGTTGGTTCTCTGGGCGTCTGCAGCTAAACATCCATTCGTCGTTGTTCGTCTGTGAGAAGACACAGATCACCCAAGCGTGCCAAAAGTGTTACCGATTAGGAACACAATCTATGGTCAGTCCTTTGACCTAGACCTCAAAGTGACTATGTGACAAGGAATGGTAACGTCTGTGCGTAATACTTAGTGGGCTACCTCCTGTAACCTAGCAGCGTATAAGGGAGACGGCTACAACCGACCTCCTTAGACAGTGAGCTAGCGCACACACTGTGACTCACGCCTACACTCTTACGACTGTGCTACGCCACCAAGGATTACAAACACATAGTAGATTAACCACAGATATGTACAGATATCAGAGAAGATAGAACTCTATAAAGATACGCCTTTTACATTCAAAATTACCCGCTACCTCTATCAGAGGTTTCCTGCCCTTTATATACGCAGGGTCTTTTAGCCGTTCATGCTTCCCACGTGAACCATTTACATGCGTTACAATATTACTCTATTCCATATTATTGCGCTCGTGTCTGTCGGTTACTATTCCGGCGGACAACAAAAATACCTTCTGTCCAGGGTTGAATACCCAAGGTTGTCTATTATTATCAACATAAAAACGCGCTCTATCTTGAGCTATTTTTATATTATCTCATGTAATATGTAACATATCTTGCATATCCCAAAGAAACTTTTGCGTACTTTGCAATTCATCATGATGTATATTAACATTAATGTGTGCTCATGGTTGAAAACCATACATCAACATAAAAGGACTATATCCCAACGACGTATGCTTGGAGCTGTTATAAGCAAACCCCAAAATTGAGAGATAATGTTCCCATTTTTTGGTTTTGCACCACCGTATGCTCGAAGCATGACCTCAATAATTTGATTTACTCGTTCTATCTGTCCATCAAATTGAGGATGATTCGTGGAGCTCATGTTCAAAGTAGTTTCTAACTTCTTAAAGACTTTCGTCCAAAAGTCGCGAGTAAAATTTGGATCTCACTAACTCACGATATCCATCAGTAACCCACAAAAATGAAATAACTCATCAAAGAATTGGTACGCCAATTCATGAGTTGTTACCATGATTTTAGTAGCAATAAATCTATCCATTTTAGTTAGTCACGTTTTTGGGTGCGAGGAATGCTAACAATAATATCCATGGATATACTTTACCATCTTGATATAGGATGACACCTATAGCATAATCACTTGCGTCGATTTCAACCTGAAAAGGTTTTGAAGGATCTGGTAAAAGAAGCAAATGAGCCTTGCACACTAGGTCCTTGAGTTCCTTCAAGGCAAGGTCTAGTGTAGCATTTCAAACAATAGGTATTGTAGACTTACATGTTTGACATTTTAGAAGATTAGTAAACGGCATCATGAATTGGGAATAATTACGAAGCGATTTTCGCAAAAACCCGACAAACCCAAGGAATGATTGAACCTTTCAAATATTCTGAAGATTGCACCAAAGTTTGACTTTCTCGATGCAAGAAGGATCAATTTCAACTCCTCGTTCGGTTATGAGATGTCCATGATAAGTAATTGATTTCTTGAAGAACTCACATTTTGAGATCTTCGCCTAGAATTGTTTGTCGCGCATTGTTTGTAAAACAAAGTGGACATGTTTAGCATATTCTTCTAATGTACGACTATAAACTAGAATATCATCCAAGAAAATAAGGACAAATTTTCCAAGTTGTTCTTTGAAAATGTCATTCATTTCTTGTTGAAATGTGGCCGGAGGAGCATCGTCCTCACTTATACCAATTTGATGGTAGCCTGTACGAAGATAAAGTTTTGTAAAATAACGAGCTCCTTGGAGATAGTCAATTAGATCGTCAACCAAGGGCAATGGATATGAATTCTTGATTGTCACTTTATTCAAGCGTTGGTAATTAATACACATACGCCATGTGCCCTATTTATGTTTTCACCAAGAGAACAGGTGCACCCCATGGAGGTTTACTATAACGTATATAACCCATTCGTAAATAGTCCTAGAGTTGCTTAGATATATCATCCTCTTCGAATCCACTTAAGCAATACAAATGTATACTTATTGGTGCAACGCCAGATACAATATCTATACGATGGTCTATATTACGTTAAAGAGGTAACCCGTGTGGTACTTCACTCAGAAAAACATCACTCATCAAGTTGTTGTTGTTGTTCAAAATATGATAATTGACCCGTGACATTATCGATATTATAAACATGAATGCTTGGATCAAGTACACAATAAAATAAAGAAGAACAAGACAACTCGAATATTCATGGAAAGGAAACAATCGAAAGAGATTGTTTTTTTACACATTGAATAAAATGAGTACAATTGTTTAGTACAAAAGTAATTGAATGGTGAACCCAATCAATAGATAAAGAAAAGTTTTTATTATAAAACCGGGATAACCCAATATTACATCAGTGGTACAAAGATTCATTACATGGTGGTCTACTTCCTCTATATAAGTATCAATAGAAATTCCCAATGAATGAATCGCCCCGTTGATGTATTGTACTCTTCCATCAGCTAAGTGCACCTTATAGGTGTCATCACTTACGGTGGGTTGGATTCCCCATATCTGAACCAAACGATCACTCAAAAAGTTGGGTGAGCTTCCCGAATCAAATAAAAATTGTTTGGGAGATCCATTGATACACCTGTTTGCACGAAATAAATCATTGGGTCCCAATACATAGTGAGAGAAAGAACATTTACACTTATTTAAATGATGTGTATAGACCTCAAGGACATTAGGATTGTTTTGTTGTCATGCTCTTTCCATTGCAGCTTTTGACATTGCTCTTTTATCTGACCCTTCTTTTTGCAGAATACGCAAAACTGATTTTGTCGCTTACAATCGAGATCCATGAATTCATTGGGTATCTTGCGTTTCCTAGTGAATTGTGACTTCTTAGTTCCTGGTACTTTGGATTTGTTATGGTCCTTCTTCGAAGTGCGTTGATGGAGAAGAACTATTTCAATGGCCTCTTCGAAGGATTTGGGATCTTGATCGTGCACTATCCAGTGATAGTCCAAATTGGGAATGCCATTGACAAAACGAGCTATTGACCAATTGTCCCCTTCTAGACTCTATTTTTGGATTTGGGTTCTAGCATGGTGAAGATAGTCTTCTAGCGAGGAAAATTTCCGGCCAAAGAGGTTCATCAAAGCTTGTGCTGCCTCGGTTTGAGATAGAGGTTGCCGAAATTGACCCTTCAAAAGTGTGACAAAGTCTGTCCACGTAGGTAGGGCCAGATCGGTGCGGAAACCGGGAGGCCGTTAGGAAAGATATTCCGTGAGGAATATATTTGGGAGTTAGTGTAGGAGCTCTCAATGAGCATTGAAGTATTGTCAGTCCTTCTAGGACTTGTATAAAAGTGTTCATTGAACACACATATGTATAGTGTGGTGAATAGAGATTGGGTACTTTTGTTGAATATAGTTCTTGTGTTCTCTCTCTCTCTCTCTCTCTCTCTCTCTCTCTCTCTCTCTCTCTCTCTCTGTCTCTCCTGCGTATACTGCGTAAGCTCAAGCTCTCCATTAAACCTGAGTTTTCTGCCTCCTGTTCGGTCTTCATACTTGCTTCCGCACGCTACTTTTTACAAGTTTTCGCTAGATTCACCCTATGAACAACCTCTCCCTAGGAACTTTGTCAAAGGCTTTGCGGAAGTCCACAAAGCAACAATATAATTTCTTCTTACGAGCCTTCGTGTGGTCAATTAAGCACTTAAGTGTGAAGATATGGTCAATGGTGGAGAATTCTCTTCTAAAGCCAGCCTGCTCAGGTGCTCGTCCCTACTCATGAGCATATGGTAGAGTTTCCGATATTGAGATGCTTCCCAAGCTCGTCTTTTACGATGTGTCATCTTGCGCATCTCTTTGCGAGCTTGTACTGAGGAAATAGTACCACTAAGTCGCGACACTTTAAGTTGTATATACAACTCTCTACAATCGTCATCATACCACTTGTTTTGTGGCATAGACCCTATTCTACTATGATTGGAGTGTTTCGTGTATGGGAAGCTACTAATTGCTGCTGAGTGGAGGATGCGTGTGAGTTCTATAGTGAGGTTCTCTAAAGGCATGGAAGAATCAAAAGAGAAGATATGGGCTTGAACATGCCGACAGTAGATGTCAGTGAGCTCATGCGTGAAATGTATTATGGTGTGGTGGTTTGGTTGACTAGAGTTGGTGGCGTGGGAGGTGTCGCATTTTAGCTCAAAGTATAGGAAGCTATGGTCTGCACCAATGGGGCATTGGGCCACCCGGAAGGAGTTAACCATGTGGGTAGCTTCAGGGCGTCCTATTAGGTAATCAACTATGCTTTCCCCTCCTCCATGTGGGGAACATGTGAGCTCTTCTGAGCCCGGCCACTTGGCTAAGAAATTATATATGATCATCTACCGAGGAGCACCTTCAGTGTGCGCAACACATACTTCGGTATGTCAACGGCACTAAGGACCGGGGACTGTTATATCGGACCGGTGCAGCCGCGTAGTTAGTCGGCTACACCGATGCTGATTGGGCTGGCAACGCCGCCGATCGTCGATCCATGTCCGGATACACGTTCTCCCTCGGGAGTGCCGCGATCGCGTGGAGCAGAAAGAAGCAGCCGACAGTTGCACTATCGAGCACCGAAGCTGAGTATCGAGGAGCGGCTGTCACGACATGCAAAGCCATATGGTTGAAGCGGCTACTTCAGGACCTGCAAGAGGAGGTGTCAGCTCCGACGACGATCTACTGCGACAACCTCAACAGCATTCAGCTCGCGAAAAACCCTGTTTTCCACGCACGGGCTAAGCACATTGAGGTGCACTACCATCTCGTCCATGAGCGTGTCCTTTCCGGTGAAGTCGAACTTCAATACGTTCTGACGGATCGGCAGACTGCCGACACCTTCACCAAGCCTCTTAGTGTGGACAAGTTGCGGCAATTCTGAAGTGCGCTCGGATTGCGTCAGCTCGACGTGCCAAACTTGAGGGGGAGAACAGCCCTGAACGACCAAGCAAGGCAGCAGGAAAGGAGCGGAGACCGCGACACCGAGTCGGTTGACTCGGTTGTCGAGTTCGACTTCGGATCGACTGAAGAAGCCCAAGGCGGACCTGTGGAAAAGTCCGGAAGCAGACAGTAGGGGAGCAGTCGAAGGAGAGAGCCGAAGCCAACCACGCATGGGGAAGATGACGTCATCGAGGGCGAGAAGACCGAAGACAAGTTGGAGACAGCCAACTCGGACGAGAGCGAAAACCGATCAGAGATAGCCGAGTCGGTTCGGATGTTTGATTCAGATACGTTGAATCAACCGAGGCCCAAGCGGAAGAAAAGGCAGTAGGAGAAACGTCAACACCGCGACAGCAGAAGAGCTGATAAGGGCCACATGAGTAGGCAAGGCGACCGGAAGGGTCAAAGTGCGCGGACTCGAACAGGTCGTGGAGCGCGAGCGAGGCATGAAGCCAGGAGGAACCGGAGCTGTGAGCCCGAAGATCCCGAAGAGCCTCAAGTTGAGCTTGAGGGGGACTGTTGAGAGACAAGCTCAACATCGGCCGGATCGGCTGAAGAAGCCGAGGACCGGATCAGTTGGGACCGATCGGTTAGGACGAATGCATAAACCGGTATGCAGACCGGTGCGTAGGTAGGGCCGGATCGGTGCGGAAACCGGGAGGCCGTTAGGAAAGATATTCCGTGAGGAATATATTTGGGAGTTAGTGTAGGAGCTCTCAATGAGCATTGAAGTACTGTCAGTCCTTCTAGGACTTGTATAAAAGTGTTCATTGAACACACATATGTATAGAGTGGTGAATAGAGATTGGGTACTTTTGTTGAATATAGTTCTTGTGTTCTCTCTCTCTCTCTCACTCTCTCGTCTCTCCCGCGTATACTGCGTAAGCTCAAGCTCTCCATTAAACCTGAGTTTTCTGCCTTCTGTTCGGTCTTCATACTTGCTTCCGCACGCTACTTTTTACAAGTTTTCGCTAGATTCACCCTACGAACAACCTCTCCCTAGGAACTTTGTCAAAGGCTTTGCGGAAGTCCACAAAGCAACAATATAGTTTCTTCTTACGAGCCTTCGTGTGGTCAATTAAGCACTTAAGTGTGAAGATATGGTCAATGGTGGAGAATTCTCTTCTAAAGCCAGCCTGCTCAGGTGCTCGTCCCTACTCATGAGCATATGGTAGAGTTTCCGATATTGAGATGCTTCCCAAGCTCGTCTTTTACGATGTGTCATCTTGCGCATCTCTTTGCGAGCTTGTACTAAGGAAATAGTACCACTAAGTCGCGACACTTTAAGTTGTATATACAACTCTCTACAATCGTCATCATACCAATTGTTTTGTGGCATAGACCCTATTCTACTATGATTGGAGTGTTTCGTGTATGGGAAGCTACTAATTGCTGCTGAGTGGAGGATGCGTGTGAGTTCTATAGTGAGGTTCTCTAAAGGCATGGAAGAATCAAAAGAGAAGATATGGGCTTGAACATGCCGACAGTAGATGTCAGTGAGCTCATGTGTGAAATGTATTATGGTGTGGTGGTTTGGTTGACTAGAGTTGGTGGCGTGGGAGGTGTCGCATTTTAGCTCAAAGTATAGGAAGCTATGGTCTGCACCAATGGGGCGTTGGGCCACCCGGAAGGAGTTAACCACGTGGGTAGCTTCAGGGTGTCCTATTAGGTAATCAACTGTGCTTTCCCCTCCTCCATGTGGGGAACATGTGAGCTCTTCTGAGCCCGGCCACTTGGCTAAGAAATTATATATGATCATCTAGCGTTGACGTGGCATGTGCGGTACGGGTGTTTGGTTCGAGATTTTTTTTCCGTTTGGGTGTTCTGCGGTCAATATAGAGAAGTTCTATACGTTGGAGGGACATTGTTGATCGAAAGACGTTGGTGCTCATGTTTACGTTCGTGTGGGTGTAATGCGCGATTAGGGAGATGCACTTGTTCCTAAACACTTACGACGAGAAATTAGAGAGAGACCACGAGAATAATTTGAACAAGTATTTAGAAGCGATGAATACAAGCACGAGGGCGAAGATCGCACTGTTGTAGTAGGCGGGAGGCAGCGACGCCTAGAGCTCTTTCCTCGTCATCGGCCTTGAATTAGCGACGTTGTTGACGTTCGTCCTCTCCAAGTTCGATCAGATGATTGCCAAAGCTTGTGGCGTCCGCACCTTGATCCTTTGATGTATGTGTTATGCCTAGGGCTAGGGGGTCGACATTCACCATTTCTGGGTTTCTATCCATCTGAAATATTGCGGATTGTCAGGATTGGGTTCTCGCATTGAAATCTCCTACAAGGAAGACTTCCCCTTGAGAAGAATATCGGATTATATCATTCGATAAAGGTTTGTATGGAGAAGGCCCATGTGGCGTTCCTTCATCAACTATACTCGCCTCTCCAACCATATTATACCGGGATCATTTCGGGGGGGAAGTAACAAACGACGATAAATATCACTTGATCCTTGTTAGTGAGGACTTTCACCCACATAAAACGGGCTTCTGGTTCTGTCTTTAGTATTTCTATCCTATTATGTATCTCTCTTCGAAATAGTATCGCAACCCCTCCAGACCCTCTAGTAGTGTGTCGACGTGAGGTTTGTCTAAAGACAGATTCCCAACGAAAACCGTCAACTCGTGGCAGTCCTCTATTTGGACTCTAATGTGTTTCTACTAAAAAAAGTATATCAGATACCTTCAGAATTTCCTCTAGACGGCTAGGGTGTGTCCAAAGTGCATCATTACAGTTCCATAAGGTCATCCTAAGTTTATTGTTTGTCACATGGGCCACACGCCGTCAATTGGCAACGCGATCATTTATTATCACACGTTTGTCTCGGTAAAAAGCACGGTGCCCCTCTTTACGAGCTTGTATGACTCGTGGCATACAAGTTTTACGATGCTCAATTTGCATCTTGGTCAAGTCTTCATCGAGGTAGATAGGGTCCCCACCCAATCCTCGAAGAATTGGTCTTTGTTTCAAAAAGGTGATTCTAGATTCTGAGTCCTTAAATTGAAGGACTAAAGCTCTTTTCCTAGTGGTGTCACATCCTACCCTCCAAGTTTTAGCGATTGGTAAGGCTTCGTACCCCAACATCTTCCCTAATGTTTGTGCATCTTCATTGGGATATGCCCCTTCCTTGAGCCTAGTAACTCTTACGTTTAGACGTCGAGCTTGACGCATTTTTTCCTCCTCAAGGGTGGTGTTTACAATATTTTCATCCTTTAGTTCCTTTTTCATATTACGTTTTACTACATCAACACACCCAGTTTTTGCTAATTCCATATCGCTTTTAACCTCTTCCTTAACCTTTTTTGTCTCGTCCTTTCATTTAGGGAAGATAGTTCACCATCCTCCCTAGATGTCTCAAGGTCCTTAACTTGTTTTTGAAGTTTTGCGTTATCTACTTTACGCTCCGCTATTTCAACAATAAGTTGTTCTTTTTCTTCATTATCTTTTTGTTTTTCGGCTTCAATCTCTTTCGCCCATTTTTCTATTTTAATTAACAACGGCAACTCTGGCACAAATCAAACAATGGCCCATTTTTCTATTTTAATTAACATTTATACTCTCTCGTCTACTCAACCGACGACGCCGTCAGAGGTGTAGGTGATAGCGATGGTTAACAACAGCAACTATGGCACAAATCAAACGATGGCGGTGGCAAAAGACAATAGCGGCAAACGACGGCGGCAGATGACGATAGCGACAATGTCAGATTGCAACGGCGGCAGCGAGGGCGATCAACGACGATGGCGAGAGTCGTCGACGACGACGATAGACAACATCGGTGGCAGCAACGACGGTGACGACGGCAAACGGCAGAAAGAGTCGTTACAGCAGCGTGAGAGAGAGTCATTTAGTTACAGTAGCATAAGAGAGAGAGAGAGAGAGAGAGAGAGAGAGAGAGAGAGAGAGAGAGAGAGAGAGAGAGAGAGAGCTCAATGGAAAGATACCTTATGCATCGGTAGTAGGAAGTATCTTGTACGTGATGGTGGCGACGCGACCTGACCTTGCATATGCCATAGGGGTCGTCAACCGGTACATGTCAAACCAAGGATGGAAGCTTTGGGAGGCCATCAAGCACATCTTCGGGTACCTAAGAGGGACCGAAGATGCACAACTGACTTTCGGATTGGCAAACCTGACCGAAGTTGAAGGCTATATTGACTCTGACTATGCCTGAAATACGGAAAATCAGAAGTTGACATCAGGCTATGTTTTCACCTATGGCGGCACGCCATATCATGGAGGTTGAAGCTGCAAGAATGCACGGACCTATCTAATACAGAGGCCGAGTACATAGCAACATGAGAGGCAATGAAGGAAGCAATATGGTTGCACCGTCTGTCAGCCAACTTCTCAGCAACAAGTCGAATCAGCCACCCACCACTGACCATCTATTCTGACTCATAGAGCACAACACACCTCATTCGAAACCCAATCTATCACGCAAAGACGAAACACACATGAGGTGTGGTATCATGACAGCCGAGAGCTTGTAACAGAGAACAAACTCAAAGTTTGAAAGATCAGGCCAGCTATATCACAACAATCCAATCACCCATTTGCTGCATTTTCTGCTGCAGCTTTCCTATCAAGTTGTGGATGCATTCATATGGTGGGGAATAAGAGATATGATTAATGAATTCCGGAAGAAGAAATTGAAACTTCGGCCGATCACATATCTAAGTGGATCTCAAATATCCATCTCAAAGCTACCCACTGGGTATATTTGGAGCCCTCACTTAGTACCAAAACCGAAAGGTCGAACATTTTTAATCATGAAAAGCATTTGCTATGATTATTTATGCATACTTTTATTGATATTCACGTAATTTTGTTGCAAAAATCAGACTGGGGACCCCAAATTGATGTGGTGGGATTCTGTTTCTTGAACCTTTCCCAAGATTATAAACCGCCAGAATCACTTGTGACCTTTTTAGCTGCTGGACCTCCCCCAATTTATGTTGGATTTGGAAGTTTGGTATTGTTTTAACTCCCAGTTTGGAATGTTTACCTATTATTTGTATGGTTTGGTGCATTCTTTGTACGAAACCCTATAAAGCTCTCATTTGGCAATCCTTTTCTTGTACAGCCTGTCGAAAATCCTGAAGGCATGACAGAGATTATTGTTCAAGCTTTATCAGAAACCTCTCAGAGGGGAATTATTGACAAATGACCATCCATTACATACCCATGAACATTTATAAGGCATGCATTTCTTACCCCATTGTTAAAGAGTCTCTTGCATGAAGATTCTCATCAAAGACCATGACCAACGTGAACATTGTCGATTGCTTAACGAAGCCACTCCCAAAACAATGCTTTGGAGCACTAAGGAAAAAGATGGGACTAATACAAGCGACCAAGTCGAAGAGTGCGGAGCAAGGAGCAGAAGGTAAGTCGACCCAACCGATTCAGACTAACCAATCCAAATGAGTAGCCAAATCAAGCTAGATACCGATTCTACCTCTGCCCACTTGGCTATACGCTGATTGACTTGTAATTATAACTTTAGATTTTTATTGTAATCTAGGTTTACAGGGGAGATAACCCCATACAATTATATGTAGAAAGAGTAGTCTTTTACAAGGGAGTTTATTGGCATAAAAGGCCGACTCCTTGCACTTTGTATCTAAGTGTGAACACGTCCAAATACTTAGTGCTTAGTATACAAGCTCTAACCTAACACTGTAACATTGACCTCTTCTTGTATCATCTTTGAGAGTGTAAGAGTTACAGAATAACGAGAGCTTCCATTAGAGCTTGAATTGTGTCTACGTTTCCAACATTTCTTCTATCATACTCTGTGTGTTGTTTGTTGTGCATATAACCGACAAGTCCGCACATACTTTTGCATACATATCGAACACCATATTTCCATCAATGGATCGGTTGGTATCCACATCAGCCGACATGTCCGAATCAATATAACCTTATGTCGAGAAGCAAGTTTAACATGGGTCGAATCGGCTGAACAAGCTGAGAGCCGGATCGGATTGGTGGACCAAATCGGAGAGCAGGATCGAAGAACTGGTAGGCTGTTAGAGGCCTACGATCCTAGCTTAGTACATAGGCATATTTTTGGGAGTTAGTGTCTGTTGCTCAATTATGAGCATTGAAGTACATGTCAGTACTTCTATCAATCCTTTTAAGGACTTGTATAAAAGTGCTCTCTGAGCACATTTGCATGTACAAAGTATTATTTTGAATATGAGTTTTCTCTGTTCTGCTCTCTCAATCTCCCCCACGTACTCACTCACTCTCTCAACATTGTTTCTCTGTGTTTATTGTTCTTTGTTGCTCTCCGGCTGAGCCGGTAGTGTTTGTGTAGCTTCCACAGACTATTCTTTTCATGGTATTAGACTGCGAGGGTTGAGAATCCTCTGCTACCGACCAACACTCAAACACAGACAAACCTTAACGCCCGGTTGAGAACAGAAAAGAAGAAGAAAATGGACAAAGGAATGACAAGCTCATTTCTGACGGAGAAGCTCAATCGGAGCAACTATGCATATTGGTCTTGCAAGATGCACTAGTCTCTTCTTGGACACGGATATTGTAGCTATGCGGAAGGAGTGAACGAAGTAGCGCCAGATTCGGCATACAATGATTTCCCGGCTTGGGAACAAGGAGCGAGCAACGTTCTCTACTGTCTTGCGTCTTGTGTGCAATACCAAATGCTAGGCTACATTCGGGATGAGAAGACGGTGAAGGAGGCCTGGGAAAATCTAAAAATGATTTTTGCCACAAGTACCACGGCCCGAAAGTTGGCGCTCGAACAAAAGCTCAACAATATTCGACAAAGGGATATGTTGGTGATCAACTACACCACGAAGATCAAGGAGATATGCAATGCCCTAGAATCCATCAACATGACTGTGGAAGAGGATGAAATGGTGTTGATCTACCTCGATGGTCTAGCGCAAAGGTATGGGCCGATCCGGACCACTATTTGCACACGTCATTGGACACATTAGGGACTACGTCGAGACTCAATCCTCATGGTGATGAACTCTTGAAGCAAGCGCTCTAGTATTAGGTTACTGTGCATAATCTGTTTCTCTAGTTTATCTGTATTATTTGTTGGACACTAACGTACAGGTCATCAACATCTCCAACTGCTGCACCAACATTATATATATACCAACAACGAAAGTATGAAGAATATCTCAAATAATGTAAAATATTTGAAGAAGATGATACCATAAGTGGCACCATAGAGGTGCTCTCATGGTGACACTCTAGAGGAGTTGGAGAGTGTGGTATCGTTGGCCCTTCATGAGACCCGTTAGGATGCGAGTTTTTTTTGTGAGGCCAAACTCTACGTTACTAGAAGACATCATGAATTTGTGGTAGACGACATCCTTAAGGAGGTAGAAATTGTTGTTCTAGATGCTACTTCATGTGTTCGCTCATGCTAGATGGAGGATGATCATGATCAAGGCAAAAGTATATTTCCAAGATCTATCATTTTTACTCATCCTTGAATGCTAATTTGGAGGGTTGTGGTATCAAAAAATCTTCAATAACCCCAAGTCTCCTTTTCTGGACTCTACTTGGATATTGTGTGTTATGTTTCTTGTATTTACGCATTGTCTAAAAAATGCCTTTACATTGAATGAAATGGATAGCTTAGACATTACAATCATTCTCTCATGAAATATATTTAGACCTTAAACAAGCACCCATGTATTCCAAGATGGTTGAGGATATGTTATGAATGACTAAGTTTTTTTTTCCAAAAATGAATGACCGAGTTAGAATATGGTGCAATGCTAGAATGCAAATCGAAGGCTTTGAAGAAAGTTGTTTTCTCATGCACAAACAAATTTTTTCCACCCAAGCACATGCCTTGAAAACACATTTTCTTCAACAAACATTTTACAAAGGTAAAAGGAAAATACCAAACTTCATTGCATATATGACTTTTGATACATACATGATTCGAAAATAACTTTGAAAGTTTTTTATTTCTTCACCAATACTCATATCTTTTATTTGCTAGTAAATTCAGTGATATGCGATTCAAGATATGTTGCTAATATGTGTGCCTCCTCTTTCATATACTCTTGGAAGCTATCCCCAAAATTCTCATCATATTCTAGTATCCATTTAATGATGCTTGTATTTGGTTCAGTTCCAGCTAGAACTCGAATGTCGTAAGTCATGTTGGGGTTTGTATGATTTCCCAAATATCCTCCTTCCATGACAGTACCTTTGAGTTCCATTTTATCATGGTCCACGTAGTCCCATACACCCTTTATATAGTCAAAATGAGGGAATGCTGGGGAAAACCATAGCATCATAGAGTGCAGAGTTAAAAATATCTCGTATAAAAGAACACATTATTCTAGTGCAATACATAACATCTTGCGTTAAATGATTACTTCCATTTGATCAAATATCGATGTACAAGAAATTTTACAAAACAAATGGTTTAACAAGTCTAAGCCATATAGTTTAACTAGTTGAATATACTAAAAGCACTTATTAACAATTTCCCAGAAAATTAAGCATTAACATGATTGGAACAGAAGAAATAATTCGTTTATTTTGGCATGTGCAAGGTTCACTTAAATGGGGTTTGTCTGCTTTCTAAACAATGGCCTATTTTTTGTTTAGGCCAACAACAAGACGAAGAAATAACCACATGAGGGGAAATTAGGATATGATAGACTTCTAATCATCCTATTGGTATATAAAGAATGTTTATAGAGTCTATTGAAATCCAGATACACCAACTGAGTGTATGGACATCCATTTACACCACTAAGTCAAACAATCTTGTGTTGGAAAAAGATTTAACGAGTCACTACTCCAACTCTCACATCACTTTGTATTCGCAACTAGCACATTAGAGCATTAAGGTTTGTGAGATACGACCTATGTATATGGGCTATGAAAACATGACCTATTTAAAGGATAGATGGTTTAATAAATTAATTAAATTTGGAAAAATATCAAATAGAATGGAAATGAATCATCAAAACATGAAATCTCTTGGCATTTTTATCATTTTTAGACTATTTAGAAACATTTTACGTATTGAGATAAATGTTTTTAATACTTCACAAAATAGATCTTCCATCATGGACTGAGTGGTTACAACTTACACATACACAACCACACTTAATGACATAATATTCCCTTGTACAAGAGATCATATCAGTTTGTAATTTGTAATATAAATAGATGTAAATACATACACACATACACAAAGATGAGGGAGTCTTACTCTTAGTGTTATAGTTGATTTGGAGCACGCCACCTGCAGCAAGAGGGGGGCCATCCAAATACTCGCAAGAGGTGTAGTGTTGTGGAACGACTTTAGGAAGAGTGTCTTGAAAGTTCTTTATAAATAGCCTCCAAACCTCTTTTGGTGAATGCCCGACTAACGCCTCTACCTCAAATTGTTTCATGTTGTCCCTCCTTTTGTCTCTATTGTGAATACTGAATCAACTCAATGAGTATATATATACTTCAGAAGAATTTAAAAGTATATGAGCACATGGTAATACATTAAAAAAGAAAACATTCAAGAATTTCATGTGATCTATGTTGTCTACTACACGTGGAAGAAAGAACTCATATCGTGCTTTATATAGCTTAGACATCTACACAACTAGACTCAATAATTTTCAATTCCACAAGAAATCATGTTACTTTATCACTTGAAAGACATTATGACATGTATACTCTAAACTTTAAAACTCTTTGTCCTCTTTTCTTTCAATTTGACTGAACATCTTCGAAGACCAAAATTGACTCATGAGAAAAATGACACAAAAATGCGATTCGTATTGTATTATTGAAAAAAAAAACAATAAAAATCTACAACAAAACAAGTGACTTTGAAGCCCATATTCGACGGTGTTTGATTGCTCTTTAGTTTTCTACTATAGAGATAGATAGACAAATATTTTTTGTGTCAATAGAGATGCCAATATTGACCCATGAGACCTACGTTCAGAAGTTTTCTTCATGTGTATCTCCTTTTTAAGAAGAGATATTCATACGCTAAAGCACCAAGTCTCAATGTGGGAATAAGGCATGCACATGAGCTCAACCTCTTGTATTTTACATCCAACATTTCCAACAAGATGTGGTAATCTATGATTTAGGATATTCTTGACTTTTCTAATGTATCTATATACTCTTTGTAGTGCCAATATGTCTTGCGTATTCTTGACATATGTTTTGACTACCTAAACTTTGATCTCATACGCATGCCTTATTCCCACATATGAATTGCTCTTCTTATGAATAACAATTGGCAACGGTTTGGTTTGAACCAAACTGAACCGCAAAAGCACGGCTTAACGAACTAACGATTTAAACGGTTCAGTTCGGTTCTATTTTCAACGGTTTGATACCACAGTTTTAACAGTTTAATGGTTTTAAATTTATTTAATTTATATTCAATGATTCAGTATGAATCGAATATTGTATCATTGATCTCATTAGACAATTTTGGTCTTAGAAGATGTTCATATATCCTTCTTTCTTCTTTCTCTGTCTTTCTTAAAAGACGATATATCTTTATTTCCTTATGTGTGTGTGTGCCTATTAGTTTAAAAGTATAAAAATGGCTTAACCAATTTCAGTGGATTCAACGAGTTTCAATCCGAACCCAATCAAGCTCAAATCGGTTCAACAAACACAAGCACCGAAACACCAAAATGTTTAACAATGGTTTAACGACTCAATTCCTCCTTGAGCCAAACACTTACCGACTTCTAATTCTTATTACTCTCAACTTCATACATCTTGAAAGGTTCATATGTTGTTTGCGTGTTACGGAGTTCACGTGTATGATCAAATCACAACAACAATTTCTTTAAAGCATTTTAAATAATTTAATGCATTAAAATATTACCCATTTATTATATAATAGATAGATACGAATGAGACATGAGAGTAGATTAAACTTATCTTTCAAGTCAAATTGAAAGAAAAGAGGACAAAGAATTTACATGTATGATCAAGTCACAACGACAATTTCTTTAAAGCATTTTAAATCATTTAATGCTTTGAAATATTACCCATGTGTTATTCTATAGATATGAATGAGACATGAGAGTAGATTAAACTTATCTTTCAAGTCAAATCGAAAGAAAAGAGGACAAAGAGTTTAAACTTTAGAGCATACATGTCATAATATCTTTCAAGTGATAAACTAACATAATTTCTTGTGGAACTAAATATGAATTTCATTGACTCTATTATGTAGATGTCCAACCTATATGAAGCACGATGAGAGTCTTTTCTCGTGAATGATTAAGAATATGATATATTGATATCAAAACATGTTGGTAAATAATTTTAAAGTCATAAACTTGTTATGGGGCTACATGTTCATATGAATCAAAGGTTATGAAAGAGTAATGATAGAAAGAAGTGATATAGATCCATAACAACAAAGATCTATTGATAATGACTCAACCACATTACATGAATGGGGAAGAAAACATCACAAGAAGTAGACTAAAAACAAAACCCCCAACCTTACTCTCCTCCCCTTATTACAAAGGTATCACTTCTTCTATCTCCCCTTCTATACTCCCCTTCTCACTTCTTATAATCTTCTTCTTCTCTTTTTCACGCTTTTTTTAGAAGTTTTTTATCTCCTATTTTTAGCTATGACACAACGACCTTCTAATCGTCATATCTCCCTCATCCGAGCTCTACATTTAGAGATTTAAAAAGCTACGGATAACTCTCTTTACAAGATTTCCAACCTATATTTGAACATAATATTTGGCTTCCAAACAAATGAGTTATGAGCGTTCGTTTTAGACTGTGTTTTGGTGGCCCGTTTTTTTCTTCTTTTACTTTTCTCCACGTGTCTTGCTTTTAGTTTAACTTATCCTCAAGACCTTGGTTTGTGTTCTTGACCTCCGGATGTGAATGCTCCATACCTTATATTCTTGTAGTGTTCAATACCTTGAATTCTAAAAACACTTTCACATTTAGCCCTCCCCCTTGCTTCTTGGTGAACCATTTATGGTGAACCCTAAGCTACTAATAAAACCAAAGATTCTTCTTTGCCTTATTCATGGCTATAAACAAAGAAGGAGAGAATAAATAAAAAAGAAACAAATTATGTGAGTAAAACCCCTGCTAGTCGGTAGGAAAAACTTCACACTTCTAAACACACACACACACATTGACAATTGCCATCACCATCTTTCTCCTTGTCAACACAAAGAAAGAGACTACCACAATTATTATGTCTTCGTCCACTCTCTAAACACGAGTAGGGTCATGCAATACCTAGCTCTTGAGAGAAGTACATATGAATAAACCTTTCAAGTGAGGGAACCTTTTGCACAAATAGCTTCAAAGCTTTGAGACTTGTTGGAATTGTCACCTTTTGAATTACTTTGATCTTTGACTCATCCATATTAATTCCTTCTTGGCATACCACATTCTCCACACTACCTTGTTTTTTATAAATGACTATTTCATCAACAATCTCATCTTGGAAAGGAAGTGAAAATTGATCTTTTTTTGGTTGAATCAATGAAGGGTTTGAAGTTGATGTCATTATGCTTTGGAACCATAACAATAGGTGACACACACTTCAAATCCTCCATATTATAAATGAAACTATATCGTAACAAAGCTTTATGATCTTCTTTTTGCACAACCTCAAATTGTTGAAGCATTTGGGCAATTATTCAACTTAATATGGTGTTTGATACCATCTTCTCCTATTACCTGTGAATAGACATTTATGAGTAACTTTGGAAACTTAGAAAGAAGAGAAATAAACATTAGATACTCTTCTCCTTGGATATCGTTTGAAATCATCTTCTCTTTTTCCTCCAAGGTGATAATACTTTTCTCTTCAATGACTTCTTCTTCCTTCGTAGACACCACATGGAATGCTTTGTTTTCCCTATCCCATGAAGATACATCAATTGTTATGCTTTCCTCTTCTTGCTTGCCATTGTTGATAGATGATTCTTTCTCCTTTATACATTTGACTAGTTGTTGTAGATACAAGTTGTAGAAGATGTTAAACCCCAAGTTCATGATACTCCAATCATGTATGACATGTAGTTCTTGCATCCAAGGTCTTACTAATATTAAGGAATAAGATGGACCTTTAATGAGTATTACATGTAAATCCATGGAAATGGATATGCCAAAAAAATCAATAACCTTATCCTCTATAGCTCCCAAACAAGGAACCAAACTCTTGTCAACCATGTTGGAGGACTTTTGACAAATAGAATGTCCAATCTTACTCACCATGACATTGGATGAAGGACCAATTCTAATACCACTGTTTACTAAGGCATACTTAATTAAAAGAGCTTTTATTGTTACTGAAATAACGGATCAAATATCCTTTCGTTCCTTCACTCATATAGCTCCCGCATAGTGCACTGTTTTGGTGCTTTGACGTATACTCGCTAGTCGTCCCAATTCCTTCTGTATCTTTTGAGAGAGTTGAAGAAGTTGCGGCCAAGTGATCCGGGGTCCATCAGTAATCAACTCTTGCTAGAGGTCGAAAGGATCCACTCCTTTCCCCATAGGCATCTCCTCTATATTGATCTTTCTCCTTGAACAACATCTTTTTGAAGGATTCTCCATCTTAGACTCCATAAAATCCTTAGCTTTTTTCTTTATTTGAGGGTTACTTGACTCACCTTCCACCTCTTTGCGCTTGTGGGTTGCTCGAGTTCTCTTGATTGGAACAAGATCACAATCATCGTTAGTATCATACATGTAAAAGAATACGTTCTGCGGAAGCGTGTGCGTAAATGCAGAGTACACAGTTCAGAAATAAGACAGTTCGGTAAACTCAGAAAACACAAAGATGGAGATGGAGAGGGAGAGGCAAAGAGTGAGAGAGCAGACAATGTAAAAACTCAAATTCAAAATAATGACTCTTCGTAAATACACCGTGCTCAGTGAGCACCTTTTATACAAGCCCTGTCAATCGAGCTGACACAAGTACTGACAGTACTTGACTACTCATAAATGAGCCTCGACACTCACTCCCAAATTATTCCTTACGAGGAATATCTCTCTAACGGCCTTTAGGTTTACGCACTAACTTACGCGTCCAGTTTACGCACTGGGTTAAGCGCCATATTACGCACCCAATGTTGAGCTTGTCACTCAACACTCCCCCTCAAGCTCAACTTGAGGTTCCTCCTGCTCTTCCAGATCGACACTTCTGTCCCTTCTGGCTTTACGCCTCGCTCGCGCTCCTCGACCTGTTCGATTCCGCGTGCTTCGACCCTTTCGGTCGGCTTGTCTGCCCGTTCGGCCTTTAGGTTGTGCGTACTAACTTACGCGTCTAGTTTACGCACTGGGTTAAGCGCCATATTACGCACCCAATGTTGAGCTTGTCACTCAACACTCCCCCTCAAGCTCAACTTGAGGTTCCTCCTGCTCTTCCAGATCTACACTTCTGTCCCTTCTGGCTTTACGCCTCGCTCGCGCTCCTCGACGTGTTCGATTCCGCGTGCTTCGACCCTTTCGGTCGGCTTGTCTGCCCGTTCGGCCCTTCTCAGCTCCCTTGTTGTCGTGGTGTCGGTGTGTCCTTCGCCACCCTTTTCTCCGCATGGCCTTCAGTTGATTCGGCGTATCTGAATCGAACATTCCAATTGAATCGGACACTTCCGATTCAATTCAACTTTTATTTGAATTGGTTGTCTCCAATTCGTCTTCAGTCTTTAGGCGTTTAACTACATCAGACCACGTCTTGGTCTTGGCCTTTACGCCCTTCTTGGCTGTATCTCCCCCTGATTTGGCTATCCTCGGCTCTTTCTTATGCTTATGGTCCTTGCTTCTATCTTCGGCTTCTTTAGCCGGTTCGAAGTCAAATTCTCCATCCGACTCCGCATCTCGGTCACTTCCGCCGTGATGCTTACCTCCGCTCCTTTCACGCTCTGGTCCCTGATCTTCCTCTCTCCCCCTCAAGTTCAGCGTGTCGAGGTGACACAACCCAAACGCACTCGAGAAATGCCGCAACTTGTCGAGACCAAGAGGTTTTGTGAAGATGTCGGGAATTTGCCGATCAATCGAAACATGTACCAATTCAACTTCTCCTGAAAGGACCCGCTTGCGGACAAAATGGTAATGCACCTCAATGTGCTTGGTTCGGACATGGAACACAGGGTTTTTCACAAGGTGGATACTGCTGAGGTTGTCGCAATAGATCATCGTCGGATCAGACACCTCTAACCTCTACCTGCAGAACCCGTAATAGCCGTTTTAGCCAAATGAGTTCGCATGTAGTGATAGTTGCCCCTCGATATTCGGCCTCCGTGCTCGACAGTGCTACTGTCGACTGCTTTTTGCTGCTCCACGCGATCGCAACACTTCCTAATGAGAAGGCATATCCGGATGTGGATCGACGATCGTGGGCGTTTCCAGCCCAATAGGCATCCGTGTAGCCGACGAACTGTTCGGCTATGCCTGCCCGATAAAACAACGCCATGTCTTTCGTGCCGCTAACATAATGTAGTATCCGTTGCGCGCACTGAAAGTGTTCGACTGTAGGCTGCGACATGAATTTATTGATTAGGCCGATTGGATAACTAAGATCCGGCTGAGTAATCGTCAGATAGATAAGGCTGTTGACAATCTGTCAGAACCGTGTTGGGTCTCACACCTTTCCCGAATCTCGGCGAAGCTTGAGGGTTCTGTCCAGAGGGGTTGAGATGGGCTTACAATTTGCCATCCCGAACTTGAAGAGCATATTCAGCGCTTAATGACGCTGGCTGATCAAAATGCCTTCGAGGTTGCAGATCACTTTGATCCCGAGGAAGTAATGAAGGTCTCCGAGATCCTTCATTTCAAACGATGCCGCAAGCTGAGACTTCACGCAACGGATTTTGTCAAGGTCAGCACCAGCGATGACTAAATCATCAACATACAAGAGTAGGCTAACCGGTCCATATTGTCCTTGCCGAACAAATAGAGAAGAGTCTAATTTCGACGACGCAAACCCCATCCTACGCAACTATTGCGTAATCTTTGCGTTCCAAGCTCGTGGGGCTTGCTTCAGTCCGTATAAGGATTTCTTCAATTGGCAAACTGCTGAGGTGTTTTGTTTAGATAGAAATCTGGGGGGCTGTACCATGTACACCTGTTCCTCAGGATCACCTTGCAGGAACATGTTCTTTACATCCATTTGATGTAAGTCCCACCCCTTTGCCGTTGCTACGGCTAGCAGGACTCGTACGGTAGTCATCTTCGCGACAGGTACAAAGGTCTTGTCATAGTCCACCTCGTGCTTCTGCACGTAGCCTTTCGCTACCAACCTTGGCCTTGATTTGGTTGACCGAGCCGTCAATGTTGTACTTGACCTTGTACACCCACCTACATCCAATTGGCTTCACACCCTTCGGTGCGTCAACTAGGTCCCAGGTTTCATTCTCCAATAATGCGCGCATCTCTTCCTCCATTGCGGCATGCCAGTTCGCGTCTTTCGCCGCTTCTACGTAGTTCTCCAGCTCACGCACTTCCGCCACTCGCGTCATGTACGCGTAATGGTGCGCCATGTACTCATTATACCCGTATCTCTTTACGGGGTTCTTCTGGTGGGTAGATCGGCTTAAATCATGATCACCCGATTTAACAACCTTTTCGGCCGAGTTTGACCTTTGCCGCGGAGGTTTCCTTACGATCAACTCAATGTCAAATTCGCTTCGAACTTACTCGACACTGCCGAAATCGTACTCCGGCATTTTCTTCTTGCCCTTCTCCGTGCGCATAAACCGTTGTCGTGAAGAAAACCGTCCCCTGGCGCAATCGGTGAATAGCGCACATGAACCGGCCCTTCACGTGTGCGCGCTCTTAATGTGTATAATAGAGAATTAGGTACAGAGAGAGATCTTGGGTAGTTAGATTCGGTAGGTAGGAAGTAAATGAGGGAGACGACTCCCTTCTTGACGCTATAAAGGAGAGGGAGACGCAGGGAGAGGGGATCGCGCATTGAGGAGGACGAAGTGCTGTCGGACCGGAACCGAATGCTTCTCCTCTGTCTATTCTCTGTTGCTCTTCTCTGCAGGTTTCGGGAGGCTCGCGCTGCTTTGAGGAACGCCCGTGTGCTTCCGGCAGCACCTCCATCCTATCCCCATTTCGTGCGCAGACGAACAGGCATCAACATCTGTTCACCGGCCTGTTCGGTTGTAGCCGCTCGCGTGTTCTGCTGTGTACTTGTTATTCGTTAATATACAAACACTTGTGTCTCCCTGTCTCTGTGTCCATTCACGTTTTCTGTGTTGACGGGCCACACCCCTGTGTTTCTTGGCTCATACGTGACCGGGCGTCTCTCTCCTTCTCTTTTCCCCTTCTATCACCTGCTCTTCGGTTCAAGACCCCGGTGGTCCCGCCTCGTTTCCTCACGCACGCGCGTAGTAACGCGACATCTTTGGTGAACCCGACGTGAAACAGGCGGCAGAGGAGCAGAAGATGAGGGGGTCGGATCTTGCAAAGGCCATGGCTTCGGCCGTGGACCGGATAGTGAGCGCGTGCAAGGGCACCGGCGCCCTTGACAGGGTTATTGAGGCGATCGTCGGTACGATCGGCCGGTTCAGTGGAAAGGATGCGACGAGTTATTTGGCGTCCTACCGGGCGGAGATGTTGATGAGGGATATTCCGGAAGAGAGGCGTCTTGTCGGATTCCCTCGAGTGGCGATGTCGGGCATCTATGCGGAGGTGCTCGAGGTCCGGGTGGAGAGCCGGACCTGGGAAGAGTTCGAAGGACGGCTCCTGGAGAAATTGTCAGGGCTTCTATACAAGCGCTCACGGAGCACAATAGTATGTACAAAACGTTATTATTTTTTGAAACAAGTTGTTGTCTACTAACTCTATCTCCATCTATGTGTTTACCTAACTATATTTTGGTGTCCGACTAAATCGGCTGTCTTGTCTAAAGGCTTCGGCATACATTATTCTTTTACAACATAAATAACATATCCTAGTTTGTTCAGATTGGACAATGTGAATATGGCCATTATATACCCGTATTCGACATAGACATGTAATGGGCATATACATCAAGGAGAAAATTGTAATATAAAATAGATATATACAAAGAGATGTTAGGATAGATCGGCATATAACCAAATCGGTAATGGCCAAAAGAAATATAGGCTGAATCGGGTGGTTCGAGAACAAACGCCAGATCGGCTGTCAAGGCTGATTGTTCGAAGCTATCTCTGTTGTTTGACTCCATCAGACCAATTTCTCTTTAAGCCCACCTGGTGCCTCAATAATCGGAATCGGTCAACCGAAAGACAATTGTTCATCCCATCTACTACATTGTCCGTGGTAGAGATATTCTAGAGCCCAAGCCTTCTTGAAGTTACACTGGTCTAAACGGAGTGATATCAAATGACGATACACTTGGAGGCATTATTATGAATTGGGTTCTTTGGCAAAGTGATAACACCTTAACTGTCACTATAGACAATTGGTGCCGAATTCGGATCGGCTTGTCAAAATATACACGCTAGTTGATTGAGCCATAGAACCTCTTTCGCCGCATTGGACACGACTATGTATTCAACTTTGGTAGTTAAAGTGGCTATGCACTTTTGAAGTTGCTCCATTCTCAAATTTGAAGCAGTATTCAGTTGTTGACTTTCGATTGTCCACAAAGTTGACAAAGTCCGAGTTGGTGTAGCTCATTAGGCTTGATTTCCTGTTTGGACCAAAGAGGATGCCAAGGTCTTGTGTGCCCACCAAATATCTGAATACATGCTTAATTGCATTCCAATGTTGTTCGCTAGGGTTGTGGACGAATCAGTTGACGACTCCTATGATCTATGCTATGTTAGGTCGTGTTGTGACCATTGTGTACATCAAGGAGCCGATTGTGGGTGCATAAGACACTGGCTTCATATCTTCCCCCTTCAGGCTGGACATCAGATAGTCTCGCTGAGACAACTGAAGGCTAATGGGGAGCGGGGTAGAGGCATATTTGGGTGATTGCATGTTGAAGAGTTCCAAGAAATGTCACTGATTTCAGGACCAACTTATCTTTATCCTAGAATATGTGTTGTCGGACCTAAGTTATGCATGGGACCCATCTTGAGCTTTCTTCGAGAAGAGGCAATGGTCCTCATCGCTCTTACAGAAGCCAATAGACTAGACAAAGTCATCAAACTTTTTGTACCACTGCCTTGGTTCGTACTTTAGGCCATAAAGACTATTCCTGAATATGCAAACGAGATGTTCTTGGCCGACTGCAATAAAGCCTTTCAGCTACTCCATTTAATCTCCTCTTTTAGATCACTGGGAACAAAGTTCGTCTTAACATCTAATTGAATAAGCTCCAAATCTTTGGCGGCCACAATGCCATGCAAAATCTGAAGGCTGGTCATTTTCACCACTAGTGAGAAGATCTTGTCATAGTCGACAAGATCTTGTCGTAGTCGACACCATATTCTTGCCGGAAACTGTTGAGCGGCAAGCTCAACCGGAGCCGGATCGGCTGAATAAGCCGGAGCCAGTAAGCGAGACGGATCAGGCGAAACGGATCGGTATGATGGTGAGCAACCGAACCGGCAAGCAGTGGAGGCCGGGTGCAATCCGTAACCGGAAGTCCAATCGGAAGCCTAGTATAGGATAGACTACTAGGTAGCTATAGTCTCGTAGTAAGTGTCAGATTCTCGTGTGAGCATTGAAATACATGGTACTTCTGTCAGTCCCAAGAGGACTTGTATAAATAGTGCTACTTAGCACAGTGTGTGTACAGAGTCTTGATATAATTTTGAAATTGTGTTCTGCTCTCTCTGTCTGTCTGTCTGTCTCTCTCTCTCTATGTGTTGTTCTCTGTTTTACGCTTCCGCAAACACTTACGTTTACATGGTATCAGAGCGCGAGGGTTGAGAACCTCTGCTGTAGACATTTACTCTTGAGAAGAAAACCCTAACAGGTCAAAAACAGACACTGTAGAAGACATGGATAGAGGCATGGCTACGTCGCTCCCGGTGGAGAAGCTCGACAGGAGCAACTACGCATCCTGGTCTTACAAGATGCACCAGTACCTGCTTGGACACGGGTACTGGAGTTATGTCGAAGGAGCAAATGATGCGGCGCCAAACTCGGCACACAAGGACTTCCCGGTATGGGAACATGCGGCAAGCAGGGTGATGTACTGCTTCGCATCCAGTGTCGGCGATCAGCTGCTCAGCCACATCCGTGACGCCAAGACACCGAAGGATGCTTCGGGGAACCTAAAAAAGGTTTTCGCTGCAAGCACCACTGCCCGGAAGCTGCAACTCAGACAGGAGTTGAGCAATGTTCGACAGAAGAACATGTCCGTGGCAGACTACACGGGCCGGATAAAGGAGATTTGCGACTCGCTCGCCTCTATCAATGTTACCGTAGAGGAAGAAGAGATGGTGCAGTTATGTCTCGGAGGCTTGGCGTCCAAGTTCGGAGCGTTCCGGACTGCGGTGTGTACAAGGGAGAATACCCCCTCATTCTTCGACTTACAGTCGATGCTCCTTGTAGAGGAGAACCACGCCGTTGCATCTAACAGTGCATCCCCGGACAACCGAATGCTGTACACGGGAACAGATCGGCTCCGTGGGCGTGGTGGAAGAGGTGGGTCGACACGCAATGGAGGCGGCCGGCAAGAGCAGGAACGGAGGCACTATGAGCGTGCCGACAGCAGTTCCGGGACTTCCACAAGCAAGGGGAGTCAAGGCGGTGCCGGAGGCTGGCAAGACAAATCCGCTACGGAATGCTAGTACTGTGGCAAAAAAGGCCACAGGGAAAGCGAGTGCTGGAGAAAGCGTGCCGATTCGGACAAATCCGGATCCGCCAAGACCGGTAAGGATGGCCGGCAAAACTCGCACTACGCAAACGGATCAGGAGGATCCGGAACCGGAAAGGCCGGTAAGGGGCCAGCCTTGGTGATGAATCACAAGGCAAACTCAATGAAGAAGACCACTTCCAAAACGGAGGAAGTGTGGTATGTTGATTCCGGCGCGTCGAACCACATGACGAACCACAAAGAGTGGTTCTCCTTTTTGGAGAAACCGGATCAACCAGGAGTAGTCGAAACCGGAGACGACACTCCTCACCGAATCGTGCACGTCGGAGAACTCCCTCTAAGCCACGTCGGACAGAAAGGGAAGCTGATGAACGTATTACACGTTCCGACAATCACGAAGAACCTGGTGTCCGTTGGTCAGATTGTCGACCAGGGGATGCAGGTGCGGTTTACGCACCTCGGGTGCTTCATTGAGGATGAGGGCGAAGTCATTGCGCAAGGGCGCAGAGACGAGAGGATGTTTATCCTCAACACCAATGACTTTGGCACCGCTCTATTCGCGAAACGACAGAAGGTCAAGTCGGACATCGAACTGTGGCACAAGCGGATAGGCCACGTCAACTACCGGAGGCTTCAAGACCTGCAAACGAAACAAGTCGTTTTCGGTTTGCCGAAGTTCAGCGGCCGGAGAGCCGAAATTTGTGAAGCCTGCCAACTTGGGAAGCAACACCGGCTTCCATTCCCCACCGAACGGAACCGGAGCCATAACAAGCTCGATCTCATCCATTCGGATGTGTGGGGACCGGCACAAAGTGTAAGCCTTGGCGGGAGCCGATACTTCGTCTCCTTCATCGACGACTATACTCGACATACTTGGATCTACCTCATTGAGCGGAAGAGCGAAGTCTTCGACTATTTCCGGAGCCTCCAGAAGATGGTGGAACGGGAATCGGAGTGGAAGATCAAATGCCTTCAGTCGGATGGCGGAAAGGAATATTTTTCCGGCCAATTCACTAGTTATCTGCAGCAGAAGGGAATTCGGCGAGAGTTCAGCTGCAGATACACACCGGAGCAAAACGATGTGGCCGAAAGGAAGAACCGAACACTCGTCGAAGCGGCAAGGGCAATGCTGGAGGAGAAGAGCATGCCCCGGTTCTACTAGGCGGAGGCGGTCCAGACGGTCGTCTACATACAAAACCGCATTGGTGACAAGGTGTCAGCTCATGAGCTGTATTTCGGGCGCAAGCCGAACTTAAGACACCTTCGGATATTCGGCAACATAGCATATGTGCATGTGCCGGATCAGAAGCGGAGAAAGCTGGATGCAAAATCGGAAAAATGCATCCTAGTCGGCTATGCTCAAGAGCAAAAGGGGTATAAGTGCTATAACCCCCGGACGAAGGAAGTCCGAGTTAGCCGGGATGTCGAGTTCGACGAATCGGCATCCTGGACAACCTGTGAGAAGGATCCCGTCGTGCGGTACGGGTACAATGAATACATGGCGCATCATTATGCATACATGATTAAGGTGACAGAAGTGCGTGAGCCGGAGAGCTACGTAGAAGCGGCAAAGGACGCAAATTGGCGTGCCGCTATGGACGAAGAAATGCGGGCACTCGATGCCAACAAAACTTGGGACCTAGTTGATCCTCCCCATCACTGTAAACCGATCGGATGCAAGTGGGTGTACAAGGTCAAGTACAACGCCGACGGTTCTGTTAAACGGTACAAAGCCCGGTTAGTGGCGAAGGGATACGCGCAGACCCACGGAATCGATTACGACGAGACCTTCACTCCTGTGGCGAAGATGACGACGGTTCGTGTGGTACTGGTGGTTGCTGCGGCAAGGGGGTGGCATCTTCACCAGATGGATGTGAAGGATGCCTTCCTTCAAGGAGAGCTTGAAGAAGAAGTCTTTATGACTCAGGCCCCCGGATTTCAATCGGAGATGAACAAATCGGCGGTATGCCGACTGAAGAAGTCGCTTTACGGCTTGAAGCAAGCCCCCCGAGCTTGGAACGCGAAGATCACGCACCGGTTGCGTCAGCTGGGGTTGGCTGTCTCTAAGTCGGACTCTTCGTTGTTCATCCGGCAAGGCTCTAACGGTCTGGTATGTATACTCTTGTATGTGGATGATTTAGTCATCACCGGACCGGGTCTTCCCGAAATCAACCGCGTCAAGTCCTAGTTGTCGGACGCATTTGAAATGAAGGACCTGGGGGACCTTCATTATTTTCTTGGGATCGAAGTGATCCGAACCCCCGACGACATATTGCTCTCACAACGACATTACGTGTTGAATATGCTGTATAAGTTCGGCATGACGGATTGCCGACCTGTCTCCACACCCCTGGACCGGAACCAGAAGCTCCGTCCCAACTCAGGACCGGCCTGCAATGAGAAACGGTTCCGACAGGTTGTCGGAAGCCTGATCTACTTAACCATCACCCGACCCGACATCAGCTATCCGGTCGGCATGGTAAGCCAGTTCATGCAGAAGCCAACCGTGGAGCACCTTCAGTGTGCGCAACGAATATTACGGTATGTCAGCGGCACTAAGGACCGGGGACTGCTATACCGGCGAGGTATACCCGAAGAGTTTGTCGGTTACACAAATGCTGACTAGGCCGGCGATGCGTCTAATCGCTGCTCCACTTCCGGATACATGTTCTCCATAGGTAGCGCGGCTGTTGCGTGGAGCAACAAGAAGCAACCCACAGTGGCTTTGTCAAGCACTGAGGTTGAGTACCGGGCCGCTACCATTGCCACTTGTGAAGCCATCTGGCTTCGGCGACTGCTGCGAGACTTGCGGATCGAGATACCGACCCCGATCCCGATTTACTGCGATAACATGAGCAGCCTGCAGCTCGCCAGGAACCCTGTGTTCCATGCTCGCACAAAGCACATCGAGGTGCACTACCACTTCGTGCGTGAGTGGGTCCTGAGCGGTGAAGTTGACCTACGGTATGTTCATATGGATCGGCAAGTTGCCGACATCTTCACCAAGCCGCTCGGATCGGACAAGTTGCAGCACTTTACCGACATGCTTTGTATTCAGCATCTCGACGTGCCGCACTTGAGGGGGAGAAGCAAGGGCAAAGTCTCTATCGAAACAGGCAAAGGCCAAAAAACTGTTGAACCCGTCGGTAAGAAGAGAGCCCGAAGAAGAGGAGACAAGAAGATGAAGGAAGCCGAGTCGACGAAGGAAGTCGACACATCCGAACAGGTCGGAGCAAGCAGCTGTGAAGAAAAATTGTGCACTCGGGAAGAGAAGTGCATGCTGTGCGAAGGTCATCACGACGGTACTGACCATGATGCGGAGTCGAATGAAGAATTCGATTTCGGTTCACCGGCTGAAGAAGCTGAGGGAAGCATGGAGAAGGCCAAGACTCGGAAGTGGTCCGATGTGGTGAGAGGCCTGAAGCCGGAAGTCGAATCAGAGTGTACCGATTCGGACAAGAGCTGGAACGAGTCGGAGACAGCTGACTCGGATCAACAGATGGATTCGGATGAGTCGGATCGACTGAAGGCCAAGGGGACACAGACACAGCGGAAGTCGATGCCATCGTGGGAGAACCGACGGATCTGCAAGCGCCGGAGTCACAACAACGTGAGTGCTGAGATGGGCCTATTGAGCAGACATGCCGACCAAGAGGGTCGAGGCGCGTAGAACCAAAGGGGTCGCGGCAAACGGGACTGGACCGGATGAGGAGCGCGAGCAAGGTGGAGTGATGCCAGGAGAAGTTGGTTGGAAGAACCGACTGCCACAGAGGTCGACACTACGACCCCACCTCAGGTCGAGCTTGAGGGGGAGTGTTGAGCGGCAAGCTCAACCGGAGCCGGATCGGCTGAATAAGCCGGAGCCGGTAAGCGAGACGGATTGGGCGAAACGGATCGGTATGACGGTGAGCAACCGAACCGGCAAGCAGTGGAGGCCGGGTGCAATCCGTAACCGGAAGTCCAATCGGAAGCCTAGTATAGGATAGACTACTAGGTAGCTATAGTCTCGTAGTAAGTGTCAAATGCTCGTGTGAGCATTGAAGTACATGGTACTTCTGTCAGTCCTAAGAGGACTTGTATAAATAGTGCTACTTAGCACAGTGTGTGTACAGAGTCTTGATATAATTTTGAAATTGTGTTCTGCTCTCTCTGTCTCTCTCTGTGTGTTGTTCTCTGTTTTATGCTTCCGCAAACACTTACGTTTACAGAAACCCTTCACTACTAGTGTGGCTTTGAATTTGGGACTAGCTCAATTGGACATTTCTTTTAGACGATAGATCCATTTGCAAGGGAGAGCACGTCGATTTGTTCATAGTTTGTTGAGAGGCAAGCTCAACATGCGCCGACCAACTAAATAAGCCTACAATTGGGTCGGCCTCAGGAAAGACTGGTGGGTTGTTGAGGCCTTCATCCCTAGTCTTAGTACTAGGAATATTTTAGGCAGTTAGTGTCGTGGTCTTTTTATGAGCAATCAAGTACTCACAGTACTTGTGTCAGCCCACTATCAGGGCTTGTATAAAAGTTCTTCTGAGCACACTTGTATGTACAAAGAGTATTATTTTCAAATCTAAGTTTTGTCTTCTGCGCTGTCGTGAAGATCCGTCACTACGCGCGGATCGTGAGGCGGAACCGCCGGGGTTCTGGATCGGAAGGATTCAAAGTTGGTACAAGCTTTGGCGAGAAAGTACTTAAGATAGATTGGGAAAGAGAGAAGTTGAGATTAAACTATTGAGAGAGATTGATTGAACTTTTATCTTTGGATTTAAGAAACAAGTTACACCATCAATTTGATAACGAATTTCTTCTTCTTAATTTCATAACAAAAAAAACGTGTTTTTTCTCCTCCCCCTTCCTTCTTTTATAGATGCTCTCATGCATATGATGCATGTGAGGGTACAAGACACGCATAAATTGCATGTTTGCCATTTGGCGCTTATGTATTACATGTGGTGCATGATAACCATGTCACTCATTTTAGCTCTCATGTATGAGAATTTACATGTAAAAGTACAATGATAGAAATATAAAGTTAACTAAATGGCATGGTTTAATGGTAAGCCAATTGACTCCTAACTTGGAGGTGCAAGGTTCGAATCCTTACTTGCCCTCCTTGTATATGTATATATGTATATATATTTATATATTTATTTATCTAATCGCCGGACGCGGGTTCAACGAATGCCGTCGGTTACTGATGTCGTCGCCGGATGCCGTCATCGGTTGCCTCCGGATACCGGTGCCGTTGTCGGATGCCGTCAGATACCGCCGCCGGTTGCCACCGGGTACCGGTTTGCTGTCGGATCACCGGCTCGATCGCCGGTCCGGTTTTGGTTGGCTAAAACCCTTTACGAGTAGCTAGCCCACCTCCACTCTTAGTTCAAGTTACCTTGAACTCTCTTTGCTCCACACATAGACACAAAGATAATATCTTTTGCTCTACCTTATATATGATGAGAGTCGTATTTGTCGTGCCTATGTGGGATATCTCACAATTTTCTCTTTTCCTTTTACAAACTTTATACCCTCATATCTTGACATTTAGTTGTCCGTTTCTCGTGTAATAAAGTGCATTCGAAACCTCCATCATTTTGTACTTAGATATTAAATTTATTTAAAATGTTATCTTCACAATTATTGTACTATGTGATTCATTCTCGATTTCGTACGTTTTATGGGATTTTCACACTATTGCCGAAAATCTTCACGATAGCGCTCTCTATCTCTCCCACTCCCACTTATTGTATTTCTGCGTTTCTATGTGTTTTAACTAACTCTGGTTGAGCCGACTATGTTTTGTTTATAAGCTTCCACATACATGTTACCCGTAAGAATATATGGGGAGGCTTAAGGGTAGGTGTAATGATGTGGTTGATGTGTATGTGTAAAGTAAATGAGTGTGTGAGTGTGTGTATGGACACATGCACAACTATGTGCATGTGTACAAGAATGCGTAACGGTCTTATTTATAATGGTCATGTAACTGTTACATTGGATGCATTATATAAACCCCTTATTGGAATGTAATGAAGATGACTTTTTCCCTCTCATTTTGAATTTTGTATTTTCACTTTCCTTCTCTCTCTCTCTTTTTATTGTAACCCCCTTGGGAGGGGAGTGATGCCATTTTAGGCTTCACCCCCCCACCCCAACAACACTTTTGGCACGCCCGAACGGATGACCCTCCCTTGAGAAGAAGTCATGTCTCCCTCCCTCGCTCTCCCTCTGCAATCTCTTTCTCTCTCTCTCTCTCCTTTGCTGCGTGTTGTTACTATCTGTGTTAGAGAGAGTGGTTTTGTGCATAGACTCTCTATATGGTGATCCGTTTTATTAAAGGTTCTTCGTGTGTGTTGGGAATCAGGATCTAGAGATTTTGTGAGATGACTATCTTTTTGCTCTTCCCCCTATCTTTTGTGTGTTGTAATATGTCATTCTTCTTCTTTCTAGATCGACCTTTAATTTGATTTCAAGAAAGAAACCCTAATGTTTTTGTGCTTAAACGTATCTACATTGTTCTCTCTCTATAGACAACAACCATCTGCCGAGGAAAGAGAACAATTTTGTGGATATTTGGAAGTTTTGGCTTCTTCATCAACGTTATCATTTTTACAACAGTCATCATCATCATCACCATAATCACCATCACCATCATCAGATACCCTCCTCCTCTGGTTTGCAGCAACTCCTCTGGTGGGATGGGGGAGATTGAGGTATGTGGACCAGGAGCTCTGCAATCACCGGTAGCAGATCGGTATGATGGCGGGAATATAAGTTACAATTTTTGCGTAAGGGGTTTGTCCTACATTAATCTTTCACGCAAAAGTCTGATTTGATCATCCGAAAGTGGAGTAGAAATGGGAGCATGTCTCTCTCATAGCATAGATGGAATTACTAGTACTAATGAATATGACTGTGTTGCCTGTTGCGGTGAATATGATCCTTCTCAATGAAGATGAAGAAAATTTAAAGGGAAAGAAAGGAAGAGGCATTTATGGAGATAGTCACTGTTGATCCCATCAAATCGATGAATACAATGCCACTACCCTCTCCATCAGCGTAGATACTATCAAGGCTCAGTATGGTTTGCTTTGTTAGCAGACCTTCAAAGTTTGATTTTTCATAAAAGAAGTCCAGGAAGCATAGTGGCGAGAAGCAAGAGTTGAAGCCGCTACAACCATTCGAGCAACGGCCAAACAATGGTCGGGTAGTGGTCAGACAACGGTCGAATGGACAAGCCCGGATAGCGGCGGCTGATGGCCGACAGTGGCCAAGTGGTGGCCAGATAATGGTTAAATGGTGACTGCACAGTGGCCGAATGTTAGTGCCGATTGTCCAGACAATGGCCGACAACGGCCAGATGGTTGGGCCGAGAATCGGCTAAGACAGAAGTGTCAACCAAAAGCATGTCGTTTGACATCCAATGAAGTAGATGATTGAAGATCAACGGCCCATGCCACATTGAACTAGCCGATTGGTGTATAATCCAATCACCACTTATGCTGACTGAACGAGAAAGTTTGAGTCAAGCACAACTCCGATCGAAGTTATCGATCATAGAGCGGTGATCCGGTCAAGGGATTTCCGACTGTTGAGACGACCGATGGAGTTCCAGTCCAGAAGAGTTGCCATGGAGAGTGGGTTCACCGTGCAATGCACTGTCCCACAGGCGTGCCATGTGTTACCCATAAGAATATACAGGGAGGCATAAAGGTAGGTGTAATGATGTGGTTGATGTGTATGTGTAAAGTAAATGAGTGTGTGAGTATGTGTATGGACACATGAACAATTATGTGCATGTGTACAAGAATGTGTAACGGTCTTATTTATAATGGTCATGTAACCGTTACATTGGATGTATTATATAAACCCATTATGGGCATGTAATGAAGATAACCTTTTCCCTCTGATTTTGGTGTCATTTTGTATTTTCACTTTCCTTCTCTCTCTCTCTCTTTATTGTAACCCCCTTGGGAGGGGGGTGATGCTATATTAGGCTTCAACCCCCCACCCCAACAACAATACAAAACTCTTTACATGGTATCAGATCGCGAGGGTTGAATATCCTCTGCTACCGACAAGCACTTTCAACACAAACAAGCCTTTGATCTCCAAACAAAGATTCATAGGAACATGGACAAAGGAATGGGTAGCTAGATAGGATCAATTATGTGTCTTGGTTGTATAAGATGCATTAGTACGTGCTAAGCCATGAATACTAGAGCTATGTGCAAGGAGTAAACGAGGTACCACTAGAGTCGACACAGAAAGACTTCCTAGCTTGGGAGCAAGTAACAAGCCAAGTCTTGTTTTGCTTTTCCTCGTGTGTTCATGATAAGATGCTTGGGTACATAAGGGATGCAAAGTCGTTGAAGGATTCCTGGGGGAACCTATAGAGGGTGTTTGCAGCCAACACCACAAGAGCTCAACAATGTCTGACAAGGAAGTATGTTGGTAATTGACTACAAGACAAAGATCGAGGAGATTTGTGACTCACTTAGCTCCATCAACGTGATGGCGGACGAAGAAGAGATGCTGCAGATTTGTCTTGGCGGTCTAGCTCCGAAATACGAGCTGATTTGAACGACTATCTATACAAGAGAGAAACTGCCATCATTTTTCGACTTAGAGTCGATGATCTTGGTAGAGGAGAACCACATTGGTGTGTCGATGACCATGCACACCGATAGAAAGATGTTATACATAAAGGCATAGAGGCCTCGTGGTCATGGTGGACACTGTGGATCAACATGAAATGGTACAAGTCTACAAGAGCTGAACTATAGGCATCCCTTTGATTCATGTCAGCTAGAAAGGGATAATGATGAATATCATGCATGTCCCAACGATTACCAACAACCTGGTGCCGGTTGGTCAGAGCATAGACCAAGGTATGCAGGGTCGGTTCACTCATAAGGTGTGCTTCTTCTTGGTCATAAGGTGTGCCTAATCCAAGAAGAAGGTAAGATCATCGCGCAAGGGTGCCAAGAAGGGGGGATGTTTATCTGCGAGACGAATGATGTAGGCATCACTATGTTCTCCAAAGGGCAAAAGATCGAATCAGACATTTACCACTAGCACAAGCGGTTTGGCCACATCAACTTCCCTAAGCTTCAAGAGATGAAGTTGAAACAAATAGTGTTCGGGTTGCCAAAATTCAATGGTAAAAAAGGCCAATTATGTGAAGCTTCTCAACTAAGGAAACATCACCGGCTTCCATTCCCCAAGGAGAAAATCGGAGCCATAACAAGATCGATTTAATCCAATCGGATGTGTGGGGACCGGCATAGAACGTGAGCATTGAAGGAAGTCATTACTTTGTAACCTTTATCGATGACTACACTCTACACACTTGAGCGTGCTTGATCGAGAAGAATAGCAAAGTCTTTTCCTATTTCTTGAAAGTTAAGAGCCTTGCCGAACGGGAGACAGACAAAAAAATCAACTGCCTTAGGTTTGATGGCAGGAAAGAGTACTTTTTCGACCAGTTCTCTAATTATCTGTGGAAGGAAGGAATTTGGCGCAAATTCTCTTGCAGATACACACCGCAGTAGGACGATGTGGCCAAGAGGAAGAACCGTATGTTCAAAGAAGCAGCAAGGGCAATGCTCGAGGAGAGGAGCATGCCGAAGTTCTACTAAGCTGAAGCGTTTAGAGCAGTCGTTTACCTTGAGAATCAGACGTCTAGAGCTGGAGGTAAAGTGTTGCCACACAAGCTATACTTCGAGAAGAAGCGGAACTTGGCACACTTAAGGGTGTTTGGCAACATTGCATATGAGTTTGTGTAGAGAGAAGAGGAGGACGCTAGATGCAAAAGCTGAAAAGAGCATTCGGATCGGCTACTCAGACGAACAAAAGGGTTATAAATGCTATATATACCACCCGATGAAACAAGTCCGAGTTAGTCCAGATGTCGTGTTCAATGAGTGGTCTTCGTGGTACTTGCCCTCTTCTCCAACTCCCATTAACTCCATTCTGAACTTGGAGGATGAGGCTAGTGAGGCCCAGATGCCTTTGGATGAAGAAAACATTGGCACTCTTGAGGAGAGTCCGATCTCATTCTGGCTAAGTGGGCCAAATGAGGAGCTGAGTCCGGATGAACAACCATTTGAGTTTTCGGCAAGCAAGGAGTACTCGGTCGTGTTGTCCCTACGCCAAAAGCCAAGTCCTATAGGGCCATGCACAATGATGGAGGTCCTCGAGAACTGAGGACAAATTCGGTTAGAAGGACCTTGAAGACGGCCAACGAGGGGTTGCACCGATCATCTTGCACGAAGAACCCTGTCATCAGGTACGGGTATAATGAGTACATGGTGCATCATTATGCATACATGAGAAAAGTGGCGGAGATACGCAATCTAGAGAGCTACGCGAAGGAAGCACATGACACTTAATGGAGAGTGGCCATGGAGGAAGAGATGCACACTGTAGCTGACAACGATGCATGGGACTTGGTTGACCTCCCCAAAAGAGTGAAGCCAATTGGATGCTTATGGGTGTATAAAGTAAAATACAATGGCAATGACTCGATCAATAGGCACAAGGCTAGACTAATGGCCAAGGGGTAAGCATAGACATGCAACATCGACTATGATGAGACCTTCACACCAGCGGTGAAGATGACTACGGTGCATGTGTTGCTAGCCATCACAGTAGCAAAGGGGTGGTGCAAAGTGTTCCCACAAGGTGAGCTTGAGGAACATGTGTACATGGTACAACCCCTTGGATTTCTATCCGAGTTAACCACATTAGCAATTAACGGGCTGAAGAAGTCCCTATATTGACACAATCAAGCCCCACGAGCTTGGAATGCCAAAATCACGCAATGTCTGCGTAAGATGGGCTTTGCGCCATCCAAGTCGGATTCTTCGTTGTTCATCCAGAAAGGTCGAAATGGGCCAGTCAACATACTGTTATATGTCGATGATCTAGCCATCACCGACATTGACCTGGAAGAAATCAGTCGCGTGAAGTCTCTGCTAGCAGCAATGTTTGAAATGAAGGATCTAGGGGACCTTCACTACTTCCTCGGGATTGAAGTGATCCAAACTTCGGAAAGGCATATTGATTAGCCAATGCCATAATGTGTTGAATATGCTCTTCAAGTTCGACATGATGGATAGTAAATCCATCTCAACTCCTATTGACAAGACATTCCACCTTTGCGATGGATCAGGAAGAACATGCGAAACAACATGATTTCAATAGATTGTTAGAAGCCTCATGTATTTGACCATCACCTAGTCAGACCTAAGTTATCTGGTTGGCTTGATTAGTAAGTTTATGTTGCAACCGACCATCAAACACCTTCAATGTGTGCAGAGAATATTGAGATATGTCAGTGGCACTAAGGATAGGGCATTGCTGTATCGAACCGGTGTAGTCAAACAGTTGATTGGCTACACAGATGCCGATTCGGCCGGAAATACCATAGATCGAAGGTCTAAATCAGGGTTTGTGTTTTCTCTTGGAAGCACCACGATATCCCGGAGTAGTAAGAAGCAGCCAACAATTGCACCGTCGAGCACAGAGGTTGAATACTGAGCAATTGTTGTCCCCACATGTTAAGCTATATGGCTCAAGAGGCTCTTAAAGGATCTGGACGTGGAGGTGTCTGAACCAACAGTGATATATACTGTGACAACATCAACAACATCTAGCTAGCCAAGAACTTCATTTTCCATGTTTGGACAAAACACATAGAAGTGCATTACCACTTTTTACGCGAGCGTGTTCTCTCTCATGAAGTGAAACTACAATATGTTCCGACTGATTGGCATGTGGCCGATATTTTCACCAAACCTCTCAGCCTAGACAAGTTATGAAATTTTTTGAGTGAGCTTGGCTTACAACAGCTCGACATGGCGAACTTGAGGGGGAGAAGCAAGAGCGGGAAGGACACAATAGAAGTCTGAAAACCCGGATCGGGTGTGGAAGAATTTGGTCTCAGGATGACTGAAGAAACCGAGGACGGATGCAAGGGGAGTGACCAGAAGGACGAGCCAAAGCCAGAGCCAATTGAAAAAGGGAGAGATCAAGTCAGAGAAGGCATGGCAAGTGGCAACACCAAGAAGGGTAGAGTCTACCTGAAGATAAAGGCCAAGACCACGACATGCTCAAGTATGGTCAAGGTCCTTGAAGAAGACGAATTGGAGACAACCGATTTGGTAGAGAAGAGTGATCCAGATGAGATAGATCTTATGAAGGCCAAGTGGATAGGGAGGCAGTCGAAGCCGACGCCAATCTGGAGGAGTTGATGGGTTGAGGGGCACATATGCCATGGTAGGAAGGGAGCTAACAAGGGCCTAAGTTGTAGACAAGGTGACCAAAGCGAGTTAGTGTCATAGATTCTTTATGAGCATTCAAGTATTGATGATACTTGTGTCAACCCGCTATCAGGCCTTGTATAGAGCATATTATTTTTCAATCTAAGGTTTGTCTTCTGCTCTCTCTGTCTCTCCCATTCTCGATTATTACTGTATTTCTAGTTTTGTTTGTGTTTTAACTAATTGTGGCTGAGCCAATTGTGTTTTGTTTATAAGCTTCCACATACGAAACTCTTTACACAATTCAACTATGTCCCATGTCTTTGGGATCGTCTGGCATGACTAGAATCGCCGGATCATAACTAATGATAGGGTCTTGGGTAGCCAATCCACTCTTTGGATTGCTCGTTAAGCTTCTCTTTATGTCAGCTTGTATTGAAGTATTGGTTGTTGCTGTACTTTGTCACGTAGAGGCAGCTTGCCGTGTTACTAATCTCATGTGTTGGGCCCTCATGAGGAGGAAAAGCGTCCAGAAGTGTGACTCTTTTGATTTCAATTGACTTTTCGACTGACTTGTGCATCTCCAATTCGTTGAAAACGACGTCTGAACTTCAGAAGACTTGTTTTTTTTTTTATCCCAAAGTTGGTAACCTAATTCACGGTCGATCCATAATCAAGGAAAATACATCTCCGGGACCATGGCTCAAGATTTTTGCGATCATCCTTTAGCACAAGTGTGACAGTCTCGCAATTGAAAATCCTCATCTTCTCATAATTCAGCCTCCGGCTTGTCCAAAGCTCATGGGGAATTGGAAGTCCTAGAGACCTACTTGGTGACATATTTATTATGTGCAGGATAGTGAATAACATCTCTTCCCAAAAACCATTCAATAGTCTGGCATGTTGCATCATGGTGACAATCCACTCTTGAATTTTCCGATTCATTCTTTCCGCAACACCATTTGGCACTGGACTATAGGGGGTCGTAAGCTCTAATCTGATGCTGCATTGCCGGAAAATTCTAATGAATTCTCCCCCATTGTCCGATTGCAAGCATTTCAACTTCCAACTAGATTGGTTTTCAACCATTGGGAACCACTCTTAGAAGATCAAGAACACATGAACTTTCATCCTTGTCAGGGATGCTCACACCTTCTTGGTTGTGTCATCCATCAACGTGATGAAGTACGACGCACCTCTCATAGACTGATATGGCATTGGGCCATAGAGATTTGAATGGACCATGTCGAGCTAACTCGAGTCAGATGTGAGGTGGCAATATATTTACTATATTGGCAATTCTCACAGAACTTTTGCTCGGAGAATGAGAGCTTGGTAATGTAATCGACTTTGGATAAATGTATGATGTCAGCCTTGTTGAGGTGTCCAAGTTGGCCATGCCATAATGACCACGTCTACCAAAAATGTGTCATCTTCTCTGAAAGTGACATATAGCGGGTACAATGAATGTATCTTTGGTCCTCGAGCAAATAGGAGGTTGCCTCATCAAGAAGCCAATGAGAATGCCATGTTCTTCTAATTGTCTGACTAAGATCAATGGGCTTGACATCTGAGGTATGTGTCAAATTGTGCAATCCAAGAGTAGAGCCGCTTGGAAGATTAAGCTCTACTATGCCGATGCCGCTTATTGCAGAGTGTTGCAAATTTCTAACTGGAAGTAGGTCGGAATGCTGGGTTGAGTATTGTCGAAATTGAGATGAACTGTAAAAAGATATTTGAATAAACGTTATTGGAGCGACTAAAGACTGAGAAGTGACAATCGAGGGTGATAAAAAAGGGTAATAGAAAACTTTTTTTCAGGTATGATGATATGAGAGAAACTAGAGGCGCTCCCCGAACATACCCAAATTACGTGAAACACGGGAAATTCATTAGATTCAATGTGAAGGTTAGAGGTACTACCGAAGCTACAGAATGATAAAAAAATTTCTTTTGTTGGACAGAAGTTGGATTTGAAGCTAAAAAATAAACCAAATTTCGTAAGTTATCCATTACATTTTAAAAAAATGGTAGCTCGAATCAATGAAGTAATCAATTTTGTTGTTGACTTGTAAAAAAAACTAGATGCCAGCAGAGAAGCTTGGGATATGAATACACACAGAACCAAATGTTAGATATAATCAATGATCAGCCCCAAGTTGTAAATCTATCCCCATATGTGCTCTTAGAGTGCACATTTTGTGATAGCGCCCCAAATGAGGAGCGGCTAGTGTGCAACTCGACCATATGGGTCGATAAGGTGTTAATCTAGGAAACCGTAGATGCGTAGGACACAATATATTTAGGAAAGAGAGGAATAGATAAAAGGATTGGCTAATCAAGTCAGCTAGAATATTTTGTGGGCAAGTTACGATGTACTTAGTCTTGAAGTATGCGTCATTGACTTCAAGATAAGTATTATCTAGCACTAGCCTGTACCTAGGGAGTTGGGTCAAATTAAATGACAAGTCAGTTGACAGAAAAGGAATATCTCCACTACTGTCAACTGACTTGCACATTTATACTAAGACCAAACATAGATTATAAGTCACTTTTCTCACACAGTGGTCAGATTGATCACTAGTCCCCACTAATTTTGTAGTGAGCCGGTCCATATCCTATCTAAGCTCTAAGGTGTGAGCGCATGGGAAAACTACCATTTTGAACTACTCTCATATGTAATAGAAATTCTATTTTCATATATCCATCTCTGCAGTTGTAACTCTATATACCTATCTACTCGATTCTCAATATTTCTAATATGGTATCAGAGCGAAGAGGTTGATCTAGATTAGGTATATACGGGTAGTTGTTGTCTAGCAACAGAGAGAAATAGAGAGAGAGAGAGAGAGAGACAGAGTATCAATGGCCTTGTCCACGAATGTTGCAGCTGCTCCATTGTGCATTTGCCCACCTCCATTGTCTGATGGAAAGCTAGATGGAACCAACTACACTCTATGGAAGTTCAAAATGTCTGCCATTTTGGATTCCTACGAGTTGTTGGAAACAATCATGGGACCCACAGGGGGAGACCCTGAGCCCATGGCAACCTTTGACCCTGCACACCCTACCACATCAATTCCTCCAAATGCTGATCTACTTCGAGCCTGGAAGAGAAGGAATGCTGATGCGCTATGTACCATAGTCACTGGTGTATGTGACTCCGTACTAACACTAGTGCAACATACAACTAGGGCACATGAAGCTTGGAGCATATTGGCCAGCCAGTATGAGACCAGAAACTATACAAGGATACAAAACCTCGAAAATCAGCTTGCTGCAGAGAAGCTCGCTGATGGAGAGAAAGTAGAATCCTTTGTAAAAAGGATTAAGGATCTTCAAGATCAGCTGGTGGCTGTTGGAGTAGTCGTCTCTCAAGAGGATATGGCTCGTCGGTGCATTCGAGTACTTCCTTTCAAGTATGATGGCATTGTGACAGCATTGAACACTCAGGTTCGACCCACTCCTTTAAAATTTGATGAACTAAGTGCAATGCTGCTTGAAGAGGAGCTTCGGCTGAAGACAAGAGAAGAAAGGGAAGATTCAGCATTTGTCTCTAGGACTAAGGGTGAAGGGGCATCCAATTCAAACAATGCGAATAGGATACCGAAGAAGAAGAAGTTCAATGGATCGTGTTTCTACTGTGACAAGAAGGGTCACACAATCAAGGATTGTCGAAAGAAGATGGCGGATGAGAAGAATGGTTCTAATAAGACTTCTTGGAGAGAGCCCGAGTCCGCTAACAATGTCGTAGATGAACTTGAGTTATGGGTCGCAACTGAAGAAGTGTGTTCTTCAGTTGACACTCAAGTTGTTGATGAGTCTTGGATTCTCGATAGTGGAGCATCCCGACATATGACCAGGAATCGTGACTGGTACAGTTCTTGGACACCTCTACAAGAGCCCATCAATGTTGTGGTCGGGAACAATGCTCGATGTCCGGCCAAAGGAACCGGAACCGTCTCCCTCAAAGCAACGACCGGTGGGACAAAGCATCTCTCTCAAGTGTTGTACGTGCCAGATCTGAAGAAGAATCTACTGTCCATTTCTGCACTGACTGACAAGGGTCTTGATGTTTGATTCAAGAAGTCGGGTGCAGAAATAACAGATTCTGCTGGAAAGGTTGTAATGGTTCACTAGTTCAGCCTATGCCAGTCCCACACGTAAAGAAAATACCTAAGTGGGCTCAACAACTCTTCAATGATCATACTCCTAAAGTTGAGTTTCCTGAAACTTCAACTGATGGATTACGAAGATCAAGAAGAATACAGGAGCAAGGAAGAACCTCTGACCACATTGTCAACATGGCTCTGATGGTGGACATCATAGGCTCAGTGAGTGAGCCGACCTCGGTGGAGGAAGCTATGGCCGACCCGAAGTGGAAAGAGGCGATGATATCAGAATATGATAGCATCATGAAAAATGACACATGGGAGTTGGTAGAGAGGCCAACCAAGAAGAAGGTGATAGGCACGAAGTGGGTATGGAAAGTAAAGTATAAAGCTGATGGCGCTTTGGAGAAATTCAAGGCCAGGCTAGTAGCGCAAGGATACTCCCAAATTGAAGGGTTCGATGTACAAGAAACATTTGCCCCGACAGCTCGCATGACAACAATTCGAATGGTCATAGCGTTGGCTGCTTCAAGAGGATGGCCGATTTATCAAATGGATGTCAAATCAGCATTTCTGAATGGGCATCTCAAGGAGGAGGTATATGTGACACAACCACCGGGGTTTGAGATACCGAATTCAGAAAACAAAGTTTGCAAGCTGAAGAAGGCACTATATGGTCTAAAGCAAGCACCAAGAGCTTGGAACAAGAGGATAGACAGCTTCTTACAATCAATCGACTTTAAGCAATGTGCTTCGGATGCAAGTATGTATGTCAAAATGAAGGACGGGAAACAAGTCATCATTATCATTTACGTGGATGATCTAGTACTTACTGGTGACCATGAAGAGTGCATTGGCCAAACACAAGAGTGTTTGAAAACTGAGTTTGAAATGACAGACTTGGGGATTCTACACTACTTCCTTGGAATTGAGGTTTGGCAAACCTCGGTCGGCATCTTCATGTCACAAAGAAAGTATGCAACAGAGATCTTGAAGACCTTCGGGATGATGGACAGCAAGTCGAAGTCGACTCCAATGGAGTCAAACTGCAAGCTATCCCAAGAAGACTCATCACCAATGGTTGACATAAGGAAGTATAGACAACTAGTAGGAAGTCTAATTTTCCTATGCAACACTAGGCCGGATATTTGTTTTGCAGTCAATGTGGTGAGTCGATTCAGCAACAAGCCGAAGGAGACTCATTGGAAAGCTGCTCTACGTGTATTAAAGTACATTGTGGGTACTTTAAATTATGGAATCTTCTACAAGCCAACAATTGACCAACTTAGTGGATATTGCGACTCCGATTGGGCTGGAGATAGTGATTCCAGAAAATCAGTTTCTGGATATTGTTTTTCAATAGGATCTGGAGCTGTTTCATGGAGTAGTAAAAAACAACCAACAGTGGCACTATCTTCAACGGAGGCAGAATACAAAGCAGCATGCATAGCGGCATGCGAGGTAGTTTGGCTAAGAAGAATCCTTATGGATGTGGCAGTCCCAATAAGGACGGCAACGGTATTGAGGTGTGACAATCAGAGTTGCATGGCCATTGCCAAGAACCCCGTATTTCATGCACGTACTAAACACATAGAGATTCAGTATCACTATGTGCGGGAGCTAATAAATGATGAGATTGTGGAGCTTGAGTACTATCCAACATCAGAAAATACTGCAGATATCTTCACAAAGGCGCTTGGAGCAGAACAGTTGCAACAACATCTTCGACGACTAGGTGTTGGCCCAATTCCAAGTGAACTCAATGGGTTGATCATTGAGGGGGGGCGTGTTAGATATAATCAATGATCAGCCCCAAGTTGTAAATCTATCCCCATATGTGCTCTTAGAGTGCACATTTTGTGATAGCGCCCCAAATGAGGAGTGGCTAGTGTGCAACTCGACCATATGGGTCGATAAGGTGTTAATCTAGGAAACCGTAGATGCGTAGGACACAATATATTTAGGAAAGAGAGAAATAGATAAAAGGATTGGCTAATCAAGTCAGCTAGAATATTTTGTGGGCAAGTTACGATGTACTTAGTCTTGAAGTATGCGTCATTGACTTCAAGATAAGTATTATCTAGCACTAGCCTGTACCTAGGGAGTTGGGTCAAATTAAATGACAAGTCAGTTGACAGAAAAGGAATATCTCCACTAGTGTCAACTGACTTGCACATTTATACTAAGACCAAACATAGATTATAAGTCACTTTTCTCACACAGTGGTCAGATTGATCACTAGTCCCCACTAATTTTGTAGTGAGCCGGTCCATATCCTATCTAAGCTCTAAGGTGTGAGCGCATGGGAAAACTACCATTTTGAACTACTCTCATATGTAATAGAAATTCTGTTTTCATATATCCATCTCTGCAGTTGTAACTCTATATACCTATCTACTCGATTCTCAATATTTCTAATACCAAACCTTTTTATTTGTTTGGGGATGATGCTAGGAGTCAACGTTGCCTAACACTAGCTGAACAACTAGCTCCTTCTACATATCTAGAAAGCCGTATGCTTCGAAAGAGGCTTGTACGGTCTAGGAAGAGACCTCTTTTTCCTATTTTAAGATAGAATGAGAGTAACGGATCTACTTCAACCAACATTCCTTTGGGTACCACCATGCATAATATTGAGTTAAAACTTGGGCAAGGTGAACAATTGGTCAAAGCAGTTGGTGTAGAAGCAATGGTAGTAGCCAAGGAAGGGAGATTAGCTACGCTGAGACTACCTTTCAGTGAAATTTGTTTAATACCTCAAAATCATTTAGCAAGTGTAGGGTGTGTTCGAAATATCGATACCAATAGTAAAGGCTTAGGAAAGGTTGGATCTACATGTTGGTTAGGTAGACATCCTATGGTGCGAGGTGTAACTATGAACCGTATGGATCATCCACACGGGGGGGGGGGGGGGGCAGGGTAGGACATTGTTTGGGAGGAAAAACCCATCAACACCTTGGGGATATACTACACTAGTTAACAGAACCAAGAAAACAAAGAAATACAATAAAACATTTATACTTCACCGCCGCAAAAGTGGTTGAAAGGTAGGGATACCAAGCAGGAGGGCATTTAGTTACGACACACGTTCATAAAAAAAAGGTCATCTCCAAACAATCAGAGCACGTATAAAATATCGTCACCATTAAGCGCAAACAATTTATGGGGTTTTAGGTATAAAGATTTCGATATTTAAGGATACTGAATAAACACATACATCAAAATGGTGTATTTTGCTTTGATAATAATATATTTGACATCTAAGGGAAGGGCGATAATAAAATCTCTCCCTCACAACTACAAGTAGTGAAATGAGATGCAGAGGGTAGAGCAATGCGGATGGTGCACAATACCTCAAACATATTAGTCTTATTCATAGTGTTATGCTTACTCAAGCTACATCAGGATTAGGACTGAAATGTGTAGTTGTTTCACTACATTTCTCTATGTAAATAGGTAAATAATTTGTAGCTGCTCAAAATCATATAGCTTCTTCATGTAAATCCTCAGAAAGTTGGATCCAATGAACATGATAGAATAATGGTATTCTCATCCATTATGGCAACCCTAGAAACATGGAACATGGAACATGAAATTTCCAATTTTGATCAGAATTGTTGATCTTCAATCTTAGAGTGGTAATGTGTATCTCTCTATTTATATAATGCAAGAAAAAATCTGGGTTCATAGGTCAAAACCTCGTCTTACTCTTATAGCCGATGAAGTCGGTACCCATTACAACTTCATTCCATTCTGGATTTAACACAAAAAGTTAATCTTTTCATTTCCTTCATTTTCATTTTTTCGAGAAATCTTTGCTATGCTTAGTGCGTGACTCGTTCAAACAAAATCTCTCTACCCATAGTTAAAATAATGCACCGTTAAGAAAAGAATTGTCTGGGCTTCCGAAACCATAAGTACAGGAGGAACTTGTGTGACATAAGATTCCACGCGGAGGGGATTATAGCCCTCTCACGCGAAGCCGGAATCTATACCGTGGATATTAAGGGGAATACACTTTACAATTTGATTCTCCTTGAGATCATACGGTTAACCAATCAACACCTGGAAAGATACGTGATATAACATTATTATTATCATGCTATGTAAGAGCCCCATGCTCGGTGAGTGTTAACAAGAATGACCCATTGAGTTAGGTATTGGAATGGGCTCTATCGCCAATGAGACCCCAAACGTTTTTCTAAAGAGACTGAAAGAACGAGGAGATTTCTAAATTAGATTCAGACATCGAGTAGATTTGGGAGATAAGGTGGCGGAAGAAGCTTGTCTTTCCTTGAATGGAAATTGACAATTTGTTCTTTGTTTGGAAACAAAAAAGAAGATTTTGAGTTCATTTTTGCCTGTGTATTCAGTACCAAATAACAACTATGCATATCTAACATAATATAATTTGTAGGTAGGCGTGATGGATACATTTGATAGGAATAAGAATATTTTAGAATTTTTTTTCACCACTCAAAGGAAACGAATCTCATATACGAAGAGTTGAAGTAAGAGAAAAGAGGAGGGAACTAAAAGAGAAGTAGAAGAAGGAATGGTATCAAATTCATGAGGAGCCAGTTGGGAAGAGATCCCCATGCCGGTTTCGTATCATAGATGGAAAGATTTCATTGCCATTGACCGTAACCCTAGATGAACAAAATTCCATAAACAACATAGAGGAAGATTGAAATGAATTATTAACTGTGGTAATAAAATATCTTTTGGAAAGTTTGCTCTCCACGTTCTCGAACCAACATGGATTAAGACAAGACAAATAGAAGCAGGAAGAAGGGCAATAACCAGGCATTCACACCCTGGCGTTAAACTATGGATACGAGTTTTTCCCGACAAACCAATCACCATGAGACCTGTTGAAACATGCATGGTATCAGGCAAAGGATCTCCAGAGTATTGGGTATCTGTAGTCAAGCTAGGCCGAATAATCTATGAATTGGGTGGACTGTCGGAAGAGATCGCAAGAGCCGCTATGGAAATTGCTGCTCACAAGATGCCTATATCAACCCGAATAGTGGCTATGGTTGGATTTTGATAGTAAGTCAATTAATTTGAACAGAATACCCTAATAAGAAAACTACTTTCAATATTCGTTATTAAAGTAAAAAAAAAAAAAGCTAAAACAAGGAGAATTCAACAGCTAAAAAGTCAACGTAACGGTTGTTTTTGCAATTGACACTACCTCTGATCCATATTAAATCAACAATCGATCTCATTGTCATGACAAAAGAAAAAGCAATTTTTTTTTATGTACATGACATCATCATTAAACCTTTTCTTTATTAAAACTTTCCAAAAACAAGATATTGATCTTTATAGATAGAGATAGCTAGATAAATTTCTAGACATAAACAAACTTACTTTGATAAAGGTGAAGCTAAGTTTGTTGGGTTGTAGTGCAATTTGGGGAGGGAACATTATGTATTTAGAAATGGATAGAGTCTTTACAATATCTTCCTTTCAACCTTCTCAAACTAGTCTCTTTTGGTATGGTATGTTTTCATCCCTACATGTCTTATTGGGGGTTAGGGGTTATAAAAACTCTCATGAATGCCTTTATTTCGATGTTTTGCCTTCTAGATGACTTCATTCTCTCTTTTTGGAAGACAAAATTGTAACTCGAGGGAATAGGTTGCCTATTCGTATATTATGGAAGAAAGATAAAAAATGGATATTGAACCCACATCCAAATGATGTTAACAATCTCTCTGATTTATGGGTCTATGAGACTAAGCCCATTGATCGCCTTTTGTGGGATCTTGATGAGTGGAAATGGAAAATCAGATCAATGCAAGGAATGTTAGGTAAGCAAATCCCATTTTTTCAATATTCGATAAAAATGGGTAGAGAAATGCTAAGGAGAGTTGTGACTGTTACACCAACAACTTGTAATTTTTGGAGATTTGGTAATGTAATAGATTCTTGGTTGAATGCTTATTGGAAATGGTTATGGGCCATGCAAATTCCTAAAAAGGTTGTGTTATTTAGATGGTTGTTGACACATTATGACATTCCTATGAAGTCATGGATGCAGGGACATTGCCAAGATTTAAAATGTGACAGTTGTGGTTCTCCCATTGAATCGGTTTACCATGTTTTATGGATATGTCCTATTGCTAGAGCAATTTGGAAAAGAATGTTGAGAATGTTATATCCTATTTATGGTAGGTACACATGGGGTTTTGTGAGATAGGGAAGATTGGCTAAAGAAATTCAAAACTATGAAAAGGAGTATGGCGATTTCCTTCTCCTCTCCGATGGAAGACATGTATTGGAGGTCTCTGATATTACATCAGCTCGTTGTTTGGAAGAGGATATGTTCCGGTCTACGATATCTTCTCTAGTCATTTGGGTATTGTGGAAGACTAGATGTAAATGTGTATTTCAGAAATTTAAATAGAATGCAGTTGAGTTAGTCAAAGAGGTATGGTTAATGCTCGTAAACACTTTAAGAGGTCAATATGATGCAATAGCTGGTGAGCCTGAGGTTGTGATTCGGAGACAACAACAGTTTAGAGAAATTTGAAAAAACGTTGGGGTCTTCGTCTCTTTTGGAGAAAGAATAAAGTGGAGATATGCTCCACCAAGATGGCTTTTTCCACCCCCCGTCTTGGAACAACCTCCATGAGGGCTTTTGATACTTGACATGCTGGTTGATGTGGATATGAGGGTTGTAATATATTGTATGAACTCGTTGTAGCTTTTCAGCATCTTTCCATTAATACAAAGGTGAACCTTCTTTAAATAAATAAATTTCTAGACATAAACAGACTTGTTATGTCTTCCTCTTTCTTTTCAACCCCCAGCTTTTTCTTTCTTTTCCTTTTCTTTCTCTCCTCTTAAAAATCTATAAAATTTCCTAATCAACAATAATTAAGACTCAAAGTTATTTAGATGTAGCAGACAATAGCGGAGCTCGGATGTTGATCATTGACTTTGAACTATCTACTACATAAACTCTAAATACTGTCTCCTGACTCCACACAAGAAAAAAAAAGATCTCTTGCGTTATTACAAGAATTTCCCTACCAGAACATTGTATGTACCATCCTTCTAAACATACTACGATGGTTCTGTTGCTTCTCATTCAGAGCCTTGATTCATTGTATTAGTCCTAGTTCACAATGGCTACATCGAGGACCACATCCCCAGTAATTCCCAAAACGCATGAATTTGTACTAAGCTGGGGCTGCCGGTTTTATAATCAATAAGGCGTAGATGCAATTCATTATCCGAACAGGGCTAGTGATTGGAGTGAAGTCGTAACAAGGTAGTCGTATTGGAAGGTGTGGCTAGATCACCTCCTTTTCAGGGAGAGTTAATGTGGGAATGGTGTAGCTTTGTAGATTACTAGGACTCTTCCGCTTGTGCGGGCCCCCGTCAATTCCTTTGAGAAAGTTATGAATAATATAACTTTTCTCATCCCTTTCAACAAATAATGATCTTTTGAGTTGAGGGATGCAGAAAGGGAAGTCACTGGAATTTTCCACTTGTTCTATTCATTGGGCGAAACCCCAGAAGTAGAGATTGAATCTCTTTATTTTTATTTATTTTTTATTTCGTCGATGGAGATTTGTTTAAATTACTATTCAAAATATAGACTTCTATCCCAACTTCATGTTAAAGTCCTCGAATTACACAAATAATATATTGTTTTTCTCCTTCGTCGAAAACAAACTAGATTTGTGGATACTTTGTAGGAAAAGCACTGATCCATAAACTAGTCACTCGCACGAATAACCTAAAAAAGTGTAACCAACATTTGTTGGAAAAAGCGACACCAAAAATCTCGAACCAATTAATGTGTATTCGAGTTCTAGGTTCTGGTAACTGCAAATATGCAAATGTAGGTGCCATCATCACAGTTGTGGTGAAAGAGGCAGTACCCAATATGCCTCTGAAAAGGTCGGAAGTTGTTAGAGCAGTGGTGGTCGGAACTTGTAGGGAAATGAAACGAGATAAGGGAATGATTCTCAGATTTGATGGCAACACAATTGTTAGTGTGAATCAGGAAGGAAATACCAGAGGAACTCGAATTTTTGGTCTAGTAGCTAGGGAATTCAGAGAGTATGATTCTGCTAGAATAGTTTCACTAGCTCCAGAACTGTTATAAACAACAATAATAGGACATTCATAATTTACCACTTATTACCACAATTGTTTGGCAAAGTTTCGACATATATTTGTGTGTGTGTGTGGAAGCTTGTGACAATAAATAAATAAATATATATATATATAGTAATATTAGATTCCTAAAAAGGAATAATTTTAATGTTAATAACTATTGATCGACATCTCACGACTAATGATACCATTTCTACCATAGTCACTGCTATACAAAATGCTAATATGAGAAGGAAAGCAACAATAATAGTGCTTGCTACCAGAATGACTAGATGTATCGGAAGAAGCTTGTTAGAAGAAGATTTCCGAAGACATCGAAAACATGAAAGAATTTCTAGATGTGAATTTGAAGTATTAGGGTAAAAAAAGGGAGCCATGTATTACGATAATCAAACATATTAACAAACATGGATTGAAACTATATTCAAATCATCGGGGAATTCCAAAAATATTAGGAGGTATGGGAATTGTAATTCTACCAACATCCTACGGGCTTTTGACAGGCCAAGAGCTTAGACGTAAAAAAGTTGGCTGAGAGATTTTGTCTCACATTTGGTAGTTGGTAAAACACTCCTTAAGAGGACGGTTGTTTGATGGAATAGTCACGCCTCAAGGGGATTTGGGTATTTGCATTAGCAAACGAATCTGGAATGATATTCTAAAAACGATCCATCGATAAGATGGGAGGCTTATATCTCTTGAAGGATAAAAAAATAAAATCTTATTGACATGGAGGGTACAGTTAGAGAATCATTTCCTAATGTGATGTTTAGAGTGTATTCAAATAATGGGTGCCATGTATCGACTCACATATCGGGAAAGATCTAATGTAATTATATAAGAATTTTTCCTGGGGATAGAGTGAGGATGGAATTGAGTCCCTATGATCTTATGAAAGGATGTATGATCTATCGTCTTAGAAATAGACAAACGAATGGTACCTAAAAACATTTGTTACAATACCATATTTGATTATTCCCGAAAGGGAAGTTTGGTATTTTTATTTTTCATAAATAGCCAGAATATCCTTTTGATCCAAGAAATTACTTAACTGAACATTAATGTTTGGAAAACCCACCTCATCTTTGTTTATTTGTTGTTTTAGTAGCGAAGGCACTATTTGCTTCTCCTTCACTCGTTTCACCACAATATTAGAAAGAATTGACGTAAATACTAGAGGTAACCATCAATTTGAAAAAAAGCAGGTTGATTCCAAATTCTTGTATCTCTTTTGGAGAATGCTCAAAATAAGCATCGTCGATACCCCCATTGACTCTTCTGAGAAATCAAGATTTGTTTATACCTTTCTTGATAGGGAGGAATGGGACACCGATTCTATCCTGATCCTCATGAAATGAGTAATTTTGCTCGGCATCATTAAAAACTCCCGAAAAAATCCGGACGTGACCCATATCATGTACAACATTAATAGAGTTGTCTATAGAATCACGTAGATGCCATACAAATCTACTCCAATGAGATTATCCTTCTATATTTGGATGGATGGCTTTTTGAATATGTTCTTTCAAAGGAAATACCTTGGTTCGGATTTCTACAATTATTTGATGTTATTCGATGTACTGACCGTTCATAATCGTAAGTAGACATTGTCCGGGAATGGTGCAGCTTTGTAAATTACTATGACTCTTAATGAGGATGAGTAGTTCACTTCGACATATCCGAGCAGGATGCCCATGTCGCATACCATTAGAGTTGTCTCCTAATGTAAGCATATGATAAGGATAATAAAGATAAATAGATATAACAAGAGAGAGAGAAAGAAGGGCGTCGATCCACCCGACCAACCCGAGCGAAGGGATTGAGACGGACTCGAGCCTCGATCGGCGTCCCATACCACCCTCGTGGCATGAAGTCCTACATGGTGCTGGTGCAGTCGCTACAAGATTTGACTCACTACAATTATGAGGTCTCGACGTAGTCGATAATGTCAAATGAGGGTAGCTAGGCCTTATATATTTATAGGCACACTTGGTCTAATGGGTTGTCCCAATCCCGAGGATTAAAAGTAATCCTTCCGTTCTTTACACTCTCGTTTAACTGTCACAATTTATTCGTGTGTATACAATACTACCGTACATTCTCACCATGGGATATTATATGGTCATGCCCATAACATACTCCCCCCTTTAAAACAATGCACTCTTGCAATTGAAAGTTAGGGAAGCTAGTTCAAAGAGTATTTTCGCGTTCCCATGTGGCATCTTTGATAGGTTTATCCATCCATTTTATTTAAAATTCTCGTATTATTTTAGAACGCAAATTTTTCATTTTAACATCGAGAATTCTTTCTTGAATATATGGTTTACAAGTTGATTCTTAAGGAGTAACCCAAGTTTGAGTTGTCAATGTATTGTTGCCAAAACCAAGAAGTTATTTTAGACAACTTACATGGAAAACTGGATGGATTTCAACGCCATCAACAAGAGTGAGACAATAGGCTGACAAACCAATGCGTTTGAGGACTGTAAATGTCATGAGATGGCAAGACTCGAACCCATGACCTTATGGTATATGGGTCGAGCTCTTAACCATCTCACCATCTATTGTAATTCATAGAATATTATTTTCATTTATGTTTTATTATAAGAAAGTAATGTATATTCCAGATTTCTCTGGAACATTCTAGAAGCTTCAGGATTATTCCTGAGAACACTATAAAAGAAGGCACTAAGCATTATGTTGAACCAAATTGGTTCAAACTGTCAGGAATAGTACTAAAACAGAGATGGAATTAGTACTAAGAAGAGTAGTACTATTAGTACTATTAGTACTAAGAGGACGGGACTGCGTAAGATTCCCGAGAGAGAGGAAGTGAGAAGAGGAGAGAGAGAGAGAGAGAGATAGGATAATGACAGCAGCTCTTATATTATATGAAAGATAAGTACAAATCGACTAAGAGGCTTAAGACTGGTGTGCTGCTTCGAGTTGTTGTACCCGTAACGCTAACTCCCCATGTTGTTGTTGCGTTTGTTGTTTTTCTAGAGCGATTTGTTGCAGATCCCCTATCAGCCGTTGGTTTTCTTGTTCCAAGGCAACAAACTTTTCTTTTAGGCACTGTAGCTCGGAGAAAACGGATTGGTATTCTTGGGCGCTAACAGTAGCCATAGTATAGGGGAAAGGGTAGGAAGATGAGGGAGAGTGACAAGTAGGCTAGAGGACAAATTGGACTTCCTGTGAAATTTGATGGAACGCGTTCGCAATTTCGGGGATTCCTTAATCAGGTACGCTTAGTCATCCAGATGCATCCTTCCCGATATCCCACTGATGCATCTCGAGTCGGCCTAATAGGCACGCTACTTAGCGGCTCAGCCTTGGCATGGTTCGCTCCGCTTCTAGAAAAACAATCGCCCTTGCTTAATAACTTTGAAGATTTTATTGGTGAGTTTAAAGCCTGCTTTGGAGACACCGACAGCATCAGGACGGCGATCAACAAGATCCGGCGATTGCGTCAAGGCGATCGTCCAGCCTCTGCCTACGCGGCGGATTTCCGCCTACTTGCTTCAGATATACCCTGGGATGATCAAGCACTAATGGAGCAGTTTCGCTATGGCTTGCGAAACGATGTCAAAGATCTACTTCTAACTTTCCCCGAAGAACCAAAGTCTCTTACGGAGGCAATCAGTCGAGCAGTTCGATGTGACAACCGCCTTTTTGAACGGCGTTCAGAACGTCAATTACAGATACCACGCTCTAGGCCAGAGCCCACTTACGCCGCAGTCGCGGCTAAACCGTTTGCACGAGACATACCTCAAGCAAATACTTCGACACCGATGGAGATCGATACCATGCGTCGACGCGGCCCGTTATCGGAAGAAGAAAAGCAACGACGACGTGCCAATCGATTATGCCTTTATTGCGGTGGACCAGGACATATCGCCATCAATTGTCCCCATAGGCCAAGAAGACAGGTAAATCAAATTGTCGCCTGTACTAAACCTGAGTCAATTCTTCCCTTCGGAGTGTCTGATAGTAGTAATAGTACTAATAGAGTGTCAGATAGTATTCATAGTACTAATAGCCCAAGTATCTCAAATAAATTTGAAATCCTTAGTCAATTAGATGAAGAGTTAAACGATTGAGTCCAGCCAAAATAGGAGCCATTTGGTTGGACAGCAGCCCTAGATCTGTACAACCCATTAGTGGTTCCATTCCTTCCAAGCAAGTTAGCAATGTGTTCCTAGCCCAAGTCATTGTTAGTACTAAAAGTACTCCCCCAGTACCCGTCCTAGCACTTTTAGATTCCGGAGCTAATTCCTGTTTCATGGATCGAAATTTTGCCCAAGCTTCTCAGATATCCTTAAGAAAACTTCCTTGTCCCGCATCTGTAGTGGTCATTGATGGTCGTCCCATTGCTTCCGGGAATATTGTAGAAGAATCAGAACCCATTCAAGTTGTCCTAGGTAGTTTTGTGTGTATAATATCATTTAATATAATTAGTAGTCCAGAGCATCCCATTGTCCTAGGATTACCTTGGCTTGAGTTACATAATCCAGCCATAGATTGGAGAACAAGAGAAGTCCGATATCGACCACCCCAAGAATCAACTCGCCGAGTTTCGACCATTTCACTCCATCAACTACGCGAAGAAGGACCCAAGGAGGCAATGTTCCTATTTTCCATATCAGTACATCCTTCCAACACTATTAAGAAGGACTCCTCAGTACAACTTCCGGCAAAATATCATCCTTATGCCGATGTATTTGACAAGGTAAAAGCCGGTACCCTTCCTCATCACCGTCCCTATGACTGTCCCATCGATTTACAACCAGGAACCGAGCCACCATGGGGACCAATTTACAACCTGTCACCCACCGAGTTAGAAGTCCTTCGAGCCTACATAGAGGAGAACTTGGCAAGCGGGTTCATCCGTCATTCGAAATCTCCGGCCGGTGCACCCATCTTCTTTGTCAAGAAGAAAGATGGCTCACTTCGTCTTGTCGTTGATTACCGCGGATTAAATAAAGTCACCATCCGGAATAGGTATGCACTTCCTCTTATATCAAGTCTTTTAGAGCGAGTTAATGGTGCCAAGTTTTTTACTAAAATCGACCTACGCGGAGCGTATAATCTCGTGCGGATCCGACCGGGAGATGAGTGGAAGACCGCTTTTCGCACGCGGTATGGGCATTTTGAGTATACTGTTATGCCGTTTGGCCTAACCAATGCACCCGCAGTCTTCCAACACATGGCAAATGATATATTCAGAGACCTCTTGGATATCTGTTTGATCATTTATCTGGATGATCTGTTGATTTATTCGAAGACCCAGGAAGAGCACGACTCTCATGTACTATTAGTACTAAAGCGACTCCGCGAGAATGGTCTTTATGCCAAGCTAGAAAAATGTAGCTTTGACTGCAAGCAAGTGGAGTTTCTAGGCTACGTCATCTCCTCAAAGGGCATCGCCATGGATCCAGCTAAGATCCAAACTGTACTAGAGTGGCAAATTCCACGGTCGGTACAAGATGTACAATGTTTTCTAGGTTTTGCTAACTTCTACCGTAAGTTTATACAGGATTACTCGAAGATTATTTTACCTCTCACACAACTTACGAAGAAGGGCCAAGCATTTCTTTGGTCCATTGAAGCAGATATGGCTTTTCGGCATCTTAAGAAAGCCTTTACATCAGCACCGATTCTAGCTCATGTGGATACAAGCAAACCATTCATCATGGAGGCCGACGCATCAGATTTCGCCCTCGGTAGCATCCTTTCTCAACAAGGTGATAAAGAAGAGTTGCATCCGGTGGCTTTTCATTCGCGCAAATTCGATGTCGCAGAAATCAACTACGAAATACATGACAAGGAGTTATTAGCCATCGTGGATTCATTTGTACAATGGCGGCATTTCTTAGAGGGCTCTCCACATCAGGTCATTGTCTTCAGCGATCATAAAAATCTTGCTTATTTTCAGAACGCTCGCGTACTAAATCGACGGCAAGCTCGGTGGGCGCAATTCCTCACGCGTTTCGACTTCAAAATCACATATCGACCGGGGAAGCAGCAAGGAAAAGCAGATGCACTATCACGACGTTCATATCTTGCACCTCGTCCTGGTGAAGCAACATTTGATAATCAAAAGCAAGTAATCTTGGGACCAACACGATTGCACACGACGCGGATTTTTCACACCCCGATGGATTCACGGATTACCGATGACATACGTGCAACCTTGAAGACGGATAGTTTTGCTCAAGACATCCTGGCGCACATTGATACTTCTCGGGCATCCTGTTCTCAGTCTCAACAACTAGGTATTGACTACCGACAATTCGAATATCATGATGGTTTGTTATTCTTTAAAAAGCGCGTATATGTCCCCGATTGCTCCTGTCGGCTTCAAATTGTCCAACATTGTCACGACACCCATACGGCGGGACATTTCGGTAGTACTAAGACGTTGGAGCTAGTGCAGCGATCTTTTTGGTGGCCCCACATGCGCCGTTTTGTCGACGACTACGTTCGGACCTGTGATGCTTGCTGCCGAGCAAAGATGCCACGACACCATCCATATGGCTTGTTGGAACCTTTACCAATTCCAAGTAAGCCATGGCAGTCTATTTGTCTTGATTTTATCACAGATCTGCCGGTCTCGAAAGGGTTCGATGCTATCCTAACCGTCGTCGATCGATATACGAAGATGGCACATTTTGTGCCATGTACTAAAGCCATCACTAGCGAGGAAACCGCCGCTCTTGTTATGCGTGAGGTTTTTCGGCATCATGGCCTCCCTGACAGTATTATCAGTGACCGAGGCCCGCAATTTGTCTCCAAATTTTGGCGGCATCTCTTCAAGATGCTCAAGGTCTCCTGCAACCTCTCCTCCGGCTACCATCCTCAAACCGACGGACAGGCGGAACGAACAAACCAAACGCTGGAGCAATATCTCCGGTGTTTCCTGAGTTATCAACAGGACGATTGGGCCGAGATTCTCCACTTTGCGGAGTTTGCGTATAATAATGCTATTCACTCCTCGACTCGGGTCTCCCCATTTTTCGCTTATACCGGTTTCCATCCTCGCTGGTCGGTGATCGACACTCCGGAGCTACCTACCAACCCTCGTGCCGAGGATCATTTGGAGAGGCTACGCAAGATCCAGATGGATCTCTCTACTCACCTTCGTCATGCTCAACACACACAGAAGACTTATGCGGATCGTCATCGGATTCCCTCCTCTTTTGCCATCGGAGATCGAGTATGGCTCTTACGTCGTCACATCAAGACTACTCGACCGTGCGACAAGTTGGATTATCGACGACTCGGTCCTTTCCGTATTACGGGGAAGATTAATGATGTCACCTTCCGCCTTGATCTCCCTCCGCAGCTTCAGATACATCCGGTTTTCCATTGTTCTCTTCTTGAACCTTATAAAGCAAACACCATTCCCGATCGTGTGACACCACCGCCGCCCCCACTGGAGTTGGACGCCGGCCCGGAGTATGAAGTTGCTGCCATCCTCGATTCCAAACTTGTTCGCAACAAACTCTATTACTTGGTCGATTGGCTCGGTTATAGTCCGAGTGAACGTACTTCGGAACCCGTCGAGAATGTTGCCAATGCACAAGATCTTCTTGCTGATTTCCACCGAAAGTATCCGGACAAACCCGGTCCGCAAGTAGCGCTGACTCGTTCCACTCGTCGTCTTTAAGGGGGAGATAGTGTCATGAGATGGCAAGACTCGAACCCATGACCTTATGGTATATGGGTCGAGCTCTTAACCATCTCACCATCTATTGTAATTCATAGAATATTATTTTCATTTATGTTTTATTATAAGAAAGTAATGTATATTCCAGATTTCTCTGGAACATTCTAGAAGCTTCAGGATTATTCCTGAGAACACTATAAAAGAAGGCACTAAGCATTATGTTGAACCAAATTGGTTCAACACCAGTCTTAAGCCTCTTAGTCGATTTGTACTTATCTTTCATATAATATAAGAGCTGCTGTCATTATCCTATCTCTCTCTCTCTCTCTCTCCTCTTCTCACTTCCTCTCTCTCGGGAATCTTACGCAGTCCCGTCCTCTTAGTACTAATAGTACTAATAGTACTACTCTTCTTAGTACTAATTCCATCTCTGTTTTAGTACTATTCCTGACAGTAGAAGGTCCACAAAACTGTGGGTCTAACTTGGCGCAATTACCTATAGACAATGTCTTAGAGTTGTAAGGTACACGTAAAAATTGTTACCGATTAGGAACACGGTCTATGGTCAGTCCTTCAACCTAGAACTCAAAGTGATTGTGTGACAAGGAATGGTAACGTCTATGTGTAATACTTAGTGGGATACGTCCCGTAATCTAGCAGTGTATAAGGGAGACGGCTACAACCGACCTCCTTATACAGTGGGCTAGCGCACACACTATGACTCACGCCTGCACTCTTACGACTGTGCTACGCCACCAAGGATTACAGACACACAGTAGATTAACCACAGATACGCACAGATATAAGAGAAGATAGAACTCTATTAAGGTACGCCTTTTACATTCAACCGACAGACAACACCTGGCATGCCTGTGGGACAAGGCCATGGCACGTCGGATCCACCCCTTTAATCGTCCTCCAAAATGGCCCTGATGTTTGGTTCTGCTACGATGTCCGTGTCCGGGGATGGCGCCCGTAGGCATGTCATTGTCTGGTTCCCTTGCTTGGTCGGGAGGGCTTCCCATGGTGTCGCGGTTGTCCTGTGTGGGCGGTCCGAGTTCTGCTGGCTCTTCTTGGGCTATGGGGGTTGGTTCAGCCTTCCACGGGCTTGCGGTAGATCACGGCTTTGTTTCGTCCATCACTTCGTCCGTGATGTCGGCCGTCGTTGTATGCTCTGGGGAGTGGGGTTGCAGTTCCTCTTGGTCCGGAATGTCCTCCGTGATGTCAGCCGTAAGTGTATGCTACGGTGGGTGGGGTTCCTCTTGGTTGGTGGTTTCGCTGTCTGGTATTGCGCGGGACTCCGCTCGCCGTTCCTTGCTGTTCACCGTAGTGGTAATTTCTGGTGACATGGCCTGAGGTTCCTCTTGTTCAGTAGTATCCGAAATTGGTGTCGTGATGGATTTCTCATTTGTTCCTGCGCTGCTGGCTTGCGTGATCTGGTGAAACAGGTCCTCCTGACTTTCGCCAAAACCATCTAGTAGCTACGCAAGTTCCTCAGAATGTTGGTCCGCTACCATGCGATAGTCCTACGCTAGGTCCTCGCGTACTGCCGCAATGCTTTCCTCATTGAGTTTGTAGAACCCTCGGCCGTCTTTCCTTCGGTTCTCCCAGTCCGCTCGATACGTATGCAATTCCGCCGCTTGTGCAGCCCACGCCATCCATCCTTTCTCTAGCGCCGATTTTAATTGCGCCATCAACCTCTCCCGATTCGTTTGCAAAAGGGACGTTGTTTGTTATGGCTTGGCAACGGTTGCATGCTTCTTCTACAGATTTCTTGAGTTTTGCAATTTCTTGCTGATTAACCGCCGCCGCTTCCAGATACGTGCTCCTCATTCCTGCCCAAAGCTGGGATTCCTTCGCATGTAGTTCTTCCAGTTTTCCCATTTAATTGTTCAGGCGGATTTCGAGCTGATGCCTTCTCTCCTGTTCTCCCACCAGCTGCTCGTCAAGCCATGCTTTCTTCTTCTGCAATAAGGCCTGGAGTCCCGCAATTACCGCTTCCGATTTTTTCGCTTCATCCCGTCATTGGGCATTTTCTTCTTTCGTCCGGGTGTGTTGTGTTGTCTCTGTTGCGAGTTTATCTTGAAGGGTCTTCACTGCCTTTTTGTCGTTGGCCCGGATGACCTTTTCTCTATTCGAGGACTGGCGAAGTTCAGCACGGAGACGGTCAATCTCTGATTCCGCTAGTTGCACGACCCATTTTGCTTTTGAGGCAATGGCGGTCTGAGCTTCAATCTCTTCCCTCAGGGCTTCGATGGCGTTGGTTGTTGGTGGAGCTGCCTGTTCCGCCGTAGTCACGTTATTTTCCAATTTCGTGATGTGTTGATTGGCCTTTTGTAGCTCGGCTTGGGTCAGTTTCACCTTTTTCTAGAAATTTTTATTTTTAATCGCCATATCCTTGGCGCCCATACTGACCTTTGCCAATTCCCTATGAACTTCGACAAGGGCCGTGTTTAATGGGGGTAGTTCCATCCCCATTCGGCGTATACCGGCGTTCCTCTACCTGCCGACTCTGGCTAACTGATCCTCATCATCGCTTTCCGTCATTTGTGTTAACGCGCGCTCGATCATTTGGCGCTCCGCGTGCTCCCCGACCATTCGTTGTGAGATTTTTATCTGTTGCGTGGCCAAGAATTCCATGAGTTCAAAAGTGGTTCCGAACTGTAATAGTGGGCCGAACTCATGGGCCGTGTCCGGAATGTCTGGATAGGCTAGGACCTTGCTTTCCACCGTCAATATGCCTTTCCCCAACTGTGACTGGGTTGTAATGATCAGTTGCGGTTCCCGGATTACATCGAAGGTGGTGTTGGGCTCCGTAGCTGGAGAGCTGTCGCCCACGATCGTTGTCTCCATGGCTGCGAGTGCGTCTTTAACTAACCTTCACCCATCTTTCCTATCCAGTCTCCGCCTTTTCGGCTTCTGGCTTCCGGCTCAGGTGCCGCTTCCTCAGTGCGCGCAACCTGCTTTTCCTGCGTTGTTCGCGTGTTCGGCTGGGCGGGTTGGGGTTCATCCTTCCACTCTGTGGTGGCTAACTCCACTAACCATCACTTTGCGGATCGAGGCGGCGCCGTGGGCTTGCTGGGCTGCGGTGCTTGCAGACCTCGGGGTGGGAATAGTATCTTCAGGTATTGTTGTATGATAGGCCTGAGCTTTTTGCCTCCTTGATACGCGTGCAGGCCTTCCCTTAACGTCGACCCCGTAATGACCCTCCAATCGACCATACACCCTTGAAAGGTATAAATGATGATACCTGCCTTCTGCTTGGGCATCGCATATGCATTTACATGTACGCATCCAACCTCCAATAGGAACTTGGCGATTTCGGGGAAAAAGGGATCCGGGATCTCCTTCGTTCTATATGCCTTGGCGGATGACGAATATGGACCGAAATATCTCTATAGGGACTCCACAGGAGGGATTTTGAAATGCCTTTCACCCAGTGATGATAGGTCCAACTTTTTCCGGATGGATGAGTTGGTGACCGTGTCGATGTTGAGCTTTCTAGCGATGTCCAGTGCATCAGGGTGTGGAGGTGCCTTAGTGACCCTGATGTACCCAGCCAAGCGTTTCTGCACGAGCCATCGATGCAAGGCAGTAGAGATGAATATCGGCATAGTCGAAATAGGCTCGTGGCTAATGGGTGAAGACTGTTGGTTGCGGCAGGCTTGAGCTCTATGATAGGATGGAGAAGAGGGTGAGGAAGGGGAGCAATGAGAGCGTTGAGAGTTAGAAGGTTGATTTCTGTATTGTGCAGAAAACCTTCTATTTCCTTCTTTTTGTGGCCTAGGTTCATTGGTGGGTAAGCCATCGTGGTGCCAGGTGTTCTTGGTCTAGAAGTCTTTGCATGCCTTAAGTCCTTTTAATAGTGTCGCTATCTTCTTCTTTTTCCGTAATGGTTACATACAATACTATTTTTACAATACAATACAAGTAGGGCCTTCTACTTACTCCGCGGATAGTCCGGCTTTGTCTTGTCCGGCAGGGAACGGGTTAGGTGCCGTAGGTTCCAGATAAGTTTTAAGGCGAAACCCATTCACTTTTTGTCGTAACACTTCCCCGGCCAGCATGCCCAGTGGAAACGTGCCTTGTTCTGCTCCTACTATCCAGTACGGGCCTGTCCAGCAGAATCGTAATTTTCCTGGCATATGCCCCATGCCTGTTTGGAAAACTAATACCGCTTTTCCAACCGTAAAATCTTTTTCATGCACATGCCTGTGTCGGTCAACGAATGCTTTGCGCCGCCGCTGTTCATGCTCTAATATGGCCTTATTGCGTTGTCGAGGTATTCCTCGCGGATGCGTGGAAAGAGGCGGGACCTCGGGGGTCTTGTACCGAAGAGCAAGAGAGAAAGGAGAAGGGAAGAGACCCACTGGGTGCGAGCGTAGATCCATAGGAACATGGCCCTTCGACTCAAAGACGCGAGTGGGACAACGACACAGAGAGACACGAATGTATGTATGTATTAACAAAGACAAACAACAAGAACACGAAGTCGGTTACGACCGAACAGGCCGGCGAACAGATGCCGATGCCTGTTCGTAAACGCACAGGAAGAAAGGAGTAGGTTGGAGGTGCCGCCGGAAGCACTCGGGCTTTCCTCAGAGCAGCGCGAGCCTCCCGAAACCTGCACAGGAAAAAGCTATGGAGTTTGGAAGAGAGCGAAGCCTTCGGCCCCGCAATCTGACAGCACTTCGTCCACTCTTACTTTGCGATCCCTCTCCCCTCCTCGTCTCCCTCCTTTTATAGGCAAGGAAGGAGCCGTTTCCCACTAACTTCCTACCTACCGAGGATCTTCTATGTACAACATAAGGTGTACGTATATGAAGAGCCGGTTCCTATGCTCTGGTGCACCGATTCCGCTTGTGGACGGTTTTCTTCACGACATCCACCCCCACCTAACCGCGCATCCACCGGCATGCGCCAAATTGAGCTGGGACGGAGAAAACCGGTCCAGTCGTCATTCCCCGCCCGTCGGTTCTTCCTCGGTTTCGGATCGTTCGTGGTCGAGGTTAACCGGATCCGGCTCGTCGTCCTGACGCTTCTTGAACGCTTTGATCCGCTTCCCAGCTACCGGTATCGCCATTCTCGTGCCGTCGAGTTCCGCCAGATGGTACGTCCCGTTGTCGTTGGCGTTTTGTACCACCTTCTTGCGAACTTCCGTGTTGCTCGGTGTTGGTTGTCGAGGCTGTTGTCGTAGACTAGCACCCAGTCGCCTTCCTCGATCTTCTTCGGTTGGAGCCGGTGCGTTCAGTCGAACCGGGCTTTGTTCCTCGTCCTTGCCACCCGAAGCTTTTCTGTAGCCTGCTCTACGTCCTCCGGTCTTCGCTCAAGCTGTCGTATGCGTGCCGCCAATAGTTCCTCCCTGCTCATCTCGTCCCTCCAGTTCACGGTGGCCCATCAGGAGATCGTACGTTCCATCGGCATGATCGGCTTCTGCCCAAACATGAGCTCTGCCCGCATGAATCCGGTTACCGAACTGTGCGTAGTTCGGTCCGCCCACAACGCGTAAGGCAATAGCCGCGGCCAGTTCCCGACTTGTCCTCCGCATGCCCGAACTAACGCCTTGACGATCGGTCCGTGTCCGCGCTCCACCTTCCCATTCGCCTCCGGATTGTACGCAGTAGTAAGCGAGAGCTTGATTCCTAGCCGGTCTAACAGCTCCTCGGCCTCTTCGGCGTCCAACTCCCTGCGATCAGCCACGATCTTCCCGACGCATCCGTACCGGCATATCACGTCCTAGAGCAGGAACCGACATACGGCTGCAGTCGTTTTGTTCTGAAGGGCCCGGCCTTCCACCTAGTTCGTCAGATCTTCCCGAGCCAGGACCAGGTACCGCATTTGTCCTACTCCCATCGGCATCGTCACCAGGTCTACCATCCATTTGAAGTGGATGGTCGGAGGGTACGTAGGGTGAAGCCCGTCCCGATGTCGGACTATGGAGTGCATCTGACAGCTCTCGCAAGTTGTCACGAACCGACGCACGTCCCAGTACAGTCCCGGCCACCAATACTTCCCTTTTATCTTCTCGAACGTGGCCCACGTTCCACGGTCTCCAGCCCAAGGGCTATCGTGGTAGGCCGTCAACAGCTCCTCCTGTTCTTCCTTCATCACCACCACCCGGAGCGGGACGCCGTTCCTCTTCTTTGGGTGCTTCCATAAGTATCCGTCCCGGAGAAAGAATCGGTAAGCTTTCTTCCGGATCCGGTTGGCCTCGTCCTTCGTCCATGACGCATCTGGCGTCATTGTCCTCAAAAATCCACCGATCTTGAGCCACTCACCGTCGTACCTGCTCTCGTCGAAGTCGTTAAGTGCCGGAGTGCTCGTCCCATCGGTCGTCACGTACGCCGCCTCGAAGAAGTCCACACCGACTTCTTCGTCCTCCGAAACCATGCCGCCCTCGTCATCAAACCTCGCCCTCGAAAGCATGTCGGCCATGGCGTTGTCCTTTCTGGAAATGTGCCGTATTTCCGGATCTAGGGACTTGATGTACGCTATCCACCGGAGCATCGCCAGGTCCGGTGTCGCGCATCCGGAAACCATGCCGAGAATCGGCAGGCAATCCGTCTCGATAATCACTTCTCTCCCGATCAGGTAGTCTTTGTCGGCCTTTACTACCGAAACGATACCCCAGAGTTCGCGTTTAACCTGGGCGTACCCTCGCTGTCGCTCACTGAGGACCTTTGCGCCGAATCGGATCGGGAACCGAATGCCGTCCTTGTCTCCTTGGTTGAAGACCCATCTCATCCCGGTTGGACTCGTATCCACCGTTATGTATACCGGGGTACCCTTCTCGTAGACAGCCTTCCGCAAGAGCTTCCTTCCGCAAGACAGCCGGTGCTGCCGCAAGAGCTTCCTTCAGCTTCCGGACCGACTCCATGTGCTCGTCTCGCCACTCGAATTTCCGCCCCTTCTTCAGCAACCCGTATAGCGGCTCCGCAACGTGGGCGTAGTGCGGGATCCATATGTGGTAGAATGCGCATGCCCCCAGGAACCTCCGAACTTCCGTAACCGTGCTACAGTCGGTCTTCATCGCGGAGATGGCTTCTACTTTTGCTGGAGACGGCTTCCGGCCATACGGTCCACACAGGTGTCCGACCACCAGGATTTCTGATTGCCTGAAGGCCGATTTCTCCCCGGAGAAGGTGAGCCTCGCATCCTCTAGCCTTTGTAGCACCTTCTCGCAGTCGTCGATGTGTGTTGCCACGAATCGCCGGCATCCGTCCGGCCCGACTGTCTCGTCCTTCTCTTCCACCGGGCACCCCTTTATCGGGATGTCGTCCAGAAATGGCATGGTGATGTCCGGGATGCAATCCCTCAGTACCTTGTTCATTGCATTCACCATGTGGGCCACCGAGTTGGCCCCTCCTTGTGGCAGGGTACACATTCGCACTAGGCCGAGGGGAGTTCGCATCGTCGTAATGTCTCTGCTCTCCACGGCTAGCTGGAACTGGTCGTACCCCGAGTATAGATCACCGACCGAGTAAATCGACCTTCCGGCGAAGGCCTCCGTGAACTCGTCTATGGTCGGTCCGATTCCTGCGTTCCGAATGGTCACTCTGTTGACCGGCTGCAGGTCTTGAATGAAGCGCATCGTTCCGTTTTTCTTTGGCACGGTAAACCATCGGTTCGAGTATGGGGCACTCGACGGTTCGAGAATGCCCATATCTACTTTCTGCCTCAATAGCTCCATCAACTTCGGGATGTGAGCTCTCGGTACCGGAATCGGCTTGAGATTCCACGACACATGCGGTACCGTGAATATCACCATCAGCTCCACGATCGTCGGGTCTACGCACCCGATCTCTTCCGGTGAGAATGCGAAGGCTTTCCCGTGCCTTCCGAGCATTCTCCGAAACCGGTCTTCCTCCGCCGGCAGTAGGAACCCGCCCCCACCGATCTTGAGCTCCCGGAGCGTCCCGTCGGTGAAGGTGTGTCCTATGCAGGCCGGATCTCGTAAACTGGGATCCGACGCAACCCCTCTGATTCGGGACTTGCTGCCCTCCGGTAAGGGTGTCGTGACTGGCCTTACCTTCCGGTCCACAGTCTTGTACTTCGTGCTAACTCGGGCCGTCTGATCCGACCGGAGCCCCTGGCTGAAGTTCGCAATGACTTCATACATCTCTTCGGAACATACCGGTATCGTCCGGTCTTCGTTAAGGTCTTCTCCGGCTACCATCCTCAGCATCCCCAAGGTGTCGTCGAAGGAGACCGCCTCCACGGCCCCGCTGATTTCCTCGTCCGGGTCGAGAACTCCGCACGCTTGAAGTCGCTCCTCTGCCCTTGCCCTTTCTCGGCCAACGATGTCGACCATCATACACCCTCCGTTGTTGGAGAAGCAGAATTTTCTACCTATCGTACAACTGTGGGGTCTTTCCCGAGTGTCCGGACTATCTCGGCCCCACGCCTTGGCAGCCCTCTCTAAAAATCCTCCCGGTTCTTGCTACCGAGGGATTCGCGGTTTCGCTCGTGGTTCGGTCGCACCGTCAAAAATTGGACCGAATGGCGCCCGTCTTGGCTTTTGACCCTCGCGTAGGCCGAACCGTTGTCCAACACCTTAGTCTCCATTCACGCCGCCGTGATGTATGGTTCCCCTAATATGACCGGGTGAGAGGACGTCTCCTGTACGAAGAAGTGTTGGTCAATCTCGACGTCGCCGATCTTGACTCGCATGTTCGGGCAGGCCCTGTGCAGTTCCTCGGTGGCGCGCGTCGCCGCCCGTATCTTCCACCCGTGCTTGGTGTTGATCGGCCACTTTCCCTTCTTATAGAAGTCCATGGACATCATGTTTATTTCCGAACCGTGGTCCACCAATGCCACCACCGGTTCCTGAATATCTCCAATCTTTACCGGGGTCTTCGTGGTCGCTCGGGCCCAGTGCGGCCTTGAATAGTGGCTCTCCGCCCACTCATCTTCCAGCGCCATGTCGTCGATGTGCGTCTCCACCGGTCTTTCCGGTTCCGTCTCCGTCGACAGCCTCTTCCGTTTCACCAGGTCCACAATGGAGTCATGGAACTCCTTCTTGGCGATCCTTAACACCTCTCGCAATGACAGCTCCACTTTGTTGTCGAGGATCCGTTCTTCTAGGACCTTTCGTAGGTCCGTAGTCCTTTCTATTTCCGTCCCCAGTCGGTATCCGCCTTTCCTGGGGTTATCTTGCGAGCTGGACCCACCGGCATCGTTCTGTTGTTGCCCGAATCGGGTCTCGTACCGTTGCGAGGGCCCGGCCGCTCTGGCTTTCCCCACTCGTTTGTCTTCTACCAGAGCCTCGTAGTTCCGGCAAGCGGCTTCTACAAAGCCCGTCTTCTCCTCGACCGGATCGCTCCACCCGGTTATTTCCCGGATCCGTCTCTCAGCGCGGTCCGTTTCATCTTTCCTTACCCGTGCGCCGGCAAGACCTTCCAGCATTGCCGACCAGAATCCGTCTTTGCCCTCCTTTCGGGCCTCACTGCCCCCGACCCGAATGCCGGCCGACGACGAGTAGTGGATGGCCTCCACGTGTCAGGCCGCTACCTCTTCCATCAGTCTCTTCATTCCTCCTCGCCCGTCGTTTCGGTTTAGGGCCCTTCTGGTGTCGCCGGCGTGCACCCGGCCTTCCCACAGGTACACCACCCGGTTCCTCAACGCTTCTGCGAAATCGCTGCAGTCCTTCCGGATGTGGCCGACCTCGTCGCACCACATGCACCTGTTCCCTGCTACCGGCCGTCGGTCACGAGCCGGTTCACCGCCTTCCCTTCGAGTCTGGGCGATCTAGAGATCCTTTATCGCCCGCGTCAACTCCTCTAGCGCTGCTCCTCCGGATGAGCCATTGACCATGCCGGTCGAAGCCGGACCGGTTTCGAGCCATTCCCGGGTTTCTTCCCTTCGCCCTTGCGGTGCCGGTTCAAGCCTCCTTGCTGTGACAGAGCCCGCACCAACCGCCCCGTTTGTCGAAACGGCCACAGACTCTCTTAACCGCAACCCAGTCGGTCGTCAGCCCGTCTTCGGTTTCCAGCAAGGAGCCGACTTGATCCCGGTCCCGCTCATCCACCGACTTGACGAACAGTAGGACTCAGCTCGTATCCAGAACGGTTTGGTCAAGCGCCGAAAGGCGCGCAAAGCGTTCTTCGAAATCCCGGAGGAGTGCCAACGCGTTTCTTCCCTTGCCGGGGGACTCCACCCACTCCATGAAGTCCCGTTTCGAAAGCCGGAGCGTGTCGTCCAGCCCGTATTTTTCTAGGAGTCGACCTTCGAACTCCTCCCAGGTACGGCTCTCCGCCCGCACCTCGAGCTCCTCCGCATGGATGCTCGGCATCGCCACTCGAGGGAACCCGGCAAGACCGCTCTCTTCCGGAATGTCCCGCATCAGCATTTCTGCCCCGTAGGACGCCAAATACTTCGTGGCATCCTTTCCGCTGAACCGGCCAATTGTACCGACGACCGCCTCAATGACTCTGTCGAGGGCGCCGGAGCCCTCGCGTGCGCTCAATATCCGATCCACGGCCGAAGCCATGGCCTCCGCAAGATCCGACCCTCTCATCTTCTGCTCTTCTGCCGCCTCTTTCACGTCGGGTTCACCAAGATGTCGAGGTATTCCTCGCGGATGCGTGGAAAGAGGCGGGACCTCGGGGGTCTTGTACCGAAGAGCAAGAGAGAAAGGAGAAGGGAAGAGACCCACTGGTGCGAGCGTAGATCCACAGGGACACGGCCCTTCGACTCAAAGACGCGAGTGGGACAGCGACACAGAGAGACACAAATGTATGTATGTATTAACAAAGACAAACAACAAGAACACGAAGTCGGTTATGACCGAACAGGCCGGCGAACAGATGCCGATGCCTGTTCGTAAACACAAAGGAAGAAAGGAGTAGGTTGGAGGTGCTGCCGGAAGCACTCGGGCTTTCCTCAGAGCAGCGCGAGCCTCCCGAAACCTGCACAGGAAGAAGCTATGGAGTTTGGAAGAGAGAGAAGCCTTCGGCCCCGCAATCTGATAGCACTTCGTCCTATCTTACTTCGCGATCCCTCTCCCCTCCTCGTCTCCCTCCTTTTATAGGCAAGGAAGGAGCCGTTTCCCACTAACTTCCTACCTACCGAGGATCTTCTATGTACAACATAAGGCATAAGTATATGAAGAGCCGGTTCCTATGCTCCGGTGCACCGATTCCGCTTGTGGACGGTTTTCTTCACGACAGCGTACCCTTGTTTCTCCTAGCTCTAGTAGTCTTTGTAGCCGTATTTGTGCGGATTTGCCCTCTGGTAGCCGGACTGGTATTGGAATCCATAGACTGGGTACCTGGAATTCAATTGGCATCATGACCTCTAGACCGAATGCCAGCTTGAACGGTGTTGATTGTATGCTGCTCTTATAGCTGGTACGGTATGCCCATAATGCGCTATGCAACTTGGTGTCCCAATCCGTCCTGTTCTCATTGACTATCCTTTTGGGGATAGTTTGGAGGGTTTTGTTCGTGGATTCCGCCAAGCCATTTGGCTGCAGGTAGTACGACGTACTTTTCTTGTGCACCACCGCGTAATGTTGGGTCAGTTCGCTGATGGCCGTATTCAGAAAGTGACTCCCTTGGTCATTAATGAGCTTGATAGGGCAGCCGAAATGACAGCAGATGTGTTCGTACAGGAATTTCGCTGTGACTGCCGCGGTATTCTCGCGTAGTGGTTTCGCTTCTACCCACTTAGTGCAGTAATCCGTGCAGTAATCCGTAGCCACCAGGATGTACTTATTGCTTGTTCGAGTGGCCGTTGGGGTAAAAGGTCCTACAAAATCTAACCCCCACTTTTTGAAAGGATCTAGTGGCAACATTGGTTGGTGTGGCATTCTTGCGACTTCTGTGGGCTGGCCCAGTCGTTGGCATAAATCGCACTGTTTGCAATATTCATACGCGTCCTTATGCATCATCGGCCACCAAAGTTCTGCTTGCCAAATTTTCCGGGTCGTAACATCGCCCGCGTAATGTCCTCCCGTCGTATCACAATGGGCTTTGCGTAGAACCGCGGCCTTCTCATCCTGTCGTATTCTGCGCCTCCAGATGCCGTCACTACCCTTGTGGTATAATATGTTTTCCACTAAACAGAAATTTTGACTCCGGATGGCTAGCCGTTTTTTTTCATGCGTCCGTAATTGGGGTGGCAGTAACCCCGTGGTCAGGAAGTAGGTCATTTCCATGAGCCACCGATCCAAGAAGGTCTTTTTTGTTCATTCTGCTAGCGTTGCTACCCGCAGAATGTCAGCATCTGGAAAGTCGTCGTCATCCCTCTGTGCCGTTTCTCCATTATCAAGTCTGCTCAAAAAATTTGCCACTACGTGTTGCGTACCCGAGCGGTGTTGAATTACAAAGTCGAATTCTTCAAGCAACATCATCCATCTCGCCAATTTCCCTGTCAACGCTTGTTTCTCCACCAGATATAGCGGTGCCGAATGATCCACGTGAAATGTGAATTTCCGCCCTAGCAGATAATGCCGGAACTTATTGATGTCGTAGATCATCCCCAACGCCTCACGTTCCATTGTGGAATAGTTACACTCAGCCGTTGATAATTTCTGACTAGCGTAGTACACCGGCCGGTACCAATTCGGCTCCGTGAGCTGCATTAGCGCACTACCTATTGCTATGTCCGAGGCATCTACGAACACGTGGAATGGCTTCACCCAAATTGGTGGTTGTACGACGGTTGCCTGCCTTAGCATTACCTTTAGCGCATCATATGCCTTTTCTTCCGTAGCTGTCCATTGGAAGGGAGTCCGATGAACGGCGACATGTAACGGCGTGGCGAAGTCCGCCAAATAGCATATCATCTGACTGTGCCATCGTATTTGTCCTAAAAAACGGCTGAGTGATTTCGCGTTTGTAGACATTTTCGCTTGGGTAACTGCGGAGATTTTATTTGGATCGACCGCTATCCCTTCCTTGCTGACTATATGGCCGAGGAGAGGTCCGCTGGTAACGCCGAAGGCATATTTGGCGAGATTCAGGCTTAAGCATGCGGTGCGGCAACGTTCCAGGCACAATTGCAGATGCATAAAATGGTCGGTTGTTCTCCCATATACCGCAAAATCGTCTATAAAAATTTGCATGAAGGCCGGAATATATACCCCAAAAATCTTCGTGATTGTCCGTTGAGATGTCGTCGGCGCCGTCTTTAGCCCGAACATCATGACGACTGCAACATAGACTCCCCAGTCCGTGACAAACGTCGTCTTCTCTTGGTCGTCGGGGTGCATCCGTACTTGGTTGTACCCATTGAAGCGATCTAAAAAACTGTACATGTCATGCCCCGCGACTGCGTCCAATACGCTATCGGAGAAAGGTAAAGGGAATGCGTCTGTAATGGTTACGGTGTTTAATTTTCGGTAGTCCAAACATACCTGTATTTTGCCATTTTTCTTTGGTACGACTACGATCGGGCTTAACCATGTAGCTTGTTTAACTGACTGTATGAATCCTGCCTTGAGGAGTTTGTCAATTTCTTCTTTTACGCGGGCCGCGTAGTTTGGGTTCATGCGTCGGTTGCTAAATTAATCTTATCTTGATAGAACTTCGGATCTAACCCCTTCATGTCCTCGTGGGCCCAGGAGAACACATCTTTATACTTCTTGAGTAATGCTATCATCGCGTTTCTCTAATCCGGCATTAATTCTTTTGTGATGGAGAGGAAACGGGGTTCTGACGTCGTACCCACGTTTACTTCTTCCAGGGCTGAGGTGGTGGCTCGCCGTGAAATTTCCATTTCCCTCTCGAACGTTGCCTGTGCTCTGCTTAGTTCTAATATTGACTCTGGGTTTGGTTCGTAAGCCTCGTCGTGGAATTTAGCGGGCTTGGCATATTCCGCCGCGGTTTCGATGACGTCGATTTCGAACACTGGAATAATCCGAGGGTGCTCGTCTAGGTATGCCTCTAATTCTGTATCATCTACCCCAGCCAACATATTTATATCCTCCGCGTACAATGGTGCTATGCCCTTGGGTTGTGTCGCCATTTCCTCTGTTGGTACGCGGACCTTGGTGCGTCCGCGTCGAAAGTTGATACACTTGTGTTGCCAGCTCTGCTTGATATTCGCTGAACGAACCCACGGTCTACCCAACATTATAGGATACGCCCCTGGGGTGTCAAGGGCAAGGACTACCGCCGAGATGTCGAAGCAATGTCCTTCCACGATAATGCCTACCTTGCGTATCAACCCCAATGGTCGTACTGAGCGGGCATCCGCCATGCGGAGCCAAAACGGACAAGCTTCCCATTCTGAAATTCCCAATTGTTCGCATGTCTTCGCGCTAATTACATTAACGCTTGAGCCGCCATCAATTACACATCCTGGGATTTCCTGACCATACAATATCAACTTAATAGTCGGGTTGTGGTGATCCACCACTGTCGGTCCGTCGCTAATGTCCTTAAAATTCACATCGACGCTTACCCCAGGTCTGCCCGTCACCCGCTCTTTCACGGCCTGGCGGAATCATGGGAATAGTTGCAGCAGGTTCTCCATGGTTAACGTTATCTCGCAGCCTGTCAGTGCTTGCCATATGGGGTCCGGGGATGGTCCATCATCCTCCAATAGCTCCACGATGTTTGCAGACTCCTTCCGCATGCGCTCCGTATTTGTCGCGTTTGCTTTTTCAACCCATGCTTGGGTTGTCCGCCGTATCTCATCTTGCACGACCCAATCAACATTTTTTGTTATAACGTGTCGTGACTTGCTGTACTTCCGCTGTGATCGTATTGACGGCCGGCCCCTTGCCCTTGCGTACTGGGCATTGTGTGGTGTGGCATAATGTCCAGGCTGTTGACAAACAAAACAATGGATGCTAGATTCTCCCTTCTTGGCCCCTGGTGGTGTGTGCCAATCCCCAGGTGTGACTTGATCCTCCCGGTCCTGATTCGTTTGTCGGAGCGTACACGGAGGTTGTTGTTGGTCCCGGCGCGGTTCCTAGTGCCGGTCATCGTCCGAACTTGCATCGTACCGCCGTTGGTCCCGATACTAACGATGCTTTCCGCAAGGCCCATTAAAGCCACCACATTTGTTCGTCAGATGGTAATTCTCATAGCATCGACCCCCTTTAGTATTTCTGTGGTTGCCACGGTAGTCTTCATCCTCCGGTTCGTCTTCCTCGGAATCGTTGTGATTCTGGCGATTCCAGTAGTGCCGGTCATCACGTGGGTTCCGATCCATATACTGTGGTCATGGATTGGATCGCTTGACGAAAATGTCACTCCTCGTCCTGAGGTAACGCTTGTCGTAATGAGGACATGGAAAACCTTTCCTCTTCTTCGTCCAGCTCGAGCTGTAGCGCTCTTTTTATGACCATATCGGCCGTTTCCCCTTTCATGCTATTGTTGTTGAGCATTGTCCGTATCGGTCGGCGTAATGCTACTAGAAATGTCTCCCTAGCCTCAGCCTCCATCGGGCCCCATTCTAATTTCCGCCTTAGTTTTTGGAAGCGTAAGTTAAAATCCGCGACCGGCTCGGTCGGCAACTGTTTAATTGTGTATAACTGCCCGAGGATTTTGCATTGCGGCACCCTCCAATGAAAAAACCGCAGAAAGGCTGACTGCAGCTGGTAGAAGGTCGTGATTAATGGCAGATCCATCTGCAAATGCCAAAACGCCGCTCTCCCATCCAAGGTTAATCCGAACTCCGTCATTTTGGACTGGTGCGCTACTGCCTCAGAAAGGCTCTTCGCCATGTGGTTTGCATTCCAGACATTAAGGAACAGTCGGATGTGGGTTGCGGCGTCGGTTTCGCCATTGAAGTGGGGATAAGCAAAGGCCATGCTGGGTGCTACGGTGGGCAGGAAAAGGCCACAATGTTTTTGTGGTGAGCGCGCTTCCCTTGTATTGCCGAGGTATTTGGAGAGCGAGAAATCGTCTTTGTGGCTCCGATAGGTAGTACTGAGGTTACTGAGGCGAGGCTTTTGCCGTGCGCGTTCCTCTACCTGGCGTGTGATGGACCTTGTGATTGGCCGGTCTTGTCGTGTTGGTTCTCTGGGCGTCTGCAACTAAACATCCATTCGTCGTTGTTCGTCTGTGAGAAGACACAGATCACCAAGCGTGCCAAAAGTGTTACCGATTGGGAACACAATCTATGGTCAGTCCTTCGACCTAGACCTCAAAGTGACTATGTGACATGGAATGGTAACGTCTGTGCGTAATACTTAGTGGGCTACCTCTCGTAACCTAGCAGCGTATAAGGGAGACGGCTACAACCGACCTCCTTAGGCAGTGGGCTAACGCACACACTGTGACTCACGCCTACGCTCTTACGACTGTGCTACGCCACCAAGGATTACAGACACAGTAGATTAACCACAAATATGTACATATATCAGAGAAGATAGAACTCTATAAAGATACGCCTTTTACATTCAAAATTACACGCTACCTCTATCAGAGGTTTCCTGCCCTTTATATACGCAGGATCTTTTAGCCGTTCATGCTTCCCACGTGAACCATTTACATGCGTTACAATATTACTCTATTCCATATTATTGCGCTCGTGTCTGTCGGTTACTATTCCGGCGGACAACAAAAATATCTTCTGTCCAAGGTTGAATACCCAAGGTTGTCGATTATTATCAACATAAAAACGCGCTCTATCTTGAGCTGTTTTTATATTATCTCATGTAATATGCAACATATCTTGCATATCCCAATGAAACTTTTGCGTACTTTGCAATTCATCATGATGTATATTAACATTAATGTGTGCTCATGGTTGAAAACCATACATCAACATAAAAGGACTATATCCCAACGACGTATGCTTGGAGCTGTTATAAGCAAACCCCAAAATTGAGAGATAATGTTCCCATTTTTTGGTTTTGCACCACCGTATGCTCGAAGCATGACCTCAATAATTTGATTTACTCGTTCTATCTGTCCATCAAATTGAGGATGATTCGTGGAGCTCATGTTCAAAGTAGTTTCTAACTTCTTAAAGACTTTCGTCCAAAAGTCGCGAGTAAACTTTGGATCTCACTAACTCACGATATCCATCAGTAACCCACAAAAATGAAATAACTCATCAAAGAATTGGTACGCCAATTCATGAGTTGTTACCATGATTTTAGTAGCAATAAATCTATCCATTTTAGTTAGTCACGTTTTTGGGTGCGAGGAATGCTAACAAAAATATCCATGGATATACTTTACCATCTTGATATAGGACGACACCTATAGCATAATCACTTGCGTCGATTTCAACCTGAAAAGGTTTTGAAGGATCTGGTAAAAGAAGCAAATGAGCCTTGCACCCTAGGTCCTTGAGTTCCTTCAAGGCAAGGTCTAGTGTAGCATTTCAAACAATAGGTATTGTAGACTTACATGTTTGACATTTTAGAGGATTAGTAAACGGCATCATGAATTGGGAATAATTACGAAGCAATTTTCGCAAAAACCCGACAAACCCAAGGAATGATTGAACCTTTCAAATATTCCGAAGAGTGCACCAAAGTTTGACTTTCTCGATGCAAGAAGGATCAATTTCAACTCCTCGTTCGGTTATGAGATGTCCACGATAAGTAATTGATTTCTTGAAGAACTCACATTTTGAGATCTTCGCCTAGAATTGTTTGTCGCGCATTGTTTGTAAAACAAAGTGGACATGTTTAGCATATTCTTCTAATGTACGACTATAATCTAGAATATCATCCAAGAAAATAAGGACAAATTTTCCAAGTTGTTCTTTGAAAATGTCATTCATTTCTTGTTGAAATGTGGCCGGAGGAGCATCGTCCTCACTTATACCAATTTGATGGTAGCCTGTACGAAGATAAAGTTTTGTAAAATAACGAGCTCCTTGGAGATAGTCAATTAGATCATCGACCCAGGGCAATGGATATGAATTCTCGATTGTCATTTTATTCAAGCGTTGGTAATTAATACACATACGCCATGTGCCCTATTTATGTTTTCACCAAGAGAACAGGTGCACCCCATGGAGGTTTACTATAACGTATATAACCCATTCGTAAATAGTCCTAGAGTTGCTTAGATATATCATCCTCTTCGAATCCACTTAAGCAATACAAAGGTATACTTATTGGTGCAACGCCAGATACAATATCTATACGATGGTCTATATTACGTTAAAGAGGTAACCCATGTGGTACTTCACTCAGAAAAACATCACTCATCAAGTTGTTGTTGTTGTTCAAAATATGATGACATTATCGATATTATAAACGTGAATGCTTGGATCAAGTACACAATAAAATAAAGAAGAACAAGACAACTCGAATATTCATGGAAAGGAAACAATCGAAAGAGATTGTTTTTTTACACATTGAATAAAATGAGTACAATTGTTCAGTGCAAAAGTAATTGAATGGTGAACCCAATCAATAGATAAAGAAGAGTTTTTATTATAAAACCGGGGATAACCCAATATTACATCAGTGGTACAAAGATTCATTACATGGTGGTCTACTTCCTCTATATAAGTATCAATAGAAATTCCCAATGAATGAATCGCCCCGTTGATGTATTGTACTCTTCCATCAGCTAAGTGCACCTTATAGGTGTCATCACTTACGGTGGGTTGGATTCCCCATATCTGAACCAAACGATCACTCAAAAAGTTGGGTGAGCTTCCCGAATCAAATAAAAATTGTTTGGGAGATCCATTGATACACCTGTTTGCACGAAATAAATCATTGGGTCCCAATACATAGTGAGAGAAAGAACATTTACACTTATTTAAATGATGTGTATAGACCTCAAGGACATTAGGATTGTTTTGTTGTCATGCTCTTTCCATTGCAACTTTTGACATTGCTCTTTTGTCTGACCCTTCTTTTTGCAGAATATGCAAAAATGATTTTGTCGCTTACAATCGAGATCCATGAATTCGTTGGGTATCTTGCGTTTCCTAGCGAATTGTGACCGCTTAGTTCCTGGTACTTTGGGTTTGTTATGGTTCTTCTTCGAAGTGCGTTGATGGAGAAGAACTATTTCAATGGCCTCTTCGAAGGATTTGGGATCTTGATCGTGCACTATCCAGTGATAGTCCAAATTGGGGATGCCATTGACAAAACGAGCTATTGACCAATTGTCCCCTTCTAGACTCGATTTTTGGATTTGGGTTCTAGCATGGTGAAGATAGTCTTCTAGCGAGGAAAATTTCCGGCCAAAGAGGTTCATCAAAGCTTGTGCTGCCTCGGTTTGAGATAGAGGTTGCTGAAATTGACCCTTCAAAAGTGTGACAAAGTCTGTCCAGGTATCGGGCAATTTCCCCGTAGTGTAGAGCCCATGCCACCAGGTAGCGGCCTTACCCCCTAGTTCTTAGCTGATATATGCCATCGTCGTACTATCTGACTTGGGATAGAGCTCAAAATTAGACTTCCATCGGCCCAGCCACGTGCAAATTTCTTCTTTAGTTCTTTCCTTTTATTCTCCTATAAATGGCTTTACGACAAATGATGATTCACCGTGACGCTCATCGGCTCTATTAAGATCACGCTGTATACTAATCACACGTGCCTCAAGCGCAGTATGAGATTGGCGAAGTTTAGAAATCTCGTGCAAGGTAGAATTAAGGAAATTTTTATTTGTAAATAATACGACTGAATGGGGATTGGCCCAGGGGATTTCCTTGAATTCCTTTCGCTTGGGCAAATGCCATCAGGTCGTTATTATGAGCCATTGAATGATAATTTCTAGCAAAGAAATAGGATAAGGTCAGAAAAATAATCATAACATCATGTCGTGATGTAAACATATCATGGGCAAGCATTAATCGATATCATGATCTCATGTCAATACCCCTCTAGACATATGAGATTAGGTTCAAGATCAGGTTACTATGGTAACACAAAGGTGTTTTAAATACCATGGGGGTGACAAATGAAATTCTTTCCCTGATATCTATATTGATTTTTTCATGACGGCTCCCCGAGCCTCAACCAAGTATGTTCGTATCATGAATACTTTATACATGATATAATGCTAACAATAAACTATGTCTCTATGCCCACCCATGTGGTTTTGGCTCTTTAAGTCCTATTAAGAGGACCCCTAAGTGCACTTAGACCTAATGTCTAAACATGTTTTATATAGTCATAATGTTGTATGGTCTTGGTCATATTTGAACTCGAGACCTCGAGAACAAATACATTAAACACTTAAGCTAACCTAATGGTTTCCTCCTTTTGAATATTTAATGTTTATATGTACTGAGGGATATGTGAAGGCATTTGCCCATATATCTATTTATTTTTTTAAAAACATATGTATCGAGAAACCTTATTTGCCCCTCGTTTAAAATAAAACTATGTTGGTACGTTACCCTACGTCAAGTCTCATAATTACAATGGCATATGCCAAAGTGCAACCTAATGTTCAAGCATCAGTAGCCCCCTTTTCGTAGTAGGCCCACATGGCCCATCACATGGTTACGTTGTCGTGCCTTTTGATGCCGAATCGTTGCATGTGTTGGGTGGGAACCACCGAGGTTTTTAGACTAGGGGGAGGAGAAGTTTAAGGCTAATAAGAATATGAAAGAGAAAGGTAGGAATCTCGTGAATTTCTCGAGTATAGTGAATTAGAACAATTATTCCTAAGTGTGAAGATAGAGAGAGAGAGAGAGAGAAAGAAGATAGAGAGATAATTGAAAAGGAATTATTACATTGAAGAGTAAACGGATTACAAAGAGTAGGCAACAGAGTACTACAAAATGGTGTTGAACCAATTTAGGTTTGCGATGAGTGGTAGATCCCAATTTATAAGTAATAGAGAACACTCTAGAATATTCTAGGTTATCCTAGAATGTAGAGTAATCTAGAAGATCTCTAGAGTATTCTAGAAGGTTCTAGTGTATAGAACACTCTAGAATATTCTAGGTCATTCTAGAATGTAGAGTAATGTAGAATATTCCTATGATATTAGATTTCATATTCAAAAAATTATACATACAAGAATATTAATACAATGGCTAAGGATTTGACATGTGTACAACAAGGTCGCGGGTTCAAATTATCGATGCGTCTTCACCGGATGTTGGTTCGGGGTTTTGTAGTGCCATAGTGACACTGTGTTCTAACTCCGCAATGTGCTCATGGGCCTTCTGGAATTGGGCTTCAGTCAGCTTGATTGTTTTCCAAACGTCTTTATTCTTGATAGCCATATCCTTGGCACCCATACTGACTCTATCTAATTCCCGATGTGCCTCGATAGGGGCCATATTCAATGGGGGTAGTTCAATGCCCATATGCCGAATCCTCACATTTCGTTGCCTGCCTATCTTGGCTAGAGGCCCCTCATCCTCGCTTTCCGTTGTTTGTATTAGTGTGCTCCACCATCTGTTGTTCGGCATGTTCTTCGACCATTCGCTATGACACCTTGATTTGCTGAGTCACCAAAAATTCCATGAGCTCATATGTGGTGCCATACTGCAATAACGCACTAAACCCATGTACCATGTCCAGAATGTCTGGATATTTCAGGACGTCACTTTCCGCTGTGAGCACTCCTTTGCCCCGCTGAGATTGCGCCATAATGATGCGTCGAGGTTCACGGAATATCTCCAATGTCGTAGTGGGCTCTGTGGGAGTAGACATTTCGGTGGTGATGGTCGTATCTTTTACCAATCCGTGGCCGTCCTTCTAGTCTAATCGTCATCGTTTGGGTCTGGGACTGTCACCGGCGGGATCTTGTTCCTCTGCTTTCATGGAGGGTTGCGTCTCGGCGTCTTTGGCCGGTGGTTCCATCTGTGTCGTCCGCTGGGTGGTGGGAGAAGGTTGTGCTTCCTCCTCCTATTCAGTGGTAGCTAACTCTGCTAGCCATCGTTTCGCAGATCGTGGCGGGGGTGTCGGTTTGCTTGGTATGGGGGTGGGAAGTCCGCGAGGAGGAAATAGTACGGTAAGGTACTGTTGAATGATCGGTTGGAGTTTCTTCCCGGCTTGATATGCGTATAGTCCTTCCCTAAGTGTTGGCCCCGTGATTACACCCCAATCTATGACACTTCCTTCGAAGGTTTCGATGATGACGCCACCTTTTTGTTTAGGCATCCCGGATGCATTGATGTGTATGCACCCGACCTCTAGTAGGAACTTGGCGACTTCCTGAAAAAATGGATTTGGAATGTCCTTCTTCTTGTATGCCTTAGCCAACGTTGAATATTCCCCAAAGTATTTCCTGAGAGTTTCTGCAGGAGAAATGTCGAACTACTTTTCCCCAATCGCCGATAAACCAAGTTTCTTCCAAACGGTGGTGTTCGTCACTATTTCCACATTCAACTTCTTGGCTATGTGAAGAGCCTCAGGGTCTGGTGGCGCTTCGGCGACCCTGATATAGCCCTCGAACCCCTTTTCCACGAGCCATTTGCGTAGAGCTGTAGAGATAGTGATCGGCATCGTGGGTGGATGGGACTAGCCGAAGATTGCAGACTATGGTGAGCGCGAGCTCTGTGCTATGGTGGAGAGGGAGGCGAGTGAGGAGGGCTGGAACCTGAAGTTTGTTGTCTATAATGGGCAAAAAACCTTCTGCATTCCTCTTTTTGTGGCCTAGGGAGCATTGGTCTATGTGACATTGTAGTGCCGCGTGTTCTTGCCCTAGAAGTTTGTGCATGCATAAAGCCCCTTTTAATAGTCAACACTACCTTCTCTTTTCTTTTCTTTTTCTTTTTTTCTTTTTTTTCTTTTTTTTAATGGTTAAATACATGATTACTGTTTACAGTATTTTACAAGTGGCCCCCAACTTATTAATTAATGTACGGGCCCTTCTGCTGTGACAGTCACAGCGTGGAACGGGTTTGGAGGTGTAGGTCCCAGATAGGGTTTCAATCGGAACCCATTTACTTTCTATCGAAGTACCTCTCCGGCCAAGGTGCCTAATTGAAAAGTGTCATTTTCTGCTCTGACTATCCAGTACAGCCCCGTCTAGCGGAATCTTAATTTTACAGGCATTTCACCCATGCATGTTTGAAAGACCAATATGGCCTTTCCGACTGCGAAATCCTTCCCCCGTGTGACTTGATGTCGATCGACGAATGCTTTATGTCGTCTCTGTTTCTACTCCAGTATGCCCATACTACATACCCGAGCCTCTCCGAATTCGAGGAGTTGTTGTAACCATAGCTACTCAGACTGGCCTTCTGCGAGTTGGTCTCGTACTTGAATCCGCAGACTTGGCACTTGGAATTCGACGGGCATTACGGCTTCCAACCCAAATGCTAGTCGGAATGGTGTAGATTGTATGGTAGTCTTATAGTTGGTCCGATACGCCCATAAAGCGCTATGCAATGTAGTATCCCAGTCCGTTCTATTTTCATTCACGATCTTATTCAGTATTGTCTGCAAGATTTTGTTCGTGAACTCTGCTAGTCCATTCACCTATGGATAGTACAGTGTGCTTTTCTTATGGAACGACGTAACGGTGCGTGAGGTCGTGGATGACTGAATTTTGAAAGTGACTCCCTTGATCACTGATGAGCTCGATGGGGCAGCCAAAATGGCACCAGATGTATTCATTCAAAATTTTTGTCGTAGATGCTACCGTGTTATCCCGTAACACCTTTGCTTCCACCCACTTAGTGCAATAGTCCGTCCGTGGCTACCAGAATATATCTATTACCCGTTCGCATTGCTGCTAGTGTAAAGGGTCCCACAAAATCAAGACCCAACTTCTAGTATGGATCTAGCGGAACAACGGGATGATGTGGCATTCTCACGCCCTCCATGGGCTGACCCAATCGTTGACATAAATCACACTGCTTGTAATAGAGGTGCGTATCCTTTTGCATGGTAGGCCACCATAGACTGACTTGCCATATTTTTCTGGTGGTAACATCTCCCGCATAGTGCCCCCTTGCTGTACCACAGTGAGCTTCGCGCAAAACAGCCTCCTTCTCACCCTGACGTACCCCGCATCGCAAAATTCCATCATTGCCCTTGTGATAAAGTATTCCTTCAACCATGCAAAAGTTACGGCTACGGATAGCCAATCGCTTCTTTTCGTCTGTCCTTAATTGTGGCGGTGGCACTCCTGTAGTCAGAAAGTACGTCATTTCCATTAGCCATGAATCTAGAAATTTTTTGTCTTCCCGTGACGCTATCATCGCGACTTGCAGAACGTCCGCATCAGGAAAGTCATCGTCATCTTTCCTTGTAGTTTCGCCGTTATCCAGCTAGCTTGCTACGGCGTGCTGCGTACCTGGGCAATGCTAAATTATGAAGTCGAATTCTGGGAGCAATAGCATCCATCTAGCCAATTTTCCTGTCAGCGCCTCTTTCTCCACAAGTTAGTGCAATGCCGCATTATCTACGTGAAACGTAAATTTTCGCCCCAGTAGATAATTGTTGAGAGTCAACGCTCCGATTCTTTTTCACCGCTCGGCCACAACCGAGTAAGCACGAATCAATGCAGCAGAAAATAGGAAACCACAGAGAGAAACACGATAACACGGGGATTAACGTGGAAAACCCTAAACGGGAAAAACCACGGGAGTACAAGACTCCGAACCACCACTATACACAGAGAAGTATACAATGGCGAGCTGCAAGGCGACGACCTTGAGCTCGCTATCCTCGCCACAGGCGGCGGTATTACACAGAGGCGTCGACCTCTCCCTCTCTCTCTCGCTCTCTCTCTTGGCTGCTCTCACTTCGCTCCCTCTAAATGAAAACAGAAAAAAAATGAGCAACAACAAAACACAGTGTTTGCCCTAAGTCATATTTATACACATATGACTTTCGGGCTATTTACAAATATAGCCTCAAGGGCCCTTGGCAAACATATTCACAAATATGTCCCCGCATCCGGATCTCTCTCCGGGTACATTCGTCATCCGGCTCCGTAGCCGGGGTCTCCATCATCCGGCTCCGTAGCCGGGGTACTCTTCATCCGGCTTCATGCCGGGTACTCTTCATCCTCCGGTTCTGTAACCGCAACCGGGCTTGCCGTCATTCATCTCCGGACATCCCATCCGGAGGGACCGATATCCCAACAAACTCCCCCTTCACTTCGGCATGGGATGTCTCTCCAATCCGATCCTCTTCCGGCATGCTTCCAGCTTGTCGGGTGTGAGTACTTTGGTCAGCATATCTGACCCGTTCTTGTCCGTGTGGATCTTCGTCAGCACGAACTCCTTGTCTTCTATCCTTTCCCGGATCCAGTGGTATCTACGCTGGATGTGTTTTGTCCGGGAATGGTAGGCAGCGTTCTTTGCAAGGTGGATGGCACTCTGAGTGTCGCAGTAGAGTCGGTACTCCTCCTGCCGGATACCGAGCTCTCTAATGAAGTCCTTCATCCATATTATTTCCTTGCCGGCTTCAACGGCCGCCATGTACTCTGCCTCTGTGGTTGACAACGCAACCGTCTTCTGCAGCCTCGACTGCCACGAAACGGCTCCCCCTGCATACGTCATCACATACCCTGATGTGGACCGGCTGGTATCTGCATCAGCCGACATATCCGAATCGGTGAAGCCGTCGAGTTCGGGCTTACCGGAGCCGAATCGGAGGCACACGTTTGCCGTGCCCTTCAGGTATCGGAGTATCCACTTAGCCGCGTTCCAATGCTCTTTGCCGGGATTGCTCATGTACCGGCTCACCACTCCGACTGCATATCCGATGTCCGGTCTCGTACACACCATGGCGTACATCAAGCTCCCGACGGCTGAGGCATACGGCACTTTCATCATATCCTCCTTTTCAGCCTTTGTCTTGGGACTTTGCTTGCTGGACAGCTTGCAGTTTGCCGGGAGGGTCGATCCGACCGGTCTTGCTTCCGACATGTTGAACCGTTTAAGCACCTTTGTCACGTACTTCTCCTGTGACAGCCACAACTGCTTCTTGCTCCGGTCCCGGATGATGTGCATCCCAAGTATTTGTCTCGCCGGACCCAAGTCCTTCATTGAGAAGGTTCGGTGAAGAACCTTCTTCAGCATCCGTATCTTGACTGGTCCCGTCCGACGATCAACATGTCGTCCACGTACAGGAGGAGTATTAGAAAGTCTCCTCCTTCGAACTTCTTCACAAACACGCAGTGATCGGACTGCGTTTTGTGGTACCCTTCGCCTGTCATGAAGGAGTCGAACTTCCGGTACCATTGCCGGGGAGCCTGCTTCAGACCGTAAAGGCTCTTCTTCAACCGACATACCAGGTGCTCCTTCCCTTTCTTCTCGAATCCTTCCGGTTGCTGCATGTAGATCTCTTCCTCGAGGTCACCGATCTGCTTTACCTCGAGGTCCACGCTTGCCGCTATGCTCAGCACCGTCCGGATGGAGGTCATCTTCACTACCGGGGCAAATATCTCGTCGAAGTCGACGCCCTTCTTCTGCTGAAACCCCTTCACCACGATCCTGGCTTTGTATCTCGGGGGGTTTCCGGCATCTCCCGGTTTCAACTTGAACACCCACTTGTTACGGAGTGCCCGTTTTCCTTTCGGCAACTCCACAAGTTCATATGTGTGGTTCTCATGTAGGGAATCCATCTCCTCCTGCATGGCACTTAACCACCTGCGGCTATGGGTGTCATGCTTCGCTTCTTCAAAGCTCTCCGGCTCCCCCTCGTCGGTTAGCAGCACGTGCTCTGGTTCCGGAAATCTCCGGGGGGCCCTTCTCTCTCTTAGAGGATATCTCCGTTCCGGAGCTTCGGTAACCGGTTCTTCCGATTCTTCTTCATCCGAATCCATTTCGGGATCAGGGCCGGTTCCGGTATCATTTTCATCTTCTTCGGCCGGTTCTGTTTCTTCACCATCTTCGGCCGGATCTTCGAGTGTTAACCGGTCCCTTGCCGGTCGGGACTGCTCCTCGTAGAGTTGATCCTCACCGGTCGACTTGGAGCTCTTCATCTTCTTCTCCGACTCCCAGTCGGCGAGTGTCTTGTCCTCCATGAAGATGATATCTCGACTCCTGAATATCTTCCTGTCGACCGGGTCCCATACTCGGTAGCCGAACTCGTCATCGCCGTAACCGAGGAATATGCATGGCCGGGTCTTTGGATCTAGCTTTCCTCTCCGGTCCTTTGCCACATGAACATATGCGAGACACCCGAATACCTTCAGATGCCGGTAGGACACTTCCTTACCGGTCCACACTTTCTGCGGCGTGTCTCCGTCCAAAGGCACTGAGGGTGATCTATTTATCACATACGTAGCCGTCGACATTGCCTCAGCCCAAAATCCCTTGGGTAATTTCGCATGCGCCAGCATACTCCGGACCCTCTCCATTATGGTCCGGTTCATCCTCTCGGCCAGCCCGTTCAGTTCCGGCGTCTTCGGCACAGTAAACTCGAGCCGGATTCCCTTCGAGCGACAGTACTCCGCGAACTGCCCCCGGTATTCGCCTCCGTTATCCGCTCGTATCGCTTTCAGCTTCTTGCCGGATTCCCTTTCCACTCTCGCGTGGAGTTCTTTGAAGACGCACAACACTTGGTCCTTTGTCTTCAACGGTGCCGTCCACAGCTTCCGGCTGTGGTCATCAATGAATGTCACGAAGTACTGGGCTCCGCCATGTGACTTCGTTTCTACTTGACACACGTCAGTGTGCACCAACTCCAATGGTGCGCTACGTCTCGTCGGTGGCCTTGAGTGGAAGGAGGTTCGGTTCTGTTTACCGGCCAGGCAATCGGTGCACTTCTCCAAGTGCACATGCTTCACTGGAATGAGGTTGTCTTCTGCAAGCCTCTTCATCCCCTTCTCACTCATGTGGCACAGTCTCTTGTGCCACAGCTCGCCGGCAGTGTCGGCTGCCACGTTCAACTCTTCCGGACACAACCGGGCATTCATAAGGTACAGTGTGTTGACTTTCCGGGCCCGAGCCACTATCAGGCTCCCTTTGCTGAACTTCATAACACCGTTCCGGATGCTACCCGTGTAGCCTTCATCATCTAGCCTCCCGGCCGAAATCAGGTTCAATCGAACCTCCGGAACGTGTCGGACATCCTTCAGCAGCATTTTGCATCCGGTCGAGGTTGTTAACCACACGTCTCCTCTGCCGGCAATCTGGCACGTACCTTCATTTCCCATCCGGACATAGCCAAGCTCACCAGCTGTGTAGGATGAGAAGTATCTTCTCTCCGGGGTCAGGTGGAACGATGCTCCGGAATCGACCACCCAGGTCGTCTCATCGCCGGCAATGTTTAGTTCACCTTCTTCGGTGATGAGCATGATTTCTTCCTCACTTGCCGCGAGTGCCGTTGTTCCTTTCCGGTCCTGCCCTCGCCGATTCGAACCTCTCCGGTCCGTGGCTCCCCGGTATGCACCGTTTCTCTCCGGTGACTTCTTCGAATCGGTGTCGTCGGCTCCGTTGTCTTTTCGGTAATGCCGACAATTCTTTCGGAAGTGCCCCGGCTTCCCACAGTGGAAGCATGTGGGTCTTCCTCTTGACTGCGACCGGGTCCCCGACTTCTCCCGTCTTTGTGGACTCCGGTTCCATTGTCTTCCCCGTTCCGATTCGGTAAGCAGCGCCTTCGAGTCGGAGGCCGGTTCTTTATCTCTCCGACGCGCTTCTTCGTTCAAAATACTTGTCTTTACCGTTTGTAAGGACAAGTTATCTTCGGTGCAGGAGGTGCTGAGAGTCACCACCAAGTTCTCCCAGCTTTCCGGCAATGTACACATCAGAATGATGGCTTGCATTGCATCCTCCAACGGGAACTTGATCGCCGCAAGCTGGTTCACGAATCCCATGAACGTGCTTACGTGTTCCACCATACTCTCGCCGTCGCGGTACTTGAGGTTCACTATCTTCCTCATCAGGGAGGTCCGGTTCAACGCATTCTTCCTCTCGTAGAGGCCCGACAGCTTCTTCCACATCTCATATGCGTTGGTGTCGTTCGCCACATGTTGTAGAACGCTCACGTCGACGTATTGCTGAATGGTTGCAACGGCTTTCCGGTTCAGAAGCCTCCATTCCGACTCAAGTACCCCCTTCGGTATTTCCGACCTGTCAATCGGTTCGTACAGGTCCCGAACAATCAGAAGATCCTCCATCTTGATCTTCCAGTCGGCGTAATTCTGCGCATTTAGCACCATCATCCCCGGCTGCCCGCTGCTGCCGCCTTCCATTTTCTGCACTGCCGTCACTCTGATACCACTTGTTGAGAGTCAACGCTCCGATTCTTTTTCACCGCTCGGCCACAACCGAGTAAGCACGAATCAATGTAGCAGAAAATAGGAAACCACAGAGAGAAACACGATAACACGGGGATTAACGTGGAAAACCCTAAACGGGAAAAACCACGGGAGTACAAGACTCCGAACCACCACTATACACAGAGAAGTATACAATGGCGAGCTGCAAGGCGACGACCTTGAGCTCGCTATCCTCGCCACAGGCGGCGGTATTACACAGAGGCGTCGACCTCTCCCTCTCTCTCTCGCTCTCTCTCTTGGCTGCTCTCACTTCGCTCCCTCTAAATGAAAACAGAAAAAAAATGAGCAACAACAAAACACAGTGTTTGCCCTAAGTCATATTTATACACATATGACTTTCGGGCTATTTACAAATATAGCCTCAAGGGCCCTTGGCAAACATATTCACAAATATGTCCCCGCATCCGGATCTCTCTCCGGGTACATTCGTCATCCGGCTCCGTAGCCGGGGTCTCCATCATCCGGCTCCGTAGCCGGGGTACTCTTCATCCGGCTTCATGCCGGGTACTCTTCATCCTCCGGTTCCGTAACCGCAACCGGGCTTGCCGTCATTCATCTCCGGACATCCCATCCGGAGGGACCGATATCCCAACAAAAATAACGGAACGCATCTGTAATTGTTACGGCGTTCAATTTCCGATAGTCTACGCAAACGCGGATTTTGCCATTTTTCTTTGGTACTATGACTATTGGGCTTAGCCATGTTGCTTGCTTAACTGGTCGAATAAATAATTGTTACGGCGTTCAATTTCCGATAGTCTACGCAAACGCGGTGTCGTGAAGAAAACCGTCCCCAGGCGCAAACCGTGTATAGTGTGTGTGAACCGGCCCTTACACGTGGGCACGTCCCTTGTCGTATAGTAGATAGGTAGGCACAAAGGTTAAATCCTAGGTAGCAATATTCTATAAGGGAAATCGAGGAGTATCTTTGTCCGAAAGGACAGAGAATTAATGTGATGTAAACGGGTGAAACAACCTCCCTCCTTGAGCTATAAAAGAGAGGGAGACAGGGGAGAGAAGGGATCACGTGCTAGAAGGAACGAAGTGCTGTCGGACTGGGACCGAGCTCTTCTTCTCTGTCGTTCTCCATAGCTTTCTTTTGCGCAGGTTCTCAGGAGGCTGATTCTGCTCCTTGGAATGCTCGTGTGCTTCCGGCAGAATCTCCATCTTGCTCTCCTGTGTGCGTGGGTGATCAGGCGTCGACATCCACCTCGCCGACCTGGTCGGCTGTAACGGTTCGAGTCGTCTGCATACATACAAATACATGCCTATATTTACATACACACTCTAGTGTTCTCAACTCGCGTCTCCTATGTTGTTGTGACGTGTCCCCGTGCACTTCTTTGTCTACACGTGAGTGAGCCTCTCTCTCTCTCTCTCTCTCTCTCTCTCTCTTCCTCACCTATTCCTCGGTCCAAGACCCCAGTGGTCCCGCCTTATTCTCCACGCACGCGCATAACAATGCGACAACGGATTTTGCCATTTTTCTTTGGTACTATGACTATTGGGCTTAGCCACATTGCTTGCTTAACTGGTCGAATAAACCCTGCCTTGAGAAGTTTGTCACTTTCCTCTTTTACGTGAGCCGCGTAATTCGGATTCATTCGATACCGACACTGTTGTACAGGTTGCATCGGTAGCTAAGTTGATCTTATGCTGGTAAAACTTCAAGTCCAACCCCTTCATGTCTTCGTGGGACCAAGCGAACACATCTTTATATTCCTTGAGCAACACTATCACTGCTTCCTTCAGACTTGGGGGTAAATCCTTTGCAATCGAGACTACTCATGGATCCGTTGTTGTTCCGACGTTGACGTCTTCTAATGCTGAGGCGGAGACTCGCTGTGAGATTTCCATTTCCCGGTCAAATGCTACTCGTGCCCTACTTAGCTCTAGTAACGATTCTGGATCCGGCTCGTATGCCTCTTCTTGAAGCGTATTACTTGGCGCGTAATCCGCAACGGTTTCTATAATATCAATCTCAAATAATGGGACGACCCGCGGGTGATCATCAAGGTATGCTTCCAGCTCCGCAGCATCTACCCCTTCTAGCATATTTATGTCTTCTGTATATAATGGTGTTATGCCCTTGGGTTGTGCAACCATTTCTTGAGTGGGTACGTGGATTATGTTGTGTCCTCGTCGGAAACTGATACAATTATGTTGCCAGTCCTGTTTGATGTTAGCCACCCGAAGCCACGGTCTGCCAAGCAATATTGGGTACGCTCCTAGCGCGTCAAGTGCCAATAACATTTCCGAAATGTCAAAACGATGACTACCGATGATAATGCCTAATTTCCGGACTGATCCTAAGGGTCGGACAGATCTGGTGTCTCCATTCGAAGCCAAAAGGGGCAAACTTCCCAATTCAAAATTCTTAATCGTTCGCATGTAATCATACTATTGACATTGACGTCGGAACCCCCATCGACTATACATTCGTCGACATCTTGACCTTGTATCACTAGTTTAATGGCTGGGTTGTGATGGTCTACCACCGTTGGACCGGAACTAGTTTCTGCAAAATTTGTCGAGACATCTATCCCAGATGTGCCCATAATCCTCTTATCACTGCTTGTCGGAATCGTGGAGCCAGTTGGAGGAGCTTCTCCATGGTCATCGTTATCTCGTAGTCTGCAAAAGCCTGCCATATGGAATACGGTGATGTTGTATCTTCTCCCCTCGGTAAGCTGTTTGTGGATTGCTACCTCATATGTTCCATATTTGCCACGTTAGCTTTTTCTACCTAGGCTTGGGCCACTTTACGTATCTCCTCTTGCACATCCCAATCCGCGTTCTTGGTTTGTTGCCCTTGCTGAACTTCCACCGTAATCGTATTTGGCATAAGAAACAATGGACACTGGACTCTCTCTCTAGTGGTGTAGCCGTTTCCGTTGCTATTGCTTGTTCATCCCAATTTTGTTGAAGCTTCTTGTTATTCCGTGGTGGTTGCCGGGGTTCGCAATGTGTCTCCTGGCGCCGCTCATCTTCCGAACTTTTGTCATACCAACATTGGTCCTTATACTGCCTATTATGTCCCTGTGGCCATGGTCCATTGAATCCCCCGCAATTGGTTGCAAAACGTCCATTGTTATAACAATGTCCCCCATTATTATATCGGTTGTTTCCCCGATATTCTTCATCCTCTAGTTCCTCATCATTGGAATATAAGTTGTTATTCTGGTGATTACGGTAGTGATGGTCTTCGTGCAGATTTCGTTCCGTATATCGTGTCGTTCATCTTGTCGCCCTTGATCATTTCGACGAAGTAGCTAATGTGGTTCTACGCGTCGTACTGTGGGTGTAGGTCTGTTAAGCATATTGTATTCACACTACTCGACCGTGTGTGCCTTTGAGTGACAAATGGGGCAATGAATTCGCATATTGCATTCCACCTTGGAATGCCCGGAGTTGAGACAGATCGTGCACTGAATAGCCTGGCGGAAGCGATGTTCCTCGTCCTGAGGTAACGCCTAGCGTAACGACGACATGGAAAATCCTTCATCTTCTTCTTCCAATTCGAGTTGTAAGGCTTGCTCGATAACCATATTGGTTGTTTCCCCTTTCACACTATACGGGTTCAACGTCGTTCTGATAGGCCGTGGGAGGGCTGCCAAAAATGTCTCCTTAACTTCCTCATCCGTTGGGGCCCGTGTAAGCTGTCGTCGTAGACTTTGGAAACATAGACTAAAATCCTCAAGGGATTCTGTTGGAGATTACTTGATGGTGTAAAATTGCCCAATAATCTCTCGTTGCAATACCCTTCTATGGAAAAATCGCAAAAATGCTGATTGTAGCTTATCGAAGTTCATGATTGCTGCCTGGTCCATTTGAGAGTGCCAGCACGCCGGTCTACCATCCAGAGTTAATCTGAACTCTGCGATCTTTGATCCGTGCGCCTCCACTTCTAGAAGCCGCTACGCCATGTGATTAGCATTCCAAACATTTGGGAACAGTCGGATGTGTCTTCCGGCATTTGTTTCGTCGTTGAAGTGTGGATAGGAGAAGGCCATTCCGGACGCTATGGTGGACAGGAAAGATAACGGTTCTTGTGTGGTGACATGACTTTCTGCTTGACGTCGCGGTATTCTGTCACCGTGGAATCGACTTTGTAGTCCTGAAATGAATAGCTATGACGAGGTTTTTGCTTTGCGCGCTCCTCTATCTGGCATATGATTTCCCACGTGAGTGGTCTGTCTTGCCAGGTCAGTTCTCTGGGTCGTCTACGACTAGACATCCATCCCTTGTTGTTCATCTGCGAGAAATCATAGACCACAAGGCGTGCCAAACGTGTTACCGATATGGAACATTGTCTATCTTCCGTCCTTCGAGATAGACCTCAAGGGGATTGCGTGGCAAGGTATGACGCCACACGAGGCATGAGCCGTAATCCATTAGTTATGTAATAATGTGTATCTAAGGGTGAAGGTTCACGGCTATGACCGAGAACCTGAGTGCACTACTACGCTGACTCTTACCCTATGTTTACAGAGACGCACTTACAAATAGCACAGAGATTACACAAGACAGCAGGGGTTGCACAGACATAGAGAATCAAAGAAGCTAAGATTCTATTAAAAAAAACCTCACGCTCAAAATTACATGCTCCCTCCTACAAAGGATTTATGCCCTTTATATACACAGGGTGTTTAGCTGATCACGCTTCTCGCGTTAACTGTTACATCTCTTTCCTTAATGCTTCTAATACATTTTTCATATTTTATGCATTTATGTCAGGTAGTTACAATAGGAAATAGTCTGGATTCAGAATCAATGACACTCAAACGAAGGAGGTAGCCTTACCAACCTACTCGATGTCGAATCCATATTGCAGAGTTTAATAACAGGTGTCAGCGATCCAGAGGCATTTGTGGCATTTGAGTTGGGTTCAAACAGTGAACGAAGCATGCACTAAAACTATCGATCAAGTCACGTCACGATGGACGAGTGAGAGGGACGAATCCGAACACACACCAACACCATAGTCAGAAATGATGATACTGACACCACCAGCACAAGAAGTGTTTCCGGAACAACAATCAGAAGAAGAGAATAATCGTACGCCAACACCATCGGAACAACAACCGGAGGAGGAAGAGGATCGTGTGCTAACACCACCAGTACACGAACCCATACAAGAACTGGAATGGGTCAGACAAGAAGATAACATGCCAAACCCATACCCCAACTACCGTGATGAACCAAACATGGAAGCACATGTCTATACCTTTTTATAGAGATGGGAGGCCAACCATATCTCACATCAACTAATGGAAGCAAAAGCCGAACAATCGAAAATAGATGAATTCAGCCTATCATTGGAAGGACCGGTGGTGCGTGTCAGGAGTAGTATTAAGACAGAGAAGTACTGTCAGGAACAGTACTAAATCAGAGAAGGAATTAGTACTCAAAGATGATGATTAGTACTAAGGGAGGTGTTGAACTCTTGAGAGAAGGAAAGAGTGAGTGAGTGAGAGAGAGAATGAGGATAACAAAAGATATATATTATGTTAAGGGAATATACAATAGTAGCTAAGAGGCTTAGGACTGGCGTTGAACCGATTTGGTTCGAAATAATGCCTTGTACCTCCTTTTATAGTGTTCTTAGGAGTACTCCTAAAGTTTCTAGAATGTTCTAGAGAATCTGGAATATGCCTCAATTTTCTATAATAAAACTTAAATGAAAATATTATTTTTTGTATTGCAACATATAGTCTAATGGTCAAAAGCTCGACCCATGTAACATAAGGTCATGGGTTCGAGTCTTGTCATATCATGACACTATCCCCCTTTTAAACGACAAGTGTCCGAGTCGTTTTGGATTGGGGACCCGGTTTTTCTAGATATTGAAGATGGAAGTCTTCAAGAAGAGCACGAGCATTGGTCACATTCTCTATTGGTTCCCAAGTACGCTCATTGGGATGATATCCTAGCCAATCGACTAAATAGTAGAGCTTCTTGCCAACAATCATGGAATCGAGGATGGCGGCAACCTCGTACTCAGGTCATCTTCAAGCTCGATCGAGGGTGGACATTGTTTAATATGACCTAGGATGGTGCTGTCTTGATAGGGTTCGAGGAGAGAACTATGAAACACCGGATGTATCCGAAGTTCTGGAGGTAGATCGAGACGAAAAATGACATTTTCCGGAAAGGACCTAATCGCCGGTAATCCAACTTCTCACATGGGCGAGTAGTCTTGATGTGTAATCGTAGTAGCCACACCCGATCTCCAATGTCAAAACTGGATGGAAGCTGATGATGATCCGTGTAAACCTTGTGTGTTTGTTGAGCTGGTTGTAGATGAGTAGATAAATCTGCTTGTATCTTACGTAGCCGCTCCAAATGATCCTTTGCACAAGGATTTGTGGGTAACTCTGGGGTTTCATATACACACCACTAGGGGTGACAGCTCGTGTAAGCATAAAATGGTGTCACCTTTGTCGATGAGTGGACAGAGTTATTATACGCAAATTCGGCGAAGTG